>NC_140506.1:35105000-35718333 GCF_964339955.1 Pipistrellus hanaki
AGCTACCGGGAGGAAAGGCTCTGGGCCAAACAATAGGTTGACTAGGAGAATGTAGTGCAATCCTCAGTCTTAGCACCAGGTACAAAGCAAAAGAGTCCACTTCCTGACTCCCAGAATGGTCCGTGTGCCCTGAGTGGATTTTTTACATAGAGAGTCTGTCTTTGCCCGCAAAGCTTCCTAAGGAAGGGTTGGGTGGGCCCCTTTATGCGCCTCTGGGAAGAGGGAAGTCACACCCCTTCCGGTTCCTGAGGGAGTGGGTCCTGGGAAATATGGTTACTTTTCCCGTATCAGATCCCGGTGCGTTCATTTGGGCTGATAGCATGAGCCTTTAGATTTTCGTGTGAACACTCACCATTCATTGTCTTTTCTGCTTTGGCCTCCTCCATATCTTAAAGATCTTATCATTACTTTCCCATTGTATTTTTGTCTGTTTTTCATCCCCTTGTTAATGCTTTACCTGGTGTCTATTTATCAATAATAACAGAAGCAGCTGTGCTGAGGGCTTTCTATCCATTAGCTCATTTACATCTTGACAACACTACAAAGTAGGTGATGTACAGGCTATTTACAAAGGAGAAACTGAGGTTTGGGGAATTAGGACTGTCACTCAAATAACACCGCTAGGAAGTGGCAGTCGGGAGTCAAACCCTGCTCCTACTCACAAGCGCTGCTCAAAGCCACGCAATAAAACACAGAGAGCCCAGGGAACATCTACTTTCTGACTAACACCCCTATCTGGGCACATGCTACAGAGTCTGAACAGTGTCTACTGTTACCTCACCAGCTCTCTGAAGATGATGCAAAGACTAAGATGGTCATGGCACTTTCTGTAAAAAGGCACACTACACAAGGAATTTAAGAATTGTCAGAAACCTTGAGGCCAGAAACATGCCTCATTCCTAATACAAAGCAGGGTGCTAAACAGGTGCCTGATTAAATGTTTTTGATGATGAAAGAGAATTCCTCCGGCAATGGAGGCAGATCAGTGAGGTGAGGGAGTATTAAATGATGGCACCCCTGTTTCTGCCCCAGGGGTGGGCAGAAACAGGGGTGCCATCAAAGACAAAGAGACAAGCCAGACAAACATAAAAACCAGCACAATTATGAATAGAAAACGGGAGCCTTTGCAAGTCTGAGGGCTGGTAGAAGGTCAGAAACTATACCAGAAGTCGCTCTTCTGTTGGATTCTAGTCTTCAAATCTCTATGTCTCCCTCTCCCCAATACTAACCCTCCAGCAGCATGGACTAGAAGACAGAAACCAGATTGCCAGGCTTTATGGGTAGGAAAATAAAAAACCCCAGGTGCACGGAATTGATTCAAGAAGAACTGCAGTACCTGATACGGTTTTAGTGTTCCATAGGGCAGTGGCTGAAGTCCCTGGCTGAACGGGAAGAAGTGGAGGTTGGAGAAACAAAGCATTGGCACAGGTGTATGGAGACGTGTAGGGAATAACTTTTCAGGTGTGATGGTTACTTAAAAAGTGAAAGATGCTAAACACAGCCACTTGTTCATTCAGTAATTTTTATTAATCTCAGAGAGAAAGGGAGAGTGGGAAGGAGATAGGAACATCAATGATGAGACAGAATCATTGATTGGCTGCTTCCTGCAACGCAAATCCTCATGCACCCAGATTTCCTTGTCCCTTGAGCTTTAATAAATTTGGTTTAAATCACCCAGTTCTAAACACAATGAAAGTTCAAAGCCCTCCCCTCAATTTCTGTGAATTCCTGGAGCTTAAGAGTCTAATTTCCTTGTATCTGGTTTCTGCATTCACACCTGCTGTCTTCTTTGGCCCCAAACTGAAACCCAGGCCCCTTCACTTGTTTCCACACCAATCCGGTGAGTTTAACCAAATGGTATAGATTTGCTAGGGGGTGAGGAAAGGGGTTTGAGGATATGCCTAATTAAACAATACAGAGCCCTCTGTCATCTCACTATCTTCACTCTCTCCTTCCCACGTCCTCTCCCAGTCCTCCCTGTGTAAGCTAAGTGAAGTCCTCTTCTTATTTCACACAATTCAGTGTAACAATCAAGTTAAGTATCCTGAGCTTGCCCCTGGGAGAGAGGTCTTATCCTCTATCCAAAAAGGCTTACCCAAGTATTTCTTCCAAGTAAGTATAGTATTCCTTGTTAAGAGACATTAAGGCAAACAAAATGTCCTACATTTAATGACATAATAACTCTTTGAAGCAGACATTATTATTCCCACTCTGTAGATGACAAACCTGAGGCATAAAAACAAAGCTAGCAGTCACCAACTGGTGGTCCATGAGGTCCGAAAGGCTGGTGACCGCTGGAAACCACCTGCCCACATTTGTATAGCTGATTGCAACTCTAAAGTCTAAGCCCTGATTGCAACAAAGATCTGTCTGACTTAAAGTCCCAGTTTTTTGAAAGACACCATAATCTTAAGGTTGTCCCAGAAAAGTCTAGGTGATGGACCAGTCTTGGAAGAAGAAAAAAAAAAATCGAAAGAGCCACTTTCTTCTATATTCAGGAAGGAATTGACAAGCAGAAAATTATATGCCCATAGAGATAACTCCCTGTGCATAGCCTCGTGAGAATAAAGCCTAGAACCAAAATTGTTATTTTGAAATGGTCTAATACAGATACGTCAGTGACTTTCTAATCTGACAGAGGAGTTTATCTTGAAGTGATATTTATTCCAAGTACCAGAGTTACTTAACCCTTCACATTGTTCACTTTAGAAAATTGCAGTAAGACAACATGGATAGATCTTGAGAACTTTGTGCTAAATGAGACACATCAAGTGGAGAAAGACAAATAATGTATATCACTTATACATGGAATCTAAAAAAGCCAAACTCATAAAAGCAGAGAGTACAGTATTGGTTACCAGGGTGGAGAGAGAGGGGGGATAGGACAGATGTGGTTAAGGGTAGAAACTTGCAATCAGAAGTAAAGAAGTCCTAGGGATCTACTGCACAGCATAGTGAGTGTAGACGGCAGCACTGTATTATAATCAACAACCTTGCTAAGAGACTAGATCTTAATTATTTCAAACTCTAAAAAGAAATTATAATTACATTAAAAGCAATAGGGGTGCTGATAAGTGCTACAATGGCAATCACATATAACATATAAATGTATTAAATCAACATGCTGCACACCTTCAACTTATACAATGCTATATATGTCAAATATATTTCAATTTAAAAAGAAAGAAAAAATTACTGTGGAGACGGACACCAAGGAAAATGAAGTCATGATTGAGGAAGCATCATTCAAAAATCCGACCCTGACTGTAAGGATGATAATGGATGGCTGCATTTAGCTCCGGAAATGAACCAGCCAGCCTCAGGACTCGCTCTTCCTGCTGACACTGTGGATCTAGCTTGTCTATGACAAGCTGCCTAACCCAGCCCATGTCTTTGCAACACCTTGCATGGCAGAATAGAACCCAGAAATAAGGTCCATTCAAAAGGGTGAATATTGCATGCGACTTTGGAATTTAACAAAAATTGTAGAGGGAAATCTTAAAGGGATTTTTTCCCCATCTTATTACCCCATGTGTTTGACAAGAAAACATTATCATCAACAACAACAACAACATCAGCATAAGCCAGGCATTGTGCTAGGTACAGTAAGTATAATGACAAGTTAAAATAGAATTGTTGCCCTCAAAAAAGTTCTAGCCTAAAGGGGAGGGAGATTTTAATTTTAAAAATCACAAATATAAGCATTAATTGCATTAGTAAATTCTAAATATTTTACTCATTAACTTGTTTGTCTCCATAATCCTAGTAGATAGGAAGAATTATCCTTAGTATTATCCTCATTTTACAGATCAGTAAATTGGGATTCAGAGTGGTTAAACAACTAGTCTAAGGTTCCATGGAACTGGGATTTGACCTAGGTCTAAATTCAGAACTACCCCACTGCATTTCGTACCACTGAAAAGAAGGACTTAAAATGAGCCTTTTAACATTGACTTATGAGCTGTTAAGGCATGTTAGTGATCGTGGGAGACAGAAGGAGTGATTGATTATCCACTGAGCCTCCTAGAACCTTCCTGGGGACCCCTTACAGTTTCTGCCATCACATTCCACCAGGCTGTGAATATGAGCAACTTTTTGGATTTTCTTATCCTAAGTTCTCCTTTTTTTTTTTCTTTTTCTTTTCTTTTTTTCTTTTAAGGAAGGGTCTTTATTTCATGTAGAGGATGAAGGAAAAAACAAACACCAGCACAATTTGGAGCACACCATCCTCTCAAGACCATATCCTTACATTTCATTGGCTGGGATTTTTTTTTTTGTTTTGTTTTTTTAAGCTTAAAAGCTTTCCCTGCCTACTTCAGGCATTTCCTCATTTGTGTTCTGACCTTTATTAAAACTCTTATCGCCAGGTGAACCCCGAGTTTCTCCAGGTAAGAACTATGTCATATCTGCCTGGGCAGTTCTAGCACCTAAGAACAGGTACACAGTGGGCTCCGGATAGATGCTCTGAGGATGACTACATGAATGAGGAAAGGAGTGATTGCATACCCTGTGACTCAGGGCTCTGGCATTCCTGGCAGGCACAATTTCAAAATTCCTCCTCAGCCATTTCACTTGAGTGGCTCAATAAGTAGCACCACAGACTACTAGTTCGGCCATGTTTCTGAGATACATTCTTCCAGCACTTACATTTTACAGATCAGGAATGGAGGTTTTACAGAGAAGAGAATTGCCCACGGTCACTTCTATGTTACTCCTCACTTATTCCTGAGTCACTCTTGGTTGCAGGTGGTTCATTCTCCTAACTTTGAGCTCAATGCAATCCCAAGAGATTTTTAAAATGACAATTAATGACTGATCTACAAAGAAGCCTATTAGTGTCACAATTACCCTGGGGGGCCCTTGAGAGACACTCTGGCGGGCGGAGGGAGGCAGAGGCAATGAGGTCATCGTGGTGTCTGCATTTATCAATGAGGATCTCAGTTCCTTCCCTCCACGAAGACTCTCTGCACTTAATGGGAGATTTTTAAAGCCTGTGGTTTGCAACAAGATCCATCACTGTTGCTTCAGTTGAGCCTGTTATTTCTTGCTGCTCATTGCAAGTACAAAGTGGGACTTGAATAAATGCAGGATGATTCTGAATAAATTATACATATGGTGTAGGTAACACAATTGTAGGTAACCCAAGCATAGATAATGCAACTAATACT
The DNA here is from genome assembly GCF_964339955.1 of Pipistrellus hanaki. Classification (NCBI taxonomy): domain Eukaryota; kingdom Metazoa; phylum Chordata; class Mammalia; order Chiroptera; family Vespertilionidae; genus Pipistrellus; species Pipistrellus hanaki. Next base: position 35,110,169 of record NC_140506.1, read on the forward strand.
CAACCTTGTGTTGTAGTCAAGAATTTGGCAAAGCCTCACCCCAAAAAGTTATTATGTTGTTGAATTCTTTATAAACAAGTTTTACCTAAAAAACCTAGACTAATGACCAGACGGACAACCAAACACACCTGGGTCCCGGTGGTGGTGGTAGCAGCAGGAGTCAGGCTTGGGTCCATCACCAGTTAGAAGGCATCTGAGGGTGAGGGCCATCACCTCAACCAGAACTCAAGACGGTCGCCTGGCCTGGCCTGGCCCCTTCTCAGAGACAACCCCTTTCCTCCATGTACACTGCAGAGGACAGACAGGGATGCCTAAGAGTCTGGGGCCATGGTGCCCCATCCTTACCCTACTCCCCCGGTGTCCTTCATCTGTGGCCCCCACAGAAGGGTATGTATGAGAGCCCTTCCCCTGCTACCTCTCACCACTGTCTCTGGCCATCCCTCAGCACACAGGTATTACGGCTTTCAAACATGCCCTTCTCACTTCTTCTCACCCACTTCCAGGGCCTCTGCTCTTGATGGGGCCTTGGGATCCAGGGCTCTGAGGTTTTACAACAGTGCTGGGGTAGGAAAGAGTAAACAGCACCAAAGATGGCTTGATATGGCCACCCACCTCTGCCTCAGCTTGGCCAATTAGTTCAACCTCAGAACGTGGCACTCAAAGGGGATTCCTACTTCCCAAGCAATGGCTCTAGGGCCTCGGCCCTAATACCAACCTCCTCTCTCCCTTGGCCCTCCCCACAGCTGGTGCTTGCCTTATTTAACCACCCCTTCCTTCCCTGTTCCTACAAAGGAAGCTGCATCTTTGTATGTTATATGGGCCTAAGCTGGCAGGTAGACATCCCGAGGCATCCCAGACTGTGTGAGGGTGCAGGCTGGGCTGAAGGACCCACACACACACACCCAGCCTCTAGTAATAATATAAAAGGTATAATTCTGCTTACTCTGCTTACCTATCAAGAATCAGACAAATCTCACCAGCTGCTCATGGCCTTTTCACTGTTTTTCTTCCCTTTAGAAAGCAAGGGTTTTCAAAACAGGGTTTATCTCTTTTCATCTTGTATCCCCAGTGCCTCAAACATAGAAGGAGCTTCATTGATGTTTGGTGAAACAATAAGTCAACAAATAAAAGAACGAATGTTTGCCTACTGTACTCATTAAGATTAGGTTCAACGGTACATGAGTGAAAACAAAATGAGAGGTTCAACAAGATTAAGGTTTCTGTCTCTTTCACACAAAGAAGGTAAGAAAGCCTGATTAGCATCAGAGTTCCACAGCCAGCAGAGACCTAAGCTCATTTTACCTTTTTGCCTCCTCCTTCTACACTCGAGGTTGCCTCAAGGTCAAAGGTGGCTGCCATAGCATTAATCAAGTCAGTGATTAAGGCAACAAGAAGAGAGGAAAATGCACCCCACCTAGTCAAGAAGATTTTTTTTTTAAGCTTAAGTAGTTTTTAAATATTTTTCTTTTTTTTTAATTGTGGTAAGATATAAATAAATATATTAGATGCAGACATAAATACTTCATAAAGTTTGCCATCCTAACCATATTTATGTATATGGTTTAATGGTATTAAATACAATTATAATGTACAACCACCATCTCCTCCGTCTCCAGAACACACTTGATCTTATAAAACTAAAACTCTGTGCTTGTTAAACCCTGACTATCCATTCCCCATCCCCATCTCCCCTGGCAACCACCATCCTAACTTCTCTGTAAACTTGACTGCTCCAGGTACCTCATATAAATGGAATCATACTGTCCTTTTGTGACCGGCTTATTTCACCTAGCATAATGTCCTCAAGATTCATCCATGTTGTAGCATACATCAGAATTTCCTCCCTTTAATTTTTTTATTTTCACTGTTGACACAATTACAGATGTCCCCTACTTCCCCCCTCTTGGCACAGCTCCTCCTCCTTTCTTTTTATATTCCATTGTATGTATATGCCATATTTTATTTAGCCATTCATATCAGTGGATATTTGGGTTGTTTCCATTTTGGGGCATTAAGAATAATGCTGCGGTGAACACAGGTATATCAACCAGATCTCTTTTAAAGAGCTTGACTGGCCATCCTTTTTTTTTTTTTTTTTTTTTTTAATATATATTTTATTGATTTTTTTTACAGAGAGGAAGAGAGAGGGATAGAGAGTTATAAACATCGATGAGAGAGAATTATCGATCAGCTGCCTCTTGCACACCCCACATTGGCGATGTGCCCGCAACCAAGATACATGCCCTTGACCGGAATCAAACCTGGGACCCTTCAGTCCACAGGCAGACGCTCTATCCACTGAACCAAACCAGTTTTGGCATGACTGGCCATCCTTAACTGTAAGAGAGTTTAAGTTTAAGGAAAGTAGCCTTTATATGGACACATTTGTCATCCAAATAATGTACTTCCCAAATATAAAGAGAGAGAGGATATTGGGTGGGCAGCTAGCAGACCATGCCACTCTGCAGCAAAGTGCCTGCTTTTCTCAGAACAATCCCATCTGCTCCCTCGTCTGAAGAGTTTGTCTGTGGGCTAAAGGACAGTCTCCAGAAATCCTCTTTCTGTAAAAGAGCGACATGTTCAGCCCGAATGATAATTCTGCTGTATGATTTTCGGAGCGTTTTCAAATACCTACGCTCTCATCTCCAGACCCACTCACAGTTGCAAAGACCTGTTTCATCTGGAAATTCACTGGTATTTTCACTCGACAGATCGGGAAAGGTAATTATCCTCCCACTGCCCACCAGCCAAGCAGCTCTCCCTTCTCACTTCCTTTTTCAACTCAAACAGGTGTCCTTTCTGTAACCGGTAAGGATTTTTAATGTGATGATTTGTCTTGTGATGCTCCAAAGGAGAGGTATAGACCGGAACATTTGCAAATGTATTTGTCCTCAGAACTCTTTCCTTCTTTTGTGGAACAACTCCAGATAAGGGTACTGAGCAACATATTATGGGAAACAGCAAGGAAACCTGGGCCCTCATAAACACCTTCAGGTCCCTCTTACCTTTGCCGCTCTCCAAGTCATCTCAGTTCTGCCTCACGAAGTCTCTCATCTCTTCTTTCCTTCCCTTCTCTCCTGTAGAATTGATTAAACAAGGACATCATTAGACTGAGGTGGTTCTAATAAGTTTGTTAGCAGCTATGACATAAGCAATTCAAATCCTAAGCCTGTAAATGCCTCAAGGTTAGGAAACAAAAAACTATAGCCAACCAGTCACCAACAGCCAATGAGGTCTTCCCAAATAAGGCAAACGGCTTAACTATACCCAACCAAATGAGTTTCTTGCCTTTCTTCCTTCACTTTTTACTTTATAAAAGCCTCTCTCCCCCAGCTCCTGTCCGTGGACTGCTCCTAACCATTTTTGGTTCCTCATGTCTAACTGCAGACCTTGCATTTAGTAGAAGATGTCCATTAGGTTTGCTGAATTGATTTGCCTTAGATGTCAGTGGCTGTGTCTAAAACTTAGAAAAAATAAACTAATGAACCCACAAACAGTGGTCTAAAGAGCTTTTTGACTAATTGCTGCAGTTCAGAACTCTCCATATGAACCACCAAACAACAGTCATAGTGATCAACATCTGTTGTAAAGGCTGGAAGTGAAAAATTATTTCGTCCCACTCATCTTCTGTCAGAGATGCTGAGGAAAGTTCTAGACTCAGGGGTCAATCGTTGCCTTATTTTTTTCCCCACTGGCGAAACAATTCTATGCCAGACACAAAGGCCTCCTTGTCTTAACTTGTTGCCCCTTCACTCTAAGAAATACAACTGTTCTTTTCACGTCTAAGCCACTGACCCCAGACCATAATCAAAACCCAATCGGGAATTTTCCCAGACTTAGAAATATAAAAGTATTTTCTTTAAAACACAACAATGCCATCAATATCTGTGACAGTTTGTTACTGACTAGAGAGCAGGGGGACAGGGATGGTTTGGGAGAATTACCAATAGTAACTGATCACGGAGATAACGAAAGGAAAAGAGGATGCCTGAGGGGAATTGCTAAATCAGGGCTTTTTGTTTTTTTCTCTTGCTCTGCATTTTCATTAGTTGCTGTCTGGATCAGAAAAGGTCACGAGCCTAATTATACCTGTGGACACCACATAATAGAGGCATTACATGGTGCCCAGTGACCCGCCGAGAGCACCTCGCTGCAGGCCTGAAAGTTCCCAAACCAGTCAAATCAACATTTGGGATGTTTTAGGTAGGATGGTGGTATTGTGGATATATTTTAAAAATACAGAGAGAAAGCCCATAACTCTCAGAGGTACACATTGAAATATTTACAAATAAAAAAAATATGATGTCTGAAATCTTCATCAAGCTATGTATGTTGGGGGGTGAGGGGAGGGGAGGGGAGAGAAGAAATGAAGCACAATTGCCCCGTGCTAATAATAATAGCTGGCTCCGGGTAATGGGAGAACGGGGTCCGTATACAATGCTCTCCTTGTATATGTGTGTTTGAAATTTTCTATAATAAAAAGTTTCTGAAATACCATGGGTGTCTTCTTTTTTAGGGATCCCCTAAGAAAGCCAGACCTTTGATTCCCAGAAACCCCCTCCTTGAGGCCAGGAAACCAATATACGTGTGTTGGTATTATCACACGCTCTTTGTGTTTCTAAAACATTCAATGTTGAATTCTCTGTCTCCAGCGAAGGGGAAGCTAGGAATGAGGGGGGAGAACCACTCTCACACCGTAAAAATATTAATCACATCAACGTTTTTTCCTCACTTCTAATCATGTACCCCATGGCCTGCCACATGTTAGCCAACTGATTAGTTTCAGAAGAATCTGTAAAAGTTTATTACTGTTATCATCAGCACAAGGCCCTGTGGGCAACGCACTCTAAATAGGAACAGACTGAGATCTGGTTATAAATTCCATGTTCAAAATAGCTTCTTCTCAGAAGCCACATCCACAGGCTCCCTAGAAAACTTCACTGATTGGGGTTTAAGGATTTCTTTGCCTAGGAATCTGGTTCTTGGGGTTCCACTTAGTTGGCTCACTTCTCAGCCCTTTTTGTCTTCTTTCACAACAAGAAGGGGAAATTACTCTTCTGTAAATTTCCTCCAACCCTTCCAGTTTCTCCTTCCTTTCTAGAGCAGCACAAGATCCTGTCCTTAAAGTCTCCTGCTATGCCACTATTCACGTAGGGCACTTGCCAATCAAGTAAGTGTAGCACTTTCTGTGAACCCAGAACTTTCCTACGTCCTAGAAAAAAGGAAAGAGAACAGGGAGCTATAGGCAAAGGGATAGGGGAGGGAGAGAAGGGGAGAGAAAGGAAGAAAAAGGAAGAGAAGAGGATGAGGAGAGCTAGAATAGAGGGAGAGGAAGGAAGGAAGGAAGGAAGGAAGGAAGGAAGGAAGGAAGGAAGGAAGGAAGGAAGGAAGGAAGGAAGGAAAGAAGGGAGGGAGGGAGGGAGGGAAAAGAAATGACCTCCTAATTAACTACCCTCCATAACTTTTAGACATGAGAATATGTTTTTCCAGAAAATAGTTCCTCAGATTCACTAACATGCTCTTTGTTAAACACAAAGAGTGTGTGATAATCTTTGTTGTGAAAGAAGAACTTCAAGAGAGAAAGAACTAAGCATAATTTTCAAAATTTGTGGGTTGTTTTTTTTCTCTCTCTCTCTTTTTCTTCTGACCTCTTCTGACTTGAGGTCAGACGGCTGCTGCTGTAAGCGGGACCACTGGCGGAGGCGGCATCCATGCTTGATAATTCAATTGACTCAGTAGGTGACTAGATAGTTTTAAAAGCCCTTTGTGTCAGCACAGGTCATTTGTATATATCAGATGCAAAAGGAAACTCTGCAGCCTCCTCAGACCAGCCTAGAATGCTCTCCCAAATGGACAGAATGCTATGATTTGTCAAGAAAATTTGAGTATTACCTGGTGAAGTTCTTCCTGAATAATGGGTCTGGGTGTCGGTTTGAAAAATGTCCCCTGTGCTTGTTTCATTTTAAAGTGTGTGGTTAAGAGACTTTGGCATGATTTATTTGTTGGTTGGGCGTGTGGTAGAGTAGAGGGAAGGGGGCAGAAAGTATATGACAATTTAAAACATAACAGATTTTGTTTGGCACTCCTTGGTGGGAACTTGAAATTGAATACAGTAGCAAAGTCATCTGTCAAGGGCAGCTTGCTCTGATGTCCAAGAGAACCTCCTTAAAAACTTATACGTCATCGGTGTAAGAAATAAACGACGTTTTCATTCCTTCCATTCTTCATGTCTTGGGGATATGAGATGCAAGGAATGAGATCTTGGATTGTAAATCATGGTGACTGGCTGTTAAATCTGAGACCAGGCCCAATGGTTAGTCTTGCATGTTCAGCATTGTTCATTTTCAGCTCCCTCTTCCCACCCCCTCTCAGCTCTCAGACTACCTCCTCCCCAGGCTTGTTATTCACCTTCATTTATCTTGGTAAGAATGACATAATGGAAATGGTTACGACTTGAAGGAATTGCAAAGAAATGGTCAACCTGAAGATCCAACATGGTTCTGCCCCCTTTTGGGGACTGGTGATAAAACCAAGTGATAAATGAGGGAGAAGAGGAGGAATTGAATTAAACAAGCAAGTTTCTTGCTGATACTGGGGGGAAAAAATAGATTTTTTTTTTTTTTTCAAATCTGACTCAACACTGGCATCTACTTGAAAGATCTTAAATAACCTGCTGGCTCAATTAGGATGAACTCCAGCCTGTGTCTGTCTGTTCCCTGCACATAAAAGAAGTCAAGATAATAAAGGCATATACCTGGGTTATGGAAGAAAAATAAAGTTGCTTTATTTTACATAACACCAGCATAAATATGGTCTTGAGTCCTATTTAGAGAAGTGTATATATGTGTGTGTGTGTGTGAATGTGTGTGTGTGTGTGTGCGTGTGTGTGTACACATGTGCACATTGGGAGAATGTAAGAAGAGAAATAGAGGTTGGGTCACCCTGGCCTTTTCCAGTATGTGCAGCTAGAGCCCTTTCCCAGCTGCCCAGGTCTCTGATCCACTCAATCCTGGACCCTGTCAAGCTCAGAACCCAGGAGGGGCAGTGGTAAGGGGAGGAGCCATTATCTCTTTCCACAGTGTCGGAGGGCGTGTAGCCAGTACACCTCCCCGGGGCACAAGGAAGGTGGGGCTGACTCCTCTGAAAACCTCTTTGCAGATGGGGGAAAAAAAAAGTTATTTCCGTGAAGAAACTGACACTGACTTACATTGGTTCTGGCAGGAAAATGACAGGAGAGTCGGTTTTTACAAATGAACAGTGGATGCTGTGGCCCTTGAAATGGCCTGGAGCCACCAGTCATTCACCAGCTCCGTCGCTGAATGTGACATCTCCGTGAGCAGGAGCTTTGCAGAAATTTTATTTTTACATGTGATTTTTAGCTACTCTGAGAATAGCAAACGGTCAAAGGAACTCAACATAAAGGGTGGAAAGAAATGGCAATAAATTAAAATATACATAAAATTGAAGCACAGTTGGTAGATAACTGTGGAGTCACTCTCCAAGCCCAGTCCACAGCAAAGGAGTGCTCAAAAGCCCCCACGAAGCTGAGCAGCCACCCAACCAATCAACAGCCTGTTCTTTTCTTCAAAGACCAGAAACACTCCAGCTACAGGAGTCTTCAAGTCAAAGAAAAAGCACATTTCTCTACAACCCATTATCCCATCTCTCCTGGTTCTGGATGCTCACTCACCTTGTCTTGTCACCAAAATCATAAGAGATTGTCCAACCATCCACAATTCTATAATAGTTTATTCCTTTAGGGGTAAACATAATGGCCAAGATGACTGGACTTTGCATGTCCACCTCTTAGAACCTTCTGTTCTCAGCAGGAAAATAAAAATAACAGCAGGAAAGCTTATCAGTGAGTATAATCATTGCCAAGCGAGTTGAACTTAAGGAATATTTTTATCAGGACATTACAACTTCCAGTATCACCATTTTCCTTTATAAGAATTTATCTGATACTTGGACTAGAATTGTTCTCCCTTCCTTTGAGTTAACAGCCTAGAGAATTGTGGTTAGTATACCCCAGCTCATCAAGCTGAGAAGAGTCAGGGATTTGGGGCAGACAACCAATCTATATGGCCAAAAAAAATCTCTCAGAAGACCAAGTGAGAATAATGTACAATGTAAGTGTAATCATGATTATCATTAAGAGTTCACTCTCTAAATGCAAATCCAGGGCTCCACCACTTACCCAGCTGTTCATAAGTTTCTCTACTTATAAAAAGGGATATTAAGGCTGCTAGAGAGGTTCAATGAGCTATTAAACAGCAGCACGCAATGCCTGGCCCACTGTACGTGTTCAATACATGTGAGCTAATATAGCCACCATCATTTACCATCTTGATTTTGCCATTTTCACCTTATACACTCTCCAGATTGCTTTGGATTTCTCTCTTTTAAGCAACTACCCCTCAATTTAAAAATATAGATCCTACTGACTCATTACACTACCTAAAATGCTCTTATCAAAGATAAAAAAAGGTTAAAATAATCCGTTGGAAAGGAGAGGAGAAGGGACATTTTCCAGCAGCTTTGGCTGGTGCCGTGAGGCTTGGGCGTTTCACCCAGTGGCGTGGAGAAAATCGAAAACCGTCCTCTAAGTAAGGTCTCCATGCTTCCCGGGAGCCAGGGAGTGCAACCTGCATGACATCACGTAGGCCAGATCAGCTCCTAAGATTATACCTGACTTGGTCTTACCATTGCTTCATCCTCAGTCACCTCTGCAACTCAAAATGGAGAGAGCAAAACATTCTCTGGCTTCTTCCAAGTCTAGGGTAATTTTATTCAAAGGATCTTTGTTTCCATAGGTACCACTCTTGGGTGTCCCTGTATGTTGCTTGGTGTCTTTACTGTTTAGTGTCCAAGACCCTGTAACCCACATGCTCCTGGGATAAGATTATTCTGAGTAGCGATGTGCTTTCAGGTGCTGATGAGTACACGAATTGCCCGGGGGGACTTGGGAAAGGATTCTGAAAACAGAAATGGGAACCAGAATCTCTTTTACCACAAACAAAATAGATAGTCATCGCCATGGCTAGCACATTCTTATTACTACCTTCACCTTTGCCCCTAAAATAAAAATCTCCATACCTGTCCATCCAAAATGTCCACTTACAAATTTGGCATGTATAAGGATATTCAGTGCAGTGCTGTTTCTAATGATAAAAAACTGGAAGAAGTCTGATAAATTAAAATCAACTATTATATAACCAAATTTTAGAATACCATCTAGTAGTTTAAAAGAATGATATAGAGCTTTACATAGTGACTTGGAAAGATGTTTAAAACATGTAAGAAGAAAAGCAAGTTACTGAGCAAATATAACCCCATTGTGTTAAAATATGTATATATATACACCAAACAAAAACAACATATTTTATACGTGCATATCCTATATAATAAATGGCCAATATTCAGGAGTTCGACCAGGAGGCAAGGCAGGCCGACCAACCTCCTTTTCTTTCCCCCCCCCCCCCCGCCCCCACTGGCCCCACCCAAAACTCCTTCCCCTGTCTATCCCGTCCCCTGATCAGGAGCAGGGCCAGCTGGCCAACCATCCCCCACCCACCCACCCACCCCCCGCCACCCGGCCCTATCAGAGCAGACAAACCGGACCCCACCTATGCATGAATTCATGTACTGGGCCTCTAGTATACACATAAATATAAATGCATAGAGATAGGGCAGAAAAGGGGTCTGATTCATTGGAAAGAAATGAATGGTACAATTTGGCAAGATGGCTTTGATTTTCCTTTATTATTTGATTCTTTTACATAAGAATGTATTTAAATATGGATTTATTATCAAAGAATTGTTAAGGAAATGTAATTAAATATACAACTTCAGTTGGATAAAAACACTACGTATAGTCTCAATGTCATTTACAGCTAGAGAATTCTCCTGGCATTTACCAGTCCTTTTACAACCAAGAGACCATTGTGATGGGAAAAAAGTCTGAGGCAAAGATTTATGGGAAGAGAATCAGAGGATCACATATTTTAAGGAAATCAGGTTTAACCATCTGGTCAAATTATAGATAACCCATCACCTGTTGAGAGTCACAAATCATTTTCTAAATATGAATCTACCTACCATGCAGGCAAAGATTAATTTGTCAATCCCAGCAGTGGTTCAACCCCTGTCACGGCTCTCCCACTAACAATGCCTTTACTGAGAAACTTTCCTGTTCTCTTAATGTTTATCAAATGGAAGCGAGGAGCCAAAGTCATATCTCACACAGCAGGGAGCAGGGAAGATGAACAATTCACATAAGGTTTTCATAAACTGAGAACTGTTCATTCAATATCCTATTGTGGAATACAATAAAGAGATGATTGAGGCTGTAAACACAGAGCTAGCTGTTGTTCGATTATAACATTTATATTGATTAGCTTATTTTTCAGGCCATTCAGCTTCAAAATCTCAAATATTTTCAAAGATAACTCTTCTTGATAAATAAAGTGTTAAAGAGACATTCTGTGTAGAATTCACTTTAGCGTCTGAAGGATACAAATGTGAGCCTTTCCACCCCACACACTCCCAAATAAAGAAAGCAGGGAGTGAAAAGGCATCACTTCCATGGTGAGCAGCACGATCCTGAAGCTCATGAACCCAGGATGCTGTCAAGTCTGAATAAGCCCTAAGGACACACAATGGACATAATTGCTTTCATTATTTCCAAAGTATTTTAACATTTTCTGTTGTTGATACAATAACCCTATGGGATAAGCAAGCAAATAATAGTGTTCCCATTGCACAGATGCAGAAATTGGGATAGATTGAAGAGCCCACTCTCTTATGGCTAAACTGACAGGGCCAGAGTTAGAATCCAACTAAGTACATTGATTCCCAAGCAAGGTCTTGAAAATTACTTAAGTAAAACATCAATTTCCTAATTGGAAAGAGACGCTTATTCGCCAAAAATAACATGACTGGTCATTTTAGTCAAGTCATCTAAAAAACGACCTCCTGCTTAGCGTGAACCTGGACACAAAGCCCTATTCTGGGCAAGCTGTCGTTGGGCAGGTCCATGCTGCATCTTCAAGTTGTTTCAATGAGTTCCAGCAAACACGTCACAGCCTGTGATGTTTCCACGCAAGTCATTTCAAGGTCAGGACTTGTGGGCACCGGAAGCACATCACAGAGTGGGTCCTGCCTGCTTTCTCATTGTAAGACCCCTGGACTGCTCACAGGCTCTCCAATAGGTCTTAGACTAAGAGCTACGGACTGACTAACCTTTCAAACTTTTCCACCAGGATGACACTCCACATCCTATTAGTCATGTTTATCCAAGCCTCTAGACCTTAGAAATGCCTGCTTCCTGGCTGTGGAGAGGACTAGGGTTATCTGGTGACATCACCCTTCCCCCTGTTCAGGAAGGCTTTCCTTCCCTGGAGAAGTGACTGGCGGCTGTTATTGCAGGATCAACGACCTGAATATTGGGGAGCAAAAGTCCCCGAGAGAATTAGACTCAAGAGACTTGATGCTTTCCAGGAATCTGAAAGAAATGGCATTTAGGTTTTCACGGCCCACTGGTTAAAGGGTCAGAAATGAAAGGTTATTGACCGGGGAGGTTTTCTTGAGAGGAGGAGGCCTCTGGGTCCCTCCAACTTGGGGCTCATAAAGGAGCTTGCAGGTCACTGAACTGGAGAAAATTAAATGAGAAAATGACAGGGAAAATCTACTCTGCATTTTATTTTATTTTTATTAAAGTAAGTTACTAGGTGATGCAGAATATACTCGCTTTAATTTTCATGTTACTACGAAGAAATGGAGACCTTACTATGCATATGCCACTGAATAATACAGCATCTTCATGCCCATTATTTTCTTTCATTCCCTGGGATTATTTCTTCAGGATAAATTCCCAGAAATGGAATTTACTATGCCAAAAGTATTAACATTGTTTTTTATTCTGGGTACAGAACATTCTATTGTTTTACTAAAGAGTTTATCAATGGTAAGCATACACACACACATATACACACACACGTGTGTGTGTACACATGCATGCACATATACACATATATATGTACTAGCTTTGGAATAAGTTGTTGTAATGGTTTGTCTTGAGTCTTACGTTCAATTGAATAACTTTTTCATTGGTACTTCCTGAGGTCTGCACAATTCAGTTCCTGGTCTCCAAGCAAGTAAAGAATTGTGTATTTGGCTGGTTCTCTGTTAGCTCCTAAAATTATCCCATTGTCTCACAACCAGGAAACAGCAAACATAAAATTCCCCTTAGCTTTGATCAAGACAAAGTGCCAGTCACCTGAAACTGCATTTGACAGAGTGGATGTACGATAGGAAGTGAACTAGTAAACTGGGTCATGAAATTGGAGAAAAGGGAAAAAGAAAAAGTTCACTGATCAAAAAGCCGTCACAGCAAGTAAGATTAAACGTCTCCAGACATGACACTGGACACCCTTTCCAAAAGATTAGTCTTGCAGAAAGTGTAGCTGTATATTCCCCTAGAATGTCTGAACGTCCTCCAGCTCAGAGTCATCAGGAGGCTGTGAAAATGCCACTTTCCCTCTGCATCCACAACCTCCTGGAAAAGCCCTGTTCTTGACAATTTATTACACCCAGCCTGAGCCATTAGCATGCAGCTTCACACACTTCTTGGAGTTTGACACTGGTTGAACTTGTTTTTCTGGTCCCCTGGGGCAAAAACAAGCAATAGCCAGCAGTAATTTCACATTGTAAAACCTCCTTTCCGCTCCCAAACTTCTCCCTGGCCACTATGAGATACCTGCGCTCCTATTCCAAAGAGGGATAGGAAAGGGGATTTAACACAGCTCAGCAGCCAGCACCTCCCAGTCCAACAATGGGGCCATTGGTCATGGACAGTTGGCCAGCAATAACCGGACAGAGACCAACAAGTAACTTTGCACAGACCTCTGAGCCACTGTTCTGGGGAAATGACTCGGGGCTGAGTTAAGCTTGAATCAAGTGACTTGCTAAGGCATCCTGGTCTGCCGCCATTCTCAAACCTGTGCCGGTTGATGGTTTCTGATCACTGCTCTAAGTCCAAATTCAAGTTCTCCCTTCAGCACATTAGACATGCCAAGGGGCAAAAAGTAAATACACGTCAAGTAGCGTTAGACAAACAACGTATCGGTCACGCAGGTGTCATTTCTGCAGCAGCCCACCCAGGAAACTCGGTGAGACACAGTCATTATGTGTTTGTTCACAGAATCCTTTTCTTTCCCACTGGCTTCAAAAGAAGTGGTCTTGGCTCACCCAGCTCTGTCAGTCTCTATGATTTTATGATGTAGAATGAGGGAAATCCATAGAGAACTGGAGAGAAGAATGGAAGAGATAGGAAACAAAGGAAGGAGAAAGGGTGTGTTGTGTTTGCTTGTTGGTATTTGGGGGTATGTTGTGTCTGGGGAGTGTTTTGTTTGTGTGTCCTTGGCTAGGGAATTCAGAGTCAGGGTGAGTGATGGGGAAGGACCACTCCTTTCTGCAAAGACTGCCGTCGGTGTGGATGGAATGAAAAGATAAGACTTCGAAGATAGTATAAATTAAGAGTCTATTTCCCTGTGTCCTTTTGCAGTTGCTCTAGATATGTTAAAAATGAAGTTGCTATTGGTTATATTTTTCTGTTGAACAACTGTTTCTTTAAACCTCCCTTGAGACTGACCCACAGGGGGCCTCTGATATAATCAAGTTATCCTTGAAACCAGTAGTGGCAAAGCAAAGCTCAAATAGGACCCTACAGTCATGACTAATCAGAGCCCAATTCAGTACAGAGACCCATATTTTCCAGCATTGCTCACTCTTATCCATTCTTTTTTTTTTTTTTAAATATGTTTTTATTAATTTTTGGAGAGAGAAAAGAAGGGAGAGGAAGAGCAGAAAAACATCAATTGGCTGCCTCCTTCACCTCCTGCATGCCCCCTAATGGAATGGAGCCTACAACCTGGACATGTGCCCTGACCTGGAATTGAACCAGCGACCTCTCGGTACAGAGGACAGTGCTCAACCAACTGGGACCAGCCAGGGCCATTCTACTGATAAGAATGACACCTATATTATTGCTACCCCTTGATGTACTTGAAAGATAAAATTATGCCAGACTGACATTGACCATATCATTACACTGATAAAAGTGTTCAATCAACCAGCTGTCTGCCTTGGAGTAAACAGAAGATCTCTAGATAATTAACTGGAATTTTCTTGTCATCTGGACATTTGCTATGAGGGGTCATTGACATTTCAAGTGTGAGAACCCTAGTAGGTTAGGTGCAAGGCATGCTGGTACCTCAGTAGGAAAGTATGCTAAAAATAAAAGTACTAAATAAGAGAGATGCTGGAATGGGTCCGTTGGGGGAAAAGATAGGCCAAATCACAGTGTTCATGAAGCACAGTGAACTCAGACTCAGTGTTGTATGTGGAATATTTGACATCCTGACTGAATCATTCTTTTTTTTTTTTTAAATTTGTAAGGTTTTTTTTTAACTAAATTATTATCTTGAATCATTCTTAATACCTTCCCTCTTCTCCAAACAACAAAATTATGAAATAAATCTAGTAACAACAATAGCCAGAAAATAAGCAAAAACATATGTCTGCAAACATAGAAAATAATAAAATACATTAAACTATATAAAAGAAAATTAATGTGTGAATACTTTTCAGCGTATTTCTAATTTCAATGTATTTTTTTTTTTGAGAAAAAAAGTTCATATTGATCTGTTACAGTAATGAATCTTGCAGTTTGCACTATTTTACTGGTAAAAAATTTAAACATTAATTTAAAACTCCAAGTGATCATGTTTCTTCATGTTTACAATCACTATGCTATCATTTTTATTTTGAATCTACTGTTTAAATGCAGGGATATTTGGTACCACAGGGGTTAACTGGTGCCCTAAGGGAGCTCCAATGACTCTGAATCATTGCAAATTTAGGAAACAAACGTATGTCTGATTCCAACTGTGTTGTGGGCCAATTGTATAACTAAGAGTCCTCAGAATTAAATTCCATTTTCATGGAATGCAAATTAAGGACGATAATAAAATGTGCATTAGAATTATATTAAATTACAGTGTGCATTCAAGGACAATGATAAAAATGTGTTCATTTGACACTTACGTAAGATTATTAAATGTCTGTTGTTTAGAATTTACTTTTTGCAGCCTGGGGGAATTGCTCCCCACAGCCTTCCCTTAAATTGCAACAGTGCAGGCTCAATTCGGTGCTAATGTTGTCAGTTTTGATGACAGGAGCAAAGCTACAGAAATCTCCAGGTTGTTTTAAGTTGAGGGACACGGAGTCTAAGTCAGAAAGTGGACACACATGATGGGAGGGGGAAGGCTGCAGCTCACCAGGCACTCAGGACTGACTCCATTCCTTTCCTGCTCGCAGGAATAGAAAGTTTATATGAAAAGATGAGCATTGTCACTAATTATCAGAGAAATGCAAGTTAAAATCACAATGAGACACCAACTCACATCTGTCAGAATGGCAATCATCAATAAATCAACAAACAGTGTGCTGGCAAGGAGGTCGGGAATGCTGGTGCAGTGCTGGTGGGAATGCAGATTGCTACAGCCTCTATAGAAAACGATACGGAGGTTCCTCAAAAAATTAAAAATGTAACTGCCTTATGACCCAGTGATTCCAGTTCCGGGAATATATCTAAAGAAGCTCAAAACAGTAATTCCAAAGTTGTTTACAATAGGCAAGAGATGGAAAAATTCAAGTGCCCATCAATAGATGTGTGGATAAAAAAGTGATGGTGCATATATTCACATGGAATATTACCATTAAAAAAAAAAAATCTTACCATTTGCAACAGCATGAATGGGTCTGAAGAGTATTATGCTAAGTGAAATAAGTCAGAGAAAGACAAATATCATATGATATCATTTATGTGTGGAATCTAAAGAACAAAATAAATGAACAAACACAATTGAAACAAAGTCATAGATACAGAGTGCAGACTGATGGTTGCCAGAGGGGAAGGGGTTTGGGGGATCAGATAAAAAGAATGAAGGGATTGCCCTAGCCAGTGTGGCTAGGTTGGATGGAGTGTTGTCCTGAGCACCAGAAGGTGGTGGGGGTTCGATTCCCAGTCAGGGCACATGGCCAGGTTGTGGGTTTGATCCCCAGTTGGGGTGCATGTGGGAGTCAACTGAACAATGTCTCTCTCTCTCTCTCTCTCTCTCTCTCTCTCTCTCTCTCTCTCTCTTTCCTCTCTCTAAAATTAATTTTTTAAATGAAGGGTTTAAGAAATACAAGTTGGTAGTTACAGTAGGCTTGGGGATATAAAGCACAGCATAGAAAATACAGTCACTAATATTCTAATAACTATGCATGGTGTCAGGGGTACTGGAAATATTGGGGAACCCTCTGTAAAGTGCTTGTCTAACCACTATGCTGGACACCTAAAACTAACGCAAAATAATATTGAATTTATTCAATGGATTTATTCAATTCATAGGAATGGCCTATTGAATGTAAACTGTAATTGAAAAATAAAATTAAAAAAGAAAAAGAATTGGATGTTTAATTTTCTGCTAAGTTTGGTCCAAACCGCTCAGGGCCAAGTGGCTGGGGAAAGTGCTTTGACCTGATGTCCCTGGAATGGTCCTCCAGGAGGCTCGTTAATGCCAGGTGACCAGCGGAAGACGATGGACATCCTTCCAACTTTGCAAGGATGCTCACATCGTCATTCTGATGTTGGGGTTATTTAGAACGTGAATGTTAATTTTGGGAAGTCCTTATCTGCCTTTTTCACGGAAGAATTGAAGAAGTGAAATACAAAGATGCTGTGGCTCACCATTTCCTTGGCTGCTTTGCCTTGGGTTTCTGATGTGGCCACTTTTGGAAGGTTTTCATAGATTTCCCAAATTATTATGTGACTGTAGCGCTTCAAAAATCACCTGCTCAGCAGGTTCCAAAGCAAACCTTGAATTTTAATTATTATAACTACCATTTATTGGGCACTAACTATGTTCTAGGCACTGTGTTAAGCTATAGCTATAAAAGTAATAATAATAATTGGTCTTTTCGGTGCAGGTTTACAAAGAGAGAGTTCCCCATCACAAATAAGGGCAGAAAATAGCTTAAAGGAATTAGTCATCATCCCAGCTGATAGATATAATCATACCAAACTATGTCAGAGTCAGGAAGTACCACAATGTTAAGAAGATTACAAAGGACAAAGATGACTATAATTACTTATATTAAGTATAATTGAATCGCATAATTCATTCTCATTACTTAAGTTCCTGGCTAGGAATGGGATGTTACTAGAATCAGGAATGGCCTATTGACTCCACTCTTTCCCAGTCAAAGATCATTTGGGAGCCAGGGGGCGTGACATTCAATGTGGCCAATAAGACTCTCCTGCAGCCCCCACCCACCCCTCCACCCCCTCACGCCCCTGCTAGAATCCTGTGACAAAGAAAGACTCTGACATTATAAACCACAATAGACTCCTCTGGGGTGCGAAGAATTGTAGGAAACAGCTAGAAAAGCAATCATCTGTATGATGATGCACTTAAGCAAGGCTGTGTGTTAGGAAGAACGCAGGATCCAGCAATAGATCTAAATTTGAGTTTCCTTTTATACCTAACTGGTTTGGGCCCTTAGCAAGGTCACAGCCTCGCAGATTCCTGTCTGTGGGATAGTGATAAGGACGCTGTCCAGCTAGCCTTGCAGTTCCCATGTGAGGATTCTGAGATGCTGCCTGTGAGCGGTAGGCCATGGAGTCGGTGTGTTCAACCTGCCACCCCAAGTGCAGGCTAATGACCACAGTTTTTCTGAGCAATAGATAATATCAAATTCAAAATACGCTTTATTATAACAATTATTTCAAGCAATGCAATCTTCCTCGTTTTTTAATTATCTTTATGAGAACTGGTTTAGTCATTTCGCTGTCATGCAATCTGCTTTTAATCTTGCTAAGATATTCCACTGGGCAGAGCACAGAGGCTAGAAGGCAGTGGGAAGCTGGACAGACCCCTGTGCTGCTTCCGTCCCACAGAGGACTCTGAGATGATGCAGTTAGGGTAGAGGGGGTGGGGGTGAATGAAAGCGAGGGGGAACAGGAAGGGATTTCCAGCTCTGAAAATACCCCTGGCCAGGAGAGAAAGCCTCAGGGCCTTGGATACCCGCAGAAAGGCATCAATTCAGTGTCAGCTGGAGTCCACCACCAGCTCAGCCCCAGCTCTGCTGCTCTTTGATAGGAGGCCAGTGGGGAAACCCACCCCATGGGCCATCGAAGGGACATGGTGCATTCTGCTGCAGCCCAGGGCCTGGAGAGCAGTGTCAACATCAGAAGAGCATGTTTACTTAGGTTGAGGCAAAGCTGGCTTCACCACAGAGCCGATATTTGCTTAAGCCTCAAAGCTTAATAGATAGATTGGGAGGCAATTCGCTTGCCCTGTTTGCCACTAGACTGTCATTGTTTTGGTGTCTGTGTGCCTTGTTGTCTTCTGCTCCTTTGTTTGTGTAGCCGGAGGGAGAGGTAGAGCATGTGTGTGGGAGGGGTCTCTCAATCAGTTGCTTAAGAATGGATCATTTCAGCCCTCACCAGTTAGAGCATCAGCCCACACACAAGGGCACCAACCTGGTTGCAGGTTCCATCACTGACTCTGGTCAGGGGGCAACCAATCAATGTGTCTTTCATATCGATGTTTCTCTCTCTCTCCTTCCTCCTTTCCCTCCCTCCATTTCACTATCTTTGAAAATCAATTGGAAAAAAATATCCTTGGATGAGGATTTTTTTTTAAAAATGGATTATTTCAAATAACCTGTCCTATATAATAAAAGGCTAATATGCAAATTGACCAAACAGTGGAATGACCGGTCACTATGATGCACACTGACCACCAGGGGCAGACTCTCAATTCAGGAGCTGCCCCCTGGCAGTCAGTGCACTCCCATAGGGGGAACGCTGCTCAGCCAGAAGCCAGGCTCATGGCTGGTGGTCACAGCGGCAGTGGCAATCAGACATTCCCCAAGGGCTCCTGGACTGTGAGAGGGCTCAGGCTGGGCTGAGGAATCCCCCCCAGTGCACAAATTTTGTACACTAGGCCTCTAGTTGTTAATATAAAAACAAACCTTTGTTTTGAAGGAATAGGCCTTAGCTAAATTGTATTTCTGGTTCTATCACATCTCAGCTTGTGAGAATTTCAACCACATTCTTATTTTCTGATTTCCATTTTGCTTTGATTCCATACAAAGGAAAAGTAAGTCGGAAGATCACTGGACTTTGATTATTCATCCAATACTATGTGCTCAGCACAGGCATCCTAGGAGCTAAACAGAGGCATTGGATTTGGGAGCCCCCACATTTTGGGGAAGTCCCACTGTGATCAGCTAACCTGAGTATGGTCATCTCTAAGAGCCTTCTCGGGGACTGGGACTGAGGAGAGAGCCTGGAGCAAGCCCGGCCTAACCGGCACAAGGGGCTGAGGACACTATCACTTTCATGCTATTGATCAAGCTCCAATGAAACACATGCTCTGTCTGCAGCGTGGAACCACCGTCATTTCCCCAAAATGTGTAAGACACAGTCCCTAATCTCAGGGAGTTTATAAAGTCTCCTTGTGGACCACAAAATCAATACCTATAATTTTGAGAGAGAGACAGAAAGAGAGAGAGAGAGAGAGGCCACGTGGTAGGAGGCTCATCACACTCTAAGTCCAGAATGTTTTATAAAGGCCAGTTGCCATATGAGCCATGGAGCATAAAAAGCTTCCAGGAAAAGGTGGGGCTTGAGCTCGGATTGTTTTATTGTGTCCCTGTAACTACTGTCCTCCTCAAAGCACACTTTCTTCTTCCCACTACCTTAATCCACTAGAATCCACCTCTCAAATATTGTCTTAGCAACCGTTTACTGATTAACACCAAACAGGCTGACATGAATGCTGCCGCCAGAACTCACGCCTCAGGCTCTGAGCCGTTGACACCGTCACAGAGTTGTAAGGTCAGAAGAGTCTATAGAGGTCACCTAGTCGAAACTCTTCCACTGCTCGGGAAGGAGATAGCTGGGGACAGGTTCTTCAGACTCCTGGGAGCATGGACCAGTGCCTGTGGAAGCCTGGCCGGCAGCATCAGCCCTGTGCCCAACAACAGGCAGGGATGCTAGGACACAAAGCACACCCGAGCCGTCTCTCTGGAGTGAGCAGAACACAATCACGGCAAAGATTTAGGCCGTCCTAATGCTGAGTTGTGCTATTATGGCCACACATCGAATTATCCCTCCACCCAACCAGCCACACTGCAGTCTGCAAGCCTAAGTCTCAGATTCAGTGTAGAGGTTTGGTAGTTCTTACCCAAGCCAGTTCCAATCCAGCTCAGAACTCAGGGGCAAAGATTGAGCCTCATTCATTGGTGCATCTCTGGGCCTAACACAACACCTGATGCTCAGTAGAGTTCCTATGGCTTTGGTGAAATGAACTGAATTGCATGAACTAAACTGAACTGAAAGATACAGAATGCGGTATCATGAGTGAGAGTAATGTCAGGGACAGGAAATGTGAAAGTGGCTGGAAAGAAATAAAAAGATGAGTTAACCAATTCCCCTCCTCAGGATCTCTCCATCCAGAGAGAAATATCCATTCATTGATATGGTGAGATAAAAATATTGATTTCATCTGGAAAAAATCATCTTAATGTAAAATAATAATATTAGAACAACTAAGTTACAACCAGTAAGCTTAGAAATGAGATTTGATTTTTGGTTTTTGTTTGTTTTTTGGAAGAAGTAGAAATTGAGCTGGTTTCAAAGGATGGATAAGACCTTGCAATCACTACGTGGATAGAAAAAGAGGGGAGCAATGTGAAGAGACCTGGTCAGAGAGATAGGAAGAGGGCGATATCACAGCACCAAAAGGTGATGGGGTTTCAAACACATAAATAGAAAAATTTTGATGGCAGTAGAATTAAAAAGTTAGATAAGGG
This sequence comes from Pipistrellus hanaki, assembly GCF_964339955.1. Lineage (NCBI taxonomy): Eukaryota > Metazoa > Chordata > Mammalia > Chiroptera > Vespertilionidae > Pipistrellus > Pipistrellus hanaki. The sequence continues at coordinate 35,131,097 of NC_140506.1, forward strand.
CTGAATGTTTTATTATATATATATTTTTTTTAATATAGTTTTTATTTCAGAGAGGAAGGGAGAAGGAGAAAGATGAGAGAGAATCATTTATTGGCTGCCTCCTGCACGCCCCACACTGGGGTTTGAGCCCCACAACCCGGGCATATGGCCTGACCAGGAATCAAACTGTGACCTCCTAGTTCATAGGTCCACACTCAACCAGTGAGCCACGCCGGCCGGGCCTCGTTACGTTTTCAATAAGGAGGTCAGAGTTGACCATAGCAGGAGAAATACATGGAGTAGCTGGATTGAATCCAGATGGTAGTGGATGGAACAGGAGCCAGAGTCAGAGTTGGCTGGACGAGACCTGCTTTTAGGTCACTCGGTGCAAGTAGCCTGAATCAGCCTACTGTGGGGCGTGGAGCAGAGCAGAGGAGAGCTCTCTCCCAGGAAAACACTGAGCTCCTTCGCAGGCAGCACAGCAGGAGCCAGTTCCGTGGGAGAGGCTTGGGATGCAGGAGAAAGAGAGATGGTGCAGACAGAGGGATGGTTTGCCTTAGGGAAAAAAAGAGGAACAAACCTATAGCAACACACCCTGCACCTCAGCAATCATCCTCTGAACGCATCCCACACACCGATTTTCAGGGGGAAAACATCGTTTTGTATTTTTGCCTTTCAAAGAATGTCAACACAAGAAAACTCACACTTAGTGAGGGGGTATTCTGTCTCAAGCTTTGTACCAGAAAATTCAACACTTAATAGATCATTTAAATGTCTCAGATGCTCAGCTGGCTACAGGGGGTGAGCTGTCAGCTGGGTGACATCTGGTCCCAGCTCTGTGAAGCCGGAGTTCAGGGCATCAAAAATGCTTGCACAGAAGGGCCCTGACGGAGCAGGCAGCCCACGGCCATCTGCCCACTGAACTTTCTATGATGTTAGAGAAAGAATAATTAAGTCCCTGGCATTCCCCCAGGAACTTCCTTCTCCAGTAGTCAACTTCTTTTTTCTTTTTTCTTTTTTCTTTTTTTTTAAATATATTTTATTGATATTTTACAGAAAAGAAGGGAGAGGGATAGAGAGTTAGAAACATGGATGAGAGAGAAACATCGATCAACTGCCTCTTGCACACCTACTGGGGATGTGCCCGCAACCAAGGTACATGCCCTTGACTGGAATCGAACCCGGGACCTTTCAGTCCACAGGCCGACGCTCTATCCACTGAGCCAAACCGGTTCTGACTCCAGTAGTCAACTTCTAAGTTAGACACCTTGACCACAAATGTTATCTTCTTTTCTTTCATGTTATAGAGGAAAAGAAAATACCCTCAGGCATTCACAACTTGCTTATTCATTGAACACTTATTGAGCACCTATTTTATTCCCTGCTGCATCAGCTTGCTTTTGCTGCCTACCAGTTCACCCCAAAACAATAAGCAGGCACCCTTTCTCACAAGTCTGCACCCCCAGCTACAAATCAAGGATTCAGACGAAGACGGTGGAGGCACGGAGCTAGGAGGAGCCTTCCGTCTGGGGAGCTCAGGAAAGGGTCTGAAAAGAGAAGCACTTGGTGGAGGCCTCAAAGTCAGACAAGGGGAAGACGCTCATCAGGCAACGTGGGGGCTCTGAAAGAAAGGGAAACGGCAGGAACAGCAATGTGAAACAATGGGGTGAGTTAGGGGAACCAACTTAAAGCTAGTGAGACAATGTACAGGGTGAGATGGGGCTAGAAAAGTCAGATCTTAAAGGATAACAAGCCAGGCAGGGCTGTCCTTGCAAACTAAGGGAAAGACAGTGGAGAAGAGAAAATATCTTTGAGAGCCATTCTGAAGAGAGAGAGAGAGAGAGGGGGGGGGGGTTTGGCCTGTGACAGTACCACTAGTCGGGATGGGTGGAGTCAGAGGAGAACAGGAGTAACAGTGATGAGCTTGTGGTGCCGCTGGGACATCCTGGAATGGCTGTCCAGTGGGTGGTTGCATACTTTGGTTTGGAGCTCAAGGGGGAAGTTCTGGGCTGGAGAACTCAACTTGCAAGCTGTGGTCATAGGCAGCTTTAGGGATAGAAAAAGAATAGAGATCTTAGTCATGGAACATCCCAGCTTGTAAAAAAAAAAAATCATTTCTAAAACAAACATCATTTTCAAATTCTCTTCTCTCCCAACAAAGGAATTAGCCAAGGGTTTGTTTCAAGACCAAACAAACAGGGGGAAGCCATTGCCTTTCTTCACGAATGCACTGGGCAGTTCATGGGGCTCTGAAAAATACAGCTGCCGTTTTGCCCATAATTTCCTGTGCCTGTGTAAACAGTGCCATATTCTCTGAAGCCTTTCCCCCTTCAGAAAGGTAAACTCTGCGTCGCCAGTAAGGGGGGGGGGGGGGGGGGGCAGAACAATGTACTCAGTCTGCACATTCTTTCTGCGGAGAACCAGGTTCTTTCAGCAGTCTTCAGAGAGTAAATGAATTGGTTACTTATTCGCTGGAGAACTGGGTTAGAAACATGTTAAGTACAAGTGGCCAAACACAATTAGCTGTTATTCTGATGTAGCTGATGAAGACTAGATGGATCCTAGCCACAGAGTTCTCACTGTAGCATTTCCCTACGTTGTAGATTATTTGCTACTGCTATTGCAGGCACATTTTGCTACTCCATGAGAAAGAAAAACAGAAACAGTATGCTGGCCACTGCCTGGATGCTGAGTCTGCCACCCCACAAAATGCCTTTAAGGGATTTTGATTCTAATATATATAATTTATTTTTTTACAGAGAGGGATAGTTAGAAACATCAATGAGAGAGAAACATCAATCAGCTGCCTCCTGCACACCCCTATTGGGGATGTGCTTGCAACCAAGGTACATACCCTTGAGTCAAACACAAGGCCCGCGGGCCAAATCCAGCCCGCCAGGCCTTGCAATGTGGCCCGCACCGCGCTGTCATCACTGCACTCCGCTGTCAGTTTATGACATTGTCAGTTTATGACTGTTCAGTAAACCATTCGGCCCGCGATTTAGGCTGGATTTTAGATTTTGGCCCCTTCTCTGATTGAGTTCGACACCCCTACGAGTCTATCCACTGAGCCAAACCGGCTAGGGCGGGATTTTGATTCTTTTTTAAGAAACAAAAGACTCAGAGAAAGAAAGTTTGACCTTCCCTCTTACTTGCCTAAAGGAATTCAGATAGAAAACCCGTTCAAAGGAAGGGAGCTGTCACCTCGGCATAACCTGAGCAAGTGGTGCAGACAGGAAGGAACTTAGCAGCTGTTTGACAGGCTCCGCCTCCGTGTCCCATTGTTTCCCAGCGGCCCCAGCAGGAATTTGTTTACCAAACATTTGCTCTCTCTCCTCTCTCTGTGAACCATCTACTTTCCCTTTGGAGCCCCAGACTCCTGCCTCCCTCTCCTTAGTCCAGAATAGCATGTAAGCCTCAACGGCCCAGTTTGCCTTGGGGTCCCCTATTCTTAGGGAACCCTGCATGCACATATGTAATCAGTTTGGTTATTTTCTCCTATTGATCTGCCTCAGACTAATTTGATTATTAGACCATCCAAAGGAAGTTAGAAGGGTAGGTAGAAACTTGTTTTCCTTTTGTGACACCAAAAAAATGTGGAGAATCCTGAAAATTAACCCCCCTTTTAGGAAATCGCCATCGTAAAGGAACTTATTTAACTTTATTTAAATCAGTGGTTCCCCCAAATGTATTCGGCCAAGGAAACTTCGCTTCATAGCGCTCTAATTATGATCTTATGGTTTTATGAAAAGCCAAGTGCATTTTGGGAAACGCTGTCTTCAGGGCTTTTGGATACCGCTCTGCATTTGGATACCTCTTGGCTTTTCTCTCGGGGCTCACTGCGACTTGTAAAAAGAGGCAGCGCATTCTCCCATCCCCACAGACCTGGAGAGAGGAGAGCAACTCTAGGCGGTTCTTCCCAATTCAAATTCTGAACCTGAGTGGTCAAAAGCAGCTGCCTCTCCTCCCCCCAGACCTGCCCTGCTCTGGGAGAGGCTCCCAGGGAAGAGGAAATCCACCATTTCTTGCCCAAGCAGAGCTTTTGGTGAAGTGGGCCTTTGACCTGCCGGATTGGGGGTCTGCCTTTGGAATTATTCCAGGACGGAGGAGAAACTCCTCTCAGAAAAGATTCTTTGTCTCTGAGTAGTACACCTCCCGGGAAAAATAAAAAAAGCAAATGCAGTCAGATTTTTGTATCCTTATTTTCTATTCTATCCTGTATATTAGATCAGGATAGAAAAAAACAAAACACAATCCAGTTCAGAAAAAGTAAAAATGTTTTTGATAGCTTTTTGCTCTTAGATATTACATCCCATTTTAATTCAGAAAATGCAACATCTGCATCTGCTCTTAAGGATTCTCTATTTTTTTTTTATTTCCTCATCACGGAAGTTTTTGGGGGCTGGGGGTCGGGGGAGGCATGGCTAAAATGTCAGGCATAAATTTGCTTGTTCCTTGGAACTAACTTTGTGTAAAATGAGACCGGGTGCTAAGGGAAAGTGCTTAAGAAAAATGAAATGGTGAGGGGAATTGAGCAGGGAGTGTCAGTTGGCATCAAAGTTCAGCCATAACAAATAAACAAGTAAGAACATAAATCATCACACTGACTGAACCGGGAGATTCCAGGTGCTGGAGAAGGAGGAAGAGAAGGAGAGGGAAAGCGGAGTATCTGAGGGAATCAGAGACGGGCCTGTGATGGGGGAAGGTGACAAATACTATATAAAGAGCTGATTTTTCATTTTCACTCACAACATAAGAGATAGGTTGCAATGTTCTTTCAAAAAAAAAAAATATATATATATATATACTATATATATATATATATATATATATATATATATATATAATTGATTTTTTACAGAGGGAAAGGGAGAGGGATAGAGAGTTAGAAACATTAATGAGAGAGAAACATCCATCAGCCACCTTCTGCACACCCTCCACTGGGGATGTGCCCTTGTCAAGAATTGAACCCAGAACCCTTCAGCTCGCAGGCAGACTATCCACTGAGCCAAACCAATTAAGGCTGATTGCAACATTCTTATTGCATCACTTACCCATGTGTGTAGTGGAGGCTGGGAAGTCATCTTTACTCTCTCTTCTGGGCTCTTTGACTTATTGCTTCAACTATATCATCCTCCCTGTGCTCACTTCCCAGACCTGCTTGGATGTCCCAACCCACTGGAGACCCAGGTGCCACAGCGGAGGAAGACCTTTCTCCAAGCACATACTAGTATAGGGTTTATAGTGATTGGTTACGATTGCTCTCAGTTACAAGTAACCAATAAAGCAGTTTAAGTAGATAGAAAGAAGTCTAGAGAGAAGCAGCTGTTTGTTTGGTTCAATGCCTGACCCAAGTCAGGTTAATGCCTTCAATGGTTATAGGCTTTCCCAATGGTCAAAAGATGATTGCCTGTGCTCTAGACATCACCCCTACCTTCAATCTTTCGGTTAGGGTCTAAGAAGAAGAAGAAGGGCATAGCTGCAGAGATGTCTTTCCCTTTGATCAGAGAAATGTTTTCCAGAAGATACCAGCAAGCTTTGACATAGCATTCATTGGCCAACAACATGGGACAGAGACATGTCTACCTTGAAAGAAGGCTGGAAACAAGAGTGAAGTTTTTTCAGCTTCAGAAATGGAGGCGACAAGAAGATTGGATAGGTCTATTGGTTGAGCCAGTGATAAGCATCTGTCACAGAATTATTACCCATTAATTTTATTTTCACTGAAATCTCATTCCTGAAATGAGATGGAGGGTCCCCTCCTGAAGCTAGTGAAGCCACATTCTGCTCATCACTACACTTGACCACTTATAATTAAGTGATGTGTTTGTGAGCCAATGGTATACACTAAGTTTGTTCCCATTTAAAAAATTTTTTTAAAAATACTTTAAATTAATTTAATTGTTTAGGCCCACGCATGTGCTCCAAAAACCCTCCAGTTTCTTTGGTTTACATCAAAGTCCCATCTAATTTGCTCCCAAGAGGAAACCTACCACAATAGTGAAGTTGTATATTTCCACAGGGATTTTCCCTAAACAGTTAATGAGTTGTGACTTCCTTATATGTACATGCAGACGAGACTGGTGCGCTCCGTGCAGGTAGACAGAATTCGAACCAGATGGTTCAAGGAAAGGAAACTGGATTAGCAGATCATTTCAAACACCTCCATGTGTTGACTGAAACCCATAAGGGGAATGACAAAACATGTAGCTTATTTTCTCAACAAACTGCGCACCATATTGAATGTTAAACATTAAATCGAGGGAGGGGTAGAGCAAGCTCTGGGTTTCCTTTCCTTGAAAAGAAAAGAAACCATAAGCCTAGCTTTGCCTGATTCATGTATCCAGAGGGGGACAAGAAAGAAAGAAAGGAACGCATGGCTGATTCATAAACTCATACCACTGAGAGGTCCTGTGGTAATCCTATAGCAATGGCATTTGAATAAATCAGAGGTGGCAGGGGTGTGTCCAATTTCCATGAGTTCCTGTATGGAAAGCAAATCCTATTTTGCCTGATTTTCCAGTTTAAACAATAAACCATAGGAGTCCCTCATTCTCACCCTGAAGCCAACTCCATTGAAAGGGGAGGAGGGGGGAGGGGGTGATACAAATTAAGGCACTTTTCAGTACTCCCGCCCCCCAACCCCAGTTTAATTAAAGCCCAATTTAGTTGAGGAGTAAACTGATATTTAAAAATCAGGAGAAAATCTAGTTCCAGTAATTAAAGGGATTTTCTAAATCTTGTCCTCCATGTTGAGAACACCCATTTTAATAGTTAATTAAAGACTCCTTAATCATGCTTTGAAGGAAATTTGAAAAAGAAGAGATTAGGGACCCGCCGCAAAGACATCACTGACAATGGGGACCAGAATTCTTTGTTAGGCCCCGTAGGGAAAACCAGGTCTTCCTTCATTCACCTAAAACATTTTGAGCATGCAGACCTTTTTTTCTTTTTTCAAAAAGATACACTTATTTGCCATTGTGTTGCTGTGGGTAGCCTTGCAAATGTCACTGCTGGCCCACAAATATAAGCCAGCTGGCAAGTCACCTGTCTACCCCTGCCATGGCAGCTAGGGTAGCACACATGTCTTGTTTCTTTGGTTTCCCAAGTGATGGCTGGTGCAAGGGATGGCTGAGTTCCCCCACTTCCCCCTCCCCCAAGTACAGAGAAGAGCGACAGTCCCCTTGCAGAGTCCAATATACTAAATGGGTTTTAACTGGTTAGATTGACCACTCATCAACGCTTAACCAGCCCTGTGCTAGGTGCACAGGTGAGCACAGTGGAGTCCTTGCTGCTCAGGCACTTGACCCTAATGAAGCAGACAAACACTTGTCCGGGTAACACTCCTGCAAGGCACTCAGACACGGAAGATGTAGAGGTACAAGCTGAGGACAGTGAGAATGGAGTTAAAGGAGAGAGGAGGAATGAGAACCCCTCCTAGAGGTCTGGGTCAAGCTCTTCCTCAAGACAGAAGCAGATACCTGGAGAATAATACTCCCTGACAGAGAGAACAGGGACACAGTGGCAGGAAGGAGAAATGCATATTCAAGAAAGAGTATGGAGCCCTGGCCAGTGTGGCTCAGTTGGTTGGAGTATCATCTGGTACACCAAAAGGTTGCAGGTTCAATTTCCAGTCAGGGCACGTATGTTTCCTTCTCACCTCTCTCTCTCTCTCTCTCTCTCTCTCTCTCTCTCTCTCTCTCTCTCTTCCTCTCTCTTCCTCTCTCTTCCTCTCTTTATAAAAAAAAATCAATAAAATGCCAGACTTTCTTTAAAGGAGAGGGAAAAAAGAGTATGGAGATCCATGAGCTGGAGCAAAGGGTTCTTAGGGCATGGGGCTAAGAGGAGGGAAGAAAACCTGAGCAAAGACTATATTGTGGAGGGGTTTCCCACCAGCTGACTGAATAATAATCTGGCCACTCAGTATATATTCTATATAATAAAAAGCTAATATGTAAATTGTCCCCTCAACCAGGAGTTCGACCAGCAGGCAGGCCAGCCAACTGTCTGGCCAGGCTGGCCGGATCCTACCCATGCACAAATTCATGCACCTGGCCGGGTTATTATGTGTTCAGAGATCATAATAATCTGGCCACTCAGTGCAGATTAGTAACATTGACCATTCAAATGTTCTTTGGATGTTCCCTAGAATTGCCGACTTTTAAAGGATAAAGCCCACAATAAAGAATTCTATTTAAATTCTTTTTTATTCCAAACAGCATTTCAGGAAGTCATTTAAAATCTATTTGAGCTAGGCCAGTGTGGCTCAGTGGTTGAGCGTCGACCTATGAACCAGGAGGTCACAGTTCAATTCCATTCAGGGCATAGGCCCAGGTTGCAGCTTGATTCCCAGCAGGGGGCGTGTAGGAGGCAGCTAAACAATGATTCTCTGTCATCACTGATGTTTCTATCTCTCCCTCTTTCTTCCTTTCTCAAATCAATAAAAATGTATTTTTTTAAAAAATCTGTTTGATCAAATCTGTCATATTTGTTTTAATTACAGTCAGTTTTCATCTTATTTCAAACTATAACAGGCTTGATATTTCTACCTCCTACTATAGTATTAACAAAAAACAAACTACTTTAAATCTAGGATAAAATATTTTAGATGTCTATTTCACTTGGTGTATCTTTCCAGCATAATTCAGAATGCTTACAAGTTTTGTCTTTGCTCTTCTTGAATAAGATTCTGAAAGTATACTTTGTCCATATAATGCCCTGAAACACCTCTAATTTCATGAATTCTCTGAATAAAAAGATATCTTTTCAATTCCAAAATTAATAAAAATTTCCTGTTTGATATCATTTCTAACAAGTAACCTATTGATTGACTGAATCTTTGACTTTTCAATTGCATGGTTTGCCTTTCTGTATGATGATGACATATGTCATTGTGCAGAATGGAAAGGCCATCTGGCAAGAGCTGCTCTGCGAGATAAGGAAGAATGCCGGTATTCTTACAGCAGCGACGCTCAATATTGAACTATGTTGAACGCTGTAAAAATGAAAGCTTCTCCGACAACAAAAAAGTCTCCTTCAGATGCAAGTTTCCTATCTCCCCGTCACATCTGTGCCGCCTCTGCTCGATGGCGAGTGATTCTGACATAGCCTTCCTCTGCCCTCAGAGTCCTCCCGGAGCTGAGGAAGGGACTTGGATAATTCTCTAATGCAGGGTAAGCAACATATAATTTCAGAAATGAAATGGAAGCCCCTTTTCAAATGACAGCACACTTGTCTATGAGCTTTCTTTTATTACAACACATCATTACATTATTTTGTAATTACATATTTTCCAAGCCTTCTGTTTTGTCTGCTTGACTGAGAGCTCCTCAGAGGCATGGGCCCTGTGGGCCTTATTTGTCATCATATCCCCAACAGCCAGCACAGAGACCGACACAAATTACACATTTGTTCAATGAATGAATGGAAAACTGAATGAATGAGTAATGAAGGACGGAAAGAATTCAAGATGTGAATCCCTATCTTCTTCTGGACAAGGAGGTCTGGTAAATCCAGGAACCATTCTAACATCATCTCTTGGTCTCCCTGGTTATCATAACCTGTCTGCACCTCAGCGTGACAGGCAACAGCTGGTATTTCTAGGTCTTAGATTTTGCTCTGCCCTGACTTTTCTGAAGAGTTGAACTAAACTTTATAGCACATTCAATATTGAGCTTAGTTTCACTTTTTATACCTTGATATTTAACATCCCCTTCTTCCAAATACTAAATATTTTCTTTCTGATGTGATGACTTTCCTTAAATGTGCATTTCTCCCCTACTTCTCTTTGCTGTCACTTTTAAAACACACCAATACTTCTGGTCTTTACTGCCTGATATAGTTCTAATTAAATTTCTCCTTTAGAAAGTGTGTGTGTGTGTGTGTGTGTGTGTGTGTGTTTCTCTCTCCCCCGCCCCCCGCGCCCCCCCCCCCCCCCCTCTCTCTGTAAATTGTTCCCAAGACTTCAGGTCTAAAAGCTGTCCTTGATCCCTAAATCTACAGAGTCCCCAGGCCACTTCCTTGGCTGGCCTGCCTTCCACTATCTTTAAAACATTCCTCGAATTGCTCCTTGCTGAGATAGATACCCACTCTCACACCTTAATCTTGACTTATCTTGACAGTTCCAATTTTCCATATATGGCCCACATACCTCCCTATTGTCTGAAGGTGTACAGATGTAAATCCTGTCTGTTCCACATCCAAGACGTGCATAGATCACTTCCTTGTTGTCCTTATCTCCTCTGGCATCTGGGACTTCTCCAGCCTGGCTTCTTTCTTCAACTCTGATATGGCTCTTCGCGTAGTTTCCTCAGAGCCAGTGACGCATGTGGAGACTTGTGTATTGCTTTGTTTTTCCCCTGGCTCTGCTACTGACATGATAAAATGCTGGAGACGAGGTATTGAAGTTGACTCTCTCAGTGAGTATAAAACAAGGGTTTAAAATACTTGGCATGTATCCACTTGGGAGCATAGCTCCAAGGATGAATGAGTCTATAACCATAGTAAAGAATTTATTATTATGGATCTCTTTTAGCAGTACTATAATTTTACTGATGATGTTAATGAAGCTCATAATAATATAAAGAAATACATTAGCTCAGAAAGGCTCCATTATCATGGTCTTTAAGAACTATCTGCCTACTATGCTCCCTACCTTCTCTAAACCCTATTGGACCTTTTTTTTTAAGTATCAAACTGCCCAGCAATTAATTTTTCTCTTACGGTTCCATGTGAGTTCTCTCAGGCCCAATGAGACTATAAGACCCTTGGAAATAAGGCTCATGCTTGCTCTTCCTCCTGACCCTCTGCAGCACTAACTCCAGGACACCTCGGGCTGGTTCTCAGCAGCACTTTGATCAGCAGTATTTCTTCCTGATGGTTCTCTTTATTATTGTGAATAAAGGATATTTTATGACTTTAATGAGATTGCACATTGAAAAATTATTAAGTTTAACCCCCCTTTTTGTGTGTATCTCTGGAAAATAAGTTGCTCCAAGCCCTCCGAAAACCTTGAACCCAGTTCCCATCAATCCCTGTGAATTCCGTGGGATTTCCCTGCTCCTGCCAGGCTTCTGCTCTCGGGAGTGGGTGCCCCGCTGGAGCAGGTCTCTTTTCCACTCACCGATGTTTCCTGGCCACATTCCTCTCCGACCTTCTCACTTGTGTAGGTCAACCCCTGAACATACCACATTTGTCTGAGACGATAGGTACAAGGACACCCCCATCACCGCCACAGACAGACCGCAGGACACTCCTCTTGTCAGCTGCTACAGAGGAAAAAAAGTTCCCTTCACATACCACCGAGTACCTGCTCTGGGCCAGGGATTCCTCCTCGAGTTGCTTTACAAAGTCTGTGTGGTGTGGGGTGTGTGGGGTGTGTATGTGTGGGGTGTGTGTGTGTGTGTGTGTGTGTGTGTGTGTGTGCATGGTGTATATGTGTGTGCGTGCATGGTGTATGGTGTGTGTGTGTGTGTGGTGTGTAGTGTGTGTGTGTGTGTGCGCGCTGTGTGTGTGTATGTGGTGTGTGGTGTGTGTGTGGATGTGGTGTGTGTGTGGTGTGTGTGTGGATGTGGTCTGTGATGTGTGTGTGTGGATGTGGTGTGTGTGGATGTGGTGTGTGTGGTGTGTTTGTGTGGATGTGGTGGGTGTGGATGTGGTGTGTGTGTGTGTGTGTGTGTGTGTGTGTGGTGTGTGTGTAAAATGTGTGTGGGTGTGTGTGGTGTGGGTGTGTGTGCATGGTGTGTATGTAGGGGTGTGGGGGGGATGTGTGTGTGTGTGGGGGGGGGGTGTGATATATGTGTGTCTGTGTTTCTTCCCAAATCTCTCTCACCCCCACCCAGTCTCTGCCTCCCACCCTCTGACTCCTCTCTCAGGAAGGTAGACAGGTCCGGGGAAGTGAGGTGCAGGTAAATGTGTAACTGCCAGAGGGGCAGAGGGAGCCCTCATTGGTAGCACTGGCTGATCTTCGCGGTGTCAGCAGTACCACCAAGGCCACGCTCAGGTTCGGAACGTGACGTCACTGCGCAGAGGTGAAAAGAGTGGGTGCAATCCGCGCCTGCGAGCAGCGTGAGGCTGGCTCCGGTTTGGGGTGAAAGTGGGCAACTCAAAACTCTCCCAAAGCTTCTGCGAAAACAACTCATGCAAAAAAGACATAGATTGGGCTTCTTTTATTTTTTCTTTTTTTCTTTTTTTTTTTATCTCACTTTAGAATTTTGACTTGGCTCCCTGGCTATATACATGAAGACCAACTATTTCCCTCAAAGGGTGGCAGAAGGTCCATTACCAAAGACGGTTTGACTCCACTTGTGGAAAGCATTTTCTCCAGTTTCTTCAACACAAAGCATGTGGGGTGGTTTTAATGAAAGGCACTTCATAAAAAATAAATAGTACCTTCAGACCATTCATGCAGACTTCCTGGCAATCCCTGGAAGTGTGGACTGGCCCATACGCTAATTATCCTGTAAATTTCCTTTTCTCCCCCAGTGTGGAGGTGAGATCTAATTTGAAAGATTAAAATCTTTGCATGATTACAGTATATAGTAATTGTTAAGCTCTGTAGTTACATGCTCAATAGCTACTAAGTACAAAGAATTACAAGGTGATTTGTGTGCCTGTGAGATAAATTCCAAGAATTTTGCTTTTATAAAAGGCAAGGAAGTGAAGGTGGCTGAACCACAGAGGTGCTAAGTGAAGCACCTGATCCTGAACTTCAGGAAAGAGGGACTTAGGGGGTCTCTCAATTCACAGACAGGCCCAGCGGCAGAATGCCTTCCGGTGCATTTCTTAGGTGGTGCTAAACCTTATTTACATAAAAGCACTGCTCAAGTGGGTGAGGTTATCTGAGGAGTTTTTAGCCTAAATTCCTGGAGTGGTTCCAGATGTCTGCTATTCTCACAGTAGAGGACCAAACTATGAGTCTATCACTTCCAAACACACAGAAAGCACAAAAAGCCAAGTCCAGTAAACACAGCAGCAGTAATATGAGATTATATATCTGTAAGAAAATTAACTGGAAAAAAAAAAAAAAAAAGAATAAAACTTCCGGTATTTATGCTTCCAACTCCACTACTCTTTGGTTTTGTGCCAGCCATTCTTTCTCTGCCTTCGTTGATCACACCGGAAAATTCACTCATTAAACAAATATTTACTCAGCACCCAGTGCATACCGCGCTCCTGTTCTTGGCACGGGGGACATGATGACAAATACAATGGATAAGGCCTTTGCTCTCATGGACTCAGAGTCCAGCAGGAAATAAAGGTTACTAATAGTTTCAAGTATTAATTGTGATTACTAATACAAGCACCACTTACAAGTCCTGGGAAAGAGAGTGGCAGCACACCATGGAGCGTGTGAGCATGTGGGGTCCATGGTAGTTCAGGAGTCAAGCCTCTAAGAGGAAGTAATGCTTAATCCGAGAACTGAGACCTTAAGTCCGAGTAGGCATTAATAGCTCAGAGATGGAGAGGGGAGGGAGGTGGGGAGGGACAGTCTTTTCTCCAGGCAAACAATACAAATGGAGTTTCCAAAGCTATTGCCTTTTTAATATATATATATATATATATAAACTGTTGCCTTTAAATGCCTTTCTCCCTCCAAACCTACATCAGTTAGTTTGTTGTAGCTAGGATTTCTTTATTTTTCTGATGTTACTGGTAGCTGCAGGTATAATTGTAAGAGAATAAGAAATATCAGACCTGATTAAACTGGGCCTAACTGAGTCACTAGAATTAAAACGCAGAATGGCCTGGGAGTGGCTGTTCCAGCCACCGTTCTGTGGCAGTGTCCAGGAGCCTGGCCTCCCTAGTAAAGAGAAGGGCACACGTGGGCAGGACAAAGAAGGCGGGCTGATGGACTGAGGCAAACTGAGCTCACATTGTTTTAGATTCCTCATCTGAAATTGCCTTCAGAATTAGTTTCTGAGTCTCCTTCATTGTTACTGCCAATGATGTTACTCAGGTGGAGGTGGATTAAGAATCTTATTCACCTATATTGACCTAACCTATTTTGAGAACATTCCAATGATGAAGTTTCCCCATCTCAAGGACTAGAGAATTACCAAATGCATCTGTTCGTATCAGTCTCTATTCCCAAGGCTTTAAGACTCAAAACCAAAATAGGGAGGAGGCTTGGGGTAATAGAACATTCTTGGGCGAATTTTAGGGCATTTGGCCCAACCAGTGTGGCTCAGTAGCTGAGCATCAACCTATGAGCCAGAAGGTCACAGTTCAATTCCCAGTCAGGGCACATGCCCAGGTTGTAGGCTTGACCGGCCGTGGGGAGCATGCAGGAGGCAGCCAATAAATGATTCTCTTTCATTGTTGATGTTTCTATCTCTCTCTCTCCATCTCCCTTCCTCTCTGAAATCAATAAAATAAAAATATATCTGTGTTTAAAATAGAGCTTTTAGAGGTGCCTGCTGTGACAGAGTCCAGGTGCATCTGCATATGTAGGTTCTGGTGGGGGTCCCGGTGAGCAGGTGTGCCCTCCACAATCAGGACTAGTGAACTGATGGCCCTGATTCTCAAATGTGCATTTGAAAATCCACTTGGAGCCCTTACTTAAAATTCAAATGCCCAGAATTGCTTTTATTTTTTTTTTTAAACAACTAAGAAAAAAAAGTTGCATAAAATCCAGGTTAAACTAAAATTATTGTATTAAGGCTGTGCCATATGAGATTTAACAAGGTTTTGTCCTAATTAACTAGGTGTGCACAATTTTGAGCACTGTTTTTTCTGATGAAATGTGAACTAAGTCAAATCTACAAAGGTGTTCTACCACTATTTAGAAAAGTATCACACTGTGATCCTTTGAGTATAATAGAATGGCACTTATATCAACCTACATTTGTTCAGAATTTTCTACGGTGCTCATTTTCTGAGAATCAGCAGCATGATTGATTGTTTATTTAAGAAAACACTTGGGCATCCCAGCAACAATGAACTAATGTCTTTGGTAGATCAATAACTTTTCTCTAATCACAAGAAAGCCAGTGCATCAGAACAGTCATCAGCAAAAGCATAAAAAGATATATGCCAGCTGTTTCTGGCAGCCCCTTATAGAGGGGACAGAAGAAAACAATAAGAAATGCTTGCCATATGTTGGGAGATGAGTGGTAATGGAAAATATTTATAAACAAATGACTAACACTTGTCTGCATGTTATTCAGGTGCACAGCTAAAACACATCCATCTCCTTAGCATCGATTTTCTGGATGCAAATTACTCTAAGGCTCAGGCAGTCATTTCTAGTCTTGTCATTCCTTATGCAGGCTGGACTGTCATTGATGTCAGCGGTTTTGCTGTATAAGCACTTTATGAGAAAATCCGAACATCTGAATTAGCATAAAACATTCTGTGCAAAGTAATTTACACTAGAGGTTTTCCTTGTCGATTTCCAAAATGGTGTTGCTGTTGTCTTGTATTTGGAATCAGCTTAGAAATCTTTCCCCTTCTCTCTAATCCCATTTCCTTGGTCCTTGACCTGACATTGCTCACCATCCCCATCAGGCCGCTATTTCTGCTGTGCTTTCGGGGGCCTGGTGTTAGGTCGGATCAAATAATTGAATGGATAGCCCTCTCCTGCGAACTGACCTTTAGACCACTTCCCAGCCAACATTCCCTTCCACTTAGTCCACTTTCCACTTGCTATGACCACATTCCACTTGCTAAGACCATTATCTTTCCCCTCCAGACTTTCCCAGGATCCCGACCCGCCCAGAGAATTCCCTGCAGAAAAGGCCCACCTAGGGTCCTTCAAAGCCTCTGGCTCCCCACCCCTGGGGGCTGGTACCATTTTGAGGCTCAGCCCATCTGGTCTCCAGGTGACCCGATAGATTCTCGCTCCCTTATCACCTTGGTCTCGTGTGTTCCTCCTCCATCTAACACCCACTGTTCGATGCAGGAGGAAAGGGATCACAAAAATCTGTCCCCGCTAAGGGTCAAATCAATCTTGTGAAGAAATAACCATTTCTTTACTTGTACTTACACAGGTATGATAGATTTATTTCCCCCAGGAATTCACTGTCTTCTCCAGAAATTCAGTTTTACCAGAGTCAGAAGCAGCTGAACAGACACAGTGGGCAAGAAAAACCCTGCTAAGTAAAGAGATCTCACGATGCACACAGCCCTTCCTGCGTGTGAGTCAGGGCGGGAGTTAGTCAGCCACAAACCACGCTGTGGCTTTCACAATCTGGTCGGGGTTCAAACACCTGAGGGAGACAGCCCAGGCCTTCCTTGGGTGAACCAGGGAGGCCCGCATTCACAGTGGCGGATCCCAGGTGTGACTCTGGGTCTTGTGCAGGTAGCTATAGCTGTGCAGGCTGCTTCGTTGAGTAGGGACCTAACACAGGTTGCCACATCTCTTACTTTTTAAAAAGTCTTTTTTTATTTCTTTTTTTATTAAACTAAATAACTGAAGCCCTCAACAATGTCTATGACTAGGTTTGTGGTTCATGAGGCCACAGCCCTGCGATTGAGAGTTTGGCTGGCTTTTGTCTGTAGGCCAGCCTTAAAAGCTTGTCACCCAGATGTTTCTTTTTTTTTTTTTTTTAATTGAGTTTATTGGGGTGACATTGGTTAACAAAAGCATACAGGTTTTAAGAGTACAACTCAACAAAACATCATCAACAAACTACATTGTGTGCTCATTACCCCAAGCAAAGTCTCTTTCCATCTCCATTTCCCCCATCTTTGCCTACCTCCCACCTCCAATCTTGAGTTAAGACAACAGTTGTGTTTAGGTTAGCACAGAATTGACAACTCAGTTCTCCGAGGAAGGGATGTGTGACCCGCTGGGGAAGTATGGAAATTTGTGGGAGTATTTTTGATTGTTGCTCTGACTGGGAAGCACCATTACCATTTAGTGGGTGGAGCCAGAGGTGGTAAAAACCCTGCAGAGTGTGGGATATGGTCTCCCACAAGGGATTTTCCCACCTCCTGTTCTGATTTCAAATGACTGCCCAACTGCTCTGAGAGACCATAATAAGCCAGCTCCACAACACCAGGCACTTTGTCCTTCCAGATTTTTTTAGATGAAATACAATTTTAATTTAATTCTTAATATCATAGTATTGCAGTTCTTCTTCAACTAAAAAAGATTCTTAAAGCTGGTGTGTGTGTGTGTGTGTGTGTGTGTGTGTGTGTGTGTGTCTTTCTGTCTGTCTGTCTGTCTGTCTGTCTGCAGGTGCCCTGTGTATCTGTGTAGGAGAGAGTGCTTGCTGAGACCACAGAGGAGGACAATCCAAAAGCAAGAGCAGTGAGTACTTTTTTTCCTCTGGTCTAACTTTCTAAACAGACCGCTGTAAAGCAATGATTCAAAATCCTTTGAAAGTACTTAATTTCTCCTCATGTCAAGAACGTGTTCTTTTATACTCAATAAAGCAGAATGAGACTTACAGTTGTCCCCCTTCTCCATGATTTTGCCTTCCAAGGTATCAATTAACCACGGTCATCTGTGGTATAAAAATATTAAATGGGAAATTCCAGAAATAAACAATTCGTAAGTTTTAAATTGCTTGCCATTCTGAGCAGCATGATGAAATCACAAACTGTCCTGTTCTGTCCTGCCAGGACGTGAATCAACCTTTTGTCCAGGTATCCACGCTGCATACGCTCCCACCCATTAGTCACTTAGTGGCCGTCTAGGTTATCAGATCAACTGTTGAGATATGGCCATGCTTGTGTTCAAGTAGCCCTGATTGTACTCAATAATGGCTCCAAAGAGTACTGGTGTTGGCAATTTGGATATCCCAAAGAGAAGCTATAAAAGTGTTTCCTTTACATGAAAAGGTAAGTACAATACAATAAGGTAGATTTTAAAAGAAAGAGAGACCACATTTACATAATTTGCAGTATATCATTATAACTTTCTATTTATTACTAGTCATTATTGTTAATCTCTTACTGTGCCTAACTTATAAATTAAACTTTACCATCCGTATGGATATGTAGGAAAGAACATAGTATATATAGAGTTTGATAGTATGTAGGTTTTCAGCCATCCATCCACTGGAGTTCTTGGGGGTCAGGAAAACAAGGGACGACTATATTTAGCTGGTTCTGGGACTCCATTCAAATCTATTATTGATATACTTCAGTGTGCCAAAGTGTATTTAACTATCTTTTTTTAAATATGTTTTTAATGATTTTTTTAGAGAGAGAGGAAGGGAGGATAGAGAGATAGAAACATCATCGATCAGCTGCCTCTGCACATCCCCCACAGGGGACCAAGCACAAAACCTGGGCATGTGCCCTGACTGGGAATCCAACCAGTGACCTCTTGGTTCCTGGGTCGACACTCAACCACTGAGCTACACCAGCCAGGCATCATCAACTATCTTAGTCATTGGACATTCAGCACAGAAATACAGATCAGTGTCTGGAAGTTTGAGCCCACTCCTTACCACTGGCATGCTGCCTCCAGGCTGTCCAAGGATTCGAGGCGTCCTAGACACTCAGTATCTCTCCTTTAACTTCTTCACCTGTAATACTGGGATCCGGGCCAGAGTTTCCACCTCTGGCTCCTCCTAGGGGTGTGGTGATAATTAAAGCAATAATGTTTTTCAACTACAGAGACATTCCAGATTAAAGACACTACATAATTGAACACATTCTGCTTCCAGTGACATAGCTTGATATAATTGCAAGCTAGGAAACTAAGATTAAGCCAGGCGTCCCTATTGCAGGAGAACAGGAGTGCTATATGCCGCACTCTGCTTGACTTAAGGCCTACTGCCTCAATATAAACAGCAGCCCCAATGCTCAGGAAAGAAAGCATCAGGTTGAGAAAGAAATGATTTCATCCGTTCAACTTTCATTTTATTGACAAATGTGTATAGTTTTATTCCAGATTTAAAGATATATGACAGCTATGTGTTCATCATGTCACCTGTACTTTGAGAGAGCATTTATAAAAATATTCATGTTGCTATTAAAGACAGGAAGGCTATGTAAGGTCCACCAGTTAACCAGGTAAATGCTATGTGTGTTCATTTTCTTCTCTCCCAGGTAGTATTGGCACATATATAATTGGTGGCACATCGGTTGTGCTGATGACCACATCAGCTCTTAACTGAACATCTGACATGTATGCCAGTAAATCACTGTGAGAGGTTTAGCTGTGCCAAAGTTACAAACCGCAATGGTGGTACCAAAAAGTTTATCAAGAAAAATAGTTTGGAGGTCTGAGCTCTTGGCCAACAGAATGTACTACTGTTTTTTAAAAAAAAATACTTATGAGAGATTGTATTAAGAAGATCTATTCATTGCCAAGCCACTGAGAATATGCTGTCTGACTTCATCCATTCAAATATGTTTGGAGTTCCAGGTCTAAACTGGCAAAGGAACCAAAAAAAAGACAGTGAGAAGTGAAGTCAAGTGTTTTTTAGGCAGCTTGGATTGAAGAGGCTACTAGAATGTGAAACAGGAAAGAACAAGGTCTAGTCCTGATTGGCTATATCTGCTGAGTGAGAGACACATGGCTGTGGTCAGGGTGCCTACTCCATGCCTAATGTCCACATGGCAACTCCCTTCCAGAGAAAAAGAGAACACAATTAGAAAAATACTCACATGGAGAGAATTCAATGACATGTGAAGAGGAAAAGGCAAGTTTCAGATTAACAGGTAGAGTACAGTTAATCCTCCTTGCTTCACCCCATGACCACATTCATCAGAAACCAAGCAAGTATGGCATTGGGGATCAACTACGTTTGGACCACAAAAATGTAGAGGCCGTCACAGGAACATCAGCATCAAGAGTAACACCCTCCCTGTGGAAGATGTCTCCCGAATTTCAAACAATTCTTGCTTACCGTATTTTCCGGCGTATAAGATGACTTTTGAAACGAAAAAAAGTCAACCGACAATCGGGGGCAAAAGACCAAAATTGCACAAAAATTACCTGCAGATCTTGATGGCAAAGTAAGTCTTTTCTTTGTAGTGGAGGATAGTCTTATACAGTGAATATAGGCCTAAACCTATGTTTTAACTGTAAAATTAGGGGTCGTCTTATACGCCGGAAAATATGTAATAGCTCTTAAGCATAAGTCATTAAATATATATATATTTATATATAATTGAATTTTTACAGAGAGGAAGAGAGAGGGATAGAGAGTTAGAAACATCAATCAACTGCCTCCTGCACACCCCCTACTGGGGATGTGCCCGCAACCAAAGTACATGCCCTTGACCGGAATTGAACCTGGGACCCTTGAGTCCGCAGACTGACGCTCTATTCACTGAGCCAAACCGATTTTGGCATATGAGCCATTCTTAAAGGCTTTCAAAAATGTGGTACATAATAAATGGCTTAACTGTGAATCTACCTTGATTGCTATTTTTCAAAAGCTGGGTAGTTTAAAAAAATTACCTTCCAGTAGCCAGTTAACATGTTCTCATCATTTTTCATTTGGAGCCTTTGGCACATTTCTGGGGACCTTCTACCCTACTTTTCCCATGACGATCCACACCTCATCTCCAAAAATGTTCCTTCAAATTCCCTAGAAAATATTCTCATCCAGAACTATGACTTCTAGGTTAAATAACAAGTTGAATATTTATTATTATTTAAATAGATCTAGTTTTACCACCGCACTATAAAAGGAACAGCCCAGTCAAGTTACTTAGATATTTTAATTTATTTTAATTTGGTGAGAAGAAGTTTGAAATTATTTTTATCAAGCTGAAACATGAAAACTCTCCAGTCAACTTTTTCTGGATTTAAAAAAAGCGTCTTCTCCATCATCTGTCATTTCCCCCACACTTACATTCTAAGGATGAATTTGCAAGAGGCATGAGGCTGTCAGGGATTCTATTTTAGCTCTTCAGTAGCATTTCATGTGGATGAAGGACAGCACACCAGCACGGTTTGACTTCATCTCCTGCTGTTAACATTTCCACAGAAGGGGCTCTTCATCATTTAATAACTCTCGATCACAAATAACTTTATGACATAAACAAGGAGGCTTCAAACTTTTTTTTTCCTGTGACTAATAGGGCTTCTTCTCCTCCTTCCTTAAGACCTTTCAGTGAATCACAGAAAGGAGCTAAAGGCTAAAAGCAATGCGTCAGCTTTTTAATAAGCTTTATTGTCACCACAGAAAATTAAGCATGGGTTGAGAGTCAGGATTCCAGGTCAGCTGTAAAGCCCTGGCTGGTAATAGTTCTGGTCCCATGACAGTGTGAGAGCTTTGTGTCTGGGGTGGAGGGAGAGTTCACAGAAAACCTGTGCTGGGCACTGACCGGACCTCCCACTTCTCGGCTGTCTCCAGTTGAGACTATTTCCGGTCATTTCCTGCCCTCTTCTAATTTGGTTGAGGGACCTGCAGGCAGGATGGAAGCTGCAGCCTGCAAAGCTGGTCCCCACTGAAGGTATCAAGATATTGGCATCCATTGGTGGTCTTTTCCAGAGCAATGTCCTTCGGTCATCTTCCAAAAGAACACACCAGAGCAGAAAACAGGCCTTAGAGAAAGGCATTGCTAGGGGATCAGGATATTAATAAACCCAAAGTGACCCCTGTGGGTTTCCTGCTGCTTCCAAAGCAGGAAGTTGCTTACAAATACGTTCAATCAACGTACTTTCCCTAGTGACATGATAGCAAATGGAGGGGGCCGGGCCGGGGGAGATTGAAGAAAAAATATAGAAATCAGGTGCTCCATATTTATTTCATAACAATGCTCCAAGGTCCCCTTTAGACAGTCTTGAATAGATGCAGCAGCCATGTTTGTTGGAATGATCAGGAAGGACGGGCCACGGTGCTATTACAGAACCACATTATTTTAAAATGCACATGAAATGGCTCCCAAAGCCTTTTATTCAAAATCCGCAAATAAAAGAAGTAATTTCTTCTTAAAGAAACCAAGACTACTTCCTCTTCAGAGGATAAGCTATTAGAGCTGGCAAAACATTAGCACACAGCCCATTCGAGCTACAGAGAGAAGTAATGGTTTGGTTTTGTTCGCATGGAGAAGTGCCACTACCTTTAAGGCTTTGTTATGGAAAGCTGCAGGATGCGTGCTGTTGCTATTAACCGCAGGGTTCTAATTGGATATTAGCTCATTGATGAGGCAGAGGCAGGAAGAGCGGTTGCCCAGGTGACTTGTAGCAAAATGAAATAAGCAGATGCAATGTGTCCTGAAATTACCACCAAGTTTTTCTGAGCTCTTCCGTGCCCAGATGCTTTGAAAATTCCACCCAAAATGGCAGCTTAGCTGTGAACAGAGCGATCGTATCCTTATGCTCCTGCGGATCATTCCCAAATACTAAGGGGTTTTCTAAAACACGCAGTCATCTCCCCAAATATAAAAAGGAAAGTGAAGAAGCTAGCTAGCCATCTGCAACGGAGATGCTA
Source organism: Pipistrellus hanaki (assembly GCF_964339955.1). Lineage (NCBI taxonomy): Eukaryota > Metazoa > Chordata > Mammalia > Chiroptera > Vespertilionidae > Pipistrellus > Pipistrellus hanaki. The sequence continues at coordinate 35,153,422 of NC_140506.1, forward strand.
AAAGCTGGCCCACTGGGGTGATCTCTTCCCTTCTAAACCCTTCCTGTCACCTGTACCCACCTGCCTTGCCCACATGAACTCAGAGGGCCATACTCTGAGATGGTAGGTGGGGGTAATTCCGATCTTAGGCTTCAACTGTCACCCTAATGAGTTAGTTTGGATTCTCCAGATACCAGAGGATTAGACAAGCGAGAGATGTGCAGGGAGAAAGGCCCTGAAGACTAGTAGGTGGAAAGGACCAGAGAAGGGGGAGAGCATTCAGCCCAGCGTGCAGGTCTGAGCCTTCTTTGTGCAGGAAGGGAGGAAGGCTAGAATACACTTTTCTGAACACGTTTCCCTTTGGTAGTGAGGCTCCATCTACTCACCTCTCTCACCTTACCTTTCCTGGCGGCTCTGTCCAGATTAGTGCCAGAGACTCTCTCACACCTCTCTAGGCCCACCTGCAAACAAGCCAGGAGTGTCTGTGTGTAAGCCAAACCTAGAGGGAGGAGATATGGGCAGATCATCTCCTTTCTCTGTCTCTAATTTCCCCCTTCCTACTCCCTACGGAGGGCTAATGCCTGGTCCCTACTTTCCAGGTGCAATTGCAGCAGCCCCTTCCACCCTTCTTCCCTCTCCGGTTCTAAGAAAGCACCTACATCTCAGAGATGCAGAGGGAGGAGGCATTCGGAACTCACCCGGTGCTAAACATCAGAACATTAGCAATGAGTGCCATGCTCTGCTTTCGAATGGGGTTTTGGGAGGATGTTCAAAGATTGTACAGGTAGTCACTGCCCTAGACCCCTCCTCCAACAGCTTTCATTCTAGTTTGCTGGGTAGCACAGAGCAGCCATCAACATGTACCCTCATCCCCACCCTCTCTGTGCCTCTGAACCCCAGCTTCTCCACCCTCAGGGGTCCCAAAGGTGAAAGGTGCCTCTTCACAGAAAATTTGAGGAGCCCTGCCTCAGCCCAGACCAGCAAGGCCGCCCTTCTGTCATCTAAGAGGAATGCTCCTTCCCCCAACTCCCTTTCATCAGCTCTAGAACTCTGAAAGACCTGCTGTTCTTCTCAGATTGTTGGGTTTATCTCTAACCATTTCTACTTTCCATCTGGGATTATTATCCCTTCCCTAATTTTTTTTTTTTCCTAGCAAGTAAACCAATGAATGAAGAAATGAATTTCTAGTCACATATAAGCATTTCTATACCCATGCTGCCATTTATAAAGTAAGTGTTCTGCTCTGAAAAAATCCATGAAAAGAAAAAGAAAAATATATTAAATTTTGAATGCCAAGTATTGTGGAGGGGGGAAAATTGCAGACAGAAAAATTTGTGAGTCAGCACTTACACTGTGAGTGCAGATAATAATGTGTAGGTATTTGCCAAGATCCAGACTGTCATTAAGTTATGAGTGATTTGTGAGTAGTAAGTTGGTGGCTTGGAATGTGGGACATACAGCCTCCTAGTGACGATGTTTTAATTGGTGGTTGGGTTCCCCAGTTAACCATCATGACTCCACTTCCGGAGCCTCCACTGGTGCTGGCCTGGTTCCAGGTCCGGGGACAATGAATGCAGGAGTGGGAAGAAGTCTTCTCTCTTTCCAGCACATGTCCACCCATGGTAAGATATATATCATAGTAAAGATATAGATATACATATAGATATAGATATAGATATAGATATAAATATAGATATAGATATAGATATATACGCTAATAAAAGAGATACATGCAAATTGATCATCACTCTGCCACACCTACAGCCAATTAGAGTGAGTATGCAAATTAGAAGGCCAAAGATGGGGGCTGCCCAGCTGCTCCAGGAGCGGAGTGGCCAGGCGGGGCAGGATGCCTGCTATGAGAGGGAGGGCAGGAGGTAAAGGGATCTACAGGAGCAGAGTGCCGAATCCAAGACAAGATTGCAGACTCCAGAGTCTGCAGCAAAGATAAAGATGGCAGACTCCAGCCGGAGAGGAAAGGCCTGGGTCCCAGGTGCCAGAGGAATACCGGTGCTGGAAGCCAAGGGAAAGAAGGCCTATTGCATGAATCTCTTTGTGCAATGGGCCTCTAATACACACACACACACACACACACACTGTATGCTTTATTAAAGAATTTATTTGAGCCCTGACTGGTTTGGCTCCATCAGTTGGGTGTTGACTAATGCACTGAAAGGTTCCCAGTTAAATTCCTGGTCAGGGCACATGCCCTGGTTGTGGGCTCCATTCCTGGTAGGGGGTGCAGGAGGCAGCCAATCCATGTTTTGCTCTCACATCAATATTTCTCTCTCTCTCTAAAATAAAATCAATTAAAATATTTTTTTTAAAAATAATTTATGTGATATCCCAAAGAGACTTGCTTTTAATGTAAAAGGGAGTGGGAGCATTTAATAGACATGTTTAAAGAGCAGTTGTAAGTCACAGCAAAAATGAGAACAAAGTACAGAGTTCACACACACACACACACACACACACAGCCTCCCCATCTGCCCACACCCTGCATAGTGGTGAATTGACACATCGCTGTCGCCCGAAGTCCCTAGTTCACATGAGGGTTCACAAATGCATGGGATTACACATCTGTGACATGTACCCTCCGTTACAGTGACACCGAGAACAGTTTCATGGCCCTAAAAGTCCTCTGTTCTCCACATATTCATCATTCCCTCCTCCCTAACCATAATATTTTGAAGTAAAATTTTGCCTTTCTCATTCTTCTCCCACCTGCTACTACCCATCCACAGGCCCTCTAACCCCTGGGGTTCCCCTGCAGGTGCCTCAGCGTCTGAGTCTCACTCAGCAAGTGCCCCGGGGTCCCTGGAGAAGCTTATCAGCATCCCCAACCCCCACCCACCCTTCAGAGTGGACCGATGCTGTGGCTGTGTGCATGACTAACAGCACCCCCCCCCCCCCCATGGGGCTTAGGTATTTCCATTTTGAAAGAGGAGGTCGAGCCCCCGGCATCCCTCGCACAGGTGCCCTGTCAGGAAGTCCCAGGAGCGGATGTGAGGTGAGCCACCCAACATACCAGACACACCTCCCTGAGGGTATCCTCCGTAGGCCTTCCTTCCTCCCCTTCTTCTTTCCTTCCCTCCCGAGTATGCAAAGGGTTTCAACATTCCAAGATTCATTCTCCGCCTCGCAGCAATGCCTTGGCCAGAATGTCTGTGGGTGGCTGAGTGGAACAGGGCTGTTTGCCACTTAGGGGTGGTGTATATGTCAGAACCTCAGAGAGAGACATTTTAGTTCTCACTTTGCAGGTGCCTCGTGTATGTCTACCAAGAGGCTGATTTCATCTGCCTTGTGGTTACAACAGTTAGCGTACATTGGCGGGGAGGAAAGATCCTCTCAGCCTTGCTGGGGTATCTGATACACATTCCCAGCATCATCTGAAAAGTGGGTGTAAAATAACTTCTCATAACAAAACAAATCATCTGATAACACAAGCGAAGGATTAGAGACTTTGCTGAAATTCCAACTGCCTTTCCTTGCGCGACGCAGGCCCTCATCTTTGTGCAGATAAAGATTATGGTTGCCAAGGAAACAGACCAGAGAGAAAGGCAGAAACTTTGTCTCATTTGGTTTCCCCCAGACTCACAAAGCAAGACCGGCTGTAAGCAGAGCTGGATGAGATTATGGTAGATTTATAATTTACTTAGTCAAATTGCTTTTAATTCATAGTCAGGCCTCCTTGTACATGTTTTTTTTTCCTCTGAAAGTTAGGTCCTGCACATAGTTGTCCAATGTCTGACAAATAACAGAGCTTTAACATTCATTGTCTATGATTAAAATCAAATGCAGGACAGATGGCTTGTCTGAGTACGTGTCAGACAGGCAAAGCACCTAAGATTTGTGACAAGCAAGACCAGGAATTAACTGCTACGCTTTCGCATTTATTCATACAATCATGTGCGCCAGAAATACGACTGTAAAACTTACCTAAGTGTTCTCACTTTATTTAAAATATTCCCAAACAAAGCAATTGCTCTCCTCTTGGCAAACCAGATGCCCTAATCTCAACCCCATTAACTCAAAATCCATTTTTCTCATACTATATGTATTGTGTATAGTTCATTTACTCTGACATTTGATATGAAAACAGTGTCCTCTGAAAACCCAGCTTACCCAAAGCCCCCAAATATTAGTCCCATTTCATGTGTATGAACCTTTTTAGAGGAAATGTTTAATTATTTTATTCAACAGACATTTGTGGACATAAAGACCAGACGAATGAGAACAGGCAAATGCAATAGCAAGAGAATCAGCCAGTGTCACTTGTGTTTTGGCCAGAGACTCGGAGTCAAGCAGAGGGAGGGAGAAGCTTTGTGGTGGAAGGAGGGCAGGCTCCAGGTGAGCCCTGATTGGAAGGGGGCAAAGAGGGGCTCCTATGATGGCCAGGGGTGCATATTTAGTTATTAATCAAGACCTGGCTGTTTTGTGCTCATTGTTATGGGGGTTACTGCTTGGCTTGCTGGACCCGTTGTTAGAGACATTGGTCTGACTTCCTGCAAGTCTGACTGGCAGATCGCAGGCTGACTTCCTGGGCTGGTTTCTGCATGTTGTGGGTCAGAGTTCTACTTTTATTACGGTCTGCCCGGTGTGCATTTGCATATTCAATCTCTTAGACCATAGCCATGCTACACACAAAAAAAAGGTACACAAAGCATCCGAGTACAGTTCACTGAACGATTGAGTGTAACAACCACACAGGGGCCCGCATTCATTTTTATATTCTGCATGTTCTTTTCTTTAGAAACCTGTGGTCAAGGAGCATTTCGACTTGCTAAACGGACTCTTTCCGTGTGCCTCTTTAATCCTGGTGTCCGGGGTGGGGCTCACCAGCTGCGGGCCTCCTCGGACCTTCTCAATGAAATCCAGTCTCCGCAGACACAACGGACAGCAGCCCAGATTCCCACAGTCAGCCTCTGCCCCGTGAATCACCTTCCTCCACATTCCTGGACCGAGAGGGGCAAGTCAGAGAGCATGCCTGGAAATCCAGTTCCACCACTCTCTTTGGGAAATAACCATCTCTCAAAATCTGGTTCTTCATCTACAAAATGGGGCTAATACTCATGCCTGCTCCTCCTGGGGTTGCCGTGAGGATGAAGTAAGGCAATGGGCATACAGACTTTTAACACAATCCCTCCCCACAGAATAAATACTCAGATTTATATATATATATATATATATATATATATATATATATATATATATATATATATATATATATATATTGGGTGTATGTCTCCCCATGTTTAAAAAATGACAGCTGAAAATTATTGAAAACCCATATGTGCCAGGCACTGAGTTTGGTGCTTCCTCTTAAATGTATGATATTATTAAATCTTTCTGAGATAGAGAATATTTATCACCCTTATTTTACAGAAGCTGAGGCTCAGAGATGCTAAGAAACTTCTCTATCCTTACCTCCACTGGTTGTGAGAATTAAATGAGATTGTAAAGCACGTCCCTAGAATAGTCTAGAGCAATGGTGGACAAACTGAGGCTCACGAGCCATATGTGGCTCTTTAGCCCCTTGAGTGTGGCTCTTCCACAAAATACCACGGCCTGGGTATTTTAAAGGAGTGGCGTTAAAAGAAGTTTTTTGTTTGTTTGTTTTTGTTTTAATCTGGCTCTCAAAAGAAATTCAATCGTTGTACTGTTGATATTTGGCTCTGTTGACTAATGAGTTTGCTTACCACTGGTCTAGAGCACTCCATGATCACTCCATCAACAGGGCTATTATTGAAAACTAGAGGCCCAGTGCACAAAATTCATGTGGGGGAGGGGGGTTAGGGGGGGAGGAGGGTTGGGAGGGAGGGTGTCCCCCAACCCTGCCTGCACTCTCTCCAATCTGGGACCCCTCGGGGGATATCCCTGTGGGATCAGGCCTAAACCGGCAGTCAGACATCCTTCTCACAATCCGGGACCACTGGCTCCTAACTGCTCACCTGCCTGCCAGCCTGATTGCCCTCTAACTGCTCCCCTGCTGGCCTGATCGCCCCCAATTGCCCTCCCCTGCCACAACCCGCCTCCTCCACACTAGGTGGCAGAGATGCTGGGACCAGCCTCCTCTACACCGCACAGAGCCATGGAGTGGCCACCAGGCCCCACCTCCACTGTGCGTGCAGCCACCTTGTGGTGGCCATCTTGTGATGATGTCACACAAGGGCATGGCGCCACCTAGGCTTTTATTATGTAGGATGACCCTTTGATTATCCACCATCACAGACCCTATGCAGCAGTTGCCCATCCAACATGTTCTCCCTCTCATCCTTACAAAATCAGTTTGGTGTGAGGCAGCAATGGGCCCCATTTTTCTCAGGCTCCCTTATTTCTTTGGAAGTTCATGTGGCCTAATTCTGGCCAATGAGAGATAATGGGAAGTCTCCTAAGTGGGCCTTTTGGGAAAACTATTATTGCCCCCCCCCCCCCCCCGCCCCAAATGGGCTTCATCTGGCACACGCCTTTCCCCTTTTGTCCATCTCCATCCTCGCTGCCTGGAAAGCCCAAGGAGACCACCAAGTACAGCTGCCATCCTGCAGGCGTGAAGACCAAAGGCCCATGTCCAGGAGGCAACGTGGGAAGAAGAGCTCAGGCCCCCAGTGACCCACTCGGGGTCCTGCCCCACCCTGGACCGCCAGCCTCCAAACGGTCTCCCCACTGTGGTTAAGCCACCGTGGCCAGCTTTCTACTACCTGCAGCTGAAGGTAATCCAAACTAATACAGGCCCTGTGTGGGTGATCTGTCTGAATTAAATAAAATTTCCAAATAAATGGAAATCAAGAATTTGAAGTATCTTTTCTTCCATCTGCCCACGTTTCAATGGAGATGTCAAAGAAAAAGAACTCCAGAGAATGAAAGGTTGGTTCCCAGTGGTCTCTACAGGAATCATTCTGTCCTTCTGAGAAATCATATCAAAGCTTTTCCTCAACACATGAGGGTCGAGTCCCAATCACTCTCCCTTCTTCCCCGTCACACGGTGTCATACATGGTGTCACCAACAGGGTTCCCATGGGTCCTCAGCATCATGCCCTTGAGGTCTGAGGACATGTGTTCCCATGGCTTGGCTCCAGGCCAGCCTCACCCAACATGGAACTCAGTGAGGCTTCTGTACAACCTGAGGCATCTGTCAGGCCTCTTGGTCAGAGTCCAAAGGCCTTACTTGCACTCAGCCTACTTGTGAGCTCTCCCTGCGTTTTAATTAGGTAGTGTTTCTTTTCTACCCAAAAAAGATTATGCCCAACATTACTCTGCACGTTGGCACAGCCAGGGGTCTGACCCAAATGACCAAGGAGCATCGCACTGTGACCCAGCCATCCCGAGGTGGGGCAGAGGCTTCATCTGCTTTAGGGTGAGCCAGCTGGGATGGCGGACTTCCACTTGGAGGAAGTTCAGTGTACCAGCGGGGTTGAACTGGTGCTTTGTGCTGTTATGGGGAAATAATAGGTCCAAATTTCCACTTACTTTAAATGATTTCTAAGGCAAGGTCAGATGAAAAAATATAACCCACGAGGAAGACAAAAACTAAATTCCTTCTAATATAAAGTGTGCTGCCTTGGTACATGAACATTTTTTTTTTTAATAAATTTTATTGATTTTACACAGAGAGGAATTGAGAGGGATAGAGAGTTAGAAACGTCGATGAGAGAGAAACATCGACCAGCTGCCCCTTGCACACCCCCCACTGGGGATGTGCCAGCAACCAATGTACATGCTCTTGACCAGAATCGAACCTGGGACCCTTCAGTCCCCAGGCCGACGCTCTTCCACTGAGCCAAACCGGCTTCGGCTATACATGAACTTGTTGCCTTGCTTAAAGAAGTATCCTAAATGGTGCAAGTTTTTAATCATTTAACGTGTAAAACTGCTTTACTAAAAGTATGCGACTTAATGGTGAAATAAAGGGCACTCAAAAAATATCTGAAATAATCCTCCTTTTGATTAAACTAGAAAGGGTGCACATTTTCAATGGCTAAAATTATATGGTATTCAAATAAAGATATATACACACACACACACAATGAAGAGAAAATCTCCAATAATTTATTTGACCTTCAGTTTCACATTGTGAAAAAAAAAAAAATAAGTTTTACAAAACCTCAAAAATGTAGAAGCAGGAAAACAAGCACATATGAACATGAACACTTCACTTCTTCAACTGACACAGAGTTCTGTACGTGAACCACATACTCAATAGCCACGAGAGGGATATTATTCAGCTCTAATCACTCTTATTCAGACAGGTGTCAAGCCCAGAGAAAAGGGGGCTACACAATTATACCAGAAGTGGAAGGCTGCCCTTTGTGATCCGTTTCCACAGCAACCCGTCCGCAGAATGAGAAGAACCTTCTCGGTCTTATGCCAAGGTTTTTGTGTGCACTGTGGTGTGAATTGTATTTGCTTCAAAGTGTGGGACGTTTCACAGGGTGAGAATGGTCAAGTAGGGAGCCCAACGCCTACATCAATCCAAAGAGCGGGAGTCCAGAAAGTTCCCTGCAGGCTGGGGGCCCACCCTGACCACGGTTCCCTCTGGCTCCCTCTGGCTCGCACACAGTAATTAATACAGGATTCAAGGACAGACCACAACTCTGAAACAGCTGTAGAAAATTCATCCTGCTTTCAGAAGCCATGCAGCGACACACATCTCAGCCTATTTGCATCACAAACTACAGAGCTGTAACTGCTACAATACAACGCCACCCCTATGCATGCCGTCATTGTACAATTAGACATTTGCATTGCTTACAACACATCTAAGAGCAAAAGACTGACTGCCAGAGAGTACTGAGATGCTTTTATTCCAACGGCTCATTTATTTTGGTCCAACTACAGCCCACGTACTCATGGCATGGACGGGCGTGCACAATTAGTCTAAAGTTTCAGGTGCAGAGAAATGTTAAGGATTGATCTGTCATTAGACAGTGCAAACACACTCACAATGTAAAGGGTTCTTATCCATCTTAAACCTTATTTTCTAAAGCACAGTAACGTGAGGAACATCAATGAAAGCAGGGCCAGAGTTAACAAACTCCGGTCTTCCCCAGACACCTCTGAGGAAGTGCCTCTTCGAGTCTAATACTAACACCTATCACAGCACGTGTTTAGTTTAGTAAACAAAGCCCACAAACTAGCAAAGAATGTATTCACAACCAGTTCCCAACTATCCTGGAAAATCTCAACAGCGGCCACTGCTCACAATTCTTTGGTGTCTCGTGACCAAGTGTGTCCGTTGTGTGCACCAAAGAGTTCTTTCGGAGACTTGCCTGCAGGTGAGCACTGGGGCATACATTGGACTAATGTTCACATTGTCTTGGAGGACTTTGTCACACTTGCTAAGTGGTACAGCAAGAACAACGACGAATCCAGGTCCAGCAAATCGGGCGACTGAATTAATGTGTGATGGTGATAATGCAGTCTTCCCCCCCTTAACTGTGGTTATGGCAAAGCCTTCTCTCAGGGTAATAAATAAATAAATATATAAACTTCGGACTATGTCTTCACCTGTGCCCTATATACAGAATTATTCCATAGAATTTTCCAGGATTTCAGGATATTACATTGGGGGGGGGGGGGGGGGGAGGGGAGAAAAGAAAAAACACCTGCAAAGCGATTTGGTCCTTTCCAAATTTCAGTAGCCGAGACTGAAGGAGGTGACTCAGGTGGGAAGAAACGGGGCAGAAAGAAGCCTTCCCTCGCCGCAGGAGCCATCAGCATGCCCAGAGCCCATGAGACACCATGAGAAGTTGGCAGGTCTAAGAAATGTGACCTCCATGCCTTCCCTACCTCCTGGGTGTAATTTAAGTTTCTGTTTTGTAATCCTTCCCTGTCTTGACATTTACAAAACAACCCCCACCCTCCCATCCCACCCTCCAGTTATATTGCAAACTGTAACTCCAAAGTTTTCCTTTTTGTGCAGCAGAGCACATCACAACAGCCACAAAAAAATTGTGCAAAACATACAACCATCACACACGTCCATACACGTGAACACAACTGTAAGCATTGTTTTCAGCATGCAGGCATCGAACAATAAATAGCTAAATCTATAACACGTTTCTTACCAGCCCAGGGAAAGCTTAAAGTCACTTATAAATAGAAAAGATCGTCTACCAAACAGCTACCAACAACGCCCCCATTGTTCGGAACCTTCCTGTGGGGAGCACAACCCCTCGGAGACTGGCGGGCCCAGGGCTCCTCTGCAGCCAGCTTCCCTCCCGGCACTCCAGTCGGGCTTTCAATCTCCAACGGCAGCTGGCGAGGAGGCTTCAAGCTTGCTCCTCAGAGAGAGGTGACAACCATTTCAAATTTTACACATAAATGGTGGAGCCCATGGAAATCAAACGCTGAATATGGTACAGCAAGGGAAAGGGCCCGGCTTTTCTCTCCCTTTGAGGGGCTGATTAATGCTGACATTAATCCACAATTACAAGACAAGGACTAGATCACAGGTTCATTCATTCATATTTAAACCATGTGCTACTTGCACTGAAAATCCCACCCCTCCCCCACCCCCTTCCTTCATGTCCAGTTGGAGCATTTACAAGGTGCAGCCAATCGTACAATCCAGGTCTTGTAACAACTTCTTCTTCTTTTGTTTTTTGTTTTTCCTCCTTTCCCTTCATTAAATTTGGCCTCTCCAAAACAGAAATCATTTCTTGAGCTAAAAAAGAGGGAAGAGATGTTTGTTAGTAACCTCAAAATCTGAAAAAATAAATTAATTAAATTAAAACTCAGGACAGAGCTGGTCAATATTGCTTCTAAAGGTCTTAATTACATGTTCAGTAGAAACTGTGCAGATATGTGAAGTGCTTGTTATAAATGCACACACACATGCATGCATGCATGTATGCAGATGGCTGGCCCGATGGACACAATGGGGTCCACAGAAGGGCCTCCACGTCTTTCCTAAACATATCCGTTCAAATCCAAACCTATACGTCTCGGTGCTGCTATCAGTTGCCATCTTGTGCTTCCAACACCTGCAATTCCTCTCCGTGGCAAAGCAGAGCCACTGTGCAGCCATCGCCAGGGGGCCAAGATTCCTGTGCAAACCTTCCTTGCCCATTTACCGTAAAGGATTCCAAATGCAATTTATTCGCCATATAGACGGCAGACGTATTAATCCTCTCATTTAAATGCATCTCTGCTATTCATTATGGCAGAAATCAGTCTCGCTTCCTTTCGTATGACAACATCCCTGGCTCTAATAGCCCAAGGCTGGAGTTTATTCTCAAAGTGCATCCGTCCGCACTTGGGAGGCACCGGCTATGGTATGCAGTGTTACTACCTACGGAATCCACCAACGGTCAAGTGTGAATGCAAATTCAAGGTGCCACAGCCAGGAAGCCTGCACTTTTCACGGGAGCTGGCGTTTCCTCACACCACCCACCCTCCCCACTCGTCCACGTCTGATCTGATACAGGGAAAATTTTGCAAACGGTGCATCTTTCACACGGTCACCCTCGCGAAGCCCATTTCCAGCCCTATCCCTCTATTCACAAAGGGAACTCAGGAGGGGCCACGCTTGAATTCTTCTTGCTTTTGTGTGTTTAGGGCTCTGATTCATTTCTTTGGCTGTTTCTTTAGGCAGTTTCATAACAGTGATTCAAGCTCTCAAGGCATTCTTTAGACTAGTGTCATGCCCCTGCCCCCATCTCCTTATAATCTATATATCAACAGTAGGCCAAAAGAATGTATCTTGAAATAATATAAAGGGGGGGGGGGGGGGAGAGAAACCACCAAAATAAAGGGAAAACTCTAAAAAAAAAAAAAAAAAAAGGAAGAAAAGGAAGAAAGAAAACAAAGCAAAATCTAAATGCTCTCAGGTTGGGGCCACACAGCACCATGAAAACGCAGACTAATCAAAAGTAATTTCCTTTCTGCCCATCCCACCCGTTGTCAGAGCAGCAGGAGTCGGTCAAAATCTCCCTGATGGATGAGCTTTTAGACCAGGGGCAAACTTTTTGTTCATACTGTATTAGTTCCTTCAACACCTCCTTTTGAGGAGCAAAGACATGTCCCGAGGTTTTGGCGGCCGTGGAGTGATACGTACGGCAGCACCTCTTTTCACTCCATGTAGCGTAAGCGTTTTAACGCTGTCTGCGTGTAGTAACCTTTAGCAATTTTAAGCAGCACCCTCCCTGTGGGAAACTGCAAGAGTGGCTTTGATCAGGCCAGAAGGCGACCCTGGCCCTGTCCAATTTCATTGTTCTATGCTGGACTCTCCGGCTGCTAGCACCAAGGGCGAAGAAGATGTTATTTCACGTAGAACCCAGCACTCTCTTTGCTCCATTTCTTTGGGACCAGAAGTGTGTGACAGGGTTCAAATTTTTCAGGATAAGACGTATTCAAGTGTTTGCATACACTGGGCTGAGGAAAATGAGGCACCAAAAATGAAGTCTAAAGAGAACCAGAATATAATAGGCAGAGACACCTCATTTTCCCCACCACACACAAAGCTAATTCCATTGCAAGCTGAGGTCTACATGGAAGGGAGGAAAGAAACCTAAGACTATTAACTGGCACACTGACTACTGGTATAAGCCAGGCTCTGGGCTAGGTATTTTCGCCCCCCCGCTCCTCAACCCTCCCACAATTTACCCAAGCCTGAACTGGGAACAGATCTTAGGGGAAGTATAATGCAAACCACTCACTGGACAAAGGAGCCAAATCCAGAAAGGTCCAGACTCCAGCGTAGAACCAGAACCAGAATGCACATGTGATCTCTTTTTGCCTCAACTTCCTTACCTTGCTCCAAGGGTGCCAACCCATTCCACCAGCGAGCATTCTCAAGTACCGCCACCGCTGGCAATTTGGCAATTTTTATGGCTCCCCTGTGCAAACAGAATCGGTTCTGGACTAACACCCAACTCAGTGTGCTGTTAATTGATGCTTTACCCTCGGAGGTTCTTTAAAGCAGCTTTAGAGGTGAGTCATGCATTCGTATCACCAATGAAACAACCACTTGCAGAGCATTTGTTTATTCAGGATTACTGAGATGCCAGCGAGGCTGCAAAAACCAGTTTGGTGTGGGGCGCCGTTTGCCAACTCGCTCCCCAGAGAGGCTCCTGGCTGTGCCTGCGCCTCTGGAGGAGTTTCATTCCGAGGAAACATTACAAGGCTAAGAACGCTACTGACTGGAATAGGCTGGAGGAGATAACTGCAGAAATGAGATAGAGAGATTACGTGTGAAAGAAAGTGAGGCCAGTTTTCGTGGTGTTTTTCAATGGGCTGTGAGAGAAGAGGAAAGAAAAGACAAATGAGTGAAAACCCCACTTTGCTTAGGTGGCCACGACCCCTAGCTTCTTCTCTTTCCTTTGGAAAGTTCCCTTCAAAGGTGTGAGACCTGCTGGAGAAAACAGAGCCAAAAGCTTCCAAGGAAGGAGTTTAGTTTTCATGGTAGCCCCTCCGAAGCAGCGTTTTAATTTTAGTCTATCCTTAGTAATTGCAATGAATGGGCCCGGGAATCACCAAAACAAATCAACACACTGTGCTCTGCACTGCCCGCAGACCTGCTGAGGTCATTCCTGGGATGACCCTAAGACTGCCTGACAGCTTTCGAACACCGCACTGTGCAGGCCTATTAATTATTTGAGCCAAGAGTATTATGTACTCTTAAGTACACAAGACAACCATTATCTACTCAGATATATGACACAGAAGCACAACTTTTGTTGGCGCCGACAATGGGGTCAGCCTGTCTGATTAACTCTGAAAGGCGGGTGCTGTAAGAGCAGTTTAGATGGCTCAGGGCGTCCACACATCAGGCCAACGCATACAAGGCAGGTGCAGCCTTTTACGGGGGCAGACCTCAATTCCCCTCCAGCGTTAACACATCTGAGAAAAAAATTAAACAGCCTAGTAAATACTTTTGGAGTGAATACACTAAGAATAAATTTGAGCCCTCAATTTTTTTTTAAAAAAACCACATTTCATTCCAGAAAGGGTTTGAGGAAGCAAAACGTATATCAACAAGTATCTCCTGGGGGGTGACAGCGATATGGAGTCAAGTTGATGAAGGGGCAGTTCAGCATGATGCCCGAGTACTCGCGTTAACCCGCTCTCAGAGCAGCCCTTCAGAGTCAGCACCCTCTGGAGCCAGGCTGCCTGGGTGCATTTCTGGACCAATTCCTGCGCCCACTAAGCTCTGGGACCTCGGGCGGCTTCCCTGTGTGCACGAAGTGTTTTCCTGTGAAGGGCACTAGGAATGATACCTCACAAGGCTGCGTGGAGGATGCAATGAAACGATCCTTGTGAACACAGCCCAGCTCCAGACGCGCAGCGAGGGCTCCCTGAATACTAGTTGGCGTTACAAGCACAGGTCTGGGTTTCTCAACCTGGTGTCCCCTGGAACCCCGGGAAACTTTCCAAAATGCTGACCACCGGGCTCCGCTCAGATCACACGAAACCAAGTCTCCAGGCTGGGCAGCTTTTGCAAAGCTCTTTGGGAGATGCTGAGGCTCAGTAAAGGCTGAGAACCACAGGCTTACACATGTTAGAGTGTGGGGGGCGGGGTGTGTGTGCAGCTGTGGTGCACACAAGTGTTTTAAGTTCTGGGATACAAGCTCTTTAATTTTTGAAGGTTTTGCAGTGCTTCTATAGGGTAGGCTCTATGGACCATGCCTCAGGCCGCAGGCAAACTTGCACAGCTACCTTCGTTACACCCATACTTACAGCCTCACGGACTGCTTACCTCGTGCCGCTCACTCCCTGCGCGACGCACCGCGCTTAGGAAGGCAGGTGCTTCCAGGTGCTGACGAACGCGGTGGGGATCAGGGAGTAGGGGACCGTGGTGATGCTGTTCCACACGTCCAGCGTCGGGTCGTAGCAGTCCAGGGTCTTGCACCGCTGGATGCCGAAGTACCCGCCCACCACGTACAGCTTGTTCCCGGAGGCCACCGCGTGGCAGCTCATGCGCTTTGCCGTCACGTCCCCCACCTTGGTCCACTGGTAAGTCTCGCTGTTGAACTTGTAGGCGGAGCAGGCGGAGAACTCCGTGTCTCCCCCCATAATGAAAATCTGGTTCCCCAGCACGGCGGCCGCCGTGTAACGCCAGGGCTGGGGGCAGGTGGCCGGCACCGTCCACCTGTTCTCGCACTGATCGTAACACTGGACCTTGGGGAGCTTGTCGTGGCTGACGCTGGTGCCGCCGAACGCGAACAGCTTGAGCTTGGCGCTCACCACGGCCGCGTTGCTGACGCCCTCTCGGAGCGGGGCCACCATGGTCCACTTGTTGGTCGCGGGGTCATAGTGCTCCACCTGCTTCAGGGAGACGGAGGGGGAGGCGGGGAGGCAGCCCGTGGCGGCCGTGTGGCCCCCGACCACGTATAAGCAGTGCTTCAGTTCCGCAGAGCCGTGGCCAAACCTGGCTACGAGCATGGGGGCGGCTTTGGACCACTCCTCGTGCAGGGTGTCATACACCCACACATCTTTCGAGACCCCGTTCTCGGACCCCCGGCCCCCGGTGATGTACACTTTGCAGCCGATGGCGCACGCGCTGAACTCTTTCCTGGGGCTGGGGATGTCGGCCTTCGGGATGATCTCTTTGGCCTTCTGGTCCACGAGGTACAGCTTGTCGCACATGAAAGTCTGCCCTCCCAGGAGGAAGAGGGCGTGGCCGGTCTTGCGAGGCCGGGCGCAGAGGCTGGTGACCACGCCGTCGTTCTGCAGGATCTTCAGCTTGCACCGGATGGCCTCCTCCACGATCTCCTTGCTCTTCCTCTGCTTGGTGATGAGCTCCTCCATGGCCACGTTCTCCATGAGGTAGATGGCGGGCAGGAGCGCCAGCCTCACCGTCTGCAGCAGCTCGGGGAGGTAGCAGTAGCGCTTCTTCAGGTCGTAGCTGATCCAGTTAATCGCAGACTCGTACACGAGCCTTTCGTCCTCCGTCTCCAGCTCCTCGCTGGACAGCAGCTGCACCACCATGTCCTGGGGCAGCTGGAGGAAGTCTTCATTCTTGCGGATGGTCTGGAAGTTGCTGAGGCACATCCTCCAGGAGAGCTCGTAGAGCTTGGTGCACTGGTGCGCGTCGGACAGCAGCAGCATGCCCAGGCAGTTGGTGGGGTGCAGGTTCTTCTCCAGGAACTCGGCGCAGGCGTCCCGGATGTCCTGGAACTCCAGCATGTCGCCGGCTTCCAGGAGCGACTCAGCGTTCTCCTCGTTGATGATGACCCGGGAGGAGTACGCGTAGTCGAGCAGCAGCTCCAAGACCTCGGGGTGGATGGAGTTGTCGAAGTTGACCTCGCTGTCCTGGCTCTCCTTCAGGCCGCCGCTGAACATGGCCTCGAAGTAGCGGCTGCAGGCGGCCAGCACGGCGCGGTGGCAGGGGAAGGTCCTGTTCCCCGCGTGGAGGAGGACGTCGGTGAAGAGGCGCTGCTGCCGCAGGAGGTTCAGGTGGGTGAGGACGCTGTCGGCGTAGGACGACTTGTGGAACAGGTAGATGTTGATGGAGCCGCTGCTGGCCCGGGACTTGCGGTTCTCGTGCACGCTGACTGACATTTTGTTTCCACTCCTGGAACACAAAACAAAACCACTGAGGGGGGCTCCCCAGGTGTGTAAAACAGCGGTACAAAGTAGCGATCCATGGGGGCAGAGGGAACAGAACTGTTTTTGCTGTGAGCTCTGCTTGCCTCCTGTTCCGAATCATGGATGGCCGGCCCATTCCTGTACCGAGTCAGAGACAACTACCTGTAAGGAGAGGCATTCCCGGCCACACTGGTGAGCTGTTTGAGCTATATACACTGTTTAAAAAAAAAAAAAAAAAAAAAAAATCACTGCTTGAAAGCAGGTTCATCTTGGAAAACCTGACTGCCAACTTCCAGGATCTCGAAGTCCTTGAGAATTGCATGTCAGCATAAGCCGGGAAAAGCGAGGTCTCATTCTCACAGCTCCCTGTCCCTGTCCAGCTGATTCACTGCGGGCCACTTACAATGCCAGGCCTCCAGCCCTCGTAACGCCAGGAGAGGCACCAGCTTAATGCCCTATGCAACATAAAGCCATGTGTAAAACAAATACCTGCTAATTAATTCCATTAAGAACTCCTTTGGTTAAGATGCGGTCTCCCTGCAATATACAATGAGTAGGAAATGGAACATTAAAGGCGCAGGCTTAGGCAACTTCTCCAATGACAGGATCCTTATTTAAAGTTACAGATTATTCCCAATCAGACAGCTCTAGCGCTACAGAATCCTAAAAGTGGATCCTAATAGACACATTACCATCTATTGATCAGCAGGCTTTAGTGAAGACACAGAATAGATTCTGATCACAATCACCACTCATCTTTTTTGCTCTGGACAGCTTCCAAAATGAGGGTTTAGGCACATAAAATAAAAGAATATTTTTTAGCATTCTCATGAGCGCTGTTTTTCTGTTCTACCTGCTTTCTATCAATTCTTGGAAAACCAGTTGCAAGAACAAAGGATCTATCTGCCCCTCTCTTTGATTAAGAAATGCATCACCAGGACCATTCTTATTACCTGCTAATGCCGGCATCTGCAAATAGGGAGTTCGAGATGCAAACATTGCCTTCTCTAAATAAAAAAAAATACACACATACACACACGAATGTGCATAGACTATGCATGCATGTGTATTTTGCCAGCCATTGTTAATCTTGGGCCACCCTAGAAATTATTTGCTGACTCAAGGGTTCTTTTTCTCAGTATCTAAATTGAAATTATAGCAGAATCTAATGCTATCTTCGGCTTACCTCGGTGAGTAAATTGCAGGCTAAAGACGTAGGAAATCCCTATCACCAATCTTCAAAAATTGAACCACATGCTTAACACACACACACACACACACACACACACACACACACAGTCACAACACTCTACCTCTCTTTTACTTCAAAGGAATAAAGGCTTTAAGCATCTGCCTGTCAAAGGATTCCTAAGGAAGTTGTTTATCCCAGGAGAGTAACCTGGGTGGTGGTTACAGTATCTATTCCAAGCTCTGAACAGCCAGCCCTTATAGCACAGCTGAAACCTACGGCCTGTTTATTTCCTCCAGCCATTCTGGTATCTATGTTTAATTTATATCCCAGGAATGATGAACAAATGCAAATGAGTAACTGACCACAGATACCAAGCTGCACTTCCCTGTCCACCTGTGTCCCAGGAAACAAAAGCAGGTGCCTCACTTGCCCTTAACACACAGGCGGCATACCACTAGGTGATGCAACTTGTTTCCCTTTATTTTCAGAATGTAACTTTTCATTACCATAAACATGGCTTAGTGGAGGAAAACAAGCAACCAAGTCCCCGGCTCTGGTGTTACCAAGACTTGACAAACACCCATTAGTCTCCTATTAGTCTCCCAGACATAACTAATGGTAAGGAGCCAAATTTCACCCCCATCTCAAGCCACGCCTCTGCCAGCCTAGTCCTTTTTCTCACCGGTGCTCCGGCTGCAAGAACAACGGGTAGGATCCTATGGGAATGCACCAGGTTTCCAAAGTGTTAAAACATCTATTGGTATCCCTGAAGCTTTACCACGGTAGCTTGTCACTTGAATTAGTGCATTCCACCTGAAGTACATTGAGGAAGATTTTAAGATCAAAAGATGCTATAGCCGAAACCGATTTGGCTTAGTGGATAGAACGTCGGCCTGCAGACTGAAAGGTCCCGGGTTCGATTCCGGTCAAGGGCATGTACCTTGGTTGCGGGCACATACCCAGTGGGGGGTGTGAGAGAGGCAGCTGGCCCATGTTTCTCTCTTATCAAGGTTTCTAACTCTCTCTCCCTCTCAATTTCTGTGTAAAATCAATAAAATATTTTTTTTAAAAGATGCTATAAAATCTTACAAAAATCCCAAGTGAGTAACTATATCTTTGTTTTTTAAAGCAAATACTGCCAAAGCAACCTCAAAAGCTGTCTCCATTCAGGCTAAGAGCAAATGCAGCTCTGGCAGAAGAATGAGGGACCTGTACACAAGGTGCATAAACACCAGAAGCACAAGGGCAGGAATCCCAGGAGCCCAGAACACATTTCCCTGGTAATGTCAAACACGACTCACAACCAGGCCCACCCTTAACAAAACTGAAGAAGACCTGAGGATCTGCATCTTTGTGCATCCTGTGTTGATGCACCTGCATTTTCCTGATTGGCCCTTAAAGCCAAAAGGAAGAACCTAGCCTGTCACCGTGGATAACATCAAGGTGGAGAAACAGGTTACGATCAAAACCCAATATTCTTGCAGCAATATTTGATTAAAACAAAAGTATATTTGAAGGTCCATGGAAAAGGTTGCTTTCTGGTTTAAAATCAGCAAACATCCAAATACCATCAGGAATCATTTATACCGTCACTAAGCACACCTTCAACCTCAAATGAATCATCCTTCTGGCATTTTCTAAGCCCCCAGAGAAATATTTGCATGCCAAGTAAGTGTCCAAAAAATGCACACATATACTTAACCTGCAAAGATGAGAAAAGGGCTGCTATTACCCTGAACATCAAAAGGGCTTCTAGGTACAGGAACTTCAGTTCACGTAAAGCTCCTTACCTACGCTCTCTGCCTCCAATTCTGGATGTCCCTGTCACATCTCTTATGTTTTTGAACCTGATCTCAATGCAATCAAAGAAAAAACGAAGCAGATTTTTTTTTGGGGGGGGGGGGGGCGCGGGGGGAAGCACTTACATTATTGGAAACAACATTATGAATAGATCTTTTTAGCAAGAAAAGCATTTCCCCATGCAGCCCCCCTTCAAACGCTCAAAACCCTCGCAATGCTCTTTAACAGGCCGGCCGGGTTTCAGAGCGACAGCAAATTACAAGCCCAACAAGTTCAATGGTTCACCCCCACCCCGCCCACCAATTCCTGTCCTTTGAAACGAATGATGTTACACTAATGGCCAAAGACTGTCCTTTGCATGAGAAGAAATTAATTTTTCAGAGGGAAAAATTCCAGGTTTCATTCATTTCCTAGACATTTCGCCAAAGTGAACGTGTCCCCAGCAGGGCAGCATGGATGTCTGCGCGTGGCCCAAGCCAAAATTCCCTCCACCGGGTAGGGCGCAACGTGGGCCAGCAACCCCGCGCGCTGGGCCCTGGAGCCGGGGAGGTAGGAGACAGCGGGAAATGCACCCCCAGGGAAGCGCCGCTTCCCGAGGGCAGGGGGCTGGAGGGCGGGTACCATTCCCAGGCGGCGCCCCCGGGTCCCCCAACCAGCTCTCCGGGGCGCTGTGCCGCCCAGGGCAGGCCCTTCCGGCGGTGCCCGGCTCCTGCATGTAATGTGGGAGGGCATCGCAAAACACGGAGGTCTCCACCCCAACAAGGGCTCCCCATCTCCTCCGGGCTGCGCACCCCCCTCGCGGACGCACACTCCCACACACAGGCCAAGCGTGCCCTGAAACCCGCGGAGCCCGCAACAGGTCCGGGGCGGCGGGGGAACTTACGGCAGAGACGGCCGGCCTCGGGGAACAACTAAGCTGGGTTCTGGCCTCGTCGCCGGGCCGGGAGGCGCCGGAGCGGACGTCTCAGCGCCGGGCGGGGAGCGGGCGCGATCTGCCCGGGCGAAGGGACTGCGTGCCGGGCGCCGGCCGCGGGGAGGGACGCGCGATCCCCACGCCGCGGGCTCTGGGTCCGCGACCCACGGAGCGTGTCCCGGAGCGTGTCCCGGGCGGGGAGAGCCGGCCCGCGGCCGCAGGCGCCGCGGCAGGAGGCGGGCCGTGCTCGGGGGGAGGGAGCGGGGAAGCGCCGCGCGCGCCGGCAGCCGCCTGGCGTCCGGACTGGGTCTCCGCACCGACCGGCCGCGCCGCTCCGGCTGCCCGAGCAGTGCGCGCCGGGCCCGGAGCGCCGGCTATAAGAGGGGCGGCGCGGAGGGGCGGGGAGGGAGAGGGTGGGTGTGTGTGAGTGACACCGGAGAGGGAGGGAGGGAGGGAGGCAGCCTTCGGAGGTGGGAGAGGAGGAGGCGGCGGAGGAGGAGAAAGCCGGAGAAGAGCGTGTCGGGGGAGTCAATCGGGAAAGGAAGCGGGGGTGGGGGACTGCGGAGAAGGGAGACAAAGCGGACGCAGTGTCTCAGCCATCGGCGAGCAGCTGCAGCCCTCGGGGACCGCGAGTGGACGTGTCCCCAGCAGGGATGTCTGCTGCGAGTGAAAAGTTTTCCCGGGTCAGAGTGTCTGAGCCCCCTTGGCCCGGCCCCGGGAAGGGACAGACCCAAAGCCGAGGCACCCTGGGCAGGCCGGCGAGGGCAGCCTCGGAGCCCCCGGGAGGCTCCAGAAAGGGTGTCGAGGAGCGAGCGGGGGCCCGCGGCACGCGCCCTGGGCGCACACAGTCCGCGCGCCGGATGAGACCCCCGGAGGGAGGACAGTGGGGTGAGAAGGGGCGCAACTTGGGACCCTCCGGAGACACTGTATGTGGGCAAAGCCGGCTGTAGGGTTTCTCGTTGGCTGTAGGGTTTCTCGTTGGCTGCAGGGCCAAACAGACCCAAGCCCCGGGCGTCTCCCCGGTGCCCGGCCGCTCTACCCCGGACGCGGGGGGCAGCCGGAGCCGGACTCTGCCCCACGCGGCCCGGAGCCCGGGCGGGTCCGGAGGGGCGTGGCCCGGGCGCCTCACAGCCAATCGCCGCGGCCGCTTGATTCAAAGCGAACGGCTCAGAGGAGCCGCGGCGCCGCCCCGCTCCCGGGCGGGGCCGCCTCCCGCGCGCCGAGCCCCGACCCTTCCGGTCCTTGATCGCTCCGCTGTGTGCGTCTGGGAGTTCAGCTAAGAAGCCGGCACTCAAGTGTCTGAAGCGCCGCGGGCCGGGAGGAAAGAAAGGGAGCTAAAAACATCCGCTTTAAAAATATATATATATATATATATATATATATATATATATATATATATATATATATATATATATATATATATATATATATATATGTGTGTGTGTGTGTGTGTGTGTGTGTGTGTGTGTGTGTGTGTATGTGATTTGGAATTAAATCTGTAAGTGACCTGCAGAGGTGACCAGTCCAGCCCACTGGTGTGACAGGTTAGGAAACGGAGGCCCCGGGAAATGTAAATTGTCCAACTGGAGAGACAGCACAGCCAGTCCTCGGGACCCGGACCTGCAGCTCAGCCTCCCCGCACCCCACCCCCCAGCTTTCTTTCCCGTGCCGGACGCAGACGGGATCCCTGCAGGCTGAGGCCAAAGCTGCTGACACCAACACTGTGGGTTCTCCATGCTGACCCCACTTTTCTTTCCCCGCGGTTTCCCCTGGTATTCGCGCTGAGAAACTTGGCTCCTTGCAAACAAAGAAAGAGAGTGCCCTCTGAAGTCCTTTGTTAGCATCAAGTCGTCAGCCTCACTGTGAGCCTTTACAAATCTGTTCCGTGTTGTAAATGTGTACGTAGAGAGTCGCAGCTCGAGGCTGCTTCACAAAGCCGGCGGCCGGATGGGCTGCCTGGTGAGGACCACGTGCGCAGCCCCTGCTCCTGGCCGGGCCGCGGATAAAACCCGTGGAGACAGAAAGAATGGAGACGCCGTGGGCGCCAGCGATGGGTGCTGGGAGGGTGGGAGGTGGGAAATGGGCAGCTATTGCACAGGCCTTTTAGCAGCTTGTTTCTGTAGCCCGCGGTGAGGTGTGGGGGAAGCAGATCAGGTGGCCTCAGGGCGCTTTATAGGAATGTATTGTCTGCCTAGGTGCTAGGTCAAAAGCAAGCCAAGCTGGTTTTGAAGACCAAATGTTATTGTCTTCCTTTAGGGGGTGTGGGGGGGGGGGGGGAGAATATTGTGTTTAAGAGATTAACATTTCCTCTCTGTAAGAAGTATTTCCTTCTAGTGTGGTCTGGCACCATATCTACCTAGAACTTCACCTAGGCAGGGGCCCAGCCTAGAAATAAAACACAGCTCAGGCCTGGCTGGTGTGGGTCAGTGATTGAGCGTGGACCTATGAACTGGGAGGTCAGGGTTCCATTCCCCAGCGGGGCCATGGCTGGAATTTTGGGGCTCAAACCCCAGTGCTGAAGGGGGGTGGGGGGGAGAAGCATGCTGGAGGCAGCCTATCAATGATTCTCTCTCATAATCATTGATGTTTCTCCCCCCACCCCCCACTTCCTCTCTGAAATCAATAAAGCTATATTTAAAAAAAAAAGAAGAACAGCCCAGCCAGCGTGGCTTAGTAGTTGGGTGTTGACCTGTAAATCAGAAGGTCACAGTTGGATTCCTGGTCAGAGTACATGCCAGGGTTGTGGGCTCTATCCCCAGTGTGGGGTGTGGAGGAGGCAACCTGTCAAGGATTCTCTCTCATCATTGAAGTTTCTATCTCTCTCTCCCTCTCCCTTCTTCCTCCCTGAAATAAAAATATATTTAAAACACACACACACACACACACACACACACACACACACACACACAGCTCAGTTGGTGGCGTGGAGATTTCGTCAGAGGAGGCCACTGAGCTAGGAACAGACCAATCTGGGTTACATCAGCACCACCTGGACACAAAGTGTCTTTAACCAAGGAGACCGCAAAGTTGACTTCTCTTTGAAAATAGCTATGCCTTGTGTCATCATCCATGGATGCCAGCATCCTGTGTCTGCTGCTACCTAATGTTGCTACCTCTCTGTGCTTCAGGGAAAGAGAAGGAAAATAGCTGTAACCTGGAAGATCTTAAAATGTATTCAGTGACCATATACATTCGCTTTCTCCGCCTGGGGGAGATGAGCAGCGTGAGGCAGAGAAAAGAAATGAGCGTGTAAGTAGGTCATAAAACAGGAAAACAGTTTCCCGCGGAAAGACTCAGGATCTAAACTTGCATGTGGGGGGGAAACGTGTTTACTGCCTGTGACCTCCTACAAAGGGCATATTGGTTTGTTTGAACCAACGTGTGAAAAGGTTTCAGCCAGTATACAGCGGCTAATGTTTATTTCCCAGCTGAAAGTGGTTTGCAATTTAGCATAGTTATGACCCACGGCAGCGAAACCTGTGTGATTTCTCCAACATGTCTCAGCCAATCCTAAAGGTAATTCTTGTCCCTTCACCCACAAGGAAGAAGAAAAATGAGCAAGTCTTATATCTGTGCGAGAAGACCTCTCTAGACAGGCCTGTGGTCAAACTGGACGATGGTAGTCATAGCAGATGTCTGAGTCACAAACAACTCAGGAAAGGCGGCCGACGTCCATGTTATTCAATGGCCACCACCTCACGCAAGATGTGAGGCCAGTCCTGTCCGCCCCTGGGAGCTGTCTTCGGCGCTGCCTGGTGACACCAAACCAGTGTCTCATTTTTAATGCTATTAAGAAGCTGTGCCCAAGGCTTTGGCCTTGTTATCTCCCTTAACAACGTTATTTTGTTCGGCTGCAAAATAAGCAGCATGGGGTTAAATGTATTAGCTGCCTTCAAACCTAATTTATCTTCATTCCTTCCTAATTTACACTCGGGCTGAATTAATGAGCATGATGTAATTAGCATGGTGCTACCGCGGTACCAGGGACAGGCAGCCCCAGGAGTGGGCTGAGCAGCTGCCCTCCGGCCTGCCTGGGTCTCCGAAGCCCCACCCGAATTTCCGATGTGCTCCCTGCCCGTCTTCCCAAAGCGTCCTCTTTGTTCTGCCGTCCGCTTCCGGCATCTGTTTGAGGAAGACGGCCCAGCTTCCTCCCTTCCTTCCTGTGTTATTTGTGAGATGGGCTTCGAGGCTGTGGCCTGTGGAGTCCGTGTGGCCGAGGGGCCCATTGCCCGCAAAGACCTTCCTCCCTCGAGTCAGGTGCTTGCTGGGAAGTGGACACCAGGCCAGGGCCTCCTCCCTCTGGCTGTCCTTATGTCCTGGGATCCACACTTGTGGAAGGAAAGGGAGGGGAGGAGGATGGGCAGAAGGAGGAGCTGAGCCCGGGGCAGTCTCAGCCAAGTGGGAATGACCCTGCAGATTGTCCCCAGAGCAGACAGGCCAGGTTCCTAAGCAGTGGCTCCAGTTTCTGAATGCAGGCTGCCCAGGAGAGGGGCACTCTTCAGAGAGGTTCAAAAGAGGGCAGACAGCTGGGAGTCCCGCTGCCAGCACCCGGCAGCTGGGGGAAGAAGGCCTTCTTTCTCACAGGAATGCTAGTACAGGTCTGGGGGCCCAGCAAACCTCACCCTAACGCAGGTGCACAAATGTGGGGAAATGAGACCTCAGTTCCTATCAGCAACCCCCTTACTTTCAAAAAGAGGGATTTTTTTTTTTTTTTTTTAAGACAAGGATAAGGGATAAAAATAATTGATACAAGAAATTATGAGCTTTGTATAAGTCAGTTATTTTTCTCTCTGGGGACAGACAGGAGAGCCTAACTGATGGTTTTCTAAGTTTTAGTTTGCCACCTTTGGTATTTATGCCTTTTTAACTGTACTTGTGTGAAATGCCTGTTATAATAAACCTTGAGGGTGTTCTTAAAACTGTATCCACATTGGCTTGGTCAGACTTGAATTTTCCTTTGCTTCCTACATCCTTTGCATGCATTTTGTTAATTAAATGGGAGTATGGCATGACTTTTAAATTCCAATTGTTCATCTCTGGTATCATATACCAGGGACTTCTCTATCATGACTTTTAATGGAAAGTTTTGTGTATTTGTGTCCTCTCATTGCTAAGCTCCACCATTGTATTGAACTCCTGTGTTCAGAGCTGTTAGGGCTGCAAAAACCATTCTTCCTTTGAGACTCTGTCACCCTACACTGTCCCACGTGGCCTTGCAAGGAAGGGGTAGGCAGGTTCCTGGCTGCTTCCAGGACTGCAGAGGGACACACTGAGTCCATTTTCCTCGGTGACTATTTACTCTGTAAAGCCTGGCCATTAGTAAATCAGTCCAGGCTGCTTTTGTTATTTCTACGCCAGGACCCTTCAAGACAATGAACGTCACAGCCTGTTGTAAGTTTTAGATTTTAGAGTCAGGATTTTAAAGCAGCATGTATTACTTTCTCTCTAATTACAGAAGCAATGCGTGGTGTAAATTTGGAGTAAACAGCAAAGTAAAAGAAAAAAAAATGAACCATGAGCCCATCACTTGAAGAGAATGACACAACATTTAAACTCTGTCTTTCTGTGTCCGGGTCGTGTTTTTATTTTTAGCATCTACATGGTTAAGGGCAGAATCTCTAGAACCAAACCAGAATTCCTGCTTCTACATTACTGGCGGGGTGTTTGGGAGCAGGTATTGTTCTATCTTGGTGCCTTCATTTCCCAGTTTGTAATGTGTGACACTGACAGCACCAGGCTCAGAGGACTGCTTTTCAGATGGAATAAACTAGCATATGTACAGCACATCGAGAAGTGCTATATAATGCTTGCTTCTATGACTCCTTAGTAAGCTGATTAAGGAGAAGGGTCCTATAGTCCCCTAACATTTCCTAGTAACTCCTAAATAAAAGTGACTTGAGCCCTGGCCAGTGCGGCTCCGTTGTTTGAGTGTTATCCAATTCCCAGCAGCCAATTGATGTTTGTTTCTCTCTCCCTTCCTCTCTCTCTCTAAATATACACTGAGTGGCCAGATTATTATGATCTCTGAATGCATAATAATCTGGCCACTCGGTGTACTTCTCCTGAGTACCACATTTATGTGCTATTAAAGGTACTATAAATCGTGCACCTGATCAGTTTTCCCCTTTGCACTGGCTGATAGAAAACTCAGGGCAAATAGGTGGTTGATCTCCAGCAAATGTCTAGAATACTTTTGGTACCCATTTAAGATACAAATACACTGAGTGGCCAGATTATTTTGCATCCAGAGACCATAATAATCTGGCCACTCGCTGTATATATATATATGACTGGAGTCCTTTTCAAAGTTCCCCTTTCCATAGCTGCCCAGTAGCCCTGGAGTAAGGGGCACGTCCTGCCGGGGATGGCTTCACGCTCTGGGAGTGTGAGTTTGAGAGGCCGCTCCTCTTGCACACCCAGGAACCTGACAGCCTGGGCAATAACCTCTCAGATTCATGGGATTGGCCTGTTTCCTTCCATCTCTCACGGACACTGTCTCCATGGTTTGTCCTGGGGCCATGGATCTTCAATTGATGACGGAGAAATGACTCTTTAATCTTCATTACCTTCAAAGATGAAGCCGCTGCAGAGGGGAAAGCATTTAAGAAATCATGCATTTGCAAAAGAAGGCCGCCGCCAAGACAGAGCCTGCCAAGACACAACTGCGGGCCTGGCTGTGTCCTGGCCGGTGTCTTGTAGGGTGCTCCTGGGAAAAGCTCACTCATGTCCGTCAGAATCGCACCAGGTCTTGGTGAGGTGCGGCCTTCCACAGCGCTGGGGCATCTTAAACCATCTCCCTCCCGTTTTCCATAATCCTTTGGGTGCCTGGAGGCTCCTGGATCTAAACTCTTAATTTGCTCAGAGTAATTACATTAAGAATTGACCCTTGTTCCGAGCAGTGAAAATGAAGGTTTTGTTTGGCCTATATGCTTTGCTTCCAGGGCAAGATGCCAAGTCTCTGAGCATGTCTGGGCATGAAGAAGGGACCAGAAGAAGGGACCTTTGTGGTCCAAGAGCTGGTACCTTTGAGTGAATATTAAAAGGGTTTTATGGCACTCTGGGAGCACAGACTGGACTCACTGCATACAGTTCAGCTGCAACAGGAGTCTGAAAAACAGCCTTAGGAAGCTGCCCGTGAACGTTAGCAGAATGAAGAAAGAATGAAGAAGAGGGGTACAGATGTGTGTGTGTATGTTGCCTTAAAGTTCCCAGGACTGTTTCTCCTCGTCATTTTGAAAACAGAGCATGAACAAGGATAGACTCACATACACAAGCATTCACAAAATTCCCTCAGCCTCGTGAGTAATTTCAGAAAGCATTCACTATAAAATCCCAAATAAAGCTAGAAGACTTGCTGTTTCTTTATCTGAGGATATTTGGAAATATTAGGAGGAAATGGTAACATTTTTTCAAAATTATGTATAGTCAAATAGTTATAAATCAGTTTTTATACCCGTAATTATCTGTGAAGTTGTGGTTTTATTCATTCATTCACTCAGCCAATCAATCAATCAATCATCCAGCAAATTTTTATTTATTGGTATCGTATTAATACTCGGTACGGGGCAGTATTCCCCGGTTCCATTAGGTTCCTTGCAGCCTTTCGCTGTGATTTTACAATGTGCAGGCTTGGCTTGCCATCAGCACACATGTATTTGCATTTCAAATGTGTCTCCTTCCAACTCTGAAACCATGGAAAGAAGTCATATATAGGGAAACCCGAGAGGAGTGAGGAGGAAAAACATAAACATGGGGAGGAAAAGAGCTCCATGTCTGTCGCCCTCCTTAGACTGTGAGTGGAGAAGAGGACCGGGAGCATGAACGCAGGCCGCCTGGGTGGCGAAGTGGCTTCGGTTGCCATTTTCCACCCAAGGATCACAAACGAAGCCATTACTGCCTTATTAAAAACGTGCCTGTTAGAAACGGTAACGTGGCTCGTAATGACCTTGGCCAAGAAAGGAAAAGGCAAACCTCCCAGGCAGAAGTAGGGGGTGAGGGTCAACATTCCACCCTCCTTCTCCTTCACCAGGACTTAGGTTTCCACCT
Source organism: Pipistrellus hanaki (assembly GCF_964339955.1). Classification (NCBI taxonomy): domain Eukaryota; kingdom Metazoa; phylum Chordata; class Mammalia; order Chiroptera; family Vespertilionidae; genus Pipistrellus; species Pipistrellus hanaki. The sequence goes on from NC_140506.1 coordinate 35,181,879, forward strand.
CGGCTCTGAGCTTTGTGACTGGGAGGAAGCGCCCAGGGTTCTCACACACTGTGTCAATTTCTTCTGTGTCTTTTCGAGTCACTTTATGATGCCCAAAGTTAACAGGAACACCAAGTTATGCTAGAAGCTTTCAGAAGGTGGTTTTCCAGGCAGGTCCTTGATCAATTTTGGCAGAAAACCTTTCAATTTCGGCAGAATGTCTTTTCTCTGTCTCACTTGCATTATTTCAAAATTCCGTACACAGTTTTGCATAACTTTAAAAAAATATAAAACATTTGTCAATCCCAGCTGGTTTGGCTCAATGGATAGGGCATCAGTCTGCGGACTGAAATGTCCCAGGTTCGATTCCGGCCAAGGGCACATGCCTGGGTTGTGGGCTTGATCCCCAGTGGGAGGTGTGCAGGAGGCAGCCAGTCAATGATTCTCTCTCATCATTGATGTTTATATCCTCTCCCTCTCCCTTCCTCTCTAAAATCAATGAAATATATATTTTTTAAAAATTTGTCAAGTCTCAATATTTTTGTATATGTCCTGCCACAGACAAAAGGTTTCCTTGTTTGTTTTTGTTCTGTTTTTTCCCTTGCTGGTTACTAAAAAATGAAACCGCTGCCTTCAACAAAGCCAGAATTGGGGCACTTGAGTTTAGGATTCAGATGGAGGGTTCTTCAGGCCACAGTGCAGAATTTGAGTGAAGCAACAGTGCCCTCTTCTGGCTACAAGAACCAATTACAGAGGAATTTGACGAAATTCAACATGATTAAGTCCTAGAGATCTGTGTAGCATAGCGTCCCCAGTTAACAATACTGTACTGTGTGCTTAAAAATTTGCCAAGAGGGTAGGCCGTATACTGTGTTCTTATCACAATAATAATAGTGAATAAAATGGCAGGAGAAAACTTACAAATGAGGGATATGTTTATGGCATAGGTTGTGGTGATGGTTCCACAGATACATACTTATCTCCAAACTCATAAGTTGTATACATTAAATCTATACAGATTTTGAATGTCAATCATACCTCAATAAAGTGGTTTCTTTTTTTAAGTAAAAAAAGGTAAAAAAAAATAAGTGCAACATATTGAAAAAGAAAGTAAACATGGTGTATAAACCCCTAGGGAGTCATTTGAGTCATTATACAGCCTATTTCAAATGAGCAAAGTCAAGTGTACTCTGCGGTCCAGTCAGTCTGCAACCATGCAATGGCACTCCTTTGCTCCACAGACTGACAAGCAGAGGGCACACCTGGACCATCTCTCTCCTCAGCACAGATCGGTCAATCCCAATGGGCTGGCCCAGTGCCAGGCCTCTTCTGCATACAATGCTAATGCAAGTTGTCCTCAAGGGCTGCTGGACAAGGATATCCATTAGTTCACTAGGATAGTGTTGGAGCTATTAAAAATGACTAGAATCCCTCATGTTTATGTAGTCTTATCATGTGCTAAGCACTGCATATGCCCATTTCATTTAGTCCCCACAGAACCCAAAGTGATGTTTATTTCACTAGAGTTGAGATCCTAACCACTGACATACACTGCCTCCTCTCTTTTCCGGATTAGCTATGGCCTGTTTCTCTGACCCCTGGAATGCCCGCGTTGGACACCTGGCATGCAGTGAATTTTCAAGAGGAGAAGACATGACTTGCTTGGTTTATTTCGCTTTATGCTGACAGGTCTGATAAAAGTGTGACAAATGAGAAGCTGGAATTAACTAAAATTACAAGGTTTTTTTTTCTTTTCTTTGTTTTGTTTGATGGCAATTAACTTTTATTTTTAAGGTCAACAAGACTTTTTTTTCCCTAATATAAGCATTTGTTCTAAAACTTACCTTCTAAATACTGCTTTAGCTGCATTCATACTGATATATTGTCTTTATTTTCATTCAATTGAAAATACTTTCTAATTTCCTTTTTTTAAAATGGATTTTTATTGATTTGAGAGAAAGAATAAGGGAGAGGAGAGAAAGAAACATCGCTGAGAGAAGAAAACTATGGATCGGTTGCCTCCTAGGGATCGAGCCCAAAACTCAGGCATGTGCCATGACCAGAGTCCAGCAGGCGACCTCTCGGTGCATGGGATAAAACTCAACTAACAGCCGCACCGGCCAGGGCTCTAGTAAGCATTTTAAACAGATTTTCAACTTGAGTGAAACCCAGATGATTTGGTTTACGTAACCTGGAAATCCCCATTTTCAAAATATTTTGCTTAACCAGAATTTCTCTGGATGCCTCACGAAGTAGAACCACATCCGGAGCCATGAATTAGGAGAAAGTTTCCCCAAATCTCCAAGCAAGGACAGTCATCAGCACATGAGGGACGAAGCTTTCACAAGCAGCTTGGGTCTCCTCGGAAGCAAAGACCATTTGTAAACGAACCAGCATCTCTGTGCTTTTCTCTCGAGATAAGAAGTGTTAAGTTACCCCAAAACCAAGTCAACCTAAGGTGAGTCAATTCACTTGTGCTCCTTGGTGATTAATTGGTCTGTGCTCCTTGGTACTAGAAATACTGAGACGTAGGTAATGGGAAACCAGAGCCCGCCTCCCAGTGGGAAGGTCACAGTCAGCGGGTTGTTCATTCTTACCTGCCAGCATGAGTCCTCCTGGCTGTGATTGGGTCGGTAGGTCTGTTCCCCAGCTCTGTGTAAAACTACCCTATGCCATAAAAAGTAGGCATTTTCTAAAAAGTCTAACCTTAAATTATTTTGCTTGGTCTACTACTTACGTCTGGAATAAGGAGTCTACACAGACATTAGATTAATGATCACTTTTATGCCCATAGTTAGTCCATGTACACGAATCATCTATAAATAATAATTAATGTCCATTTGTAATCACTCCGTGGCTTAGAGAGCGTGTCGAATCCTCTTGATCGTGCTGTGAGGTAGATACTACCGTTATCCCGTTTTGTTAATGAGGAAACAGGGGTGACAAGGTACTGTGACTTGCCCGAGAGCCCCCAGTGAGTGGCAAACTCCAAGCCCCAGGCTTTCTGATTCAGAACCCGGGTCCTTCCTTGTTTGTGGGCCTCCTGATCAGGAAGTCCGCCTGTGCAGCCAGCAAGCAGCTCCCGGGGGCAGAACGGCTTCTGACCTGATGTGTTTTCTCAATCAAAGGATATTAACATCAGAGCAGCTCTCAGGTTAGGGGCAATCCTGCCCAATGTTTTACATTGAAGGGGGTCCATATGCTTGGTAGTGATTATGAAGCTTAGGACACAAACTTAGAAATGTAGGAAAAGCAATCCTATTTTTCTAGAATAAGAGCTTCATTTTTATCATAAGGCCCTAATCCACTGGTTGGTGGAAACTTAATTTGCAACTGCCCTTGCTCCTCCCCCTACTCTTCCATGAGATTGTGTGCAAATTCCAAAGTGCTTGTAGGAGCCAAAAGGTCTAGGACGGAGGCCCCGAAGTGGTCCTCTTCATCATACGACCCACAATGGCACCCCCAACACGACATCCGTCACCCCTTCTGATTTCACGGGATCGATACTGAGCTGTCCCACCCGCCTGCCCCTTGGTAACTCGGTGTCACCGTTCCTGCTCCATGGCGGGGGCTCTGCTGGGCTGTCTGACGCCTTTAGCCTGAGCACACCACAGCGCTCTCCCTCTGAGGTCTGGCCTCAGCTCCAGGCCCATCCCATTAGGAACAAGGGGGAAAGCCTCCTTCTCAGGAACGACCCACATCTACACCAGGGACACACCTCCCTTTTCCCGTCAATCATTTCTCAGGCCCTCTTCGCTGTCCTGAAGTGGGATTTATAGCTAACATAATCTATCAACTATAACTTCACGGTCAGTAAAATATCATAACTGTAATATAAAGGAGAAACAAATGGAAAATAGTAATAGAGACCTATGCCCTTAAATGTATAAATGTTCTAGCAGGACTTCACTAAAAAGAAAAGAAAAAAATTACAAAGGAGCCAGATGGTTGCATATGTATGAAGAGTCATTGTGAACATGCATTTCCAACTGTAGACTGGAACTGGGTGATGTACCGGCCACTCAAGTACCAGGACTCACATTGCATTGGCATCATGATTTTACACCGTGATGGTCAATTCTTGCTAAGGTCCCAAACAAAACACAGAAGAGTTGCCCCTCGATGTTAATAGCAGGCCCATTCCCGAATAACTCAGTGAGTACTAAGATACCATAAAAATACTGTGTGTTTATGGACAAAGTGGGAAACATCCACTCCTGGCCAGGATAGAGTAAAAGGGGCCAGATTCACCTTCCCCGCGGAAATAACTAAAACCAGACAAAGCATATGAAACAAGGGCTTTCAAGACATTGTGTCATTAGGCAACGGAAGCCAACCTGGCAGGCCAATGTCCAACCTCCCCGCAGGACTATTCCTACAGGACCTCCATCTAAAACATTACAGTAAGTACATCCTTTCTCTTGGCTTGAAAGTCCAGCTATGTATGTACAATGCCCTGAGGGACGTTTCCCAGGAGTTGTAATGTTGATGTTGACCTTGTAGATAATTTTCGCTAAAAGAAATAACTTTAAGTCCTGATAGAATTCCTGGAATTCTGTCATGATTACATTGTCCCTGTTGAAATTGGTGGGATTCCACCCGGAGGAGTGGGAAAGCACTCTACACATCACTTAAGCCAAAGTTCAACCATGAACAGTTATTGAGCACCTGCTGTGTCTGGTGCTCAATAACTGGACGGTCAAAAGGACACACCTTCTGGGAGCTCAGAGAGTAGTCGGGGGGTGTCCTAGTCTAAGGATTCTTAATCAGCTAAGACCACCCCGTAATGAACATCTCAATTTCCTAAAAGACAAAAGATAGAGATGTCACATATCCTGTGGACACCCGCCTGCATGGCTTCGGGGAGTGGATGGTGAGCGCCCCTGGGGCCACACTCAGGCACATGCTTGTGGACCCAGGTGTCGCCAGCTCACACCGGTGCCCAGGGCTGAGGGTGAGGAGCCCACACATCTCCGGAATTGGGCCCATTTCAAACCTCAGTACCCAGGAGTCAACAGTGCCTCTTAAGCTTAAATATGCATACAAACTGTAGAGCAGTGTTTCCCAACCTTCTCTCATGATGAGAATCACCTGGTGGAGTTGTTAAAACACAGATTCCTGAATCCCAACTAAGAAGTGCTAAACTAGAATTTTTGAGAACATATAGGTAAAATTGCATACCTAACTTAGTGCTCTGTATATAAAATCTGTCTTAGAGCACTAGTTAAGTATACAATATACTAGTTAAGTAAAACTAGAATTTTTGAGAACATATAGGTAAAATTGCATACCTAACTTAGTGCTCTGTATATAAAATCTGTCTTAGAGCACTAGTTAAGTATACAATTTTACCTATATGTTCCCAAAAATTCTAGTTTAGCACTTCTTAGTTGGGATTCAGGAATCTGTGTTTTAACAACTCCACCAGGTGATTCTCATCATGAGAGAAGGTTGGGAAACACTGCTGTAGAGGGCCGCCTGAGAAGGCACGTGGACATTCTTTAAATTGTTAGCTGAGCCCAAGGCACTGGCAGAGTACCTTTGTCCAGGTGTCAGCAGAGGCGGGCCTAGATATGTAAATCCAATAATGCTAGAGCCTAGTTAAGAATGCAAATAAACTCCTTTGACCCTATAAAATGAACCTGCTGCGTGGCTCAGTTGCTTGCTGCCTCTCCATCAGAAAGAGTGGCACCCACCTAGCACCCAGCTTGATGAATCTATTTCTGCCTCTTGTCTCTTTCTTTTATTTCTTAATCCCCAGCTCCTCCACTCAGGAACCTGTCATTTTCCGTGATGGACACGGAGAACAGAGAAACAGCCCCCACCACACACACAAACTACTTGGGGACCTTGTTAAAGTGCAGGTTCTGACTCAGAGGTGTGGGGTGGGAACAGAGATTTGCATTTCTAACAAGCTCCCAGGTGAGGCCCCTGCCGCTGAGCTGCAGGCCATACCTGAGTAGTGAGTCAGGCCTTTCAGACACAGTATTAGCGAAGCCATTGGTAACCACAGGATCACAAAGAACCTGCCCCGAGTTACTGGAACAGCTCTTTCATCGCGGACTGTGGCTCGTTGGAGAGAAGGTTAGCTCTCCTTCCTTAGGTAAGGGGATCAAGGAGTAAATAAATGCATTGCACAGGCTGTAGGAGAGTGAAAGGCTCTCTAGGGAGGTCAGGGAAGGCTTCCAGGGGGAAGTGACTTCTGAGCCGGGTGTGTCAAGAGTTCAGAGGGTGGAGAGGAGGAACAGACACAGAAGGCAAGTCACTCACACACAGCACGGCCCACGCTTAAAGGTTCCCTGGAAAGACATAACTGAACAAATATTCTAGACAGAGTCCTCTGGCAGCTGGGTGGGAGAGTCAGCTAGAGAGGAGGAAGGCCAGGACCAGGGAGACAGCCGAGTCTAACGGGAGAGACAGTGAGGATACCTAAGCAGAGAGCAGAGAAGCAGGATACCCATGACCTGTGGACGTGGTGCCTCGTGCCCTTGACGGACAGTGGTGGGAGGGGGATATAAGAACATCGCCACGCAGGTGCCAGGCTGAGTGGGGTTAATGTCTTAGAGATGGGTACCAGCGATCTGCAGCTGGAGTTTGGCCTGGAGGATGGATCTGGATCCCACATGTGAGTGTGTGGGAGGGGGAAGCAGAGGGCCTCCCAGGGAGGCCGGAGGTACAGTGGCACTGGGTGCCCTTTCAAATCAGCACCAGCACCAAATATCTGTAACGTAAGGACATAAAATCACAGTTGTTTATGCCAGGCACTAATAAGGGCTGTGATAAGAACAGCAAGCTTTAAGAAGGTTCTAGCCAACATCCAGATAAGCAGCGGAGATACAACCCTTAAAGCGCTGCAATTTTTTAAACTTTGAAGAGAGTGTTAGGCGATTGACCATTGATCCCTCAGAATCTATAAAAATCTGCATTCATTATAGTGTAGCAAAGCCAGCTAGAACTAATCAGCACTCAGACTTTATGCTAACTCACATGATTAGGCGCTGCACTGCTATTAAACACAAGTGACTTGAAGCAATGAAAATCAAAATCAGAGTTTTAAAGGAGCCGAATTTCCTTTCCCAGCAAAGCCAGTTTGTACAATGATTGCTCTTGCTGCTTTGTGTTATTTTCCAGAACTTCTACCTAATAGATTGTTTTTTCATGGAAGTACATATCTTACTGATGGTTTTCTTGTTGTAATTTCAGTAACTACTATGTAACGAGATATGCTATAATTTGGAAGAATTTATTTTGATTATTAATACAGGAAACTTATCCTCAGGACTGCACACAGACTCTGAAATAAGAAAAGAAGCAACACTTTCTGTCTATCTTGACTCATGTAGGATCAGAGATTCTAGCAATGTGATCAGTCACTGCACTCTGATGTGTACATGCGGTCTCTTTTGTTTGAAAAAGAAATAAGAAACCACCTCCAAAAATGCCTCACAACTCAACCTAGGAAGTCTCTCAGAGAAGCAGCCAAAGGGCACCGCACTGATGACACACAGCAGAACATCCTACAGTCTTTCCCCCAAAGTTGCCCTCACCTCAATAGCTGCTCCCCTGATATTGCTCTTCCCCCAGCACCTGGGGTGGGTGTGTGTGTGTGTGAAGCATTAGAAAAGGCAGACAAGAGGATAAAGCTGAGGCTAGGTGGGAAGCTCCTCTCTGATGGAGAGACAAGACAGTCCCTGCAAGCCGAGTCTTTATTTTACAGCCAGATTTCAGGAGGCACAGTAAGGGTGTGGTCAAGATGTTTACAACGTTCTCCTGGGTTTCTATTCTACTCAGTTACTTGCACCTGATCAAGCTTTGTTTACATGCTGCACCTCCCACAGCCTATATCACTCAGCACAGGGGACCACAGGTTCAGACCATAAGGTCAAGCTTACAATTATAGCTCCTTAGTCAGAGGCTTTAACCTGTCCACACACTGTAGCCACTCTCCACACTTCTTTGTCCATTTAACTTCTAAGAAATACTTATTTGCTTATTCTCTTGATTTTTCTATTACAGTTGACATATATTGTATTAGTTTCAGGTGTACAACATAGTGATTAGACAGTTCTCTGCCTTCTGAAGTGATCACCCTGGTAAGTCTAGAACCCACCTGACACCACACTTAGTTATTACAATATTATTGACTATATTCGCTGTGCTGTACACTACTGTTTTTATCATGGTAATCTTAATCCCTTCACCTTTTTTTTACCCATCTTCCCCTACCCCACAACCATCAATTTGTTCTCTGAATCTTGTTTCTGTTTCGTTTGTTCCTTTATTTTGTTCTTTATATTCCATATATAAATTACATTATCTGGTATTTGTCTTCGTCTGACTTCCTCCACTTAACATAATACCTTCTAAATCTATCCATATTGATTTCTCTTTTTATGGTCAAGTAATATTCCATTGTGTATTACACTTCTTCTTTATCCATTTGTTTATCAGTGAACACTTAGGTTGCTTCCATATCATGACTATTGTAAATAATGTTGCAACGAACATAGTGGTGCATATATATTGTGGATTTCTTTGGATAAATACCCAGAAGTGGAATTTCTGGATCCTGTGGTAGTTCTATTTTTAATAGTTTTTAAAATATATTTTTACATATTTCAGAGAGGAAGGGAGAGGGTGAGAGACACAGAAACATCAGTGATGAGAGAGAATCATTGACCACTTGTCTCTTGCATACCCCCTACTGGGGATCGAGCCCGCAACCCAGGCATGTGTCCAGATCGGAAATTGAACCATGACCTCCTGGTTCATAGGTTGATGCTCAAACACTGAGCCACATTGGCTGGGCTATTTTTACTATTTTGAGGAACCTTCATATTGTTTTCCACGGTGACTGCACCAACTTACAATCCCACCAAAAGTGTACAAGGGTTCTCTTTTTTCCAAATGCTCGCCAGCACTTGTTGGTTGATTTATTGATGATAACCATTCTGACAGGTGTGAGGTGGTATCTCATTGCGATTTTAATTTGCATTTCCCAGGAGATTAGCGAAGCCAAGTATCTTTTTTTTTTATATGTCTGTTGGCCATATGTAGGTCCTCTTTGAAAAAATAACCATTCAGGTCCTCCATCCATTTTTTAGTTAATTGCTCTTTTAGTGTTGGGTTGTATGTTAATATTTCTTTACATCATATTTAAAAGCTTTCATGGATGAAAGGCACTTTTAGAACAGCAGGAAAGTATGTCTTTGGTACTTATGTAATATTTATGTAAATCCCAAGGTACTTTAGAAATATTGAATTTCAAAACGATTTCCTAGCACACTATTAATTTTGTCAGCATAATTAAGTCACCTGCTGAGACCTCACAAAGTTCATAGCAAAACTAGGAATAGAACATGCCAATGCCTGATTTCTCCGTCTGCCCACCTCACCGTGGTCAGGGCTAGGGGCACATTAATCCTAGAACACACTGGAAAGCACATGGTCCCCAGAAGGAGCAGGTGAAGGGGCTGAGCCAGGAAGGAACAAAGGGACTTGTCTGCCTTGGGAAAATTACAGAAATTACAAAGGGGGTGCCCCAGGCAAGTCTGAACTCAAAGGGGTCACAAGGTACAATATAAGGTCCTGGCCAAGTTTGAGGAAAGACATTGAGGCCCTTAGTAAATGTGAATACAGAGGAAAAGTGGGGGCAGGGATCCTAGCAGTGAGGTGTAAGTCTCTGAGAACTGTGGAATAAGCCCGGCTCACTCCTGCTCTGGGAAAAACCAAGATTGGTACTAAATCCTTTTCTTTCTTATCTTTTCAATCAGCCAACACTTAACACTCGAGACCTTGACCAAAAGCCAGCATTGCCTCATTGTCATCTGAGCATGAACAGCTCTTCCTCAGCCCAGGAAATTGTATTTTGATGAGAATAAGTGAAATCTAAACCTTAAAAGCTTGATAAATATCTGGAATTTAGTATCATACCTCCAAAGTCAAAGAAGGCTCTTATCTTAGAAATAATGTTCTTTTGCCCCCTACGGTGAAGGTGGGGAGCAATGACCAGTAATTTTCTGTGCATAATTGATGGAATGGAGAAGGAGGTGGGAGCCCAAAAGCAGAGGGGAAATTGCCACAATGAGCCTGAAGCAAAGGGAGAGGAGAGACTCTGATCTTTGTCAAGGAAACCAGGGTCATTTGAGAGGGAAGCAAGAGGAAAGGGCACAAGTGGTAACAGAGGCCTCCACCTCACTGGGCCCACACTTGCCCAACAGCCATTAAGACCTGGATTTTTGTCCTGGCCAGTGTGGCTCAGTTAGTTGAGTGTTGTCCCATGCACCAGAGGTCGCTGATTCAATTCCCATTCAGGGCACAATCCCTAGTAGGGGGCTGTAAAGGAGGCAGTCATTCAATTGGTGTTTCTCTCTCATCGATGTTTCTCTCTCTCTCTCTTCTCTATTTAAAAAATAAATAAAAAAGACCCGGATTTTGCCCTAGCTGGTCTAGCTCAGTGGCTAGAGTGTCGGCCTGCAGACTGAAGGGTCTCAAGTTTGATTTCCAGTCAGGGCATGTGCCCAGGTTTTGGGGCTGGATCCCCAGTTGGGGGCGTGCAGGAGCCAACTGATTATTTTCTCTCATCATTGATGTTTCTATCTCTCCCTTCCTCTCTAAAATCAATAAAAATGTGTTAAAACAAAAACAAAAACAAACAAACAAAAAAACCCTGGGTTTTATTCCAAATGGTGTGTACAGCCCCAAGTAATGAGTCATGATCAGACTAAGCTAATCATAGCTACTCTGTTCTTTTTACCAAGCAGTTGATTGCTTTGCCCCCTTCTTAAATAGGGTGGCTATGTGACTTAGTTGGCGCCAATGGAATGTAGAAGGAATAGTGCTAAGCGGTTTCTGGAAAATCTTTGTCTTTTCTGTTCAAAGAGACCCACATGGCTGATGCCACCCACCTCTTTCCCTCCTCTTCTTGCCTCCAGCACTGACCTTGATGCTGACGCTGCTGCTCTGAGGGACAAGACCAGAGAAGCACAGAGACACCAGCTCTGACCTCAGGAAGCCACTGAGGTGAGCCAGCAGCTGCCACCTCCAGGCTTCGTGGTAGGCGAGAGAAATCAGAACTGGTCTGCTAGGTTGTGTCTGCTCTTCCTTAGCAGCCCCTGAGTGCAGCCTTTATACAAAAGTCTTTTCCCAAGAGCATGTCTTTCCATCTTGAATTATTGCCTCTACCACTGGTAAAGTCCTATTTTAGATTATCACCGAAAAAACCAACAATTAGTTTAATTGTCTTAGACCTAAACTAACCACAAAAGATGGTTTGAAAATGAAATATTTAAACTACAAACAAGTTATAGTGCGTAGTCATGTCCTAGGCCGATATTTTCCCTGACAAAGATCAACTTAGATCTTTTTACTGAGCCCATTTGCCTTTTTTGCCTCTAAGATAACATATCTGTGAGATGTCTGGGTAACTTGTAACTTCACTTTTTCTGGAGCCCCTGGGGCACAACCAAATGTGGTGGGCATCAGGACAGATGCCTCAAATTCCTTCTTTATCATGTTAATTGTTCCTGCACTCATCTAAGTATGTATCCATCATTTTACTTTTTATCCAATCCCAGGGGTTTCCCACCACTTTGCTTTCTTCCGCCTCCTTAATCCATCACCAGTGAATTTCATGTAACCCACCTATGTCCCTCCTTTGATTGCAATGTATACATAGAAATGTAACCCGCCATTCTTCGGAGCATTATCTCAATTTATTGAGGTTCTGCTTCCCTGAATATGTCGACAGTTTGGCTCAAATAAACTCACTAAAATTCTTTACAGGTTTCAATGGTCTTTTTTTTTCTTTTTTCTTTAACAGAACTAAAGGAAGCTAGAGACATAGTCACAGCCAAGGCAAGAATTAGGAGGCATTGCCTGGAAGAAAAGGGTCACCTCAAGAAAGCAAGACCGTGGGAGACGGTAAGGCAGCTGGGCACAACCAGCATCCCTTTAGCAGAGGGAAAATGGTGGCGAGAACTTCATGCCGGGCAGCCGCAGACTGAGCTCCGGTCCCCTCCCTGGCTCTCAGCATGGCAAGCCCAGGGCTTTAGTAGAAGCCAACTGCACTTGTAATGATACCATTAGATTCCCATGATCTCCTGGAAGCTGAAATGGAAAGCCAATCCTTGACCCAGAGTTATCCTCCGAATGGGAATGAGAATGAGGGGAAATCAACAAGGATACATACGGGTGGAGGAGCAAAGCTGGAAAAGGACCAGTGCCAGACAAACCAGCTGAGGACTCAAGTCTTCCTCTATCTCAACAAGTCTTTTCTCTGAGCCGCATGACATATTTTGAAACTGAGCAGCATGACATATTTTGAAACTGACTTCTAGTTAAAGGAAATTCAACACATAGAAATCCAAACCTACAACACAAACTGAGAGATCACACACATTGTAGGTGAAGAGTTCACTTTGCATACAGCAGGGTTTCTTCATAAAATGAGCTTTCTTAATACCTTTTACTCCAACGTGTGAATTGAGCAGAATTTTTCAGCCTCATGTCCATGGGCAGTCATAATACTTTGCATACATCTAAATCACTTTCTACTGTACAAAACATGTCCACACATGTTTGCCCTCATGACAATGCAACTTAATCCTTACAACAACCCTATGATCTAAAGCGGTGGTTCTCAACCTTCCTAATGCCGCGACCCTTTAATACAGTTCCTCATGTTGTGGTGACCCCCAACCATAAAATTATTTTTGTTGCTACTTCATAACTGTAATTTTGCTACTGTTACTGAATCATAATGTAAATATCTGTGTTTTCTGATGGTCTTAGGCGACCCTGCTAGTGGTTCTCAGCCTGTGGGTTCTCAACCTGTGGGTCACTACTAAGTGGGTAACAACTAATCTGAGTGCCCCACCGGATGGGGGTTCAAAGGTTTTAAATTTCCCCCCTATAGGTTTCAAGGTTCACTGCCCAATAGATTGGATTTCAAAGTTCCCCTTTTACATTGCTGTGGCTTTCCCCAGAATTTATGAGAACATTGGGCAATTTTATCTTGGCAAATCCCAAAACTGCTACTTCTTTGTTCAGTAGGTGAAATAAACTCTCCCCAACACCCCTTCCCCTCCTCATGCCCTAGCAGCTATTTATTCTGTCTGACATCCCCCCCTCAACTGATGTCTTTTAGATGTTTTGGGGGAGTTTGTTATTTGTCCCCTCAAACTTCATCTGTCCTTAGGTTTATCTGGCACAAATGGCATTACTTGGGTCTCTGTTCTCTATTTTCCAGCCAGGATGGTTTAAGCTATATATTCTCTGGTCAGGTAGGAGAGGTATAAGCCATTTGGTCCCACGTGTCCTTGTTTGGGGAAGGTAAGGTCTTGTGATTCACAAGCTGGTCTCAATCTGCCCAAACTGTTTGGCCTTGTTTAATTTTCTTTTATCAGTTTCCCCATCCCCTTTGTCCAGGAATTTTCCTAGGTTCTTACTATCCTGCCATACTATCAAGATAATCATTCTCCCCAGTATTGAGATTTCCCACTTGTCGATTACTCTGTGTTGAACATTCTTATATATAAATCTTTATCTGTATCTAATGTAAAATTTTTTTAGACCAACTTACTAGTGGTGAAAACTACTGGTCCAAAAGGAATACATGTTTTAAGGTGCTTAATTGCAAAATTGCATTCAAAAAGGATTGTGCCACTCTACACTCCCAAAGTGTCCATTTAACCACACCCTCACCAGCACTGAGTGGGCATTTTAAAAAATACTTATTTAGCCATGGCTGGTTGCTCAGTGGTTAGAGCAGGTGCTTCGAGAATCAGCCCATAGACTGAAGGGTCATGGGTTATATTTACAGTCAAGGGCACATACCTCAATTGCAGGTTTGATCCCAGTCAAAGTGCATGCGGGAGGAAACCAGTAGATGTGCCTCTCTCACCTCTCTCTCTCTCTCCTTCTTTTTCACTATCTCCCTAAAGATCAATGGAAAAAATATCCTCAGATGGGGATTCATATATATATATATATATATATATATATATATATATATATATATATATATGTACACATACACACACACACACACACACACACACACACACACACACACACACTAGAGGCCCGGTGCACGAAATTTGTGCACTGGGGGGGTCCCCCAGCCTGGCTTGTGCCCTCTCACAGTGCAGGAGTCCCACAATCAATTGGCCCAAAGAACTAGGACCCACCCACCTATCTGGGGCTCCTCCAGGGAATGCCCCAAAGAGGTAGGCTGGAGCCGCGGGACTTGCCTCTGTGCCTCGCAGAGCTGCAGGACCCCCAACCTCACTGCATGGAGCCACAGGACCTGCCTCCACGCTGTGCATGCAGCGTCAAGCCCCCCGCCCACCTGTGCATGCCAGCTGTGCACGCAGCCTCCTGGTGATTGCTCATTACAGCGTGAGGGCGTCACGACCACATAGGCTTGTATTAGTATATATTGTTACTGATATATATACAATTTATATTACTGATATACTGTATATACATTGTATCTCACTATTATATTAATTTACATATTTTTGGTTACCACTGAGGTTGGTATTATTTCTGAATGATTTGGTCCTATGTCACAAAAGGCCTCATTTTACTCGCAAAGGGGGAAAAGCTAGCCCAAGTTAGACCGTTTCCCCAAGGCTACACAGAGAATAGAATGGCTAAGTGAGGACTCTGACTCAGGCTTTTTGAGGCCTGCTGAAGTAATCTCCCCTTTTTACCGTCACTACCTTTTTAAAAAATATATATTTTATTGACTTTTTTACAGAGAGGAAGGGAACAGGATAGAGAGTTAGAAACATCGATGACAGAGAATCATCGGCCAGCTGCCTCCTGCACGCACCCCTCCCTCCCCCCGGGGATGTGCCCACAACCAAGGTACATGCCCTTGACTGGAATCGAACCTGGGACCTTTCAATCTGCAGACCGACACTCTATCCACTGAGCCAAACTGGTTTCGGCACCATCACTATCTTTTTTTTTTTTACCTCTCAGCTCTACTGCAATTTTTAACAGAATAAGTACTTTTTAAAGCACAACTTTCAAGCCCATAAGCTCCTCAGCCAGTTTACAATTGAGTAAACTGAGGCCCACAGAGTCACATGGGCATCTGTTGCAGACCTAGAACCCAGTATCCAACTAGAAAGACTGCTTGCTTTTAATTGTGTGTGTAGTCTGATTTCTCTTAGGCTCATGCTTTCATGCAGACACCCCAGAGATACACACCGTGTAGAAATATAATGGGCAACTAGAGGCACAACTGAGACTTCATTTCTAAACTGAACTGTTGGGACTCCAAAGTTCCAGAGTCAGGCAGGGTTGTGGCTTGCAATCAGTGAAAAGTGATAAATCCTGTATCAGGCAGGAGAGATTAACTAAGGAAAAACAAAAATCAGTGATTTATCTATGAATGTAAACATACTTAAGGAAGACCCACATAGAGAAATAACACACCTTTGCTTTTAATTTTTAAAAAGTGGATTATTTTAAAATGTCAATATTGAATAATATTGTGTGCCTAAGTAAGTGCCTAAGTAAGTAAGTAGTTACTATTATATTAATTTACATATTTTTGTTACTATGAGTTACTAAGTTACTTGAATAAGTGGTGCTGACACAATCTGTTAACCATTTGATAAAGAATAAGAAAGAATACTCATGTCAAGAAATAGGCCAAAATCAGTTCTGGATAGATTTGTGTTAAATATAAAAATAAAGCCATTAAAGAACTGGGAAAACACAAATATAAGTAAAGCCAAAATCCAGAATCTGATTTCAAGCTGGGAAAACTTAAAAGCCAAAGAAGACTCCCTACACAAAAAGATTGAGAAAGGGATTTTAAAACTTTTTTTTTTTTTAATGGGGAGGGGAAAAGAAAACTTGGCAAAACAACTGAAATTTTCCAGCTCATCATCCAAGTTAAAAGGTAAACATCAAACTAGGGAACAACGCAACTCGGACACAGGCAGAGGGTTCTTTGCTCTGGAACTGTTACTAATGAGAGGACCCAGCAGGCATAGAAGCCGAGACGCTTACATCTTCGTGGTGGGAGTGCACGACATACACCATTACACCCTTTTGAAGAGCACAGGGGACAGTATGTATTAAAGTCTTAAAAATAGCCAGGCTGGCGTAGCTCAGTGGTTGAACCAGAAGGACACGGTTTGATTCCCAGAGAGGGCACATGCACAGGGTGGTGGGCTCAGTCCCCAATGTGGGGCATGCAAAGACAGCTGATCAATGATTCTTTCTCATCATTGATGTTTCTATCTCTCCCTCTCCCTTTCTCTCTGAAATCAATAAAAACATTTTTAATAAAGTCTTAAAAACAAAAGCTCATATGCTTTCATACAGTAATTTTACTGCTAGAAAAGAATCATAAACCTATAAAATGATTTTTACTTAAGATTTATCATATTTCAGTAAACATTTCTGAAAGTTTTAAATGTTCCAAAGTAAACTAGTTCAGTAAGCATGTCCATCCATCAAGACATATTTTAAATATTTAATAAAAGGGAAAAATGTCTTAGGTATTTGAAGTGACAACAGTATATAGAGCAGGATTATAATTTTTAATATATATATATATATATATATATATATATATATATATATATATATATATATTATTGATTTTTCACAGAGAGGAAGGAAGAGGGATAGAGCCAGAACATCGATGAGAGAGATACATCGACCAGCTGCCTCCTATATACCCCCCACAGGGGATGTGCCTGCAACCAATGTACATGCCCTTAACCGGAATCAAGCCTAGGACCTTTCAGTCCGCAGACGACGCTCTATCCACTGAGCCAAACCAGTTTCGGCAGGATTATAATTTTATGCAATCAAAAGTACATACATAAATAGTGGTAATAACTGGATATAGTTACAGATGTTTTTAGGTTGTTGGTTTTTTGTACTTTCCAAACTTTATTTTAAAAATTGTGTGTGTGTTTGATGTGGTGTGTAGCCCAGTGGACTATGTTCTAGATCTCCATCATCCCCCCCCCCCCCACAACTGCCCCACACACACATGTTAAAAACATCTTGTGGGAACCCCACAAAAGACTATAAAATGGAGACTACACAGGTGGGTTACCAGCTAAGCTTTCTCAATGAGAAATTGGGAAGAAGTGAATAGCCAGTATGATGAAATCATTTCTTCAGAAAGCCATAAATATTACAGAAGAGAGATAAGAACTTAAATGAGCTCGAGATCAAAGGCCCCGTGGAACAAACCCACTAGGAAAGAAGGGGAAATTTATAGACCGAATTCCTTTTCCTAAGCCAGTTCCCTGTGAGTGTCCAGTTTAATGGCTGTCTAAATTATATCTTGCAATTTTCTGAGCGGTTCACTTACTTTTCAAGTTTGTAAACCAACACATCAACATTTCCCAATCAATGGGATAGCGTTTTCCAGGGAGCTATGAAAATATACCTTGCATTTTAAATGCAATAAAACGCATGACAAAACACGCCTCTGTTCTTCATAGCAGCAAAGGACCACATCTGCTCATAAAAAAAAAATAATAATAAAATGCATAATACAGAGTTGTAAGGATGCCAGATACTTATTACAGAGGACTGTTTTATCCATTTAGCCCAATTTTCCAGATGTTTTATTACTTGGAGACAGGAGAATTGTTGAAACTGGTGATTGAAGCCCATTTATTTCAAGGAGCTTGTCTGCAAGCCATAGGAAGCATTTGAGGGACAAGTAATTTATGACAGGCCACAAGGCAATGCCGAAGGGAGCTGTCTTCTAATCAGGTCACAAATAGCCCGACAAAGGACAAAGTACCCAACGTTAGTAACACCCAGCTTCATTTACAAAAATTGCCTCTTAGGCAAGTGCTTAGTTGTCATTTCACATGCAAATGTTATGGTTGTAATTGGAGCAATTCCCATAATAGTGGGTCAAGTTGGCAGTGACATTGAAAATGGCCCAGGTTGGCTGTGATTGGAGGCCTGGTTCTCATTGTCTACAGGGAGGCAAAATTCTCCCTTAGACCAGTTGGAGTTCTTGTCCTCATAAAGACAAGATCAGGATCAGCAGGAGCAGGTGTCACTTCCCCTACATACCCTTTCCCCAACAATATCCTCCCTTCCTCAACACACACACAAGTGCAGAGCACCACTAGCCCTGGGACCTTAGGGTAGCTGGTCCCTGAAGCTAAATAGAAGGCAGCTCAATGTGGTCAATTCTCTCCTCCTATCAATCAAAGTGGGGATTTGAGCGGGGTGTGTGTGTGTGTGGAATTTTTAGCTTCCCATCACTGAAATCAGCATCTCTGTCTTTGCTACACACATACATGTGTGGAAAAGCTCTCAGGGCATCATGGAGCTGGGTTCTCAGGCCAAAAGGGCCACCTAGCAACTGACCTAAGCCATGTGCCCTCATGAGAGTGTCACATAGTCTGTGGTTGCTGTTGTTGCTCTTAAATGATGGTACTTTGGGCAGTAGACACAGTGGGGTCTCTACATCTTCTCCATGACAACCTTGCTACCAGGTTTATTGTAGTAAAAGAGAGTCTGAGACCAAATTCTTCTAAATATTACCGTGTGTGAGAAAAGGCAGATATAAGTGTGATCATACAGTTTCAGGCATTCCAGCCAGCTCTTGGCTTGAGAGAGTCCCTCCAAGGAGGAACGGCACTTTCAGGGCAGGATTAGCCACCTTGCTAGTTGGGTCAGGAAGCAGAGGCCTTGGGCAGGAGGAAGAACCCAGGTCAAGTGAGCGTCTGGGGGTCCAGTGCAGTTCCAGAGGCTTCGGGCTGGGCTTGTCAGATTCTCACACTTGCTTAAGGGAGGGCAGCAGGGCCCGGAAGGTCTATCTAATCAGCCACAGATTTCAACTCTGCATTTCACCAGTGGGAAATCATTCTGGTCATTCCCTTTCTTAGATTTCAAAACCAACATTGACATCCCTAGTTTTGGGGTATATCTTCTTGATGGGGCTACTTCAGAGGCTCACAGTCATCCCTGAAGTGTGGGGTCCTCCTTAGGAGTCCTCAAATACTAACAGCCCCCATGCGTGTCACACTGGTTATTGACCACAGGACACCGCTGTCCACAAGGGGTGGACTGGGAAGGGACAAAGGCCCTCCAAGGACAGATAACCCGCCCTGGTGCTCCACAAAGGGATGGAGCCTGGCTCTCTGATATCCAGCTGTACAATGCCTTCATGTGATCTGTTGGGAGGCTGGGTACAGTCCAGGCAGGGAACTGCCTGGCAACGGGGAAACAATTACCTGGAGGTGGTGTGTGTGTTTGGGCTGGGGGTGGGGGTGGGGTGCAATCCCAAGAGCTATAGGGATGTGCCTCTTCCAGCAGCTACTTTTCGTTTTCTCTGAACGTTGTCCTTTAAATTCTCCTTTTTCCTTCTTGGTCCTTATTCTGCTATCTTACAGCTTCTTGCTCATCTGTCTTCTGGCTTGGGGGCTAGGGAGGGAGGGGAAGGGGAAGCAGCTCTTTCAGATTCAGGCCTACAGCAGTAGCTGCCTTCTTCTTTGCCAGGTCAGAGAATTTCAGAGGCAGCCTGCCCTAGTGGGGTGAGAACAGAGTGTGTAGTCGGGCCAAGTGGAGTTCAAATCCTGGCTGTCAGACTCCCTGGCCGTGCCTTTCTGAGCCTCGCTTTTCTCATCTGTGAAATAAGACCAACCCTATGTGCCTTGCAAGGCTGTCATAATGGTTGCAGAACCTGTGTGTAAGGTGCGGGGTAGAGGTTGGGGGAGGTGGCATATAGCAGGGCTTTTAAAGGGATAGCTCCCCTCAACCCCCAGGAGCCTCCTGCTGTGAGCAGAGGACCTACAGAGACACAATACACACAAGTCATAAACAAGCATTGGCAACTATAGTGTCAGTCACTAGATGTTCAAATTGTTTTTAATCTTGAACAATTTAATCAACAAAGGGTCATGTCTCATTTCTTTTTCATTGTACAGATATTTGAGTGCAGAAAATAAGGTTCAACTTTTGTCCATATGTTCATTAACCAATGGCATCTCCTTATTTGGACACATCCTCTGGCGATTTTTCTATAAAAATGTTTATTGGTCTATGTGAGCACTTTATATAGGGAATACTAGTATATTATGCCATTACTAACTATACTTGCCAAAATAAAGTTCAAAGAGTACATCTTAATTTGGGTTACTTTTTTGAAATGCAAAAGTTTAATAGATTTTTTTTTATAACTACTGACTTTTTATTTTTATGAGTATCACCCAAATCTAAGCTGAAAGGGAGACAGTGTCCTCTGCCGAAATTTAATAATACTCACTTTTGATTTCGCCTAGGTTTCTAAAACTTACCTCATTAATAACTCTGGAATTCATTTTGGAAGGGCTGAGATAATTACCTGAATTAGTTTTTCCCAAAGGAGCTCATCAATTGTCCCTGTGTCATTTCTTGATTATCCTTCTCTTCTGCCCCAACCTGTGGTGCCTCCTCCAGCGTGGATTAAATTCTTCTGTTAACTAGGCCTGTATCAGGGTTCTCAATCCCATGGCATCGACCTGCTGGCCCGTTCCTGAACCAGCTCCATGCTGACTGTCAAGGGTTGGTAAGCCAAGTAGGGGGGTGGAGGGTGCCAAGGGAGCTGGAAGAGAAGAGAGGGAAACGCTCAGGATAGGCAGTGGGGACTGAACATAAACAGCAAAAAGGGGAAGTTCAAGGCCTCATGGGAGGGTGAAAAGTGACTAATTTGGAGTCTGGGGGAAATGAGTAAGGACCGAGGAAAAGAAGGAGCAGGTGGTGGGGGATGCAAAGTGTGATGGGCTGGAGCCCCAAGTAACAAGAACTTATCTCTGCATGCTAGGAGGGATCTACAATTGTGGGGGTGTTTATTGCTGTCCCTAAGGGCTAGAGCAGTACACAGAAACGCTGATGGCAAAATGCCAACTGTAAGAAGGGATGTCAGTGCCACACAAGCTTCACCAGCCAAGTGCTCCAGGGCAAGTAGGAATTGTTATTTCTACTTATTAGCATCCCCTCATTCTTCCTACCCAGATGGGACTTCACCTCTGCTGACCCCCTGGAGGACTGGCAATAGCTCAAATGTTCATCAAATGGGTAAATGAATAAACAAATTGTGGTATATCCATACAATGGACTGCTAGTCAGTAATAAAAAGGAATGAACTATTGATACGTGCTACAACACCATGAACCTCAAGATGATTATGCTAAGTAAAAAAAGCAAGACCAAAGAAGAGAACATATGATTCCATTTCAATAAAATTCTCAAAAATGCAAACTAATCTTTGTTGACAGAAAGAAGTAGGCAGTTGTCCGACTAGGAGGTGAGGTGGGGATGGGAAGGGCAGGGGCAGGGGGAAGGGACAGAAGAAACATTTGGAATTGATGGAAATGTTCCTTTTTTTGCTTGTAGTGATTGTTCCACTGTTACTTAAACTTACCAAACTGTACACTTTAAATATATGTAGTTAATTGTATGCCAATTGAGCTCAACAAGGTTGTAGGAAAAAATCACCCTTCTCTTACACTTGTTGATTCTTATCGAATGATCTGGGTCAGCACACAACCATCAGTGTTTTTCCTAAGCTCCCAAGGTGAGCCTGATACAGCATGAGGTGAGAACCCCTGGACCTGGTAATATCAGAGCTGCTTCTTGGTTCTCAGAGTCCTTCAAGGGGTTGACCAGAGGGCTATCTAGAGATGTAGTGTTGGTGCAGATGTGTATCCAGGCAACCACACAGGACTGGAAAGTTCAAAAAGTTAGAGCAAGAACAGAACCTTTCCTCATGCCCCAACCTTCATAATGGTGGCTGAAGTGACTCCACTTTATAGGGTTCCTAACTCCACTCGCTCCTCACAGCCTATCTTAACTGTGCACAAAAAGCATGCAACTCAAAAACAAAACTGTAAAAAGGATTAGAGTAAAAGGAGAATTTTTTATTGTGTATGAATCCTAATCAAGATAAATTTTGAAGCCATAAAAGGAAGATTGACAAGTTAGATCTCAAAAGAGGTTAAAAACAGTGTAAGACAAAATATATAAATAAAGATAAAAGAAAACTGATGTCCCAAGAGAAAGTATTTGCAATATACAGGATAGATTAATATCTATAATTTAAAAACCACCCATTCAAATCATTAGAGAAAGTAAACAATCCAAAAGATATAGAAGATATAAAATGGTTATTTTATCCAATCTGACAAATAATTAAGTACAAATTAAAACACAATTCAATATACAGATGATGTATTAAAGAATGGTACACCTGAAAACCTACTTAATTTTATTAACCAATCTCACTCCAATAAATTTAATGAAAAATATGATGTTAAATTCACAGAAAATAAATAAATCCTATATAATAAAAGGCAAATGTGCAAATAGACAAAACAGTGGAACAACTGGAACAACCAAACAACTGAACAACCGGTGCTATGATGTGCGCTGACCACCAGGGGGCGTGTGTGGAACTAGGCAGGCATTGGCCGCTGCAGGATTGTGGAGCAGGCGAGCCAGGATGCCAGACCAAGGCAGGGCACTGGTTGCTGTCATTGGTTACTGAAAATTCTTTGCTCCTATGAACTATGGTCCTGCCTGGTGCTTGCACCTGCTGCCGGCATCGAAGCTGCTGCTCACACCACTGCTAGTGCCAGGCCTGCTCACACCTATAACCAGTGCCAGAGCCGCCGCTCACACCCACTGCCTGTGCCTGGTGCTGGTCCCCATCACTTGGCACCAACAGAGTGTGTGAGCAGCAGCTGCCAGCCCTGGTTTCTCCACCTCACCCTGCTCCTGAGGGGTGATCAGGGCAGCAGCCATTGCTCACACCCACTGCTGATGCTGGCCCTAATTGTTCTGTGCTATCAGCAGGTTCAAGGGGGTGGGGGGCGGCACTGTCAGTGTGTGGGAGTGGCAGCAGCAGAAGCAGGGTTGCAGGCAGATGGGGGACATGGGTAAGGGGGCAGCAGCAGGAAATACCAGGCCTGGAGGGGCATGGAGGATGGGCCAAGCACCCCCACCCTGCCCCCTACCTACCACAGCCTTGTGGTCCACAGTTCCTTTTAAGATTCACAGATTCATGCTCTGGGTCCCTAGTAAATAAATAAAGTACTTAAAAAGCAGCCTACAACATTGAAACAGATTAATAAAATTATGAGATGAGGTTGTGGGGAATGGACAGTCCTACACTTTCACTTGTTTTGGAGGGAAATTTGGCACTAACTATCAAAGTTTTAATTATACACATCCTTTAAGTGTTTGTAACTTGTTACAAAGCAATAGATGTTAAATACCAATTTTGATACCTGGAAGTGGGGTGCTGCTATAGCAAAAGCCTAAAATGTGAGGGTGACTTTGGAATTAGACAATAGAAGCTGGAGTGACTCTGAAGACAGGATTAGAAGAAGCACAGAGTACCCTGAGAACTGCAGAAGCATGGACTCGAGGAAGCTTACTTAAAGTAGAGTGAGGAAAATCCTGCTGGAAACCAGAGCACATGAGATCCTGTTCTTTCTGTCATGGAGGGAAAATGAGCAACACAACGGCCTGCAGTGATGGGTAAAGTGGAATCTGTGCATGTGTGTCTAAGATTTCCAGCCAGAGTGTTCAAGGTGCCTCCTAACTTCATCTTTCTGCGCTACTAAAATGTGAAAGAAGCAAGATAAGCAAACATAAAGGAGCCATGGCTTGATTGTTTGTTTTTCATTTCTAGACTCTCTAGGCAGCCAAGGACACTAAAATGAAGACATGGGCTTCAGGCGAAGATCAAGTCCAGGCACTCTCAGGAAAACATGGTCTAAACCAAGATTGTGGTTGTAAAATTGCTTAAGACCTCAGTGTGAGTGTGAGAACAAGAAAAAAAAAAAAAAAAAAAAAAAAAAAAAAAAAAAAAAGAGGTCTTTCTTTGTTGTAGCCTTCCACAACTTATGGGAAGCATCTGGTAATTAAACCACAAGATTGTTAGCTCCTCTGGTTCAAACAGCCCCTCTGTTCAAACTAGGAAAGACAAGATAAATTACTTTCAAGGCTACATTCTTGTATACATACCCCTCCTCCCTGCTGGTTTTACAGCTCAGGGATAATTAGTACAAAGTTCCCTTCTCCCCTCCCCTTCAAATAGGCCTCTTTCAAACTCTTTGTAACTTTCACTCTAAGGATGTTTTGCAGGCTTGTGAAGATCCTGATAAAGACATCTCCCTAGGACATCTGCCTGGACTGAAAAAGCAAACAAACTTTTCAAAGACAACCCCTCTGATGTCTGCTCGATATCAGCCCCCAAGTCCACCTCCCTTCCTTGTCACCTAGCAACAGCAGCCAAGGTTTTAAAAGGGGGAGCAGCTTTTGTTCTTTGCCCTTGTATTGATTAGCAATGCACTGGCCCCTTCCCTTGGGGGAAGTAAAAATAAACTTCCTCTCTGCATCTATTTCTTCTCTCAGTTGCGAAATCTTTCACAGCCTGGTCAGGAGCCAAAACACCCTAGCACTCCGAAAGCTCTATGGTGGTGCCTCAGAGCATCTGTCAATGAGACAAGGTCATCTAAATATTTTAAAGGTATGCCTGACAGATCCTTTCAATTAAACTAAAGGGTTTCTAAGGATGCTATCCCTCAGCAGAAGTTCAAGGTAGAGAAGGGCATACCCGGAAGATATTGGTAGGTATAGTTTTTGTCCAGGGACCTGAACGTCAGTGAAATGCACAGGGAATCAACAGTTTTTGACAGAATGATATCAGCGGAAACACTGCTAGTTTGAACTGAAAAAGATCAGAATAGCACCAAATGAAAAAAGGTCTTTGTGCCCTAACGGATGTGACTCAGTGGATAGAGCCGTCGGCCTGTGGATAGGTTTGATTCTGGTCAAGGGCATGTACCTTGGTTGCGGGCACATCTCCAGTGGGGAGTGTGTAGGAGGCAGCTGGTCGATGTTTCTCTCGTCGATGTTTCCAACTGTCTATCCCTCTCCCTTCCTCTCTGTAAAAAATTAAAATATATATTTTTTTAAAAGAAAGAAAAAAGGTCTTTGCACTCCCAAAATCCCACAAATAGAAGACAGACTTAGAAATCTCAGCTGCAAACACATACTACTTTTCATGGAAAAGAAAAGATGAGTCAGGAGGCAGAACCAAAAGCCTATGGGGTCAAGAGCCATAGAGATTATTTCCAGGCTTTGAAACCTAATCAAGGAACTTCCAACCTCTGCCTGGCTGGGTTCTGGAATTGCTACAGACTCCCTGACGCCTCTTTTGAGCAGAACTGTCTGTCGTGGTTATCCTCTGTCCCACCTCATAGTTTACATGTATGGGGGGCAACTAACTTGTCCCTTTAGTTCACAGGTCTTTAGATTAAGATAACTTTACTGGAGAATAGTTGATATATCCGGGGAGACTTATCCATACCAAAAGCTGTGTTAGAAGCCAACATTCTGGACTTGAAGCCACGGTTCTGGAGAAATGAGACTTTGGGGGTTCTTGAGAAGGGAATGTATTTTCATGTGGGGGGAATATAAATAATTTGTGGCCAGAGAATGGACTCCTCCCTTCAAAAGGTGAAGCCTAATTTTCCTCCCTTGAGTGCAGGCTGTACTTAGTACTCATTTCTAAGGGATAGAAGGTGGAAGAAGTGTCACTAATGATATTAAGTCTTTTCGCTCTCGTGCTCTCTCACCAGTTGCTATGTTATGAGTATCCACAAGAAGCCTTATGGAGAGACACACGTGGCAAGTAACTGAGACTTTCAACCAACAGCAGGAAAAACAAAACAAAAAAAAAACAACAAAAAAACTAACAACAGGTCTCTTGCCAACAGGCATGGAAGTTAGCTTAGAGTCAGATCCTCCAGCATCAGCCAAGCTTTCAAAGAAAATCCTTCAGATGACTGCAACCTCTGGAGAGCTTCTGAGCCAGAATCCCCCAGCTAAGACTCCCTAATCCCTGATCCACAAAAACTGAGAGATATTGATTCTCTTATAACTTATTATTTGCTGTTGCTTTAAGCTCCTAAGTTTTGGAGTAATTTCTTCCACAGCAATAAGTGACTGATGCACAGGGTAAAATAATTTAACAAATGGCAATTTCAACAATATGAATTGGAGATTGAATCTTGGAAATGTGGGAGGCAGCTAGACAGACGTAAGCACAGTGAGCGTTACTGGGAAACCCCCGGGCAGGCTCGGGCTGCCTGTCGCCATGTCCAATACCGAAGGCAGGGCTGAATCATATAAGGCGTTAATGGAGAGGGCCAGCCACCCAAGAAGACAGGGAGCTTACAAGCATCCAAAACCTGCCTTACAGTAAGGTGCCGGGGACAGGATAAAGGAAAAATGGGGTTGGGAACAGAATGCAAATGCATGCAGTCCTGGACCGTCAGCAGGCGTCAGCCATTGCTCTTGGTGTCAGACAATGAGATTGGCTCCTGATGGGGTTGGCCTGGTCCTGCTTTACAGTCCTGCTTGCGCGTTGGGTACTGTATACATTGTCTGCGGTTGAATCACCTCTTCCATCACATTGTTTAGGACCAACGGGAATATGCAGGTGCGCGCTGGCCTGAGAAATGAAACTCAGAAAAGAAAAAAACAACCCTCTGTTCCCACACATGTATGTATTTCAGAATTTCAAACTAATGTGAAATTTCAAACTCAGATGCTCTGTTAGATTATGAGTGCCCCCATCACAAGGAGGATGGCCAGGTACAGAAGGTCACCAGGGTGGAAAGTCCCAGGTGCCTAGCAAAGGACAATTGGACGGTGGGACCTCGCCCCCATGGTGACCTTTCCTCCCCTAGCATACGGCTGGTCATTCCGCTTGGACCCCCGGACCTTTCCTCCCTGGAGATAACATCTAGGCCTCCGTTGTATTTCAGCTTCATTTCCAGAAAAGCAGCAAAATCAGACCAGTGACCCCATGGTTGGCCTCAGGACCAGCTGTATTAAATAATGACCCCCCAGCCCTGATGCTTGCCACTCAAATCTCCACCTTAAAACCCTTATGATGGAGGACACTTGAGCCTTTTCCTCTCTCCCCTCCCTCAGGTGAGCTACCATTACCTTCCTCATTTTCAAGCTCCTAGGGCCCCTCCTTTGTCTCTATAACTTGTTTTCTCAGCCCATCTCTGCTATGAATTACTGATTCTACCTCTGTAATTTTATAAATAAACTAGAGGCTTAGTGCACGAATTCATGCACAGGTGGGGGCTCTTGGCCTGGCTGATGATTGGGCCCATCGGGGCTGTCTCGCCCAGTCCCCTTAGGGGCTGATTGGGGCGGCCGGCTGGGGGGGAGAGGAACCGTGGGAGGTTGGCTGGCCATGGGAGATTGGCTGTGGGAGTGCACTGACCACCAGGGGGGGGGCAGCTCCTGCATTGAGCATCTGCCCCCTGATGGTCAGTGTGCATCATAACGATTGGTCAACCAGTTGTTTGGTTGACTGGTCATAACAGTTGCTTAGACTTTTATTGGGTCGGCAGCTAAGTAATTGCGGGTTTCACACATATATGGCTTCAGTTGAATTTTTAGGTTTGCAGACGTAGTACAAATGTAAAACACATTTTATTATTGATAGTTGGCTATTCAGCTGTTAATCAGTAAAAAAAGTTTTTTGATCTGTTTTGTAGTTTTCGTTTGGCGTTCGTTGAAAAATGGAAAATCAAAAGGAACATTTTCGTCATATTTTGCTTTTTTATTTCCGCAAAGGGAAAACGCATCGCAAGCTCATAAAAAGTTATGTGCTGTTTATGGTGATGAAGCCTTAAAAGAACGGCAGTGTCAAAATTGGTTTGCCAAATTTCGTTCTGGTGATTTTTCACTCAAAGATGAAAAACGCTCTGGTAGTCCAGTTGAAGTTGATGACGCCCTAATCAAAGCAATAATCAATTCAGACTGTCACAGTACAACACGTGAGATTGCAGAGAAGCTTCATGTATCACATACATGCATTGAAAATCACTTAAAACAACTTGGCTATGTTCAAAAACTCGATACATGGGTTCCTCACGAACTGAAAGAATCACAGTTAACGCAACGCATTAGCAGCTGCGATTTGCTAAAGAAACGTAATGAAAATGATCCATTTTTAAAACGACTGATAACTGGCGATGAAAAATGGGTTGTTTACAACAATATCAAGCGGAAAAGATCGTGGAGCAGGCCAGGTGAACCAACTCAAACAACATCAAAAGCTGATATTCATCAAAAGAAGGTTTTGTTATCAGTTTGGTGGGATTACAAAGGAATTGTCTACTTTGAACTCTTACCACCCAACCGAACGATCAATTGTGATGTCTACATTGAACAACTAACGAAATTAAACAATGCAGTTGAAGAAAAGCGGCCCGAATTGACAAATCGAAAAGGTGTTGTATTCCATCATGACAATGCAAGGCCACACACATCTTTGGTCACTCGGCAAAAATTAATGGAGCTTGGTTGGGATGTTTTGCCACATCCACCATATAGTCCTGACCTTGCACCATCTGATTACTTTTTGTTTTGATCTTTACAAAACTCCTTGAATGGTAAAAATTTTAATAATGATGATGATGTCAAATCGTACCTGATTCAGTTTTTTGCTAATAAAAACCAGAAGTTTTTTGAACGTGGGATTATGATGCTGCCTGAAAGATGGCAAAAGGTCATTGATCAAAATGGGCAATACATTACAGAATAAAGTTATTTAGTTCCATGAAAAAATTGTCTTTGATTTTCTTTAAAAAATCCGCAATTACTTAGTTGCCGACCCAATATATATAGATGTTCTCTTGCAGTTTGGAGTCTTGGCTCTGAATTCTTTCCTAGCCAGAAGTACCAAGGTTGCTGAACCCAGGTCCAGTCCAACACTAGGGTCTAACACCTGTTGCTGTTCCTGCCACCTACTAAGAAACACTACGCTGTGTTAGCTTTCAGCTAACAGTAAAAACTGGCAGTAAATGGTACTGCAAATAAAATGTATATAAAGGGAAGAAGAGTGTGAAATGAAGGCTTGCTTTTATAAAACTTTAAGCACGCCCCATAAAGTTTATTTGAGGTCTTTTCTTACAGCTTTTCCTGAACATTTTGGAAACGTACTAACTGTATAGTAGATCTGTTGTTTTGGCTTAATATCAGTTCCTTTTTCTTGAGCAACAAAATACCTCTTCTGTTGGGGAAGTTGGGGTCTCTAGTTCATATTGGTCATGTGACTCTACTAGCTCCGCCTTAGGGGTGGGAGTGAAATCAAGCTTGGTATTTGGGTTGAATGAGGGACATAAGCTTTCTGGAGGGGTTGTACTTGATGCCCAAGGGAGAAAGAACCTGTAGGAAAATTAAGCCAATGCAGGAAAACTGAGCTGAAAGGGAAAGGTATATAAGGAGAGGAAATGAAAGGAGAGGGGTTGCCAGGGAATGAGGTTGGGGGAAAACTGGAGTAGAGAAAAGAGGGAAAGAAACCTTTTATCCCTGCCACATTGGATACAATTACATTGTTTCTGCGTGATCTAAATCTGCTACTTTATCTCCAAATATTATATACTAGAGGCCCAGTGCATGCAAATTCATGCACTTGGGGGGGCAGTCCCTCAGCTTGGCCCTCACCCCTCTTACAGTCTGGGGCCCCTGGGGGATGTCCACCTGCCGGCCTAGGCCCGATCCCCCGGGGAGTGGACCTAAGCTGGCAGTCAGACATTCCTCTGTCAGCCCGGGAGCCCTTGGGGGATGTCCAACAGCTGGACATTCTTAGTGCCGCCACCACTGCTGCACTCGCAGCTGTCAGCCCAGCTTGTGGCTGAGTAGAGCTCCGCCTGCCGGAGAGCACTGACCACCAGGGGGCAGCTCCGGCATTGAGCATCTGCCCCCTGGTGGTCAGTGCATGTCATGCAACCGGTCATTTCTGGTTGTTCTGCTGTTAGGGTCAATTTGCATATTACCATTTAGTATATAGAATAGAGACCTGTCAGAAATACATACTTACCTTGCTCTTGGGAATTTATTATAAACAATTTCTTTTTTTTCTGTAGAGGGAATGGGAGTGCCCAGTCTCAGACACATAGGGATGAGTCATTATGAAACTATCCAATCTTAAAACTATTTTGCTTTATTAAATTGCCTATAACCAGGCATCGTTAATGAGTTGAATAAAATATTTGACACGTTTTCATTCTGTTTTGTAATAGAATCGTGGTCATAACCTTTTTTTTTTTTTTAAGTATACTGACACTATTATCCCTTCATTATAAACATATTCCCTCTTTGTATCATCTGCCTATTAACTTGGCTCACGGTGTCCTTTTGACGTTTTCAAAAGTCTTCTCCCCTCACCCCCAAGATCCTCTCTCAGGAACTATCTTTCTGCATCACTTTCAGCCTCCCACCTGTTCCAAACGCTGCCCCGGGGGGTTTGGGTGGGAGGCTGAATTGCCCTTACAGCGAAGCCCAGGTTTATGGGCAAATACATGAAAGCACCGCCGCGGGGACCGCTGTTTGCGGCGGGCACCGGGGGGATGGTGGCGGGGGGTGATGGTGGCCTGGGCTCGCAGCGGGGCGGGGCTCGGGCTGCGCGGACGCGGCGGCGCGCGGGCGGCGGGGCTCCGGGGCCTCACCCGCCGGGGGCGGGGCCGGGCGGGGCGCGCGGTCAGCTGAGCCGGTGACGCCCGCGCCGCGCTTCCTCCTCCGGCCGGGCCGCGCTTAAGGCGCCGCTGGGGCCGAGCCCGGCGGACCCGCCCGCAGACCCGCCTTCTCCCCGCCATGGAGCCGCGCGCGCTGCGGCCCCCGAGGCTGCCCGGGCTGCTGGCGGCCCTGGCGCTGCTGCTGGCGGCGCAGGGGCCCCGCGCCTCGGCCGCGCGGGGCGCGGCGCTGTGGCCTCGGCCGCTGTCGGTGCAGGCGGCCCCGCGCGTGCTGCACCTCTCCCCCGACGCCTTCCGCATCGCCAACGACCCCGCGTCCACGGCGGGCGCGTCCTGCACCCTCCTGCAGGAGGCCTTCCGCCGGTGAGTGCCGGGCGGGGGGAGGGGGACCCCGGGCGCCTCCCGGCACCTGCACCGCCGCCCGGCCGCCCAGAGGCGCTGCTGTCCCCATCCCGCGGGCGGAGAAACGGTCTCCGAGCCGGGGAGACGGGACCAAGTCCACCCGGCGGCAGAGCCAGCTCGAAAGCGAAACGGCGCCCCGGCTGTGCCCCACCCCCTCCCGCCGCCACCGGGCCCGCCTCGGCGCCCGGAACCCCGGAACCCCGGAACCCGGGTTTGCGAATGGGACACTCCGTGGAGCAGGTTCCCCTCGGAGGGAATAGAAGAGGGTGGGTGGGCGGGAGGGAGGACGAGAGGAAGGGGAAAAAACCGGCAGCTTCGTGTCAGAAGGGAGTTCAAGAGGAAGATGAGTGCTTCCAACTTGGGGACCTGGGGTTCCCCAAAGTTGGTTGTTGTGTTTGTGCCGGCTCCCCGGCCACCCCCAGGCCGGTAACAGTCCAGACGGCGGGAAGCCCTGAGGTTGGAGCACGCTGCCTAAAAACACGCCTTTCCCCTCCCGAACCCAGTGCCGGGACGTTGGCTGTTTTCCTCTGGTGACTGTGGTCCGTGCGCCGCAGCCTCTGGCTGCTTGTTTTCCGGCAGCTGTCACGCGCTCCCCGCTTCTGCGTCCTTCCTCCTGAATTGTGTAAGGGGGAGGCCGCCCACAGCCTCGCTTTGCTCACAACACCCCGAGCCGATTGCATTTGGGGAGACAGTTCATGCCTCACGCTGCCTCCTCTCTGTGGGACGCGTGTAGGCGAGTTAGCGCCCGAAGGGTTGTAACTGGGTCCTCTCCATGCTGCCTCTCCCGCCCCCGGCCCGAATTTTGTCTCCCGTTTCCAGTGGGTATGGTAGCTTACTTGCACCTGCGGGACACCAAGCAGTTGGTGGGGGAAAAAAACAAACAAAAACCCACGCCAAACCAGCTTAAGAACACCTGCTGGCCCCAGAAGCTGATAGCAGCGTGGGCTCCTGCTCTCCCTCAGTTTCCTACAGCTAAATGTGTGTTACCTTCTTTTTAGAAGCTGCCCTAACGAGCCTTCACAGGTCAGGGCGGCTAGGGGCCAGGGGAAGAAGTGAAAACAAGGTGGTTGGCTGCCTTGGGTGCTGAGGAGGGAAAAGCACCTGACGGCCATCTGAAGGAAGGGGTCACGCACGGCTGGGCACACAGCCTCCTGTTGGCGTGGGGACTCGGTCTTTAAGAGGGAGTTTCCTCCTGGGCCATTTTCCACTAGTAAAACAAGCGCTTGGGACTATGCCGAAGAGAGGTGAGCGAGGCAGGGAAGCACGGGTGACAGGTTGAGGATGGCTAGATAACCAGGACTTGAATCAGCTGTGAGATGGTGCAAAAACAAGGCTTGGCATTCCCAGGCAGGGCGGGTCATTCCCTGGGGTTTGCCTCACTAATCAGCTGTTAATTACAGCCTGCCTGGTTAGGAAGCAGGTCGTAAAACAGCCCTATGGCTAAGGCCTGCAAGCATTCAGGTGAGCGTTCTAGGAACTCGGGAGGGGCAGTGTCTCTCAGAGGACACGCAGGATGGGGCTGGGAAGAGTTAGAGGTGGCTGTCCAAAGCTCCCCGCAGCCGGGAACACGCACAGCCCAGGCCCCGGGTGGTTCAGCATCCCCTGGCTCCTGGCTCTGAAAGCCCGGCTGCTGGCACAAACTCTGCTCTGGAGCAGCCTGCCGGCGGAGAGCTGGGTGCGTGGCTGCTTCCTCAGCTTCTGTATTGGTCCGTCACATGCTAGTTGTTTCTTAAATTTTTTTTTATTGATTTCAGAGAGGAAGGGAGAGATAGATGAGAGAGAATCACTTATTGGCTGCCTCCTGCAGGTCCCACACTGGGGATCAAGCCTGCAACCCCGTCATGTGCCCTGATTGTGAACTGAACCCTGACCAGGAATCGAACCCTTAACCTCCTGGTTCATAGGTTGATGTGGAACCACTGGGCAACATCTACTAGGCCTAGTCGTTTTTTAATGAACAAATAGCTTCAGTCTCAGTTCCTAAAAGGCTGGATTAACCCACATATAGGCACAGCTCAGAGCTACTGCGGGTTCCGTTCCAGCCACAGAAATAAAGCAAGCCTCACAATAAAATGAGTTGTAATCTTTATGCCTTCAATTTGTAAAAAAAATAAATAATAATAATAACAAAAACTTCAGTGAAGCACAGAAGTGAGGTATGCCTGTGCCTTGGACACCACTGCTTCCGAGCCCTCTGAGTTTGCTGCTAGAGTTTTAATACCCAGGGCCAGTATTTCCGTTATTTGGGACAAGCCAGCACCTAATTTGGTAAAATGTATGTAAGATTACCATTTAACCATTTTTAAGTATAGATCAGTGATCTCAGTTTCCTTTTGAATCTGGCCAAGCTTTTCTATGAAAAGGGCCCTCAGCTCCTCTTCCATTCCCTGCTCACTGGTTAACTTCCATACACTTCCAAATTCACGGGAACTTTCCTGACTCCCCTTACTTTTGAGAAAAACAAGACGTTCTTACACATAAGTAGCATACACAGCCTTCTGGCTTATCAACACCTATAAAATATTTAGCCCTGGCCAGTGTGGCTCAGTGGGTTGGGTGTCGTCCTGTTCACCTAAAGGTTGCTGGTTCGATCCCCGGTCAGGGCACATGTATGGGTTTCAGGCTCAATCCCCAGCTGGGGGCATGCAGGAGGCAGCCCATGGATGATTCTCATCATTGCTGTTTCTATCTCCTCCTTTCATCTCTCTGAAATCAACAGAAGCATTTTTTAAAAAGTGAGATGCCCTTTAAAAAAAAAAGCCACAACAGATATTTAAAAGTGTTGAAGCCCATCTAATCTTTATCATATTTAAGTGTTTATTGAATATCCTCTTTCTCCGATACTTAATAATAGCATATGGTACATTTTCAAGGCCCTAGTGAGAATGCTGCTGTCTGGAGACGTTTCTTGGAGGTTTATGTATTAGCATCGTTTTGTTGGATGATAACAGGACCCTGACTCAGTCTGGCTTAGCTATAAGAAAACCTATTGCCTCACACATCAGGAAGTCCACAGGCAGGGAGGAGGGATTCAGGCATAGTTAGCTGGCCCAACAGGGTCATTAGGAAATCAGTATTCTTCCCATCTCGGCTCTGCCATCCTTAGTGTGGGTGCAGCGGGTCCAGGTCTCACAGGGAAAGTTTTCTTTTATTTTTTTCTCCCCTCCCCCTCCTTATCCCCACCCCCCCACCCCACCCACCCCCTTTTTTTTTTTTAAGTTTTCTTGTGGCTCACATAGGAGAGGACACTTTCTACTGTACCTCCTCCCCACCCCATCACTGGTCAGCACTGGCTTGTGCATTCCAGAGTTGGGATTACCATCATTGGTTTCATTATTGGCTCTAATTGGGGACTTTGTACGAGTCGCCTGGGAGTGCGGGGAACTCGGCAAATTCCCATGCCTGGGTCCTACTCTCCAAGACCCTGATGCTGAAGGTCTGGACATCAGCATTTTCAAAAAACTTCCTCGGTGATTTCAGTGTGCAGTGTGGGGTGAGGGGTCTGGTTCAGGGTGGGGGACACCTGGCCCGCTGGCCATCTAGGGCCCTCGAAGCCATTTGGTTTGCCCCTATTATAGGTGAGTTAATTAAATGTTTGTCCAAATAGAGCAGGATAACTTTTAAGTTGATAATTTTGTGTGGCTGAGAATGGTGTTATTAAATATCCAAATGGGCCCTGGCAGAAAGAAGTTTCCCCACTTCTGCTCTACTTGGACTAACAAGGAGCAGCGTGGATTTGAGGGGTCAACTGTAGTGTCTGCTACCACATATGTTTATTTTTTTATTAAATTATTATCTGTGTACATATCTTAAAGCTTCGGCGATTTACAGTTTGTCTGAATGTATTCCTCACACAGGTATCAAAACTATATCTTTGGAGGCCCCATGTTGAAGCATCTCCCCGCTAAATCTCGCGTTAAAGCGGACATACAGCAACTTCTCGTCTCCGTTGTCCTTGACTCAGAATGTGAAATGTATCCCAGTATCACTTCAGATGAGTCCTGTGAGTACCTATGTAATGTGAATGTGTGTTTAAAGCTGTTACAGATTTAAGTGCCAGAAGCAGTCCTCATGCCATGCACACTGTTGGGAGTTCTTGGCTGGTGCATTTATAATTCCTATTTTTAAAATTACCATTAAAGTCTGTTGATAAAAGTGCTGTAAATGGAGGAAATAAATCCTGCATAATCCCAGCACTCAGTTTACCACTGTTATTTCAGATTTTGTAAAAGAGCAATGAGTTTAAAAACATTTTACAAACATATAAACATGCTAGTGATATGGAAGTGGATTAATTTTGTACATGTGATTTTTGTATTTTGCTTTTTTTATATAGCAACATATTATAAACATGTATTTTGCTAAATATTTTTCTGATTAGTAGGATATCATTTTTAATGGCTAAGTAATGTTCTGTCACTGTCTGGATAACTAACTTGGTTAATCCCTTATTTTCGGACATCTAATTTCTTTTTCTTTTTTTAAATATATTTTATTGATTTTTTTTTTTACAGAGAGGAAGAGAGAGAGATAGAGAGGTAGAAACGTCAATGAGAGAGAAACATTGACCAGCTGCCTCTTGCACACCCCCCACCAGGGATGTGCCTGCAACCAATGTACATGCCCTTGACTGGAATCGAACCCAGGACCCTTCAGTCCACAGACCGATGCTCTACCACTGAGCCAAACCGGTTTCGGCGGACATCTAATTTCTTAACTTTTATTTTGAAGACAGATCTTTGCTTATATTCATGATCTCTATTTATCATCTAATCTGACATAAAGATAATGCAGAACTCTGGGAGTGGGGAGCTATTTCATTTGCTCAATCAACACATAGCTACATGATTTTTTTGTTGCTGTTGTAGTTAGTCCTCACCTGAGGACATTTTTCCATTGATTTTTAGAGAGAGTGGAAGGGAGGGGAATAGAGAGAGAGAAAAACATCAGTATGAGAGAGACATATTGATTGGTTGTCTCCCAGAGGAGCCCCGAGCAGGGCCGGGGATCAAGCCTGCAACTGAGGTACATGGCCTCGACCAGAATTGAACCTGAGACCCTTATGTCCACAGGCTGACACTATCCCACTGAGCCAAACTGGCTAGGGCTAGCTACGTTATTTTTTGTTGCCTAAAATATTCTCTATGGCTTTCCCCTAATTGTTTAGAAGCAATTGTGCAGGCCTTTCCCATAGGGTGTACTGAATGGGAATAATGTGGAATTATATCAAGGAATGAAAAAGGAGCAATATGAGGACGTGGGTGACACAGATGAGTGCAAAGAGAGCAGACTGGTGAGCTGGGTATAAAATAGAAAGGATACTGTATATGAGAAAAGAGTGACTCCTTTGTCCTTAGACTGCCCCATCC
Organism: Pipistrellus hanaki; assembly: GCF_964339955.1. Lineage (NCBI taxonomy): Eukaryota > Metazoa > Chordata > Mammalia > Chiroptera > Vespertilionidae > Pipistrellus > Pipistrellus hanaki. The sequence continues at coordinate 35,218,192 of NC_140506.1, forward strand.
TCTTGGTATAGATGAGATTTCTTAATACATTTCTCTTCAATGCTGTAGCTGTTCTTGGAAGAGAAACAGTTTAATTTGCCAACATTAGCCATGTGATTTCATTTGACAGCACTCAGACACTGTATCTGAATTAGGTTTTGCAATCTGAATGAAGAAAGAAATGGCCATTAAATTATCAAGGAACCTTTGCTGACTGTTAGTAATACAATATAATGACATACATTCCAGAAAATAGACACTGGAGAGTTACAGCTTATCTTCCATTCAGTTTTGCAAACCCTTTTAATTCTGCAAAGGGAGTTTCTTGAGACAAGCTGGTTATGAAATTTCCTCATGAAAAGATAAACTAGTTTTAAGTATAAGCCAGTTTATGATGATCATGATAAAAGTAACACACACAAATGGAAATAAGTTATCAGCTGTTGTTCCAGAGGAAATGTCAAAGGAAGTGGGTGACAAGTGTTACAGCACTCTCTACTAATAAAAATTGCACAACCTCAGAAACAAAAGTGGACTAGTTTCTACTGTAGAGGAATAATTACATATATCAAGGATGTTTGATACAGTTTATTTGTGTGTTTATGTGTCAGTAGGAATACACATAAAGCAATCCTGTATTTTCATGTTGTATGTATTAAAATGCCTATGAAAAGCCTGATGTTTCTTCTGAGGACAATAGAGGGAGTTGAGTGGGCATCTCAAAGGAGACCTATAACATTTCAGTTTTTAAAGGAGAATATATTGATGTTATTTGTATGTGGGCCCTTTAAAACAAAAGTATGGTGCAGAAGTACAGGAAAGGGCCCTGGCTGGTGTGGCTCAGTTGGTTGAGCGTCATCCTATGCACCAAAAGGTTACTGGTTCGATTCCGGTCAGAGCACATGCCCAGGTTTCGGATTCGGTCCCCAATCGGGGTGTGTGTGGGAGGCAACTGATAGATGTTTCTCCCTCCCTCTCCCTAAAAATCAATAAAAACATATGTATTTTTTAAAGTACAGGAAGGGATAACTGAAAAGTCAAAGATGCCACTTCCATGTCAAATCAGGGAGGTAATCATTGTTAAAACTAAAAATTTGGTTTCGAAATAAATATTGAAAATTCTGTAGCTTATGTGTTCACTTAGAAAACAGTTTCTCCTGTTTTATAATTGTGGTTTTTTAAAAATATATATTTTATTGATTTTATACAGAGAGGAAGGGAGAAAGATAGATAGAAAATCGATCTGCTGCCTCTTGCACATACCCCCACTGGGGATGTGCCTGCAACCAAGGTACATGCCCTTGACCGGAATCGAACCTGGGACCTTTCAATCCGCAGGCTGACACTCTATCCATTGAGCCAAACTGGTTTTGGATATAATTGTGGTTTTTGCATTGAGTTGAATCAAAATCCTTAGTTTATTGGAAAATAATTGGCATCAAATACATGCAACATGATAGTTTTTAAATGACTGTGCTATTTCTGGGAGATCTCAAAATGATACATAACATGGCAAAACATGTTTGTTTGTTTTAACTGAGTGACCAGTGGAGCAGCCAATTGGAGCCCCTAGATGAGGGAGAGCTTTTTGTGTGGGGCAAAGCTGAATTGAGCTGACATTAGGAAGTGAGTCTTAAGGCAGATTTAGGGTGTTATTTGGGAAAGGTTGGTGCAGGGCAAGCAGAGAAGCACAGATGGAGAAGGAAAAGAGTAGAGATAACGCATGTCTTATGGGGAGTGGAAGATTTGAGTGATACCAGAGGCTGCACAAAGGAATTATGGATATTGAGGAATGTTTGCACTTTTGACAAAGTCTCAGCTTAACCATAAACCCTACTCAGTTGAAGGGCAGTTGGAGGCAATAACTCTCCTGGAGGGAAAAATGAGGAATCGTGGAGATAACGCCCAAGATCCTGACCTGAACAACTCCGCTGGCTAAAGGGGGTGCTGTGACTCAGATGAAGAGCAGAGGCGGCAGCCGGGGAGTGTGTGGAGCAGGAGCGAGGGGAGAGTTCGGTTTGGGACCTGTGGCGTTAAAGGAGTCTAGGAGACATCCAAGTGGCAGTGTATAGGAGGCAGCTGGAGAAACAGTCTGGAGCTCAGGAGGAAAGAGTGGTTTAGAAACACCAGTTACTTGTTTAGGACGTTTACTGTGTGTCTTTGAGGGATTAACAGACTTGTTTTTTCATTCCCAATACAGATTCTTTAGTTGTAAAAGAACCAGTGGCTTTCCTCAAGGCCAACAGAGTCTGGGGAGTATTACGAGGTAAGACCAATGTCATTTCATTGTTACCTTCCAGTAAAGAAATAGTTCCAGCTGGTGCTTTGGGAAAGCAAGCGCAGCAAAACTGTGCTTCCTTAGACATTTTACAGAACGGCTTGTTGAGTATTTCCAAAGTGATTTCAATTTGACCTTTCAAAAAAGCTTGAGGATTATTACAGGCGGTGCTGTGATTCATTGATGCTATCAGAGCTGGGATGTTCCAAGGTTATAAGTCGCCCCAACCTGATCTGAGTAGGGGGTATTGTTTCACTGTCACTTCTTGCTGCCTTTCCCTTTCCATTTTATTTATTTTTGGTTATTAAAAGTTAACTTATATTTATTACTGAACCAACCTCCAAAGTGTACACATGTTGAATGATTACTATAAAGTGTTAATTAATATATAGTTTACTTTCAAAATTTAAAAGAATCTACAGAAAATAATAATTTCTTTGTCAACGCCTGTTTTCAAACTGATGACTGTTCTGGTCCGGGCACTGCTGATAATGCAAAGCAATGGAATCGCCAATAATCAAGAATTATTTTGTTTGGTATTTGTGTGCCCTCAACTCATGCACTGATGCTGTTTTTGTACCATAAATGTTATCTTTTTTGCATCCCCATTAAAAACCCCTAGTGGATAAATTTTCTTTGTTCAAAGTTCAGTCTGGCTTCGTCCATTATTTCAAATCAGTTAAACCTGAAAAGGAATGAAAATTCGGGGAGTTACCATCTGTTAAAGTGTGTATATTGGGTCCCCCCAAAAATGTATACACACTTTGAATAATTATAAAGTAAGTATTTGCGTTTCAACTGGATTTTCAAACTTCCGTAGCATTTTAGGATGAATTTCCTTTGTTCAGAGCTGAGCCTGGCTGAAAAGACAGAAACATCAATTGAGCTATATAAAGTGTGTATACATGTTTCGGGGAAACCCTGTATTTAATTTTATTTGCACTACCTGGTCGTAGATCTGTGTTTGGATAATGCAACTCTTAATTGTTTCGGTTTGTTATTTTATAAATTATGCAACAAATTATAAATTTTACTTTCCCTAGGTTTGGAGACCTTTAGCCAGTTAGTATATCAAGATACTTATGGGACTGTAAGTATGATTATCATATGTTACCAACATTTTTGGATAGACATAACTACAAGAAAAATGCAAGCTTTTTAGCTATTTATTACCTCTTGAAGATTTCTTCTCCCCAAATATTTGTTAGCTGGCAAATGTAATTTTTACTTTTTTGGTTCTAAATTAATATCTTGTATCCGGTACTTGCATAGATAGATGTAGTCTTTATTGAGCTCAAGTCAAGGGAAATTTCTGAAAACAAGTCAAAATTTATTTTGTCTTCTAGTTCACCGTCAATGAATCCACCATTACTGATTCTCCAAGGTTTCCTCATAGAGGAATTTTAATTGATACATCCAGACACTTTCTGCCAGTTAAGAGTATTCTTAAAACTCTGGTAGGTAATTATTTTATTTTAATCCATTGTGCATTCTGAAGATGTGTCCTTTTATGTTGTTACTTTGTTAGTTATGCTATTACATAGGTTGGAATGGGGGGTTTGTTTATGTACTAAGTGTAAGCACTGGCTCCCTTCTCTCTCCCTTGTGAGTGTATTTCCTCAGCTGAAGCAGAGTCTCCCCTAGGGAATAACACTGTTGTTTTCATGGGAGGATGGGGTAGAGGTGGGAGAAGAGAAACCCACAAGGTTAGCCAGGATTAAGAGGACAGTTTTAATAGTGCTCATTGACTCTGTCTACTCCCATTTGTCAGATCGTGGGTCTGGACTTCTGGTTAGGAATATGTGGTCACTGGTTAGGAATATGTGGTCACTGTACCTCTAGTGAGCGCCCTTTAATTCTGTGACCTCCACTTACTCTTTTTATAGTGACACAGAAGTCTGGGGACTGCATTATACCCAGGGAAATGTTCAGGCTGACAATAACTGTTTTCTCCTGTGGGCTTGGTATTGGTTCACCTCTGCCTTCACTGCCACTTTGTAGCAGTGGGGAGGTTTTTCTCCCATTTTTTCTGCACCTTCACTTGATCATTTACAGACGCACCATATTATTATTATTATTATTTTAAAGTACATTTTAATTTCAGAGAGGAAGGGAGATAGAAACATCGATGATGAAAGAGCATCATTGATTGGTTTCGGCAGTTATTGACATCTTTTAATGAAAGAATATATAAGATCTGGCTGAAACAGGTTTGGCTCAGTGGATAGACCGTCGGCCTGTGGACTGAAGGGTCCCAGGTTCGATTCCTGTCAAGGGCACGTACCTTGGTTGCGGGCATATCCCCAGTGGAGGGTGTGCAAGAGGCAGCTGGTCGATGTTTCTCATTGACGTTTCTAACTTTCTATCCCTCTCAATTCCTCTCTGTGTAAAATCAATAAAATATATTTTTTTTAAAAAGGGAAAAAAAGAAAATATAAGATTTGTATCATATTTTAAACAGTTGAATGTTTCATTTTATGTGCATTTAACCAGTCTCCTGCTGAGGGATATCTAGGTTTATTATTATCACAAAGAGCAATGCAGAGTAAGTATTCCTATATTTGTACACTCATCAGGATTATTTTTAAGAATGTGGATCTCTGTGCTTAAAGACTACACATTTTATATTTGGTACAGACTGTCACAGACTGTCTTCTAGAGAGGTTGTGCCATTGTATGCTTGGCCAACGCTGGGGCATACCTTCACCATATTCTTGGCTAATCTGGTGATGGATATGTTGAGGGTAATGGCAGGATTTGCACTGTCAGAGAAGGGAATTCCTTGTGGCTTTTAAGCAAGACCAGGAGATGGAACTCCCTTCACTGCCATTATCCTCAACATATTCCTGTGTATAATTCCCTTGTATGCAAGCTATTTCCCAAATGCACTAGCAAATCCCTTCTGCCCTGATGGAGAAGGCAGGCTTTAGATTTATCTGGCAGGGCACATACGCCCATTTATTACTTATTACCTTTTTAAAAGAATCTTATATTTTATATAAACACTAGAGGACCAGCGCAAGAAATTGTGCATGGTGATGGTCCCTAGGCCTAGCTGCGATCAGCGTCATGTGCGCCACCCTGCAATGTCCCTCCACCTCTGCCACCCCCTTCCTGTGACGCTCCTGCGACGCTCTTACACTGCAGCCCCACGACACTCCGTGCTCGGCACCTGCCAATGCTAGCAAGTCCCGTCTGCTCCTCATGGCGACTGGTCAAGCGGTTGTTCCCGTGGTGATACTTATGGTCTTTGGCCTTTTATTATATAGGATTACATTGTTAATTCCTCCAGAGTAAACATGTTAATTTCCCAAAAAACTTCTGAGATTTTGATTAGAATTGTATTGCATTTGTACCATATTTTTTATTTCTAAGGAATGAGTTAGCACTCAAATCTTAGAACAGTGGGAATTACAAGTTCTGGAACTTGAATGAATGCCTCCCTTTTCTTCTGCTCCATTCTCAAACATAGTAGTAGGAGCAGCTAAGAACTATTTTCCATTCCTGGCTGGTCCCTAAATATTTATTGGGAATTTATAACCTTGCTCCCTTCTCATAAAGCAAAGTTACAGCTCACTATTTAGAATGAATATAGATTCCATATAGGCTTTTCTTTTTGAAACATGGCATGCCATGTAAAGTACATAAGACATAGGATTTATACTGCTCCCAGTCTTTCTTTGCTGAAAATTTTAAAAGGAAGCAGACAACCTTGGAAACAATCCTGAGTGGAGATATGTAAATTGGATTGTGTGTTATACCTGTGATATATCATTTTTTAACTTTTTTTTTTTTTTTGCAGGATGCCATGGCTTTTAATAAGTTTAATGTTCTCCACTGGCACATAGTTGATGACCAGTCTTTCCCTTATCAAAGCACCACTTTTCCAGAGTTAAGCAACAAAGTGAGTAATTTATGTTGTAGTCTGTTTACAAAAAGTTTTGGTAGCTTCATTAGAAATTTGTAGCTTTAATGTTTCTTATGGATAGAATTAAAGTGTACAAGTTAGATATTTGTGGTTTTAGATGTTTTCAAATAGGCTGTGTGACTCAGCATTTTTATTTATTTTTAAAATGTTTATTGAGTTTAGAGAGGAAGGGAAAGGGAGAGATAGAAACATCAATGATGAGAATCATTAATCAGCTGCCTCCTAAACGCCCCCTACCAGGGACCAAGTCCGCAACCCAGGCATGTGCCCTGACCAGGAATAAATCATTACCCCCTGGTTCATAGGTTAACACTCAACCCTGAGCCACTCCAGTTGGGCTTTTTTTCCTTAAAATTTGTTATTTTTTTATGAAGAAATTAAGTAATTTGTCCAAATAGTTTCCCATAGTCTGGGTTTTGCTAATTGCATTCCCAGTGTCTATTAACACATTTGTCTGTATTTACTATAAACTGGTGGACTGGATATTAGATCTAATCTTGATTTGACACAAATTTTATTTGGGGGATGGAGCAAGGCTAATTTTAGGAGTTGAGCATTTATATTTATGTGTTACATATGCATTTATATATTACTAGAGGCCCAGTGCAGTGGGGTCCCTCAGCCTGGCCTGTGGGATCGGGACAAAACTGGCTCTCCAACATCCCTCAAGGGATTCCAGATTGCAAGAGGGCGCAGCCCAGGCCAAAGGACCCTTCCAGTGCATGTTTGGGGCTAGGGAGGGACTGTAGGAGGCATCCAGGGTGTGTCCGGCCTGTCTCGCTCAGTTCTGATTGGCCAGATCCCAGCAGCAAGCTAACCTACTCTGCTTGCAGTTGAGTGGCCTTAGTATATCATTAGCATATTACACTTTGATTGAACAGATGACCAGACAACTGGACACTTAGCATATTAGGCTTTTATTATATAGGAGGATATTTATACTTTGAGAAATGTGCTACAGTAATAGCTTTAATGGACCTTTATCTTTAGTTACAACCAGTATTGAGTTCTAATTTTTCCAAGTGACCTATAAAGAAACTGAGGGTAACCTTAAAGAAATAGCTGGTCACTTATCAGTGTTTCTGGGGGAATTTTTAAAGCTGATAGTAATTAAAGTGACTTTAAAAGACAATAGTTATGCTTTGTAGTAACTTCCAAATTTTTATTCTGTGTTGCCAAGGGCAATGTATTTCATTTTCAGACTTTTCACTTTGGAGTCAAACATTTTATTTCTGTCTTGTATGGTTACATGAGGTTGACACAGAAGAATAAGGGGTTGTTTTACAGGGGTCTTAAAACTACGGCCCGTGGGCCACATGCGGCCCGCAGAGGAGTCTGATCCTGCCCGCTAGGTTTTTTGGGCAGTGAGCGCAGCCGAGGTGTTACAGTAGGAATTAGTAGTTCATATAGTCCGGCCCTCCAGCTCTCTGAGGGACCGTGATCTGGCCCCCACTTTAAAAAGTTTGAGGACCCCTGTTTTAGATAGACCTATCAGTAAATGTGGAATTAATGTAAAGTGTGCTGAGAGCTTATGGAGATAAGATATGGTAATTTAAATGAGTCATGCAACATTACATGGAACTGTTTAATACATAGTGATATGGAAAAAATTTAGCTATGAGATACCAAATCGCAATTAGGACTGTTAACAGTTTTTAGGACCAAATGCATTCATACATTTAAATTTTAATCAATATGGATTTTACAGGGAAGCTATTCTAAGTCTCATGTTTATACACCAAATGAAGTCCGTTCGGTGATTGAATATGCCCGATTACGGGGGATTCGAGTCATACCAGAATTTGATAGCCCCGGACATACACAGTCTTGGGGAAAAGGTAAGTGTTTTATGAGTTGCAAAAGTGAACATTTGAGGTCCTGTATCTCCTATTTTATGACTTGGTGTTGGCTCATTTTGTTCTTTATTTACACAAAAGGCAGCACTATTGACAGATATAATTCAATTAACTATTATGTGTCTGTTTTGAACAAGTCGCTGTGTGTAGGCACTGCCTAAAGTATAAATATAGGATAAAGGAAAACATACAAAGTGACTATGACAAGTAGAACATAGTAAGTGAATTCAAAAAATGGTTTATTGCCCTAGTTTCGTGGTCAGCAAACTGCGGCTCTTTGGCCCCTTGAGTGTGGCTCTTCCACAAAATACCATTACCTGGGCGAGTCTATTGTGAAGAAGTGGCATTAGTTGTTGTTTAAAAACTTTGGCTCTCAAAAAAAATGTCAATCATTGTACTGTTGGTATTTGGCTCTGTTGACTAATGAGTTTGCCGACCACTGCCCTAGTCAGTTTGGCTCAATGGATAAGAGTGCCGGCCTAAAGACTGAAAGGTCCTGGGTTTGATTCCGCTCAAGGGCACATGCCTAGGTTGCAGGCTCAATCTCCCAGTAGGGGTGTGCAGGCGGCAGCCAGTCTGTGATTCTCTCATCATTGATGTATGTTTCTCTCTCTCTTCCTCTCTGATATTAAAAAACAAGAAGAAGAAATGGTTTTATGGATGAGCTAACACTTATAATGCTTTTGAGAGATTAAAGAATATATTTGTTTTTCTAGTGGAGGGAATAACATGAGAAAAGGCATTTAGATGGAGTACATTACAGCAGAGAAGAAGGAATTTTATTACAGGGTGGTTAAGAACTGGCTCTGGAGCCAGACTGCCTGACCTTGGACAAATCATAGAATATCTCATCCTCAGTTTCCCCATCTCTAGAATGAGAATGTTAGCAGTAGTTACCATGTAACTTTTTCAGGATTAAATAATGAATGTAAAGCACACGGTACAGCACCTAACTGTTCAATAAATATTACGCTGGACATGGAAAATAGTGGGAAATAAATCTGGAAAAGTGCAGGTAGAGGTCTTGCCTGAGGAATGCGGTCTTCATCAAGATACCTAGAAACCAGTGAAAGTTATAAAGCAGAAGAGTGACATGAAGGAGTTACACTTCAGAAAAACCAAAGTGAAAGTGACAGATTGGAAGGGGAAAGAGACTGAAGTCCTAATGGAAAATAATGTACAGAACTCAGAGACATTTTGGAAATAAAATCCACAGGATTTGGCAGCTTCCTGACTTTAGGAGAAAGGGGAAGAGTTCTAGACTGGGAGGATGGTGGTGCCCTTACCAGAATACAAAAATCAAGAGAAGCTACTGAAGGAGCCCAGGGAACAGAACATTTAGTTTTATTGGGTTGTATTTGAAGTGCAGATAGTATGTTTAATTGTGTTGAGCAAGGAATCTGAAATACGGATTGAAGCTCAAGAAAAAGTTGGGGCAAGCTGAAGATTTGGAAATCATTAGTAGTCAAGATAATATTTGAGGTGGATAGAATCTCAGAGGCTGAAGAAAAGGGAAACAAGGAAGTACTGGGATGGGATTCAGGAAACAATTCTCCAACAAAACAGTCTTATAGTTATGTGCTGAGCCATATCTTTGTAATCAGATTACTTTTTAAGAAGAGAATCTTCTTGTTTTTCTCCAGGTCAGGAAAATCTCCTGACTCCATGTTATGGTGGCCATCAACCTGAAATTTCTGGACCTATAAACCCTACTTTGAACACAACTTACAGTTTCCTGTGTAAACTCTTCAAAGAAATCAGTTGGGTTTTTCCAGACCAGTTCATTCATTTGGGAGGAGATGAAGTGGAATTTGAGTGCTGGTATGACAATTCTTTAAAACCCTTGTTTTCTTTAACCATTGCATTTGAAGTAGATTTAAAGGTCTCCACAAGGAAAGGGAAGATTTGGGTATCATCTCTGCTTGCATGGTTTTCATTTGACAACACAAATCCTGAGATGGTGATTTTGGGGTAATATGAGAAAGTAAAAGCTTTTAAAAAGGAGAATCAAAATGCAGAAGAGAATGGAGATTTAAAAAACAAACAAAAAAGACTATTGAATGAAAACAGATTTAGTGAAAGTTATGAGTAAGAGTGTGTGTATTTTTCAAATAAAAAATCCTCTTTGCAAATAGCCATAAATGGAGGAGAGAGGCAAGAGGTAGGGAAAGCCATTTTTATAAGAAATCCGCTTCTGGAAAAAAGTACTTGTTGTGGAAAACAAATATAACCCATAACTAAGTTTTTACTTTACAACTTTAATAGTTAAAGTCGGTACAAATGATGGTAAGATGTACGCTGCTTTACATAGATTGGGCATATCAAACTAATGAAATTTTAATCGTGTGTTTTTTTGTTTTTTTTTGTGTGTGTGTGTGTGTGTTTTAAGGGAGAGCAATCCAAATATCCAGAAATTCATGAAGCAGAAAGGCTTTGGCACTGATTTTAGAAAACTAGAATCTTTCTATATGCAAAAGTAAGTTACTTGAAAGCCTACTTAATTCCATCAATGCCTTTTGTAAAAGTTTTAGCTATTCGTAGTACTGTTTCATTTTCTCTCCACCCCTTGCTGAAGTGTACATGTTGTATACTTTGCATGAAAAACCATAAAGAAGCATTATCCACTGCTTTCTTCAGATCAGTGAACATGGTAACTCTAAGCCGTTTGCAGTAACTATAGGACAGCAGTCGTGTGTTCTAAGCACTCAGCTGAAAGCCCTTGGCTACCCTAGGAAGTCCTCACCACCATCCAGCCCCTTCATTTCCAGAAGCATTTTTTTACTTTATACCTGTCCAGTGTGGTAGCCATGGCCACATGTGGCTATTTGCATGTAAGTTAAAGAACATTAAAAATTCAGCTCCTTAGTCACATTTCAAATGTCCGCTAGCTGGATGAGTTTGGGAGTGGCTCCGTGTCGGAAAGTGCACATACAAGAACTCTTCCGCTGCTGCAGGAAGTCTGCTGGGCAGTGCCGTCCCATACCAGGGACCAGAACACTTTCTTTTGTAAAGGCCAGAAAGTAAATATTTTAGACTTTGTGGGCCACATCTAGTTGCACTTTATTCTTTTTTTAATACTTTACAAATGTAAAAACCATTATTGGCTCATGAGCCACACAAAAACAGGCTTAGTTTGCTTGCACTGGGCAATCCCGGATTCTAGTCTTTTCCTATTTCGCTTTGTATATGATACATTCTAATTTTTTTTATCCTGCAGAGTACATGACATGGTCTAAATATCAGGAAATACTTATGGGCTGATTGTCAGCAACTGTTAAATGTTATTTAGGTGACATGTTATTTAGGTGACATGAGATTGTTATTTGTATATTTTCTGTTAGCTGACCTATCTTCCTATTTTGGGCACATACTTATTAGCTCATTCATCAGCAAGTGACTGTTACACCCCTCCGCTGTGTCAGCTTCTGAGCCATGTTCTAGGAAGGAGTAGACACATGGCTTACCACCAAATTTAACAGGTTCTGCTATCAAGCTGTGCTATATTGAAAGGTATCTCTCACTATTGCCGTCCTTGGTAGAAAATATGCATGCTTTAAACATACTGTTAAGCTTGTGATCTGAAATGACTTTTTTCCCCCCAATGGCAGGCTTTTGGATATTATTTCAACTCTAAAGAAGGGATCCATAGTCTGGCAAGAGGTTTTTGATAATCATGTAAAGGTGAGAAGTATGAAAACTACATTTGATTCTGATACTATGACAGGCTTCATGTTCTGATATCTCCATTCCCCAATTATATGGGGAAACCAGCTTCCTGTTCCATTTAAACTTTTATTAGACAGTAGCTGTGCACTGAGGCCAATATTAATGATGTTTGTTTCTTTTCTTCCATTTACTTCACTCTTTCCTGCCTCATTTTTCCTCTCCTCCCCTTATCCCCTGCCATCTCATTAATCACAAATGGGAGTACTTTGAAGTAAGCTTTTTTTTTTTTTTTTTTTTTCCAGGAAAGGGCAGAACAAACAGATAAGAGCAAATGAGTCTTTACTGCTATTAAGGTAGTTTTAGGTAAAATTGCCAATGTACACTTTTTATTTTACATGGCATCTAATTCTTAGCCAAAATTCTTTATTTTCCTTTGGGGCAACTGAGAATTTGCAACTCCAGAAATTAGTATTCCAGAAGGGTCGTTGGCATCCTCACAATTTGAAAGTAAGGAAAAGCAATAGTGTGGTAAGATGGACTAAATCCTTGGTTCATTACACCTGTAAGGTGTCATAAATACGCAAAAGTTAAGTATCCAACCTAACGGTTAATGCAACTTCCAAATTTAAGTCTCTATAAGAAATAGCATTTGGCACTAACGTAAGAGGAAGGGTAAAGATGACAATGTTTAAGTTTTTTCAAGGATCTTAAAGTTTTCTAGTTACAAGTCTTGGACTTTAAATATCACCTACTGTATTTGCTAGACCTAATAATATATATTGCAATTTTTAACTTTAATAGCTTCAGCAAGGCACTATAGTTCAAGTATGGAAAGAGGAAATGTATACTGATGATCTGAGTGCAGTCACAGCAGCTGGCTTCCCTGTGATCCTCTCTGCTCCGTGGTACTTGGACAAGATCAGTTATGGACAAGACTGGAGAGCATACTATGCAGTGGAACCTCTTGATTTTAGTGGTAAGTGAAGCAACATCATTACCCCAATTTCCTTCACTCCCCTCCCTCCAGGAAATCCTTACCTATATATTATCTACTAACTTTGCTCCCTTTTATGTTTGATTCTTCGTTTTGTGTTTACTTAAAAAGGAAGGTCTCAGTATTATTTGAAATGTGAAATAAACCAAATCCTTACCTAAATAAAAGAACTTCAAAAGTGGATTCCCTTAGATTTTTATCTCAATTTTCACGGATGAGTCTTGTTACTCTCCACCTGCATTTTTTAAGTCCTCACCTGAGGATAGGTTATTAGTGTTTATTTTAAGGAAGAGAGAGAAACAGCAATCATTTGCCTCCCATACACACCTTGACTGAGGATCAAATCCACACAGTAGGTATGTGCCCTGATTGAGATTAGGTAGCTGGTCTCTTTTTTACTACCAAGAGACAGATATCAAAGACGGGAGTGGCGACAGGAGTGGCAGTCACTATTATTCCAGCTTGTGTTCCCTGGTATACTCTTCACAGGCAGCCCGGGGGGAAAATGTTTCTGGTGACCAAACATTTTATATTGCAGAAAACCAATATAAAATGGTGTCTTTAACACTGGCCCACCACGTAGTTGACACATGCTAAAAAGCACTGTGTGAACCACAGAGGCGGGGGCAGGAATGAAGTTTGCACCCTTTCTGGTGCCACCACCATGAACATCTCCCAAGATTCTGCTGCCTGCAGGAGAAATATGTAGGCCTGGGATGAAGATTCCTACCTTTCTGTTTGTCTGCCTTAAGCTGCAGTTACTTAATTTATCAACCCAATGATTTTAATGTAGGTACCCAGGAACAGGAAAAACTTGTCCTTGGTGGAGAAGCTTGTCTGTGGGGAGAATATGTGGATTCAACTAACCTCTCTCCGAGATTATGGTATGGAATTTAAGTGGTAACATTTGAATTAAGGTGCCTTAGTTTTCCTTCTCCATCCAAGCTGGAAAGCATTAGGAATGCCCCCACACTTATGACTTAGATACTCACTTCTTTAAGAGAGCACGAATTTAAAATGCTTTGGAAGACATCTGGTTTACATTTTAGGCCTCGGGCAAGTGCTATTGGTGAGAGACTCTGGAGTGGGAAAGAGGTCAGAAGTTTAGATGATGCCTACAAAAGACTAACAGCTCACCGCTGCAGAATGGTCCGGTAAGTCTGTTTTTCAAGGTGGGATATTATTAAGTCCAGGGTGACTTTTAACCTTATATACTGTTAGTTTGCTTCTTGGTATTTTTACTATAAGTAGAAATGTATATCATCTAAGACAGGGGTCTTCAAACTACGGCCTGCGGGCCACATGCGGCCCGCAGAGGAGTCTGATCCGGCCCGCCAGGTTTTTTGGGCAGTGAGCGCAGCCGAGGTGTTACAGTAGGAATTAGTAGTTCATATAGTCCGGCCACTCCAGCTCTCTGAGGGACTGTGATCTGGCCCCCACTTTAAAAAGTTTGAGGACCCCTGAATTCTAAGAAGTAGTGACTTAATTAGGAAAAATTGGGAATACCTATAAGAAGATATATTATATTTGGACCGCCATCTTATCTTTTAAAAATAATGAATGCTGTGGTTGGTGATTCTGATTTAAGCTACTAAGTTTTTAAGATGGAAATGAGTTATATCTAAAACATATCTAAAACATTTATACTCTATCTATTCTATGAGTTATATCTAAAACATTTATACTCTATCTATCTATTCTACAGACGCGGAATAGCTGCAGAACCTCTTTTTACTGGATATTGTGACAATGTGTTGAAATGATTTGAAAACGAGGAGGGGAAAAGGCCCAGAGCAGTTTTACTACAATCAACTTGGTTTTGAAATAATGTAAAATTAAGATTTGGTACATTGTGTGTAAATAAAAATATCTTTGTATTGATTGAACTTCTATCTTTACATATACAAGACTGGCATCTTTGTGAAAGAAGCTTAAAAATATAAAAATGTAACTTGGTGATATTCCTCAATATATTCCAAAAAGCTGTGTCTTTACTGACAGTAATAACCTCGTGTACACTCATATAGTTCAGGAACATTAACTCAACATCAAAGCACATTTCTCATGACATAAAGTAGAATAGCAGCTACAATGCCACTGTCAGTTTTAAGTGACATTTTTCAGCCACTTAAAGAATGTACTGAAACAGTAACAGTAATTTTTTGCCCAATAAATAAAGCAATAAAAGTTGTTCTTACTAAAAACGAATAGGTAGGTGCTCCTGAATTTCTTTCCAAGGACCTTGAAGCATTTAGTTCAAACCACTTCTTCGATTGAGCAGTGTACTTTGGTCTTGAGGATTCATGGCTTGGTAATTAGAGAGTTCTAAGGTAAACGTAGCTGAGCCTGATGTTAGCGTTCGAAGCACAGTTGAATAACCCTAATCAAAAACATTTAAATCAGTTCTCTTCCAAATTAAGCCTCAAGTTTCTCTTCCTGCCGCTTATCTTTTGACCATTAGCAGAAAAGTTGATTAAGTAACGTAAGTAACTTAACTATATCACTTCTTCAAATGGTCACTGAGTCATTTTCCTCAGGAAAATCTGAAACCTGTGGAGGACTGAGCACACTGGCATGCTCCAGGTGCAGCCCCTGGTCCTGGCCTTTGTGAGATGCCTTGCCAGCACTCGGGTGCTTGTTCTGGAGCAGAGAGGCTGGTGGGAAGGAGAATGACACTTGCCTGAAAACTGGCGATTTAAGAAATAGTCTCAGCTTGGAAGGGAAAAATGGTAGGCTGGTGCCACATTTTGGTTCAACACACCTCTACCTCCGTGGAGGACGAAGGGACCCCCATGCTGCTTGAACCTCCTAACAGAACGGGAATGCAGCCTCTACCTCAAAGCCCTGATGCTGCTTTCAGGCGTCACTGATATCTCTCTGTGCTCAGCCTATCTGTCCCGGTATTAAAATTATACTTTTTAGTGACAAGGTGCCTACCATGGTCTCTGCTAAGGGAACAAACCCAACCACCACTCTGTTGTCCTGACGAGTCTGGA
This sequence comes from Pipistrellus hanaki, assembly GCF_964339955.1. Lineage (NCBI taxonomy): Eukaryota > Metazoa > Chordata > Mammalia > Chiroptera > Vespertilionidae > Pipistrellus > Pipistrellus hanaki. The sequence continues at coordinate 35,233,889 of NC_140506.1, forward strand.
TCTCCTGGATACTTCCTCTTCTCTGTGCCAGATCTGCCAGGACAGCGCTGAGGTGCTCTCTAGTCACCGTGACCTCCAGGTTCATCAAGGGCTCCAAAACTTGCTTATCAGCGGTCTTCAGAGCCTAAAAAAATTAAAGAATGCCAATCCATTTCTAAATTGGAAGTCAAATTTCTGTTTAAAAATATCCTTAGCTCAGTCAGGTGTGGCTCAGTGGTTGAGCACAGACCCAGGAACTAAGAGGTCACTGGTTTGATTCCTAGTCAGGACATATGCCCAGATATCAGACTTTGCTCCCAGTAGGGAGTGTACAGGAGGCAGCTAATCAATATCTCTCATATCGATGTTTCTCTGTCTCCCTCCCTCCCATTCTCTAAAAATCAATGGAGAAATATCCTCAGGGAATTTTAACTTCTAGGATAGAGATACTAAGGTCAGCCTTCGTAAGTCAGGAGGCTTGGGGTATAGAAAGTTAATTTTATAATTATGGATTCAAATAAGACTATAGAAAATCAGGTCTCGCGGTATAAAATATTAGAAGATGGTTCTAAAAGCAAGTATTTTAATGCAAAACCAGTCACCTACGAGGCTAAAGCATCCCCACACTAAGGAACGCATGGAACTGTTTCCTGGCATATCAGGACCCTGGGGGTTAATCCAGCCGCAGTAGGTATTGGGTAACCATGCCAAGATGACCAGATTGCTTGATGCTTTGAGAAGGGAAGATGCTTATCCTGAATGTAGCAATTCTTGATTATAGGTAATCTTACTTGAATAAATATGAACTTCAATATTGAAACCAAAATTCGATCCTCAATGTCCTTTATATGTAGGTCATCTTTGGCCAAGCTGTCTTCTACTCAAACCTACCAAGCTTGTTTCTACCGGCTATGTGTCTGAGACAGAGAACAGAATTGCCACTTAAGGAAACTTGACTATTTGCCCAAACCAAGGGATATTTCATAGCTAACGATGTTAAACAAAGATTTATTAGATCCTCTTGCAAATAAAACCCAGTGGTTAAAAAAAATAAATTCTCCATTGACTACGAGGCTCAGGAAGCAAAGATAGGTCGGCACTACAAGTGCAGCTGCCTGCAGATCAGAGTACACTGCTGTCAGAAGAGCCACCTTAAAGGAAAAAGGATCAGGGTGAGTATATACCTTCTGTACACATCTTGAGACACAGGCAGAAATCATAGTTGAGGAGGTACCAGGATGAATGATCAGAGAATGTAAAGTAATTGCCACATCTTGAACTGGGGATCCAAGCAATGGTCCTAGGCAAGGGGGAACATCTGTATTAGGACTCAATGTGCAGTGAGGAGTAACTGAGAAATGTAAGGAAACAGGGAGAGCACTTCCAGTTTAGCGTAAGGAGCTTCTTTGGAAGTCACCACTCTGTCCTAACAACAAGTAGCAGGAATCTGGCCTGACAAATCAACAGCTCTTCTTGGATCTATTAGGTGGGAGGACAAAGGATAAACTACTGCCCCCAAGAATGGAGAGAGGGCAAATACGGAGGGTCACAGCTTCCTGAAACAAAGACTTGCTAGAGAAAATGCCCCAGGAACCAGCACCAGGGTAAGAAAAACTGAACGGGTGATTGACAGTGACTGGAGGCTTGGTGTGGACAAGCTTGGGGGGAACTGTCACGAAGGGGACACAATTCTGAGAGATTTACCTCCAGAAGCTCAAGCAGGTTCTCACAGTTCTAGTAACTATCTGAGAAAAGCCTCCTGGCGCTTCGTGTGGGAAGAAGAAATCATTCTGAAATACAGTTAACCCTTGAAAATGCAGGGAAGTTAGAGGAACCGACCCCCAAGCAGACAAAAACCTGTGTTTAATTCTTAACTCCTTTAAAACTTAGAGTCGGCCCCTTCCCCTTTGTATCCATTGCTTTCGCATCCTTGGATTCAACCAACTACAAATCAAAACAGCACTTTAGGCCCTGGCTGGGTGGCTCGGTTGGTTGGAAGTGTCCTGTACACTGAAAAGTTGCAGGTTCAATTCCTGGTCAAGGCATATACCTAGATTACAGGTTCGATCCTGAGTTGGGGTGTGTGTGTGAGGCAACCAATGTTTCTCTCACATCAATGTTTTTCTCTCTAAAATCAATTAAAAAAAACACCTTGGGTGAAGATTAAAAAACAACAACAGTACTTTAGACTCCAGAGCACTTTTTTCATTTTTAATTTGATTTTGAGAGAGGAAAAGAGAGAGAGAAGAAAGGAGGGAGGGAAAGAGAGAAACATCGAATTGCTGTTCCACTTATTGATGCATTCACTGGTTGACTCATGTATATGCCCTGACTGGGGATCGAACCTGACAACTTGGTGTACCCAGATGATGCTCTAACGAACTGAGCTAACTGACAAGGGCCAGAGCACTCTGTTCCTAACAAGGCCTGCACTCAGGGGAACCTAGTTAACCACAGCCTAACCTGCAAGGGTATCATCATCATCAGAGGCTGATGGGGGAAGTGCCCTGTTCCAGTCCACTCTAGCTATCCTGTCTCACATAAGGGGAGTGAGAAAAACTAAGATACTTGTGCAATTGACAGTCCAGAGGCAAAGGTTCATTAAAAGATGGAGACCTAACCCTAGGCTAGGGAGGGCTGCCCTCCCCACACCTCACTACATTACTAAATTCCTGTTTACAGCCATTCCCTTTACCCAGTATAATATGTCTGGCTATCAAGAAAAAATTACAAGGCATATTAAAAGGCAAAAAGCACAATTTAAATAGAACAAGCACCAGAATCAGACACAGCAGGGATGTTAGGATGATCAGATCGGGAATGTAAACCAACCATGATTAATGTGCTAAAGGGCTCTGACAGATAAAGCCGACAGCAGGTAAGAATGAAGGGCATGAAAGCAGAGGTAGATGGAAGTCCTGGTTAAGAACCAAACAAACACTGGAGCTCAAAAGCACCATCACATAAACAGGGATGCCTCTTGATGGGCTTACAAGTAGACTGGACAGGCTGAGGAAACTAGTTTCCGAGTCAGGCTGGCCAGGTGGCTCAGGTGGTTAGAGAATTGTCCTGTACACCAGTTCGATCCCCAGTCGGGGCACATATGGGAGGTAACTGATCGATGTGTCTGTTTCCTTCTCTCCTCCATTTCTCTCTGAGTTATATATCAGCAGAAACCTCCAAAACTGAAAAAGCAAACTATACGTAAGACTGAGAAACACAGAACAATGGGATAATTATAAAAGGCATAACATACACATGATGGGAAGGGAGACTGAAATAGTCGTTAATATTGGGAGTGAGTGTGATATTCATGCTTATCTTATCTGAGGCACCGTACCTTGGAGGCATGCACTGTGAATTCCATTTTCAATGGCCTCTCGGGAGTCCTTCAGAATGTCTTCACTAACGCTTTCAGCATACTCGATAACTGGCACAGCAGATGACGTTTCTTCAGTTGGCTTTGCTTCCAGTTCTACAGTCACAAGGTGCCGTTTGTCTCCTATAGTCCTATCTACGGTATCTGTAAACGAATACAGATTTGTTCTGAAAAGGTGTCAAGGTGCCAAAACTGGGAAAACTGCAATCAACAAGTTCAAGCTCTCATGAAAGATTAAGTGAGAAAATACTAACAATGGCACTAAATGTAGTATGAAAATGTCAAAGTAAGTAGTTCTACCAAGAAAATATCTGCTTCCATGTTTATCAATGCTATAAACCTGCTCTGAATCACCAATTAATACTGTTAAGATGCTCTGAGACAGATGATCACACAAATTTTGATATGCAGATTATACTCAAACTTTTTGAAACATCTCTTATGTGATTGAAATTCTAATTACAAGTTTTATTTAAAAGTAAACATTTAGAGTGCAAAAAGTCATCTAATGAAAATTAAAAGGACATTAACTCTGATAAAACATACACACTGTTAAATTTCACATATTCTCCTAGTAATGTATTTAAAGTTTATGCTTCCCCACAAACTAGTGAAATGTCTTTTTGTAAAACTGAAAATTTCAGAGATACTGAAAATAGTATCTCATTAGCTAACAACCAATAGCTTTCACCAATCTGCAGTATTTTACTAAAACAAAACTGCTATATTTATGTGAGTGACTATGTAATGCAGTGATTCATGGTCCAAATTCAAAACAAATAATTATAGTTTACAATTCCTCTTGGTATATGCAATGCAAATATGCTACTCAACAATATACCCAACATTAAGCATTTGTAATAGTTGCAAAATGACTATTTTCCTGCCTCCTTGACAACTAACAGTACTTGGCATTCCAGTATAAGGAAGAACCCTCTCTTCTTCCCTATGTATTTGTTTATTATGATTAGAGATTCCTAAATTCCTACTTTTCCTCAGTGGTATAATTACTGTATTTAATTATTCTGGTATTCAAATTAATCCAGATTTGGCCAATGGAGCCTCTACAAGTTGGTTCTGTGTCCTTATGACATGCCCTCAGCATTTTTGAGCATTTCCTTTCCTTCTTACACAAGATGATTCCATTGCATGCTTATTTTTTAGTGTCTTATTCCTTAATAATACTTGCCTTTCCCTTTTATTTTTTCAAAAAAAAAAAATATTCTTATTTTATATTCTGCATCTGATAATTCCAAATTCAGAGGCCTTTACTGGTCTGACTAATGTTTGTTACTTCCATTGCCTTTTTGCTCATTGTGCCTTTTCTCATGGTTTTATGATTTTAAAACTTTTAAAATTGTGACTTTATATCTGTTTTTCTGTGGGATTTTCTTTCGGGCCTGGGCTGAAGATACATTTATGTAGAGAAGCCCTTTGTTTGTTGTCACCAGGTTCCTGGGAATATTGCCAATCCAAGAAAGCACTGTACACTAAATTCTTCTTGTTTGGAGGTTTTCAGGTCATACTGACTATAAATTTAGGCTAAAAACCCTATCAGAAGCCTTTGGCTACACATTCTTAGAATTTTGCCCCTTGCCTCCAGAGCCAGTTAGACAAGTTTTCTTGTATAAAGATTTTCCTTGTTAATTATTTCCACGAGGATGTGGCTCTCATAGCTAGTGTTGGTGCTGGTTTATTTTCCAAGGTTCCTGCTTCAGTTTCCTTCCAACCTTGGAAATTTCCACTAAGTTCTAATTAGCTCAGACATTAGTTTTAAAAGTGTTATTTATATTTTCCCAGCATTTTTAGTTTTTCCGGGTATAAAGTTCAAGAACAGAAATATATGTGTCATTTGCTCCTTTATTCTCTTCGTTTAGTTTTTAAAGTTTTTGTGAAAATTTTCTCTTTGTAGAAATCACTGAGTGGCTAAAAGCACCTGGTATACTAAACATCTTTTCTGTATATATTTTTAACAAACCTGTCCATGTTTTCTCCTTAGGAAGAACAGCAATAATATCATGTTCTTTTGCTTAAGGGAAACTAAATTAAAACTATGAATCAGAATTCTTACATTTTGGACAGAAATATAAAAACTATTTTCATCAGTATAGGATTATTATACTTATTAAGTAGTGAAAATTATTTTCCACTCACTTTATAGAGTAAAAATAACACATCAACTTCACTCCTCTATTTCCTCCTTTTTAAAGCTACGTGTTTCAGTTTTAGGTTTTGGGTGTGTGGTTACCATTAGGTTTGTGAAAAACAAAGCTCCATATACGCAGTTGTCCCTTTTCTTTGGAATGCATCTCATCTAGGAATGAGCCACCTACTTCCATGGCTCATTCTATTCCATGACACTGAATCACATCTGCGTGATGAGTCACTCACCCAGTAGATGTAATGAGTGATAATGGAATAGGCTGTTTAAAATTTTTTAATCCTATAGAAAACAAACATATAAAACTTGTCATACTAGTGACTGTGAATCCTGCTTGCAACTAAACAAGAGATTCAGAAGACAAATCTTAGAAAGAAAGAGATAAAAACAGCAGATGTTTTATTTTTTACCTGTAGTACGAACTGAATTTAGGATGGTCTCTCGGTATGCCACCTGAAGAGGCCCTAGATAGGTTTCCAGTCCATATTCCCTCTTGATTCGGTCATGAATAATATCAATATGTAACTCCCCCATTCCACATAAGACAGTCTTAGTTAAGAAAGAAAAAAAAAAATCAAGGAAAAATTATGTTTACCACAAAATACTATATATAAAGGTGTATCAGTCTATGTTATTTTTCATTAATTACAAAATGAGTTTCTTTTACAATTTTTTTGCTCCTACACCAAAACATTGTTTTTAACTTTTCTGATTTGAATTATTAATTAAAAGTGAATTACTAGGCCCTTCTCTTCTATTATTATTATTATTATTCCATGATACTTACTAGCTGAGCAAGTGGCATCTAGTGAGACCTACATTTCTCAACATTAGAGCTAAGCTCTGGCCAGTGGGATCTGAGTGTAACTGATATTGGCAATTTCTGGGCTATGCTCTTCAGGAAAGAAAAAATTCTCTTAAAGAAACAGCAGGAAACTGTCTTGAAAGTGGATGAGGGCAACATCTTTTAAATGGGGGAAATAACCTTTCTCCCAAACATCCCAACCATCCTGGCCACCTTACAGCTTATTAGGCAGTCCCAACTTCCAGACTAATTCTGGCCTTTATGTGACAGAGAAATTGACTTTTATTTTCTATGAACCCAATGTTGTTTTGGGCCCTTGTTAGAACAACCAAATTTGTATCAAAATCAATCAAGACATGCTTTTTTTTTTTTAAAGCAACAATGGCTATTTCTAAAGAAGGTCCTTGTGTATAAGAAAGAATATAGGGCAAGAAGTCCATATTTGCTCCATTTTATTCATTTGCCATCTCTGTAGTGAAAGAGATCTGGCCATTGCCCTCAGTGACTGAATGATTATCTCTAAGTCAAGATGCTGCCTGACCAAAGTATCTCTTCTTGTTTGGAGGCTCTATCCATCAGCTAGTCAAACAATGTGATGTATAATGCAGGTTTTGGACTAGCCATATCAGTTTCAACCTGGAGAGTAAAGGTATCAACCCGAACCTACAGGAGGTTCTGTAGGCTAAAGGTCAACACACAGGCAGTATGTGATTGAGCCCAAAGAAAACTAGACACCAGCCCGGCCGGTATGGCTCAGCAGTTGAGTGTCGACTCAGGAACCAAAAGGTTTGATTCCTGATCACGGCACATGTATAGGTTGCAGGCTCAATCCCAGTGGGGGCTAACCAGGAAGCATTCAATTGATGATATTCCTCTTTCATCGATGTTTCTATCTTTCTATCCCTCTTCCTTTCTTCCTCTAGAAAATCAATAAAACAAACAAACAAACAAAAACTAGACACCCAAGGCTCAAGTTTGGCAACACTCTTTGCCAGGAGGGTAATACAACCCTGAGGATGAAGAAACCTTATTTAGAACTGTCCCATGTTGAAAAAAGAGATAGAGGAAAATGTAAACAAGTGGAAGATTTACTGTGTTCATGGACTGGTAGAATCAATACCATTAAAAAGTCCATACTGCCCAAAGCAATATATAGATTCAATGCAATCCCTATTAAAATAGCAACATATTTCACAGACCTAGAACAAACTCTTCAAAATTTTATATGACAAAAAAAAAAACCAAATAGCTGCAGCAATCTTGAGAAAGAAAAACAAAGTTGGAGGGATCACAATACCAAATATCAAGTTATATTACAAAGCCACTGTACTCAAAAGAGCCTGGTACTGACACAAGAACAGGCACATAGACCAATGAACAGATTAGAGAACCCAGAAATCTATCTAAGCCATTATGCTCAATTAATATTTTACAAAGGAGGCAAGAGCATAAAATGGAGTCAAGACAGTCTCTTCAATTAATAGTGCTGGGAAAATAGGACAGAAACATACTAGAACACCAACTTACACCATACACACAAAAACAACAACAAAATGAATAAAAGACTTGTAAGATGTGAAGCCATAAAAATCTTAGAAGAAACCATAGGCAGCAAAATCTCAGACATCTCTCATAGCAATATGTTTACCGATATGTCACCTAGGACAGTGGAAACTAGGGAGAAAATAAACAAACGGTCTACGTCAAAATAAAAAACTTCTGCACAACAAAAGAAACCATTAACAAAATAACAAGAAAGCCCACTGCATGGGAGAACATATTTGCCAATAATATATCCAATAAGGGTTTAATTTTGGTTTAATCTCCAAAATTTATAAGGAGCTGATACAACTTAACAAAAGGAAGGTAACAAACCAATTAAAAATGGGCAAAGGACCTAAGTAGACACTTCTCCAAAGTGGACATACAGAAGGCCAAAAACATCAGGGCACATGCCCAGGTTGTGGGCTCAATCCCCAGTAGGGGCCAAGCAGGAAGCAGCCAATTGTTGATGTTCTTTTCTGGCAGTTGCCCTCAGGAACAATGCTCGAAGTCACTATTCATTGAGAGATGCAAATCAAAGCAACAATGAGGCCCTAGCCAGTATGGCTCAGTGGATAGAGCAGTGGCCTGTGGACTGAGAGTCCTGGGTTTGACTTCGGTCAAGAACACATACCTGGGTTGCAGGCTCCCGGCCCTCGTCAGGGGCATGTGGGAAGTGAGCAATCAATGTGTCTCTCTCACATCAGTGTTTCTCTCTGTCTCTCCCTCTCCTTTCCACTCTCTCTAAAAATCAATGGAAAAAATATCCTTAGCTGAGGATTAAAACAAAACAATGAGGTACCACCTCCCACATGTCGAAATGGCTATCATCAATAAATCAACAAACTTGACAAGTGTTGGTGAAGATGTGGAGAAAAGAGAACCCCCGTATACTGCTGGTGGGAATGCAGACTGGTACAGTCTCTGTGGAAAACAGTATGGAGTTTCCTAAATGAACTAAAAATGGAACTCCCATTTGACTTAGTCTTCTCACTTCTAGGAATATGTCCTAAGAAATCAGAAACATCAGAAAGAATACATGCACCCCTATGTTCATAGCAACAACATTTATAATAGCTAAGATTTGGAAACAGCCCATCAGCAGATGAGTGGATTAAAAAACTGTAGTACATCTACACAATAAAATACTAAAAAAGAAAGAACTCTTACCATTTGCAACATTATGGATGGACCTGGAGAACATTATGCTAAGCGAAATAAGCCAGTCAGAGAAAGGTAAGTATCACATGACCTCACTCATATGTGGAATCTAATGAACAACATAAACTGATGGAAAAAAAAAATATATCCAGAACTACAGAATCATCGAACAGACTATCAAACTTCAAAGGGAAGGCAGGGTGGGCGGGTGGGAAGAGATCAACCAATGAACTTTGCATATATACGTAACCCACAGACACAGTTAAGAGGGTGGTGAAGGCCTTGGGTAAGGGGTGTGGGCAGGCAAGGCAGGTCAATGGGGGGAAAAGGAGACTTTCAACAATAAATACTTAAAATAAACAAACAAATAAATGCTAATAGCTAAGGGGAAAAAAAGAAAAACAACTGTCCCAGACTTTGTATCTCTTCCTTTAGTTGATTCTAATTTGTATCCTTTTGCTGTAATAAAACTACAACTGTAAGGAACAACAACAAAAAAGACAGTATATGATTGTTACACTTTAATGTAAAGTTAAAGAGGTAAATTATTTGGAAAAAAGCAAGTTGTAGAATAATACAAACAGAATGACTTGTTATATATATGTATGTACATATATATTTAGAACAAATATACTATGCTTTATAACACACCACAACAAACCAATGGATGTTTAAAAAAGTGCGAGAGCTTATACAGGTATCATCAAGTTTTTAGTGGTTACCTTTGCAGAGTAGGATTGAGAAACAGGAAAACTTTAATTCTTTAACCTGTATACTTGTGTGTCATTTGATATTTTAAAAATATATGTATTGGCATTTTTTATCTTTTTAAGCAATGTTTTCTAAAACCTTATGTAAACTTTACCTTGCCTGCCTAAAAAGATACAGAATGAACATCTGTTCTCCATATACAGCCAAATTCTGTATCTACTTCAGAATTCTATTTCCTCCCATATTGTTGGGTTGTAATATATCACTTCTCACCCAGCTGATGTGTGTCAGTATCATCAAAAGCCCCTTTATACCCTCCCTTTAGTTTGCTGCTTCTATCAGCCTTAGCATGAGAGATTCAAGGCTTTGTCTTGGGGTTGAACCTCATTTGAAAATTTCACAAAAGGCTCTCTTCTGGATGGTCTAAATGTTGTAGAGTGGTTTATATAAGTGAGGTATAATTATTTTAAGGAATTAAGGAGAACTTGTCTATTTAGATTGATAGTCAACATAATAATTAGAAGTTTATTATTATGAGAACCAAAAAAAGAAAGTTTCCTTTTCAGGGGCATAGATCTATCAATGTTTCAGATATACGTACTTCAATACGCATGCTACATTATTGACAGATATCTGGAATTAAGAAACAATAGGCCTACCTGTCCAGAGTCAGGATCAAGTCTCACTTTTAAACTGGGATCTTCACGCTGAAGGCATTTCAATGCATGATCCAAATCTGGTGGATGAAAAAACAACAACATTGGGGGGGGGGGGGGCATTGGTATATGTACAAAAATAATAATTTAATAAAAAAATATATTAAAAAAAAATAAAACTGCTAAAAAAAAAACCAACAACAACAACATGGTTGTCTTTACATTTCATTTTTTAGATAATGAAATATCTAGTGAGAAAACATTATAGTGAGGAAAACAGATGAACAAGCAAACAAATTTTGAAAAAAACAAAGTTTACAAAAAGAGCCATAACTGTTTTTGTGGAGAATAAATAAGGTGATAAGATAGAGATGGGAGGCTACTTGAGATTGGGTGATCTGGGAAGGCCTCTCCAGGATGATTTGGGTAAAGACATAAAAAAAAAGTGACATTAAAAAATGGTGAAGAAAAAGACTTTCAGATGGAGGAAATGGCTGTGCAAGGAATAACTGGTTATTGGAAAAACAACAAGGAGGCCAGTGTAGTGTAGCACGGGTGGGCAGCTGGAGGCCATGGTGAAGAGTTTGGATTTGCAATAAGAAGCCAGCCACTGAAGGGTTTAAGTGGACAGTAGCATCATCTGAATGTACTCTGCAAAGATCAATCAAAGAGCTGACAAAAATACCTTCAGAAGTAAAATACCTTCAGAAACATAGGCAATAATGAGAAGTAGATAAAAGGAAGCTAAACTACATTATGAAAAAAGGCCCAGTGCACGAAATTCATGGTGTCTCTCAGCCCGGCCTGCACCCTCTCCAATCTGGGATCCCTTGGGATCGGCCTAAACAGGCAGTCAGACATCCATCTCACAATCTGGGACTGCTGGCTCCTAACTACTCGCTTGCCTGACAGTCTGATCGCCCCCTAACTGCTCCCCTGCTGGCCTGATTGATGCCTAACTGCTCCCCTGCCTGCCTGATGGTCCCCAATTGCCCTCCCCTACAGGTCTGGTCACACCCAACTGCCCTCCCCTGCCAGCTTGTTGCCAACTGCCCTCCCCTGTAGGCCTGGTCGCCTCCAATTGCCCTCTCCTACTGGCGATCTTGTGGCAGTCATCTTGTGATGACGTGAGGGCAGCCATCTAGTGATGATGTCATGCAGAGGCGTGATGCCACCTAGGCTTTATTATATAGGATGTTAGAAGCTCCACAAAGTGTAGCTGAAGTAAAGAGCTGAGCAATAGATTAATGAACTACCTTATTCCACAAACTATTACTGTTTTTACTTTTGTTTGGGTGAAAGATGAGGGTTCAGAACAAAGGAGGAAGAACCAAGAAATGAGGCCAGGCAAGAAAGAATCCTAGTAACCTCCACTCTATTCGGCTGCTGCCTAGCTAAAAGACTGCTTTTACCAGACTCCTCTGCATCTGGGTAGCCATATATCTAACTGATGGCCAATGACGTATAAAAAAATCTTAAAAGGGCCCTAGCCAGTTTGGTGCAGTGGACAGAGCATCAGCCAGTTGACTGAAGGGTCCAGTTGGATGCCGGTCAAGGGCATATGCCCAGATTGAGGGCTCGATCCCCAGTAGGGAGCATGCAGGAGGCAGCTAATCCATGATTCTCTCTCATCATGGATGTTTGTTTCTTCCTCTCTGTGTGAAATCAATAAAAGTATACTTTTAAAAAAATCTTAAAAGAGAAAGGGGCACATGTTCTTCCTCCCCATTCCTCTTTTCAGTGGCTAGGAACTCCAGTGTGATGCCCAAGGCTCCAGCTGCCATCCTGAGATGACTAAAGATGACAGGAGTGATGCACTCAGACAGGCAGGTCAAAAGACTGGAGGCTGGGTGCTCATTGTGGACTCTGCCGAGGCTACCAACTCAAGGTACATTTCACAACAGAGAAAAACAAACTTTTGTCACTAAAGCAACTGTTATTTGGGGATTTTGTGCTATATTTAACCAAATCTAATTGAAAGTGACATAGCTAGAATAATGAGCTAAATATATCATACCAAAGAGTTTGGGTTTCTGCTTTAAATAATGAAAAGCCACTGAAGGATTCTGAGCAAATATGTTAAAAAACAAAGTATATAAAACTCAGAAAGGTCAATCGACATTACAAAGTATATCTTCACAGAGTTTCAAAGATTGATCAAGAAAAAGTAGCAATGTTTTAAATGGTGTTGAGAAACTGAGCCAGTTATGAATTGGCTACTGACTAATTTAATATACTGCAAGGCCAGTCCTGAAGTCAATTACTTAGAATCCCATAGGTAGCACTGCAAGAACAAGACTAAGGACTAAGAATATGATATTTAAAAAAAAAAAAAAAAAATGTACAAGATATAAGAAAAGAAAAAATAAAGGGAGTTTGTAAAAATCAAAACATCTTAAATAAAAAGCAAGGCCAAACACAAGAAATACTTAACAGTAAATTCTGATAAAATTAAACTATTTTATCTAAATTATCAGGGCATTAATTAATTAATACACCAAGACTATTTGTACCTGGCTGCTTAGCTACCGAAGGGGGTTCTATGGTACAGAAGAAAACAGGTTCTGGAATCTCCACCCCCGCCAATAACAGTCTCTCTGCTTCACTGTTGTGTCTCTGCTTCTTTTCTCCCTCCTTTTCGGCTCGACGAGCTGCAGCCAGTGCGCTGGACTTGGATGAGACGATGGTATCTCCAGTGGCCGTCTGCAAACAAGGAAGATGCCTTGGGATAAAACATGCTGTAGGCACACACTCAGCTTCCACCAAGATTCACGAAATAAGAAAAAATTTAATGTGGCACTTCCTTTTCATCAGTTCTTAAGAGACAAATTCCTAAAGCTCATATTAACTTTGCACAGGCAAATCTAATTTAACCTGTATAAGAATTCTATCCAAAATACTGCTGTAATAAGTAACAATTAACACAACACACCCACAATACATATCCAAAATTCATTTAACAAAACAAATGTACTTCCCTAAATTTTCAATCATATGTGAGGCAGAAGTCCATTACAGTATTTTACCACCAATAAAAATTTATTACTATTTAAAAAAAATCCCTTATTAACTAAAGTATGCGATTAAACATACCCTGACCATGCAAAAGTGACAGTAGCTTTCTTGTAAACTTCTGTTATTTTTAAAAACCGTAATTTTATTTTTAAACTTATTATGAATTTCTGTGCCAGTTTTTGTCTCTGTAAAGGTATTTCTACTGAACATTAGCTCAGATTTCTGTAACTCAAATACATACAAGGAGTTCTGCCTTCAGACAGACAGAGAAACCACTGTGATGCTAGATGTCCTATTTCCCGATCATGGAAATTTTCTATGAAGGATTTTAAATCTTGCAATTTCATAAAGAATTTAAAATGTTAAAATTACAATGTTTATCCTAAATGCCAAATATACCAAAGGTTAATGAGTAACTGTACTTAATTTAATACATATAAAAGTGGAATGTCCTTAGTTTTAACCCATCAAAAGCATATACAGATAGGATCACGTATTTTCATCCTATAAAAGTCATGGAGGCCTAAATTCACTGGTCTAAGGACTAAGAACAGAGAAAAAGAGACAAAAATCCTTGTCCTCATGGAGACTTCGTTGCCAAAATATCCTAAGTTAATACATCTGTTTTAAGGTTAGATGAAATTATGTGCAGTGATCAAAATAAGAAAACCATTCAATAGCAATAACAATGTTTTATATAATCTTAAAATGTATGTATGCATACATGGATAGTATATTATTTTACTTGGATTTAAACTTTACATGAATACAATCCATACTGTTAATAGTTTTCTGTAATTTCCTTTTTTTTCTATTAAATGTATGAGATTCAACCATTTAATGACTGCTACACAATATTCATTATTCCACTACTACTGATGGACATTTAGATTATTTATGGGTTTTTGCTATTATAAAATACCTACTTCAAAAATCTTTATTGTTGAGATTATAGATGTCCCCCTTTTTCCCCAATTCCTAGAGAAACCATTTCATCACTTACATGCTTAAGTCCAACAGTCAAAGCAATGTTACCAGCAGTCAGAGAAGGGATTTCTACATGTTGGTCAGCAAATGGCAAAAGCAGACGACTTATTCTCTCCCTGTAATACCATGATTTATATTAGAAGTATTTTTTTTTAAAAAAAGTACAGCTTTAGAAAATAATCTAAGCTTCTACTTACGTGCAGTTTCCATTAATATTATGGACGGCCAACTGGGGTTTTATCATGCCTGAGTAAACGCGCATAAATACCAGCGGTCCCCGCTGCTTGTCATGGAGAACTTTAAATGCCAGTGCACATAAGTCATCCTTATACCACTGCCTGCAAAAGGTAAAGAGACATTCCAAAAAACCCTTTAAAATACACTTCCAACATATTTATCCAGATCAGATCATAACCACTGCACAAACTTAATCTTGACGTCCTCCAAAGAGACTTCATATCTTCTAGTTTAGCTACCCAGACTGATTAAACAATGCCAGTAGCACACTTCCTCCACTGAATTATTAATTCCTCAAAACTAAAAACAACGGGGTCTCTTCCAAATATTACCTCAATTTGCAAACAATTCCATAACCAAGAGTTTCCTTCTCAAAAAGACATTCCTAGGAACATCACAACACTTTCTCAAAAAATCCTGTACAGGGTAAATAAATACTTTCCAATTATAGTTTTTACACTCTCCTCCCACTTACTCTCCAGTCATATCCAATATAATAAAGAGTTAATATACAAATTGACCAAATAATTGAACAAGCAGGCTGTGGGGGGCAACCAGGCTGATGGGGGCGGCAGTTGGGGGCAACCAGGCCAGCAGGGGTAGAGAGGTAGGTGGGGAGGGGGGGCAGTAAGAGGCAACGAAGCCGGTGGAGGCAGAGGCAGTTGGGGCGATTAGGCTGGCAGAGGGGGCAGTGAAGGGTGACTAGGCCAGTGGGGAAAGGGCAGTTAGGGGCAACTAGGATGACAGGCGTGGGAGGTGGGGTGAGGGGGAGGCAGTTAGGAGCAACCAGACCAGCAGAGGGGGCCAGTTGGGGATGACCAGGCCATCAGGGAGGGGGCAGTTAGGGGCAACCAGGCCAGGACACATAGGCAATGAGAAGTGATCAGGCCAGCGGGGGCGGGGACAGTGGCAGTTAGGGGCAACCAGGCAGCAGGCAATCAGGTGAGCAACTAGGAGCCAGCAGTCCAGGATTGTGAAAGGGATGTTCCCTAAGGGGTCCTGGATTGGAGAGGGTGCAGGACCCTCCTCCCTGCCCCCATGCACAAATTTCATGCACCAGGCCTCCAGTCTACACTAACAAAAGAGAAAAATGCTAATTGACCGTACCTTCGCTACACCAACAGCTAATCAGAGCGAGCATGCAAATTATCCCAACAAATATGGTGCTTAATTTGCATATGCTGGCTGAGGGAGGGAGGAGTGAAGACTGAAGACAACATAGAAGGAAGAGGAAGGGAAAGTGGAAAACAAGGCGGTTGCTGGAGGGAAAGCACAGGTGGCGCTTGCAGCTGCAGAGGTGCGTGTGGCTGAGGAGGCTGTGGCCGGGTGAGTGGCTGGGACAGGGCATGCCTTGCCCACCCCACCCAGCCCACCTAAGGGTCGGGGGCAGGGAGGGGGAAGTGGGGGGGAGGCGGGAGAGGTGGTGGGAGGGAAGCCTGCTGGACGTCTTGCAGGAACTTCCTGCAATAGGCCCCTAGTAACCATATAAATATACACTACAAATTTGAACTTGTTTATAAGTCAACATTCAATTTGTATTCATTGATAGGATTTTGTGTACAAGCACATTTTTCTTAGGAAAAGCTCTCTATTTTCATTACTTTCAAAGTAGGTTAGACATTTCTATTACAGAAATTCTCCAATCTATCTTCCAGTTTTTAACTTTATTCAATAAGTCCTTAGATAGAAAGCTTAAACTAGGCACTGTTCCATGTGCTTTTTAAACATTAACTCATTTGATTCTTGTAACAATCCTCTGAGATAGGCCCTACTCTTTGCATTTCCCAGATAAGAGGTTAAGCAAATGGGGAGAGGTAGAATTTAAATCCAGGTAGAATACAGTCCATGCTCACAGTCACTTCGTTGTAATGCCTCTCCCAATTAAGAGATATGAAAAGTGGTTAATTTCCTAGTTAACAGTATAAAGTCCAGTTTCACCTGCCATTTTGCACAGCACTCAGATTTTAGAGGATTTGTAGGAAGTACAAAGTTGTTAGTGGCAACAAGAGTCAAACAATGACCTTTATTTATAGCCACAAAATATTTTGAGCTTATAAAAAAATCTTGAAAGCTAAAATAGATATATTTATTGGACATTCCTTTTTTTTTTTTTTTTTTTTTTTTTTTTAAACTAAGATGTCAGGGCCAACATACGTTTACACAGCAATAAAGCCACATTCTTAGCTCGATCTGTAAATGCAGCAGGTTATAAGAGATAACAGATGTTCCTTCCAAGTGAAAACTACTATGGCACTGTATTATATGATGTACAATGATATTTTCCACCAATGCTACTGAAAAAAGCGGTGACTCAGGGTTATAACACGTTAGTCTATGTACGTGCATACTTACAGGAATTCATAGTTGCGCTCTTCAGGTGAAGGCAAGTACATGGTAATTGCATCTAACAGGGGCTGGACCCCTTTGTTTTTCAGGGCACTTCCACAAAGCACAGGTACTGCTGTCTGAGCAAGTGTGACTCTGTGTATTGCAGTCTGTAGCTAGAAAGCAAAGGTATAAATAAGTACTTTATGTGACCATAAGATGGTCACATATATGCAGTATATTTGTCTCAACCAAAATAGCCCAGAATTAGATGTCTTTCCTAACCAACCACGTAAAACATACTTCCATCATTCCTTATGGCCTTATTCTTTGTTTTTCTTTATAACATTAATTACTACCTGGCATAATATTAGATACATATTTATTAGTTTATTGTCCACCTCCCCTTCTATTAAATGTAGAATTTATAAGAATTATAGTAAGGTCCAATGAAAACACTGCTAAATCCCAGAAACTAGAAAAGTGCTTAAAATAAAGTAGGTATTTAAAAAATATTTACTGAATAGATGAGCTCATATATTTGTGATTTTACTTTGATAATCTAATAAGCTGGTAAGAATTAAAAATATAAATATGAGTTACAATTCCTTCAAATGAAATAGAGATCCATATTAAATAAAATCCAAAAGAAAATGAGAAATCAAAGTAAAAAAAAATTTTTGAAAGGAAAGCTTGGGTTTACCTGCAAGCTACTGGTAAGAGAAATGGCTGGTCAATTCTACTTTAGATTGTAAACTCTTTGAAAACAGAAGTCATGTTATGTGACTGTAGGGCATAATAAAAGCAACACACTTAAGCACTCAAATACTAACCAATAAAATATTGTCAAAATTATGGCATTCCATTCAAAAGAAAAATTTTTTTTTTTTTCCTACCTCAAGTAATTTCAAATGGCTCAAAATGAATCTACAGATCTTGTGTTTTTCTTTAATTATTTTTGGGGGAAATAATTAAGTGAATTTGCTAGACTCATCTTAGATCCCATTATACATATTACCACTTAAAAACACTTTTTTTTGGTAATTCTTATGTTTCATCAAGGAAAATAAAGAGTAAGTTTGCCAAATTCATGGGAGAAGGGTCCTGGCAGGGAAAAAAAACACACCAAAAAACTGGAATGCCTTAAATCTGTCATAATTCAATTATTACTATACTTTGTCTAGTCTCTGGTTTAATGTTTTTCAAAAGAAAACAAAACAAAAAAGACCTGCAATGAGTTTCCACTAAAAATTAAAGGCGATTCAGAAAAAATTGTTCCGATTAAAATGATTACTGTAGTTGGAAAAACCAGGAAAATTTAAATAAAAAATGTCAACCTCTGATTTCCCTAAAAATACTTAGAGAAATGATTACAATGAAGAGAGAAGATTGAGGAGGAACAATTAACTTCTCCTGATTCAATACAAATAAAAAAGATTTCATTTCTAATTTTGTAAAATATAACCAAAAATAATCACACCATTATTAAGTAACTGTATTAAGTACTGGATTTATCTCAATATTCTTCTAATTTTTGTTTAAGTCAGCATAGTTTCCAATGCTATGCAAAGTCAGAAAAACAAAAACAACACAAAACACAGAAAGCAAAGTACATCCAATTAGGAAAACTTGGTCAGAGTAAATATATAATAAAATTTACCTTTTCAGGTGGGAGCAAATCAAAATTTTCACTAAATTCTCCTAAAACCAAGTCAGCAAATTCATCATCCAAATCTGCAACCTATAAAAAAAGGCTTTAGTTCTATAACTTGTATTTGTTGTCAACTATTAACTTAAGCTAAATACTCTAAATATACATTATCCAAATATTTCAAGACAGCTCCATGATTTATCTAACTTATCCAGACCAAGGATTTCTTCCTACCTTCTAAAAGAGAGTTTTTCTTTCAAAGGAAAGGAGACTAAAAGTTGAAGACATGTTATGAGTTTCCTAAATTCATGGGAAGCCTGAGCCAGATTAAGCATCACATTAAATTGCTATCTACTCAGAGAGTTCAAAAGCAAACACACAATTTATAGTCAATAACAACAAATACAATGGATTGCTGTTTTTAGCTAAATTTGGGGGTCTTACGGGTTCGATTCCAGTCAAGGGCATGTACCTTGGTTGCGGGCATATCTCCAGTAGGGGGTGTGCAAGAGGCAGCTGATCGATGACTCTCTCTCATTGATGTTTCTAACTCTCTGTCTCTCTCCCTTCCTCTCTGTACAAAATCAATAAAATATATTTAAAAAAAATAATAATAAATTTGGGGGTCTTAGTTTATAAAACTTTTATCTGGTACTCCTCTAATATTTTGAATGTTCATAAGATCTTCTGAGAAAGTCAAACTAAAAGGACTAATCTTATTGTAACTAATCCTGTGCTAAAGAAATAACTTAAGTTGGGCAGTAGACATAATTTCAATAAAAATGCATTTATCTAATTCGTGTCCATTTAGCTAATCATTTGCCATTATAAAATAGAACTCAGCTGACAATAAAGTTAATAAGTTTCAAAAGATTATAATAGTATAAAGGAAAAAAATTACAAATTTGAGGAGAAAAGCAGACTTTTAATAGCCAACTACTGTAAAAATGTACCAAACTACTAGAGCTATCTCATCTAAATGGAATCATTTGTCCTTTTGTGATTGTCTTATTTCAATTAGCAAGTTTAAAGTCCTCAAGTTTCATTAATTATGTATCATGTCAGAATTTCCTTCCATTATAACCTGACTACTATCCCATTGTGTGTATATACCACATTTTATTTATCCATTCGTTGATAAATACCTTCCACCTTTTGGCTATTATAAATAATGCTGCTATAAACAAGAATGTCCAAATAACTCTTTGAAACCTTGCTTCCAATTCTTTCAGCTATAAACCACGAAGTGGAATTGCTAGATCACATGTTAATTCTATTTTCAATTTTCTGAGGAACAACTATACTGTTTTTCACAATTCCTGGGGTTACAATTTCTCCATATCCTTACAACAGTTATTTTGTTCTTTGGTAGAAGCCATCCTAACAGGTGTGATGTGGTGTTAACTCTCTAATTCTACACATACGTATATATTCCTTATCACTAGCTCTTTATTACCTACTGATAGTATATAATGAAAATAAAGAAAATTTGAGCCTTTAATGTCCTAGAGAATATGCAAGTTTATGTTGATATCTCAATTAGATTATAAAATCCTCTTTAGGTTTATTCTGATAGCCCTTTTATATAAAACCTCAAAGGAAAACCAATTATGTACCCAATTACTGATTAATAAATGTCAATTCCACTTTTTTTTCTTTTTATGTGCCATCCCCCCAAATTAGAGAAGCAGTATGAGTTCTAGCTCTAAACATACAGATCTGGGTTCAAATCCCAGCTCTGCTATTTATTAGCTATATGAAAACTTATTTTACCATTGTAAGCCTCTGTTTCCTCATCTGTAAAATGGGGATAATATATGCTATTCTGAGGATTAAATAACATATGTAAAGCACTTAAGTTAGATCATAAGTCTTCAATAAATATTATCCAATATAAATATTATCCAATAAAATTACTAATAACCATTGTCATGTGCATAAAAAAAAGTTGAAAATTACTATACAATGGGAAAGAATTACTTCAAAATAACTTCATACAGAAGATGAATGAAAATAATTAATTATAATTTTGACCAGTTTAATTTAGAAGAAAATCAAAGAGTTCAGACTCAAATGTTCTTCTTTACCATAAAATTCAGGGAGTTTATTTAAGAGATGTTTTATTTATTGTTGTCTAAACTAACAATATCATATAAATATTAACTTCTATTTTCTAATAAGATTTTGAGGGTGAAATGAGGTAAAATTATATATCAACTATAAAACTGATGGTTTTGAAATTTTCTAAATAATTTGACATCTAGTCAAGGAAAAAACAGACATATCTTTTGACCTGACAATTCCACTCCTAGGTTTCACTCTAAAGAAATTCTTACATATGTACACAAGAACATACATACAAAGATATTCACAGCAACACTGTAACAGAAAAAAATAAAAAAATAAAAAAATAAAAAGGTAACAACCTCAAAGCTTATCCACACAATAAATTCTAGTATAGCCCCAGTGGATAGAATGTCAGTCCACAGACTGAAAGGTCCCAGTTTGATTTCGGCCATGGGTATGTACCTTGGTTGCAGGCACAATCCCAGTAGGAGATGTACAAGTGGCAGCTAATCGATGTTTCTAACTCTCTATCCCTCTCCCTTCCTCTCTGTAAAAAATCAATAAAAATATATATGAATATATATAAATATATATGTATATGTATATATTAAAACAAAAATAAATTATGGTATAATCATATATTGGCACACTATATAAGGCTGAAAATGAAGTATAACCGCACATAACAACATGGAAGAATCTCCAACCCAATGTTGAACAATGTAATAAAATACAAAAAAATTCCATTTACATAAAGTTCAAAACCATGAAAAACTATGTTCTTTTGTTTTATATTTTTATTGATTTCAGAGTGGAAGGGGGAGAGAGAGAGAGAGAGATAAAAAGCATCAATGATGAGAGAAAATCACTGATTGAGTGCCTCCTGCAAACCCCCTACTTGGGGATAGAGCCCACAACCCAGGCATGTGCCCTTACCAGGAATCAAAACGTGACCTCCTGATCATAGTTCAACACTCAACTACTAAGCTACACAACCTGTACTATGTTCTTTAAGAATATATACATTTGTGGTAAACCATAAAAAAAGCAAATGAAAGATAAACTCTACAATCAATACAGTGGTTGGGAAAATAATTAGTGGAAGGGAGAGAGATGAATAGAAAGTGCACGTGGAGATTCAAGAGTATTGCTAATGTTCTATTTCTTAGGCCGGGTGGTGTTCATTTCATTTTTCTTTTATTTTGTATTTTCCATATGTAATTTTATATTAAATTTCACAATAAGGTATTTTTGTAAATTTATAAATATTTATGCAACTTTAAACTCAAAGTATTTATTATTTTACTTGTTCAATTAAGGCATTCCTTGCTTCAGTAGCCTCCTTCAGCAATTTAGGATCACTCTTTTCCAAGAGGGGTTTTCTCTCAAAGTCTTTTCCATCATCTGAATTGGGATTCCAAAGAAGTTTTTCTTTATTTACTACATCCACCACTCCTTTGAAAGTTTTGGCTTCACCAATTGGTAACTATAAATCAGAATAAGATTAACATTATTAAATGATCACTCAATTAGAATGGCATTGGTGATAAATCTTATCTTTCCCCACATTCCCCCAAATGTCCATTATTATTACCACAATCTTACCTATTTTTTAAATTTATATTCCACTTCTTCAAAAAATGATTTGAAGTATCGTGTTTCCCCGAAAATAAGACATCCTCCGAAAATAAGACCTACTTACAGGTTTCCTCCTGAGTGAAATATAAGGCATCCCTTGGAAAATAAGGCCCCCCTAGGCTAAACATGAGAGATTTGGTCCACTGATTCTGAAAGAAATGGAGTCACAAGAAATTCACCAAGAAATTCAGGAATTGGATTGTTATGATGATGTTCCAGAAGATGATGACATGATGGTCATTGAATAAATGAGTAAATTCTTGATACTGTAGGATTCAGTTTGTCTGGTTTGTGTTGACAACTACCGTTACTACCATACCGTATACAGGTAATAAATTTCCTTTATTTTCATTTAACAATAAATGTGTACCGTATTCTTCTTCATGGAAAAATAAGACATCCCCTGAAAATAAGACCTAACGCATCTTTGGGAGCAAAAATTAATATAAGACACTGTCTTATTTTCAGGGAAACAGGGTAGCTTCAGAAATATGTATGTCATAATAAAATAAACTGATGAGGAAACTGAGGAGTTGTTACTATTGATTAACCAAATATTAATCAACCAACCTGTAAAAGCAAAGGCTTTGCCTTCAACTTCTCTCTGATGCTTTCAACTGCATAATTAAAACTGTAGAAAGCAAAATAATTATTCAGTAGTTAAAAATGTTAAAGTTTTAAAAACAAGTTTAAGAATGTTCTCTAAAAGTATAACCCTTTCGTGGCTTCTAATGTTCACCACTTCAGTTTCCATAAGACATTTTGGGGGGGAAAATTCAATGTCAATTTCAGATAAATAGTAACTGACTATCAGAATCCTGCCACATAGGTAATTTAAGGGTACCTGAATTGGTCAAGATCACAGATAATAAATTACAGTCAGGATTCAAATGCAAGATTTGTTTTGGTATTACCCTTCAAGGATTCTTCTAATAACTGCATTTGGTATTACACATGGCTACCAGCTTTCTTCCAAGAGCCAGACTTTCTAAACTTTTATCTCAGGCATTCTTAAGGTTAGCTGCTATTGCTGCTCATTTCTGTGCTAACAGTGGGGTTGGCTTTGGCATACTGTCATCTTTGGCACATGGGCTGACTTATTCTGGCACCAATGTCTTTGACAAACAGCCTAGTACCCAGTCACTTTCCTCCCCATCATCACAGGTGCTATAAGTCAATTAAGGTAATACTTACATCTACCTCAAGGAACTCCAAACAGAAAAGGGTCAGAACTTAAGCCTCACACATTTTGAAGGTTGTACTTTTACTAATCAAGACAAAAGTCCTTTAAACCAACAGCCTTTAGAATTACTGTCAAACAGCCTTTAGTCAGTTTGGCTCAGTGGCTAAAGCATTGGCCTGAGAACTGAAGGGTCCCAGGTTCAATTCCACTCAAGGGCACATGCCCAGGTTGCAGACTCAATCCCTAGTAGTGGACATGCAGAAGGCAGCTGATTGATGATTTTCTGTCATCACTGATGTTTCTCTCTCTCCCTTCCTCTCTGAAATTAATATATATATATATATATATATATATATATATATATATATATATATATATAAAAGTTATGTAAATGAGCATACTGTGTGGTTTTAGGAAGAAATAGCTTATTTTGTTTCTGCCACTTTCACACCACAGACCAGCACCTCTCCCTGTCAGATTTCCCTAGAAAATCCTTTATATTCTTGATTGTCTCCCTTTTACAATTTCTCTAAATCCTTCATATATTCTTGACTCTCTGAATTCTGAATTATGTTCTCAGAATAATGTATCATTTTGGATTACCACTCTAAGTCTCTGAGCATTATCACAACATTTCAGCATTCACTCTTTGCACTACATGCAGGTCTTAAACATTTGCATTCTCCTCTCCCAGTTCCCTTCAATGGAGAGCATATTACCCAGTAGAAGCCAAAGAGAATCAGGGGACAAGGAAGAACATTGGTCTCCAAGGCAACTACAAGAAACAATTTGCTAACCTCTACCTTTAGCAATGATAGGGAGCACCATGACCTTCAGCAATACGTACAGGGATTACACCATACAACTCTAAATAGAACCAACGGAATCAGCAAGAATCACTGTCAGGATCCTAGAAAATACAGTCTCCCTCCATTAGAATCAGGATGGTTAATCATCTGTGAGCTCTCTATTAACCTCACAGATTACTTAACCTATGAATTAGCTGCTTTCACTCCTTTTTAATGGGACTGATTAGATTTCATGGGATATTTATACTCTATAGGGAATAGGTATTTCTAAATTTAAGTTATAGTCCATTAGAAACTCAAATTGAATTCTTAATTTAATAAGTCAAAGAAATATACTTTAAACAAATACCTTGCTCCAGTTTTGTCCATCTTGTTTAAAAAACAGATTCGAGGTATTTTGTGTTTATCAGCTTGCCTCCATACTGTGAGGGTTTGTGCCTAAATCAAAGAGCACATGTGGGGGGAAAACTGTTACTACACATGGAATAAAGAGATCCAGGACTCTATTATAACAAGGAATTGGCCTTATTCTAGCATGGAATTATTGCCACTGCACTTACACTTCTAGCCTTTTTTTTTTTGGCTATCAGGTTAACATAGCTAAGAATGTAAGGAAGTGTGAGCTTCAAACTTGGAATAATGCTTTGGGTGACCTAGGTTTAAAAGGCAGGTTTGCTTACAACCCTAGAAGGAATGTCTCTCTCCAGAGCTAAGAGCAGGTGTGCTGATTGCCCACTGTAACATACCTGCCTTTTCTAAGCACAGGTTCCACTGTGTGTGCAGCTATCACCTGACTCCTTTGGGTCACCCTCTGGGACGTAGGGCTTGGGGTACCAGCACAAGAAAGTGCTGATATTCTGGCTATTGCTATTTCTGTGACTAATAAAGTCTTTTGTCTCTAACTCAGGAGTCTTGTATATTCTGCCAAAATCCATAAAACTATGGCAGGCTAACTTGTTAGCATAAAAATAAGTAGAATCTCAGACCTTTCACAATTCAACACTAACTGATATTTCTTATAGAAAAGCAAGCATACTTTCCTTTTTATAAAATATCTGAGGTCACATCTCAATTATTATATTATAATTCCAACTTTCTTTAATTATAATTTGATTTACATCAGCTCATCAAATAAAGAGTTACAGTAAACTAAATCTGATACATTTTACTTTTTAAAAATATCATGCTGTTCTATTTTTATTTTACTTTGGCATATTTCTTACCTCTACACCGGCAGAGGCATCAAACACAGCAACCGCACCATCCAGCACTCTTAGGCACCGCTCAACCTCCAAGGTAAAGTCCACATGACCTAAGAAAGAGATGGAAAATATAACACTTAAAATCTTAAAACAAAAACAAACAAAAAATGTGTTACTCAGCAATCCCACTTTTGGGATATATCTAAAATTGACAGTATTACCCTAACCAGTTTGGCTCAATGGATAGAGCATCAGCCTGCGGACTCAAGAGTCTTAAGTTCAACTCTGGTCAAGGGCATGTACCTTGATTGCGGGCACATCCCCAGTAGGGAGTGTGCAGGAAGCAGCTGATGGATGTTTCTCTCTCATCGATGTTTCTAAGTCTCTATCCCTCTCCCTTCCTCTCTGTAAAAAAAAAAAATCAATAAAGTATATTAAAAGAATCTACACTAATAAAAGAGAAATATGCAAATTGACCATACCTCTGCAACACCCACAAGACAATCAGGGTATGCAAATTAACCCAAGAAAGATGGCAGGTTAATTTGTATATGCAGGTGTGGAGCGACCTGGCAAGGCACAGCGCCTGCAATAAGGAGAGGGCGGAGGGAGCCACAGGGGCAGCGCTCTGGCCAGAGCGAAGACTGAAGGCTCAAGCCGAAGCAAAGTCTCTGGCCAGAGCGAAGGTGGAAAGCTGAGGCTGGAGTGAAGGCCTGGGTCTCAGATGCCAGAGGAAAATGGGTGCTGGCAGCCAGGGGAAGGAAGGCCTATTCTTGCACGAATTTTTGTGCAACCAACTTCTAGTTGAGAGTATAAAAAAGATTATCTGTACACTATGTTCATAGCAGCGCTATTCACAACAGCCAAGAGGTGGCAGCAACCTTAATATCCACTGATGAATAAATGGCACATATTCAAAATTTTGTATATATATGAAATGTGTTATCCATGTACAATGGAATACTAAGCAGTCTTAAAAAGAAAGGAGCTGAAACCGGTTTGGCTCAGTGGATAGAGCGTCAGCCTGCAGACTGGAGGGTCCCAGGTTCAATTCCTGTCAAGGGCATGTCCCCGGTAGGGGGTGTGCAGGAGGCAGCTGATTGATGATTCTCTCTCATTGATGTTTCTAACTCTCTATCCCTCTCTCTTCCTCTCTGTAAAAAATCAATAAAATATATTAAAAATGTTTCATAAATAAATTAATTAATTTAAAAAAAAGAAAGGAAATACTATCATATGCTATAGCATAAATGAACCTTGAAGGACTTTATGCTAAGTGACATAAGCCATTCACAAAACAACAGATTCTGTATGATTCTACTAATATGAGATATGTAAAAGTAGTCAATTCCATAGCTCTAGAATTAGAAGGGTGGTTACCAGGAGTGGTAGGAGAAAAAAAGGAATGGTTGTTTAAAGGGTACAGAGTTTCAGTTCTACAAGATGAAAAAGTTCTGAAAATCTGTTTCACAATACACTTGACACTACTTAACACACTTAAAAATGGTTAAGATGATAAATTTTATAATATTTTTTACCACAATTTAAGAAAACACATACACAAACAAAACCCTGAAATGATACAGCATCACTGCTAGAATAGCACCATACCTGGTGTATCAATTAGATTGACCCTGTACCCCTTCCAATCAAACGTAACAGCAGCTGATTGAATAGTAATGCCTCTTTCTCGCTCTTGAGCCATGAAATCTGTCACTGTGTCACCGTCATCAACATCTAATAAGGGAAAAGATGATATACTCACTCTTAATCACAAGAGCATTTTGTTGGTATCTGATGTCTACCTAACAATTTAATTTTGCTTTAAAAACTGTTCATAAAATATCTGGTTTAATGTTAAGGGTTCTTAATCATTCTCTAAACAAATCTTTATTCTAGAAAAAGCTCTTTCAGCATGATTAGCAATTTTCTCATAAAAACAATTTTTCTGTAACAATTGGGATTAAAATATATTAAATATTTTAACCCTTTGCACTCCGCTGTCCCCTCTCAGGGGACATCGGAATTCTAGCATATCACTCGGATGTCCCCTTTCAGGGGACATTGCAGTTTATTAATGATTACGGGGAATTGAGTTAATTCAACGCACGTTTCCGCCGTTAGTGTCGAGTAGCTGGTAGCCAATGTCCAGAATGGTTCGGAGTGCAAAGGGTTAATTTTACTGAACCATATACCATATACTTCTTTCATTTTTTCCCTAGTTTAACTTTAAAATTTTTTCTTTTTAACATTATTTAACTTTTAGTTTTCTTTATCTGATGCCCACTCAAGGCAGAGCAGTGCAACGAAAGAGCACAGACAGACCCAGATTTAAATCCCAACTTGACTCTGTGATCTTGAGCAAGTTGCTTAGCCTACTTTGTGAAATCAGGCTAATGAAGCCAGCCTTGCTGGGCTATTACAAGAATGAAATGAGGCTATACATACATAAAGTACCCAGCTCAGTAAGTGTTAAGTAAATGGAACACTGTAGAAAAATTCCTTCCAAGTGACCCTTTATAAACCCTTCTTATTACTGAACTTTCAAAAAAAGGGGGGTGGGGAGGGGTGGGAGGAATTTATACAATCCAAATAATCTTGGTAGAACTTCTATAGCATAGTCATGAATAAAGTTCATCCTGACAACTGAAGAGGCCACTAAAATTAATTTGCAGTAAACTTTTTCAAAATTCATTAACTTATTTTTTAAGTTCTTAGTTATATTCAATATTATTTTGTATCAGTTACAGGTGTACAGCATAGTGATTAGGCAATCATATATTTCACAGTGTTCCCCCTCATTATTCCCAGTCCCACCTGGCACCATTCACAGTCATTACAATGTGACTGGCTATATTCCCTATGCTACACTTTACATCCTGTGATTATTCTGTAAGTACCAATTTGTACTTCTTAATCCCTTCACCTTTTTCACCCAGCCCCCCAACCCATGTCCTAAAATTCTTAACATATATTTTATCCTGATTGAATTTATACAGTAAAATAAATGGGAAAAAGGACTTCCAGTCAAGATGGCACAGTAAATACTGTTTGCCTCTTTCCATGACATCAAAATTACAATTAAATTCTAGAACAACCATCATTGAGAAGCACCTGAAGACTAGCTAAACAGAAGCCCTACAGCTAAGGATATAAAGCCATGCTGAGACTAGTGGGTGGGGAAAGACACAGAATGGGCAGGTCCCACACCCAAAGTGGTTCCCCCTGAGGTGCAAGGAGTCCCAGCTCAGCACCGGGCTCCCTAGCCCAGGGCCCCAGTGCCAGCAATAGGAGTCCCCATCACACACAGCTGTGAGAACCAGCAGGGACTGTGTCCGAGTGAGATGGAGGACAGCTGGAGACCTAGGCGTCCTCCTGAGGGGCCCCTTCCACTCACTCACTCACAAACGCATTTGCCCTGGACTCCCAACACAGGGGCAGCAGCTCGAGAAGCATCAGGAACACCTGGGAGGAACTGAATTGATCAGCTTTAGGGTGAGGGCTGAAGGAGCTGGGGTCTGGAAAGCTCTTGGGGATGCAAGTGCTGGCAGGCGCACTGTGTCTTTGTTGAGCACACCCCAACCAGCAGCTAGAGGCCAGGCAGGAACCGTATCTGTGCTCTCCCCCAACCTGGCTCTGCCCTGGTGATTACCTGAGACCCGCCTCACCCAACTTATGCACCCAACCAAACCTCTTCCAGCAGCTTTTTTAAACAAGTGGCTCTGCCTTGGTTGGACATGCACTTTCCTAAAATCTCAAAAACCCAAACAAGCAGCAGCTGGCCTTGGTGTGCCTTAAACCGCTGGCTAAGTGGCCCCAAGCCTGGCACAAATGGTGACTGTTCTCAGCTTGCATTGTAACTCCCACCAGGTGACCACAGTCTGGCAGAAGCAGTGACCAGTCTTGCTTTACAAGTGACCACAGCCCAGCACAAGTGGCAGCTGGCCTCAGCTCACATCGTAGTGCCACCAAGGGGCCCCAAGCCCAGCCTTGGGGCAGACAGCCTCAGTTCACTGCCTAGCCTCTCCAAAAGGCCTATAAGCCCAGCACCAATGCCAATCACCACAGATAAGTTTGTAGCTCCTACCAGGTAGATCCAACCTGGGCACAAACTGCAGCTGACCTTGTCCAGCACCAAAGTCTCTCCCAAGAGCTTCAAGAACTACCACATTTGGTGGCCAGCTTCAGAACACAAGAGCACCACCCAACCAGCTCCACGCACAACACACAAGAAAAGTGGACTCGGCCATCACCAGAGCCCCATTAACATTTCACCTAAAACAACTAGAAAAAGAACAAAGCCCAATGTTAAAAAATAATAATAATAAAATAAATAAATAAGCCCAATGTCAGAAGGAAATAATAAAAACTAGATAAGTAAATGAAACAGAGAACAAAAAGACAACAGAAATATTAATGCAGCAAATAGATGGTTCTTTGAAAAGATTAATAAAATTGACAAACCATCCTGACCAGTTTTGCTCAGTGGTTGGAAAATACTGAGGAGGATTAGAATCTTCATTTGAAAGGCACTCTACTCTGAGAAAAGATTACAAGGATCCAGCCGAAACCGGTTTGGCTAAGTGGTACAGCGTTGGTCTGCGGACTGAAAGGTCCCGGGTTCGATTCCGGTCAAGGGCATGTACATTGGTTGCGGGCACATCCCCGGTGGGGGGTGTGCAGGAGGCAGCTGGTCGATGTTTCTCTCTCATCGACATTTCTAGCTCTCTATCCCTTTCTCCTTCTCTCTGTAAAAAATCAATAAAATATATTAAAAAAAAAAAAAAAAAAAAAAAAGATTACAAGGATCCAGAGAAATGGTTCTCAATACAAAAAAAAAATCACTGCAGGGCTTTGGAAAAAGATACTCATTTCCACTTCTAGTATTATGGACCTGATGACCATAATTTGTAAATTTCAAAACAAATTATTTTACCAGTGATAAAAGAAAGGCACTTCATAATGATAAAAGGGTCGATTCATCAGAGAAATGTAACAATTATAAATGTGTATGAGTCTAATACACCATCCAAGCATTATACCTCAGACTTGCTGAACAACCAAGCCATACCAGACTTGTTGAAGCTTAATTTCCAGAGTGGAGTAAGGTCATGTTTATTTAAAAACAAAACAACAACAAAGCTACATGGGGTTTCAAATGTGAATGCCTAGTCAAGAACAACAGTTTTTGACATGTTATAATTAAAAAATAAATCCAAAACTTATGTAAATACTACTACTACTACTGTGGGATAAAAATGAATAAAATCCTTTATTTCTCTGCATGATAACTTGACCTCTGGTTAACTTTTTGGCTCTTTCCTTCTAGAAAACAGAAGTATGTCAACTATGTAGCTAGGCAAGACCACTTATTGGAAAATGTTGATTGGTAAGCTACACCTGGCTTGGGAAGAACTGTAAATGAATTATATATACCTGATGGAGATACATAGCTTTAGGTTTCCCTGAGGAGGGCACGCATGTCCCTTGTGAGAAACCCTGAAGGAAGTCCACAGAGCTGGAAGAAGAGATTCATTTCTAGAGAGCGTAAGTCTTCCAAGCCAGAGTGGCTCCAATGAATCTTCTAACTTTGCAATTAAGCAATCACTTCTGGCCAAAATTGACAGTTCCCAGATAGCCATGCGGGCTGCTTTAAGAACTCCTACAAAAGAAACATCTTTTGCTGGTCTGCTGGTAAGTTATGGTTTTTGCCCCATAGCTTGAATAGGCCAGCCCACACTGTGGCCTAAGGTAGTCTCTTGAGTCTGGATATTTAGTTGAACCTAGAAAGACCCGTTAGTGGGTGTAGCAGCTACCTTATTTTTATGTTGTGGTAAGATAATAGTGGCTCCATGCCATACTCAAGATCTCTAGGCTGACTTCTCAATCAAAATATTTTCCAATGATGTTTTTGCTAACGGGGGATAGGGAGAGGAGGAATCCATTCTAACCTCCCAGTGATCTTGTGTATCCAGAATAGTACAATATTCTTTCTGTGGTGGTAGTTTTGCCTGCATCAATATGAGCCATAATTCCAATATTACGGATTCTGTTTAAAAGGGAGAAAAAAAAAGACATGTGTTATCAGGAGGACATTACTAAAACTGTAAAACCCAAATATGCTGTGCAAATTTTGAAGCTGGTGTAAAAACTAGAGACATAGAAAACATATCACAACCACAGTATTTTGACAAAATAGTGTCAAAAGAGCTAACTACAATCTTATGAATATCTTATATTTGTTTCTATGAAAAGTGTGCTCTTCCTATATTAAAATTTTTATCTTTCAATTGTGAAAATAGCTTTTAAGATACATAACATGTATTTGTAATAAGGTAGGGCAAAAGTAACAGAAATTAGAGCATTCACTAACAATGCTGATTAAGCCCATGAGAGAAACCTGTAACTTTTCATGGAGCCTATGGAAAAGACACTATCAATGAAAAGACAATACTTACTTAGCTATAGGAGGATTGATGATGGACCGAAGAGATTTGATATCATTTCCTAGTAATCCTAATGAAAAAAAGCTTAAAATTAAACTGTTTAGGAAATTTCCCTTTAATTAACAGATGAAATTACAATACTTTTAAGCAAATACTGTAATTCTAATTAAAATAAAATCTAAGCTAAATAGAAGTCTCATTTACCTAAAATTTATTTTCCTGAAACTTCTAAAGAAAGGCTATATATGCAAAACAACATAAAGTTTTTAAACATTAATTTCTAAATCACATCCTTAGAAAAACAGAGATTTACGCTAATCTCTGCCACACCTACAATTCCATAATAGAGCTGTAGATTAAGAATTAAAGCTCATAAAAATAACCTTAAGGCAAGTATATCTTGAACTAAAGAAAAATATAAAATGCAGTCCTATAAGCCTGCAATGTCAAGACTTGAAAAGCTAAGAGTGATCCTCATAACAACTGATGATGAATTTCTGTACAACTTGGAACCACCTTCCTTCAGGAATCCCAAGGATAAAATACCTTTAGAGCCAGGCTGGAAGGCACTACTGAACAGAAGCTATAATAATCGAATACTTCTAAAAGGCCAAGTACCATTTCTGGAATAAAGTCCATAATGTCTTACTCTATGTTTAACCAGAAATGTACTAGGAAATCAATTTACAAAATATTATATTTTATTAATAATATTAAAACAACAATGCATTTACATTTATAAATGTAATTTAGATTGTCCTGCTGTTTAAACCAGTTTCCCCAAATTTCTATAATAAGAATTCTACTATATTTTGGAAACCTCATGGAGGTGTGAAGAGAGAAAGATAATCTATATTGCTACAGATAATTTTGCATGAGCAAAATACAGCAACATAGATTCACACAACAATACAGGCCATTAAATTCACATGCCCCCTTACAAGTCACAAAGACAATCAGTAATTTTACTCTATTTTTCTCACGTGACAAAGATGGTAATGAGAATAGCAAAAGAATGAAACGAGTTTCAAGTCTCCCATATGCTTGCTTACTTCAAACACAAGAACATTCAGAATTGGGAGCAGTCAGTTCCTTGGGCTCCCAGCTTTAACTTTTTCTATTTTTTTTTTCCATAAAATTTTTATTTTATTTTCAATATACAAAATAAATGTATTACCAGATTGTAGGTACAAAATAATTAGCCATTTACATGCAATAAATATTAATGTTTCAAGAAAAATGATTTTAAATATAATATTACCAAGACTGTACACACACAGTATAATATCACAAGCGTAAGCAATATTAAATATTAAAAATCTACAAATAACAGAATTACTTCTATTATATTCTAAAGTATTTTTTTCTCTGGCTCTATTTTTGTTCATCATATTTCACAAATGAGTGAAATCATGTGATATTCATCTTTCGCTGACTGGCTTATTTCACTTAGTATAATGGTCTCTAGGTCCATCCATGCTATTGCAAATGGTTAAGAGGTCTTTCTTTTTCACAGCAGTGTATTATTCCATTGTGGTGTAACAATTTTTTAACCCACTCATCTGCTGATGGGCATTTAGGCTGTTTCCAAATCTTAGCTATTGTAAATGGTGCTGCTATGAACCTAGGGGTGCATATATCCTTTCTGATTGGTGTTTGATTTCTTGGGATATATTCCTGGAAGTGGGATTTTTGGTCAAATGGGAGTTCCATTTTTAACTTTTTGAGGAAACTCTATACTGTCTTCCACGGTGGCTGCACCAGTCTGCATTCCCACCAGCAGTGCAGGAGGGTTCCTTTTCCTCCACATCCTCACCAGCACTTATCATTGTTGATTTGTTGATGATAGCCATTCTGACAGGGGTGAGATGGTATCTCATTGTCGTTTTGTTTGCATCTGTTGGATAATTAGTGACTTTGAGCTTGTTCTCATATGTCTCTTGGCCTTCTGTATGTCCTCTTTCGAAAAGTGTCTATTTAGGTCCTTTGCCCCTTTCTGAATGGGTTATCTTCCTTTTGTTAAGTTGTATAAGGCTCCCAGCTTTGAACGGCCTATTAGCAACCCTAAACTATCCCAGATAGACAGTTAACCAAACTACTCTCAATAACCTTCAAAATAAATTATTCTGGTAAAGCTCTATTGACAGAAAATACTTTTGTATAAAAACCGGAAATGTACTAGAAAATAAATTTACAGCAAGAGCACTCTACAAGTAGACTCACCTGGTAAACTTTTGAACCAGCTACTAAAGCTGACTCAACCCTTCCCTTCATTCGGCTTATTAGGATGACCAGCAGATGAGGAGCATGAATAAGCATATTGGGGTTCCCTCCAGACACCTATCGGAATACTCTCCACTCCTAATAATCTCAAGGAAATAGCCAAGAAGTAAAAGGAGCCACTGTTTCCAAAGTGGTTGGAGCCCCCTAATAACAGAGATGCTTACAAAGGAGAGAGAGACTTGGGGAAGGGAAGGAGAAAGAAGGAGAAGGAACAGAGGGAAAGGGAGAGAGGACAAGGAGGGACAGGAAGAGGAGGAGGAGAGAAAGGAGATGAGGGGAGAGGTTGAGAGAAGAAAGCAAGCAAGCAATTTAAGCAAAATGAGAAGAATTTAACAGTATTACCTGGCAGGGAACTGTAACTTCTTCCAAGAGACACAAGTGGCTTTATTCTTTTTAAACTTGCTCTTATTCTAGAGCAACACATATTCTAGTGAGGAGAAAAAGAAACGACATTACCTTGGTTAGCGTGACTCATTACAGTGGTTTTAACATTATAACTATGCTTTGTCAGAGGACAAAATACTTTGAATCTCCTTAAAGCAGTCCCAATTTATTAACTCCAATTCTTTTAAAAAGTGACAACCCAAATTATACGACAGGAAAGACAAAGAATAAAATCAATACTAGTTTGCTATTTTAAGCTGACCTTAGACGCCAGTTCTCCTAGACATGCAGCATTATCATCACAGAGAACGTGACAGAAAGACGAGCTCTCAGGACCCGCTCCAAACAAGGGAACAGAAGCTGTGGAGATGGGGCAGAACAACCTGAGCTGTAACAAGCTCTCCAGGTGATTCTGATAGCTAGTTTGATAACCAAGATCCTGAAGTTTCCAGAGACTCATTAATGTTAAAAAGGTCTCTTACCCTGGCTACTCCTTAGTTCTTCTCTACAACTAAGAGCTGGTGGGGGTCATAAACTAATAAAACTATTGGCTGTTTTCAGGATTTATAAGAATGCCTAGACATTAGAATTACCTGGAAAGCTTTAAAAAAAACAAACAAACAAAAAAAAAAAAAACACAATTGGGCACTAGCTTGTTTGGTTCAGTGGATAGAGCATCCACCTGTGGTTCAATTCCGGTCAAGGGTACATGCCCAGGTTTCAGGCTCCATCCCAAGTGGGGGGTGTGCAGGATTCTCCCTCATCATTGATGTTTCTATCTCTCTCTCCCTCTCCCTTCCTCTCTGAAATAAATTTAAAAAAAAATTTTTTTAATGGAGGTTGGGGAAGAAGGGGCTGGCCTTTTAAAAAGTTGCCCAGGTATCTTTGAATGGTCCCACATAGATACTGAATATTCTCCATCCCAGTTTGTACTTAGACCACTAGATAGACATTTAATGGCTGACAATATATTTGGAATTGTTACAGTTAGAGTATGTAATGATTTGGGGCTGCCACAAACTGCCTTTTATATCATGGAATATAAAAGCTTGTGCCTTCTATATTATTTCTTCATTAGTTACAAAGTTTCTAGCAATAAAGCACTATTATCCTAAGAAAATATTTTAAAAGAAGAAACTCAAAGCTATTAAAATTTTCACCAAGGTGATGACCAAGGTAAGACAGGGTGTGTAGTCTGAAAGCATCAGCAATGAAAACACTGAAGAAAAACAGTAATTGTTTGTGCCACTAATGACCTCAAAATGGAATACAGAAATAGATATTCTTCAAAATGAAAATGAATTTATAAACTACTGATAAGGCATGTTTCTTCTTGGTAACAGGTTCTCCCATATCTGTAAAAAGACATATATATCTTTTGGAAATAAAGTAAATGAAGTTGTTTCAGTATATATAATTTTACAAGAAAAACTTACACAGATGTGCAAGCTGGATATGTTCTTATGATTCACTGCAAATATCCTCAAGTTGGACAACATCTTGGCTCTCTAAACTGTTATTCTCTGAAAAAGAAATATATAAGATTATAAAACTAAGTTTACATATTACATGTCAGTAATACATATGTAAGTAAGGCATATGTAGATATGTGGTAAAAATGTGTTACTTTTAAAAAGTAGGAACAATATTTTTAGCTATCAAAAACAATGCATTTTTCAGAAAATGGAAATTCTGACAAAACATAAGGAATACGGTCCTAAGCTTAAAATGTTCCTTGTTCTTTTCAACATGCTTATAATTCTTCAAAAAATATATATGTGACAGAAAAAGATTTGTTGAAATTACAAAAAATATATCATACCAATAAAAAATTTTATGAAAAATATATAAAATTAAGTATAGAAAGGTTAAGCATCTACCTACATGTTGGTAATTTCTCATTGGTAATACAACTTTTTAATTTATCCATATATTCTGATTTTTCTACCATAAATATGTAAAAAATATACAAAAGCAAGTCCTCTTCTATAATTATAGAAACTAAGTATCTTTAGTTTTAAAACATTTACTAAATATTCACTATGTTTTGACTACACTATTAAAGCTATGAGAAATGCATGGAAACATTTGATTGGATGGAGACAAAAATAGATAGGGTTAAACCAGTGCCCAATGTTATGTAAGAAGCCATGTCAGATGACTATTATTCCTGGTAAATTTGCTTTTTCTCTGTATCTTAAGACAGAAATATTCACTATCCATATTCAGGAAGTATCCATATGAATATAGGAAAATATTCAATATCCATATTTTATTTCCTAAATATATCTTGAATCCATTCCCTCTTCTTCATTTCTAACACCAAAGGGCAGGATGTTTGCAAAATCATGCACGTTAGTTAGATCTCTTCTAAAAAAGAACAATGAATTCTAACATAACAAAACAGAAAAAGTTCACTAATATGATTTGATTTCACCCAATCATATATACATGTATGGATAAGGCTGAATCTTCCTACACTTCAACCAAAATTTTTTTAAAGATATACAGTAACATAAATACAGAAGCAGGAATAAGATGCCAGCTGTTTTCTACCAAATCAGACAGTAAAGAGACTTACAAAATTGTAAACCAATGTAAAACGTTCTTCAAACTATTTTTGTTTTGAAAAATGGGCATTTTTTTCATAAAACATTACTTACATTAACATTTAATGGGCGTATAACATTTTAAAGAATGACTAAAATATTTTAAAGTTTTGCTTTAATTTCTAATATTTGAATATCAATTATAACCCATACAAACAAACCACTCTAGAATTCTGAATCATTTTTAAGAGGGTGAAGGGTTCCTATAGACCAAAAATTTTGAGACAGTTATTCCAACACCAAGTTTTCCAAAGAGAATGCCCGTCATTATTTAGGTTATAGACAAAAAAAAAAAAAAAAAAGTATATATAGTCAGCGTTGTTTAAAATGATGTGAAATTTAATTTACATAAAACAATTAACTTACGGGGAAATGTTAAGTAAATAATATAATATAGAAAAATATTAAGTAAATAGCACAGGTGACATTCATGTAAGATCAGTCTCACAAGGTAGTGCTCAAATCACTAAAGTGGGAAATGCTGTTTTGATCCATTAACACATACCTCCAAATAAACAACACCTTGTCACTTCCTTACTTAAGGTTTTTAACACGATAAGTCTGTCCCCAAACTCCCTTCACAGCCTTGTACTCTCCCATTCCCTACTCTCCACGGGGGAGCTTCAGCCAAAATCCCCCAGACACACCATGCCTGACAGCTTCACACGTGCGCGTGCTGCCGCAGCTGGAAAGCATCCTGGGACTCCCAGAGTCCTTCCTTCCCTGGCAAATTCCTTCTCCAACTTGGACGCCTTTCCCAGTTTCCTAGGAAGTTTTTCATACTACCGCCTTGGTGCTTTTATAACACTCGGAATTCATATTTATTCACGACAAATATGCTATTTACAAGTTCTCTCCACTCCTGTGAGCTCCCCAAAAGGAGAGATTTTCTACCAGCAGTGCCTTGCACAGATGCCTCATTTCTTAAGTGATTTTCTTCCTCCCCGTGGGTAGAAGAATGGTATCTTACCAGTGTGGACAATGGAGTTATTCATTCGACATCATTGAGGCATTCATTCATCCTCAGATCTTGGAGAATACCTAAGGGCTCGCTAAAGGTTGTCTTAACACCTGATGGCATCATTAGGGCTGCTGCATCCCTGAAGGTCAGCGGTGCCCGCGGCGGGCAAGGTCTTAGGCACGCGGATCGGTACCCACCTGGCATTCAGGCGCATCCCGGAGGCCAGCTGTTTCCCTCCAGGCTGGTGTGAGCGGGGGTCCGGGCCGCGCCAAAGCCTGCACAGACCGCAAGTCGCAACGTCCGCCTCCCTCGGGGAACGCCTTGGCACCTCCAGAACCGAACCCGCAGCCTCTCGCTTCTGCCTGCACCGGCCCCGACCGCGGCAGCACACCACTTCCGGTGGTGTAACACTCAAATGCCTCCGACCAACAACTTCCGCTCTTCTCGCGAGAAGCGGAGAACAGAAGCTCGGAACCAATCCGTCGAGCTTTCGCCGGAGTCGGGCGTTTTTAGAAGTGGCCCTTTCCTGTCGCGAGTTGCGAAGAGTCGGTTCTCGAGGCTTTTGAGAGCCGAGGACTGAGAGCTTCTTCGCGCCCGGGGGACTGCGCCCGGCGGCCCGGCGGCCGTCACCATGGTGAGGAGGCGGGCTCGGGAGCTCGCGACGTGCGGCGTCCGAGTTGGCGGGGTCTAGGGTCCCCGGGGCGCTGGGGCTGGGGGTGAGAGGTGGTGGGCGGAAGTGAGATTCAGCTGAAGGGAATAAGGGTAGATAGACTTCGAGGGGTCGGCTCCGTGGAATGAAAAGAGACTTTAACACCGGGGACACAGAATGGGGTATTTGCCAGACGAAGCACAAGCTTGAGAGCAAGACACGCTTCGCTATGTTAAATCCCTGGTTTCACCACATGTTGTGGCCATCGTGTGCCAGAACCTGGCGATAAACCCTATGGTGTAGGCATTCATCCCGCCGCCAGCTCATTGTACTGCGGAGGAAACGGAGGGCACGCCTTGGCCCTGGCCAGGCATCTGAGGAGTGGCGCGGTCCGGCTTACAGCCAAACCTGACTGCCAGACCCCGCAAAACTGTAATCTGTTTCTGTGCAACATGGCATTGCACGTACCTTGCACAAAGTTTACGTAATAGCAGTTGAAAACACCACACTGATGCATAGTACCTTGTTTCTTAGCATTATTCTCCGTGGAGTTGGCTTTGTATCATTTTATTTTTGCAGTGTTAAAATACAAATGGGCTGGGGCTGCCTATTTAAACAAAATTGGCATATAAAATAGGCAAAGGGCATCTCAGACATTGCAGGTGAAATGCAAAATAGTTCGGCCACTTCAAAACGTTTGACATATGTCCAAACAAAGGAAAAACTAGGAGGAAACATCGATCACTGGTCCATGGATAAACCAATGGTGGTCTGTCCGTACAATAGATACTATTTGGCAGCAAAGAAAAGGAAGTGCTAATGCAGCAATGTGGGGGATCTCAAAAGCCTTATGCTAAGTGAAAGAAGCTAAATATTGTAGATTTCCATTTGTATCTCATTTTGGGAAAGGCAAAACGAGAGCAAAAGAAACCAGATTGGAGGCAGTAAAAGAGGAAGGACCTCCAAGTGGCACAAGGCAACTTTCTGGGGGTTGGAAATACTTTCTATCTTGATTTGGGTGCTTAAACAAGTGTATAGTTTGTCAAAACTGACAACTATGTGAGCTCCTGAATCAGATCATCCTTTTTGTATAATTAAGTGGATTTTGGACAGTTCCTTTCAGTGAGCAGTAACTTTCACTGAGATTATTAAATGTATATCCTGATGCCTCATCCAGGATCAAATTTTATTTAACGTACATCATGTCAATAGACTTAGTACTGCAAGTGTCATTTAAGGAAGAGAACGTTTGGATGAAATAGAATCTTCTGTATTCCATATGTTGCTCAAAAAAATTAAAGTTAACATTTTTTGTATCATTATAGCCACAAAACGAGTATATTGAGTTACACCGGAAGCGCTATGGATACCGTTTGGATTACCATGAGAAAAAGAGAAAGAAGGAAGGTCGAGAGGCTCACGAACGTTCAAAGAAGGCAAAAAAGATGATTGGGCTGAAGGCTAAGCTCTACCATAAGCAGCGCCATGCTGAGAAAATACAAATGAAAAAGACGTGAGTGATTGTTTGTTGTAGCAAGTTAACACCTTTTGAGTAATAGTTATTAAAAACGATAATCTTGAATCTTTTCCCATTTTGATAGTATCAAGATGCATGAAAAACGAAACACCAAACAAAAGAATGATGAAAAGACTCCACAAGGAGCAGTACCTGCATATCTACTGGACAGAGAGGGACAGTCCCGAGCTAAAGTACTTTCCAATATGATTAAGCAAAAACGAAAAGAGAAAGCGGTAAGCAATAAAAATGCCTTCTTTTTTGTTCAGGAGAGTTACTTGAAATCAAATTTGAGGGACTTGGTTTGTTTTTTTCAGTTCTATTGGAAACATGAAGTCCAACTATTCTCACTTAGCTGTTGAAGTCTATAAATTTCACTTTATGTAAAATGTTTAAGTAATATAATTGCTTTCTCATCAGCCAGCAAGCACATTTTAGGATTAGTTTTCTTGAAAATTTATTAGGAAATAACATATCTTTAGTTTTTAAAAAATTATTTAAAAACAAAAAGTAAGTAGTAAGTCTCAAATTTAGTATTTTAACAGCCTCCTATACTTGATAACAGCTCCTAATACTGTGCTGTTGTAAAGGATACAACCTCCGCTTGTTTATGCTGCCCTGCAGTGTGTCAAATTGGTTTAAAAGTTAGTGGAGCCCTAGCTGGTTTGGCTCAGTGGATAGAGCATGGTCCTGGGCTCGATTCCAGTCAGGGGCACATCCCAGGTTGCGGGCTCATCCCCAGTCAGGGGCGTGCAGGAGACAGCTGATTAGTGATTCTCTCTCATCATTGATGTTTCTGTCTCCCTCTCCCTCTCTGAAATCAATAAATATATAACTATATATATATATTTATTATTATTATTATTTATTTATTTATTTTTTAATGGTTGGATAGTGGGAAACATCCTCAAGTGATTGAACACAAATAAAAATTCAGCAGTTAAAATTTTTTTTCTGGTTTGTGCTTAGTGTTAAATTCTGCTAAAAACAGGAAAAGGCATGCATATACTATCTTATACACCTGGTGATAGATAGATAGGAATCCAGGAAGCAGTAGGACTTGTGGTAACTGTATTTAAAGAACTTAACAGCCTCCAGATTTCATTTTTAAGATGTTACTGCTGGTTTTTTTGTTACGTAATTATGCAGAATTAGAATGGTAGAACTTTAGCACCAGAAGAAACTTTAGAGGTTACCTAGATAACCCCTCTTTATTTTACAGATGGAAGAGATTGAAGTCTAGGGATTTGTAAATCATCTGCGAGATCACGTGCCTATGGATTGGTAGAGTAGCCTCTAGGACCTTTATCTTAGTAATAAGTCCAGAATTCTTTCAACTGTCTTGCACTGCTTTAGTTTTTTTCATAGAATTTAATGTGCATTCTAGGGAAGTACAAAATATCTGGAGATGATTTTGTCTAGTAATGCATTCTAAAAATCCATTTGAGGTAGAAATACAAAGATGTTAAAAGACAGCCTTCCAGTTTTACACTTTTAGTAATAAGCACATACACTACCTAGAGAAGTCAGTGCCTTAGTACAGGTGGTATTTTTCATCCATAACAAAGCTTTAAGATTTTTAGCTTAAGCAAACCATTATATTTAATAATTAGAAATCCAGTGCATGAAATTCATGCACTGTGGGGAGGTCCCCTCAGCCCAGCCTGCACCTTCTCCAATCTGAGACCCCTTGGGGGATGTCCGGCAGTGGGACATCCCTCTCACAATCCGGGATTACTGGCTCCTAACCACTTACCTG
The DNA here is from genome assembly GCF_964339955.1 of Pipistrellus hanaki. Taxonomy (NCBI): domain Eukaryota; kingdom Metazoa; phylum Chordata; class Mammalia; order Chiroptera; family Vespertilionidae; genus Pipistrellus; species Pipistrellus hanaki. Next base: position 35,276,004 of record NC_140506.1, read on the forward strand.
CCTGATTACCCTTAACCACTTCTGCCTGCCTGCCTGATCACCCTCTAACCACTCCCCTGCCAGCCCAATTGACACCTAACTGCTCCCCTGCCAGCCTGATTGTCCCCAACTGCCCTCCCCTGCAGGCCATCTTGTGACATTTTGGGGTCACCTATCTTGTGATGATGTGGGATGGCCATCTTGTGATGCGAGGACGTGAGATTCAATTTGCATATTACGTCTTTATTATATAGAGGCCTGTGGTGTACCTATTATATAGAAAAACCTATGATATATAAACTAGTTTCAATTATTCGGGGGTTTGTGAGGAAACAGTGCAGACCTCTAGAAAACATTGGAGCCTGATCTTGTTGTTTAAGAAAAAAAGTGAATTACTGTTTTGTACAACTAAAACATACGTGACTTCTTATTCCCATTGTCTTTTACTAACAATGTAAGTTTTAACTGGTCTATTTTTAGGGAAAATGGGAAGTCCCTCTGCCCAAAGTTCGTGCCCAAGGAGAAACAGAGGTATTAAAAGTTATTCGAACAGGAAAGAGAAAGAAAAAGGCATGGAAGAGGATGGTTACGAAAGTCTGCTTTGTTGGAGATGGCTTTACTCGAAAACCACCTAAATATGAAAGATTCATTAGGCCAATGGTAAGTCCTTTGCAAGAGTGCAGTGGCTTAAATATGAGTTCCTGTATTAAACTAGGGTAAGTACATTACAGTTTCCTGAAATTTCTAAATTGGTACAAAATACAGGTTGAAAGACATTTTAAGATTGTTTTTGTTATTTTAAGTTAGTGATAAAGGATTGCTTAGGACTTTTCCACTGTCATCAAAATCTTGTCTTCAGTTTCATAAGAAATTTGAGATGAAAAAGAATTTTCATTACATTGTCAGTGAATCTTCACTTTTAAAAATGCCTTATTAGGATCTTCATTTTCCACATGAAGTAATTTTACTCGTTGAGTAAGTGATCTATATGCCGGATTCTTATTTGAGAGCAGTTAAAGAACTGAGTAGGGCTGTTTTCAAGAGTCAACTCTGGTTTACTAAGGGGAGTAGCTTAATGCTTTGAAAACACTCAGTATGCAAACATTGCATAAAGTAAGTTTAATATAAAAGTGTGGGACTTTACTTTCTGTTGACAGCAGTAATGGTCAAAACCTGTCGGCCTATTTCTCCCCTCCCCACTGCCACAACCAAATATAATTGAAGATATATTTTTACAAAAGCTTTTAAACAGACTAAATTATTCTCCCAACTAGGTATCCAGCCTGCTTAGAGAAACAAAGAATCAGGAAAATTGGCAGTGTTACTCTTAATTCTCAACCTGAGTAATATTCAATGGATTAAAATGTCAAACAAGCCTGTTTCTATAAATAAAGTTCTATTGGAACAGTCATGCCTATTCATATTGTCCATGGCTGTTTTTTTTTCCTGCATTATTTGAGTAGTTTCAGCAGAGACCATATGGGCTGCAAAGCCTAAAATACTTATTTAGGTCATTTATGGAAAACATCCTAGATTACATCATGGACTCCCCTTACTTGATTTTTATATTCATAATCTCTAAATACATTTTGGTGATCTTATCAGTTCTACAGGGAGAGAACATGCCAGTCAGATTGTTCTAGACTTTCAGTAGCTTGGCAGATAATATATTTTATTGTGAATTAATTAAATGGCATTCTGAATGGTTTCTTGCCAGCTTGATTAATTAATGAGTCCTTTACTAAGAACTTATTTAGTATCATTTGCTGCCTATCTCTATTTAGATAATTATTGCATTCAAGAGACTGCAAAGTGTTGTGGCTTTTTAACACGCAACATTCTTAAAGACCACATCGAGGTGACTGGGTGACTGGGGTCTCTTCCGGTCCTTGACCAGTATTACCATCAGTGCAAAGAGAGCTAACAGCTTCCATCTTGGAAGTTAGCTGAGGTACTTCAAGACTTGGAATCAGAATGCTTAAATTTGATTCCATTCATTCACTGTTTAACCTGTGAACAAGTCATTGAGCCTGCTAATCTTCATTTTAAAAAAGTAGGGGTATTTATCCTGTAACAGATTTTTAGTCTAGAATTGTATTTTTATTTGATGCATTAGATTTTACTTTCAACTCTTGTTTTTGAGACTTGGAAAAGATAAGCAAAAAAAGATCACTACTCATTGTTAACATTTTGGACTCAAACATTCTTGTGTTTATCTTACTAGGGCTTACGTTTCAAGAAGGCCCATGTAACACACCCCGAACTGAAAGCGACCTTTTGCCTGCCAATACTTGGTGTGAAGAAGAATCCCTCCTCCCCACTTTATACAACCTTGGGTGTTATTACCAAAGGTACTGTCATCGAGGTGAACGTGAGTGAGTTGGGCCTTGTGACACAAGGAGGCAAGGTTATTTGGGGTAAGTAAATTTGTTAGTATGGGGATGCTGCTCTTGGAATCCTAAAAACAAATTTTCAAATTGGCAAAGTACACAGCAAATTGTAATGTGGAAGAGATAGATAAGTTCACACTTGATGTAAATCAGACTTAAATCTTTAGGAAGAATACTTTTTGTAGAAAAGACAGTTATGAATATAATTTAACTTACTAGTTTTATTATATGAGATGTACTGCATTGCTAGGCTTTCATGCTGTATTTAAAAAGAAATTACCAGGGAAGATATGATAACTAAAAAATATTGGAAGAAATACAATAAATTAACCATGAGTGGGAGAAAGCATATCAAACAGCCACACTCTTTCAGTGGTAATGAAAAACTAAAATGTCATGTAATTATAAATTCCTTTTCCTCATTTTCTTACTTTTCTGCTTTTAGTGCCCAGATAGTCCTAAACTTGTTCTTTGAAAGGGAAGAATCCTATGTAATAAAAGGCTAATATGCCTTCTACCAGGAGTTTGACCAGGGGGGCGGGGCCAGCTGGCTGACCAAACACCCACAGCCCCTCCTCCTGGCCTGTACTCCCCACCCCATCCCAATTGGGGGCAAGTTGGCCAGACCCCACCCATGCACAAATTCGTGCACTGGGCCTCTAGTATCATCTATAACTCAAGGTGTTTTTTTTTTAAGTTTTTATTAGCTAATCTCTCTCTTTCTTCATTTTGTTTCCTTAGGAAAATATGCCCAGGTTACCAACAATCCTGAAAATGATGGGTGCATAAATGCAGTCTTACTGGTTTGACAGCAGTTTCATATAAGTAACTTTGTAATTGTTGAAGACTATACACCAATCAGAAAAACTCCTTTACTATGTTTCTGAGTGCTATCAAACAGTTTACATGTCTGCAGTCCTCAAGAGAATTATTTATTCTATTGTAAAGAATATTAAAATGGCCCAGTTTTATAAATTGGTCTTTATTTTGGGGTCTGTTTATCATGAAATTGAATGATTAAAAAAAGCAATTATAACAGTTTCCTACTTCATCAATATTTGTATTAATAAGTGGGTATTCACCAATGCAGATCTTTTATCCTAAGAGTTAATGCACACTTAATATGGGGCCTAGGCTATAAAACTATCATATCTAAAACCTCACCTCATTTAGTCATCATTAGTTGTAAAAAATGTAGCATTAACACATCTAGTAATGTTTAAGTTTATAAAGTATTCACATTAAAGGCATACGAGAAAAGGTACACTACAGTAAGTTGAATTCAGAAGGAATTTAGGTAAATCTTTTCTCCCATAATTAATCCTTAATTTCTTCAGATAGTAAATCAGTAGTTAGTATTTTAAACATTTTTTTTTTCTCATTATATATAGTAACTCCTACTTGGAACTGTGCTTTCTATCTGCAACAAGAAAAACACCAAAATGTTTATACTTTTAGCATTTTCTGTATTCTGAACTCAGGGTAGTATATTTATATTTTTAGAATCTGAAAATTTTGTTTTAATAATTCCAAGGGAAAAAATGGTTTTAAAAAGAAAAAGACTGCACTGATAACCTTAAAAGACAAATATATTTGTAATTACATAATATAAAAAAGATCATGTTTTAGGGTAACTGTCAAAGCACCTTTGTGATATAAATTATGTTTGTGGCTTTGAGTTTTAGGGTGTCTACATATTAATCTATAATCGTTTTAAATTGTTTATTTTTAAAAATCTGTTTTGAAGGTACAACCCATATGAACAAATCCAGTTTCTAAACACACCATCAGTGAAATTAGGGAAAAGGGAAAGAATTTCAAAACAGAGACCACGAACAATCACAAAATATATGTTTAATTACTACTTTTAAACTAAAAAACAAAACAAAACAAAAAACAACTACCAAGAAAATTTCAGTAAGACTTGCTATTCTAAATACTGCAATATCTTTTGTAAGTACTAAAAACAATAGGTTTGGAACACAGACAGGAAAAGAAAGGCTGGCTAGTCCTTGGGAATGACTATCCAGGATAATACAATTACTTCACAATGACAGAAGCTTAACCTTTCTTACAATTAGTTTTAACATGATTTTGCCACAAATAGAAATGAATGACTTAGGTTTTGGAAGATGAAAGAAAACACTGACTAAAGGTAATAAGCACATGATGCTACAGAACTGAGATTTTTTTTTTAAATGAGCAAATTATACAAAGAAAGCGTGATATTAAAGAAACATAACTAATCACATCCATGAAATATCAGGCAACGCCTTAAACAATATTGATGTTAATGGACATACCAGGCAGAAATAAATTTGTAAAATACTGTTACACAGATGAGTAATGTTAGTATAAGTTCTTTATTTACACTTTTAAGAATCTGTTTGTTTGCTGGTGTGACCAAATTTAGAAGGTAATCCCTAAGGGTAAAGCAGAACATAAGAGCAGATAACAGATACTAGGTAAACTCAATTTGATGTAATCATAACCCACCAAGATAATCTTCTAAAGTCACTGAAACCATGTTAGGTAGTACAGTGTTCTGGTGGTCAGCAAAAAGTGAACCATTAATCACTAGTTGTTATCCTTCCTGTGATAATTCTCTGTACTTAATGGGAAACACCATGAATATAGACAATTTAAGCAAGTGACTGATATTCTGTCATGCTATTTGATTTTGTAAAAAATCATAATAGATCCTCTCATCTTTAAAAGCTGTAGAGGAGCTTTATAATAAATGAATTAAGAGGCCAAAATACTGCCCTCATAAACCTTAAATATACTTATTTCTGTGATGTCTAGCAATTTAATAAACTTAAAAGTAGAACTAAAATTTTGTTAACTGCTGTATATTACACAAGGAAATACATACGTATTTACACAAACTAAAGTGAACTTCCTTCTCTAAGAATAAGATTTCTAAACAAAACAATCCACAAAGGATTACAGAATGACTGGACACTCAACAATTGGACTAGTTGTTTGAAATCAAATTTCTGTCCTCTAGTTCTGAAAGTTTTATTAATGACTTGCAAAAACAAGTATCTGATTAAGTTTTAATTAGTTTCCTGGTTGACATGTTTTATCACATTCTTTACTGAAAATGAACATGTTAGTAAACGTGTTTTTCATGGGACTCACTTTTTCTCCTAAGTGCCAAAATAACATTTTTTGCAAGACAACGTGTCCTATCTATAAGTGCCAAAATAACATTTTTTGCAAGACAACGTGTAACAAGTTTTCTTTATGTGCTGAACAAAAAGTTTTGAAATTGCCTAAAATTCACATCTTGTTTAAGAGTAAACCAAACAAGTTCAATAAGTTTATACTGTTAGTCCCTAGCAATCATACATGAATAACCATTTCTTTTTGTGAATTCAGTAACTGTATTCACACATCAAGAGTTGTCAGTGCATTCAACCTTCTTAAATTCTACTTTTTTAAAGAAAGTATTTTAAAGAGAAAATGAATAATCCCAAGTAAAATAAGTGTTGAATTTTTATTATAAGAAATTTAAAGTGGAAAGGTTAAGAATAAGAACTCACTAAACCTTAATCTTTAGTTCCCTATTTGTGGTTTTAACAAATGTTTTTCATAAAATATATAAGACAAACATTTGATAGGGAATTTATAGTAATACTTTTTTTCTTTCACTTATTTGCTTTTTTTGAGAAAATAGCCAAAGCGCTGTAATTTTCATTTAGTGTGAAATCTGGCTTATCCCAACCAATAATTAAAGAAAATTTGGGGATACAAGTACTCAAAATTTTACAATGAATAGGAAGGTTTGCCATTTTGCTGCTTAAAGAACTTAGATCTTTCTAAAATACCAAGATCCCCCTGAAAAATGTAACAACATAACGACTGTGGACTAAAAAACATTTATCATCAATCCTTAGCATTATTTGTCAAATAATGACAAAAAGCCCTAACTCTTTTTTTCATAAAGAACCAAGCCTGTTTTAAAAACAATCTAAGTGGTTTCAAAGCATTCTTCAACTGAAGTACACATCTGAGTATACATAATTCTTCCAAAAAGCAGTACTGTTTCAAGATTCTATTTGGACCCTAAAAATAACCATTTTGTTCATTTCTAAACAAATTACAAAAATTAACAATTGAGAGTTTTGTTGTTTTTTTAAGTTTTCCTGGGCAAAGGCCTTTGCTATGGCAACACAATGAACAGGCTGCTTATAACCTGTCCTCACAAAACAAATCAAGAACGAAAAGCAAGACTGAAGAAGAAAGCCTCCAATTTGATTTAAGCTCTGGTAACTACAGCTCCGAGGGCAGCATTATTGCTGTCATCCAGATCTAAGATTGTAGGGCACAGTTTCATACCTACCCAAAAATGATGCCAAGGGCATAAGCTGGCAGGCAGGCAGGCAAATCTTTTGTCAGGATTCACTCCGTGAGTTAGGCAAGTAGATGAACGCTGAGAGGAATATAAATAAAATTCTAGAATAAGGGCAGTAGCAGGATTAAGGATAACTTAAGAAGGGACCTCTTACTTCTAATTTGTACATGTTAACTAGGTGAACAAAAGTATATTCCCCAACTTTATGAGTACCTACATGCCAGTTAATCCCTAGCACTACTGTTAATATTAGATGTTATAAGGAGTTGGAGTGTCTGTGCCTATTTAGAAAAGTCAAAGGAAGAAACTGCATCTATACAACAATGAAATAAAAGGCCAAAATACCGTCCTCATAAACCTTCCACCATAAATTTCTGGTATTTGTGCTCTCATTCAGTCGGAATTATTCTAATTTACTGCCATTTTTGTTTAGGCATGCCTACATTTTTTTAAATGGTGATTAGTTTTAATATTTAAGCTAAAACTTCTAGAACACTCCCCAAGTTTACTATTTAAAACTCAGTAAAAGATTACAGTAAAAGATTTCTGTAATCCTCACAATGAAAAGCCTCCTACTTTCCATTTTTTTAATTTATGTATCCTGAAATATTTAGGGTCAGATGGCCCCAACTACTAAAGAAAATATGGTATGATCTGGTTTCCCAAAATTGAAACATGGTTAATAAAAATTAAAAAACTGTATTTACACAAAATAGCCTAAAAATTAAAACAATGATGAATCCTAAGTCCTAAGGAGGAGGGAAAAATAACATCATAAATAAGCTCAAAGGGAAGTTCCGGAATTTTTGTCCTGTGCCCCGTGCTATTTATTACCGTATCTTAAAAACAATCACGTTACAAAGAAGAGGATTTCTGCATTTCTTCAGGTCAGCTTGGCTTTCTTCTTAGCGGGTCCTTTATATCCTTTGGCCTTTCTTCTTAAATTCCGCCTGTCTACAACAGGCACTTCCACTTCTATTTCCTCTGAGCTGCTATCCACCGTTTTTTCTATTGACTGTGTAAACTGATCCAGCTGCTCAGAAGATCCTTCCGACTGCTCCTCTGACTGGTTCTTCTGTCCTGCATTCGGTGCAAATGGCATATCTTCAAGTTCAACCTCGATCAAAGAACTCTGAGGAAGACCTGGAGATGTTTCCTGGGGCTCAGACACCCCCTCTTCAACCTGGTCTTCCAATGGGGGAGGAGTATTGGGTGACAAATTTTCAGAGATCGGTTCTTCAGAAAGTTCAGCTACCACAGAGTTTGGAAAACCACTGTCAGATCGTTCTTCATGTGGGATAGTGGCAACATTGTCTGAACTCACAAAATGTGCCTTCTTTCTTTGAACTTGTGGCAGTTTCTCTTCTGTGTGCCCCTTCCCATCATCAGATGGGCCTTCGTTTAACAACTCTTCTGAGTCAGTTACAAGTGAGGTCTAAAAAATAAAACCTGGTGAGCAAACTTTTCCAACATAGTCCTTACACAAATTATTCTTAGAAACCAATATATAATGACACTAAACTACATTTTAAAGACTTAAGTATTCATTACTTAACCATGTGTACATATTCTTAGTACAAGTCAATTTCTTCAAAATTGTCTTTGATAATTTGCATACATTAAGTTCTTGCTTTAACGATATGATAAAAAGAATAATTTTAATTCAAAGAAGTACTTAAGATATTTTAAATTTCAGATCAAGATTTTTCAAAGCAATGATTCAGTTCAAAAGTTTTTATTTTCTTGGTGTTACTGGAGCCAGAATCGAGAGTCCCTTGGGACGTGACACTATGCCACCCCACTAAATTTGACTATGGTTTTGTTTAGATGACAGGTAAGGGCAATGGAAATTTTATTCATTTATTTATCCAAGATGCTAATAAAATAATCCTATACAACAGTTTTTTAGCTTTATATTAAAATATTCAAAATAAAAAATTAAATTTCTTTTAAAATAGTCCAAGTTTTTCCCACTAATCTGTTTCCCTAATTAAACAAATTAAATGATCATGTAAGCAAATAGGTACTCAAATATTTGACAAAAAAATTTTTATTCATTTTTCTAAGCTTTTCCCTCTACAAAAACTCATTTTGTAAGAATGAATCCTATATAATAAAAGACTAACATGCAAATTGACCATACCTCCACTATACCCACCAGCCACGCCCACCAGCCAATCAGAGCAAATATGCAAATATACCCAACCAAGATGGCTGCAGCCACAGAGAGCAGGAGGGAGGCTTTGGTTTCCCCGGCAATGGAGGAATCCAAGCTTTCTACCTGCTCTTGCTGGCCAAGACCTCCACTCAAGGGTACAAAGTTTCAATTACAGAAGGTAAATAAATTCCAACAGAAATGGCTGCCACCACAGAGTGAGCAGAAGGCTTCAATTGTAGAAGATACATGAATCCCAGCTGCCAGGGCCTCCGCTTGGGTTGCTGGTGGGGCATGGCCGGCCTGCAAACCACAACAGGCCCCTGGCCCAAGCCTCCCATACCCCGAGGGAACCCCCACCCTGATCCAGGACACCCTTCAGGGCAAACCAGCTGGCCCCCACCCATGCACCAGGCCTCTATCCTATCTAATAAAAGAGTAATATGCAGCCGAAACCAGTTTGGCTCAGTGGATAGAGCATCAGCCTGTGGATTGAGGGGTCCCAGGTTCGATTCCGGTCAAGGGCATGTACCTTGGTTGCGGGCACAATCCCAGTGGGGGGTGTGCAAGAGGCAGCTGATCCATGACTCTCTCTCATCGATGTTTCTAGCTCTCTATCCCTCTCTCTTCCTCTCTGTTAAAAAAAAAAAATCAATAAAATATTTAAAAAAAAATTTTTAAGAGTAATATGTAGATTGACCATCACTTCAACACACAAGATGGCTGCTCCCATGTGGTCAAAGATCCTGCCTCCATGTGGACACAAGATGACCACCACAAGATGGACAGCAGGGGGGGGCAGTTGGGAGGGACCAGGCCAACAGAGAAGGGAAGTTGGGGCAACAGGGCCTGCAGGGAAGGGCAGTTGGGCAGGACGCAGGCCTGCAGAGGAGAGTAGTTTGGGGGGGGAGGGGACCAGGCCTGCAAGGGAGGGCAGTTGGGGGGACCAGGCCTGCAGGGAAGGGTAGTTAGGGGTGACCAGGCCTGCAGGGGAGGGCAGTTAAGGGGAAACAGGCTAGCAGGGAAACAGGCATCAATCAGGCTGGCAGGGGGGTGGTTAGGGGGTGATCAGTCTGGCAGGCAGAAGTGATTAGGGGCAACCAGGAAGGCTGGCAAGTGAGCAGTTGGGAGCCAGCAGTCCTGGATTATGAGAGGGCAGTCAGACATCCCCCAAGGGGTCCCAGATTGGAGAGGGTGCAAGCGGGCCTGAGGGACAACCCCCCTTCATGCATGAATTTCATACACCAGGCTTCTAGTTAGGTTATAAAGATTTTAATTTATGAAATATTACTGATTGCATCTCTGTAAAATACTAAATCTAATATAAAATTTAATTTTCCTAAAGGACTGTACATGTTAAAGGAGAAAAATATACATACTACACTGCCCTTGCCATGTCACCAACATTGGACTATGTTAACTATAAAATATTAGGCTAGTCAGTTTTCTGTCAGCCCACAGATTGAAGGGTTCAGGATTCAATTCTGGTTAAGGGCACAGCCTCAGTTGCAGGCTCAATTCCAGGGGCTCATGCAGGAGGCAACCAATCAATTTGTTTCTCTCTTTCTGTCTCTCCCCCCTCCCTCCTACTCTGTCTAAAAAGAATCAATGGAAAAAATATCCTCAGGTAAGGATTAATAAAACAAACAAAAAAATGAGGTTATTTCCCTCTTACCTTATCCTGTGCAACAGCCTCAAGGGGTTTTGAAGATTCTACCACCAGTGGAACAAGATTTGTAGGGTCTTCATTGGAATTTAAAGACTGCAATTTTAATTCTTCATCTAAAACTTCACCAAGAGTGTCATTCTCTTCAGGTATAGGAGAGGTCTTAATAGTATCATCCATTACTTCACCATTCATAGGCTCTAATTCAAATTCCTACACAGAGGTGGAGGGGGATAAATCAGGACATAATTACTGGCTCACTTATTTGTCATGTAATGTGGATCCATTCTCAGTCCTATCTGCCAGGTACTAGGACGCAAGATAAATTCTACCACATTATAGGGCAAGGGTTAAAGAATAGTGTTATTGGGGAAAAGGGGAAATGTATGAGGCAGGGTCAATAAAAGAAAAGAATCCATAAGTACCCCAAACTCCTCCTGTTCTCATGGAGAGAGGACAGGAACTGGATACGCTATGGGCACCGTGTGGGTTTGAGATTCAATAATGAGAACCTGCCCCTTCTTGCTCTTCCTTCTCAAAGGGCAATTATGGGAGGAACCTTTTCAGTAAAAAAGCACCAGAGAGAGTCTAGATGTGGTGCCACCTCTTTAAAGAAAACCAGCTACTCAGCACTTACTATCTTCGGCGCCTGTAGGAAGTGAGTTTAACCTGCCAGGGGAAGGAACACTAGCAATCCTGTGGGAAGCTGAGTTTGGCTGCAGATGCCTACAGGGATAAATGAGCCCCCAATCTCAGTTCCTTGTCTAGTTAACTTAGGGTCATTTCTGAACAATCCTCCTTAACTCACATTAAAATATAGAAAAGTGATCTGATAACACAAACCCTGCAATTTCTAAAAATCTTCCAATGTTTACCAATTTTCTATTTAAAGTCTAATGTTTCTAATCCTATTGATATTCTAATGGTTAGAAGGCATTTTATTACCATTTTAAAAATAAGAAAACTGATGTGCTCAAGTGTTCAGAAATAGATTTGGCTGAATTATATAGAACCCTTGAAATCAGATAAAGAACATTTTCCATAGGACTATTGGAATCAGGGGATTAGGTATACAAAATAACTTGCACAAAGAAAGCAATTACAATAAAACTCACAAAAGGAGCAATAGGGCAGAAGACATATCAAAAGGAAGAAAATGAGAAAAATAGAGCAAAAGCTTTAAAAAACAGAATTCTGGTAACTAAAAGTGAGAAGCAACAGAGGAGAACAACTCAGTCCCACCAGTTTTAGTGTTGGGAACAGAAAAAAAAGGTAAGAAATTTTGTTTAAAAAGGCTCAACATGGAAGTGATAAGAAAGAACAGAGATTGTGTTAAATTTAAGATGATAAAAGACATCTGTCTAAACAGAAATATTCAGAAAGCAAGTAACATTATGAGACAACACTCTGGATCAATATTGAATGTCGACAGTTATTGATCATCCCCTTATTGATCCAAGAGACTGGATGCATTTTCAAAAGAGAGAGCATGAACCAAAGAGCAGAAAGTCAAGAACTGAGTCTTTCAGAATGTCCACAAAGATGAAAAAGCAGAACAGTTAAAAAATAAATTAAACAAAATTTAAGAGAGGAAAACCAAGAAACTAAAATACAGTAGTGTTAAAAAGCAAGGGAGCTAGAGAATCTTGAAGAGAGAGTAGTCAATCTAGGTCAGGAAATCCACTGGAATTGAATAAAAGTGTCACAGGTGACCTATAATATGTGCTCAATATATTGTTGGACAAATAAAACTGGTTAAATAAAGTATGTACAGTTAATATTAAGTTTTTAAAAGAGAAAAAAAGCATATATATATATATATATATATATATATATATATCCATAAGCATCTAGGTGCACATAAATCTTTTTTATTTTTCAAATATAATTTACATTCAATATTACTCTGTATTAGTTTCAGATGTACAGCAAAGTAGCTTTAAAAATCAAGTACTTTGTAGAGTGGTCCTCCCGTTGCTTCAAGTACCCACCTGGCCCCACACATATTTATCACAATATTATTGACTGCGTACCCTATGCTATAATCTACATCTCTGTGACTATTTTGTAACTACCAATTTATATGGTTTGATCCCATCACCTTTTTCACCCAGCCCCTTTACCCCCCTCTCCTCTGACAACTGTCAGTTTGTTCTCTGTATCTATGTGTATGTTTTAATTTTGTTTATTTTGTTCATTAGATTCTGCATGTTAAGTGCAATTATATGGTATTTATCTTTCTCAGTCTGACTTATTTCACTTAACACAATACCACCTGGGTCCATTCATGCTGTCACAAAGAGTACAATTTTGTTTTTTACGGCTGAATATTATTCTATTGTGTATGTATATGTACCACAGCTTTTTTTATCCATCATTTATTGATGGGTAGTATTTGGGTTGCTATACCACCTTCTTAACTATATCCTATGTAATAAAGAGGAAATATGCTAAATGACCATCACTCCATCACAAAGATGGCTGCACCCACAGCTAAGGCGAAGTTCCCATAAGGAGCCTTAACGAGCCATCAGCAGGGACCTGAGGGTACGCCCTCCCGTGCCCCCGTAGGGCTTGGCAGGGGACCTCAGGCTGTGCCCTCCCCCAACAGTCAAGGGCTTGGCAGGGGACCTCAGGCTGCGGCCCCTGCCCTGGTGGAGGCTGGGGAACCTGAGGCCACACCTGGGGGACCTCAATGTGCACTTCCCATCCTGGTGCTGGGCTAGGGGACCTCAGGTTGCTCCCCCGGCCCCAGCACCAGGACGGGGGACCTCAGGCCACACCCCCCATCCTGGCGCTGGGCCAGAGGACCTGAGGCTACGCCCCCTGCCCAGCGGGACTTGACAAGGGTGGAACTGGCTGGGTCTGGAACTATCCTAATGGGTGGGGGGGCAGCCAGATCTGGGTCTCATGTGATTTTGAGGTACATGTGGGTGGGCAGGGACTTTACTCTGGGTCCTATGGTGTGCCCCAGACTCTCACAGGAGGAAGGTTTTCATACACATTTTACTAACTTTCTTTCATCTCTGACACTTATATTATAGAGAAAGGGCAAGTAGCAATATTAAATTATTTCCTCTAATTAATCCCCTTTTAATGTGCACGAATTTCGTGCACCTGGCCAATAATATAAGAATATACTCAAAATGGATTAAAGACTTAAATGTAAAACCATAAAACTATTATAAGAAAACATAGGCAGTAAAATACTGCACATTTTTCTTAGCAATGTGTTTTCTGATACATCTTCTTGGGTAAGGGAAATGAGAAAAAAATAAATGGGACTACATTGAATTAAAAAGGTTTTGCACAGTAAGGGAAACTATCAAGAAAACAAAAAGACAAACAACTGAATGGGAGAAGATATTTGACAGTGATATATCTGATAAGTGGTTAATATTCAAAACTCATAAAAAACACAGAAAATGACACCAGAAAAGCAAATCACCCAACTAAAAAGTAAGCAAAAGACCTGACTAGACACTTCTCCAGAGGACATACAGAAGGCCAATAGAGATATAAAAAGATGCTCAACATCACTAATCATCAGAAAAATGCAAATTAAAACCACAATGAGATGCCACCTCACACCTATCAAAAAAGTTATCAATAAATCAATAAACAACAAGTCTTAGAGAGCACGTGGGAAAAAAGGAACCTCATGCACTGTTGGTGGGAATGCAGATGGGCGCATCCACTATGCAAAACAGTGTGGACGTTCTCAAAAAATTAAAAATGAACCCTAGGCATTTTGGCTCTGTGATAGAGTGTTGGCCCACAGTCTGAAGGGTCATGGGTTCAATTCTGGTCAAGACATGTACCTTGGTTGCAGGCTCGATCCCCAGTCCTGATCAAGGCACATGCGAGAGGCAACCAAGCGACGTGGCTCTGTAACTTCAATGTCTCAATGTCTATGTCTGTCTGTCTGTCTGTCTGTCTCTCTCTCTCCCCTCCCCCCTTCCTTCCACTCTAAAAATCAATGGAAAAATATCCTCAGGTGAGAATTAACAAAACAAAAAATTAAAAATGGAATTGACTTATGACCTAGGATTCCAATTCTGGGAATGTATCTGAAGAAACTTGAAACATTGATTTGAAAGAATACATGCACACCTATGTTCATTGCAGCATTATTTACAAGAGCCATGATATAGAAGCAACCCATTAGTCTCTTTTTAAAATATGTACTTTGTTTTCCAAATTTTCTACAAGAAAAAAAAAAGTTATTTAAAAATAGAGTTTCAAGAAATAGAGAAAGCTAAATTGGTGTAAGTTAAGAAAATAAAATTGGTAGTTTCACCAGTTTAGCTACTGGTTGGATTCAGCAAGCAGGTAAAAGATTTTTAAAGAAACTTCAGCACATATGAAAGAAGAAATAAGTAATCTGTAGAGAGGAGAAGATTAAAAATATTAAAGAAAAAGGAAAGGAAATTAATAGAGAAGAAAAAAGAAGATATGGATAAATATTTGAGGAACTAAAGAAATCAAGCCAGATACAGATTTTAGTCACAAAGGATTTTCCTGAATATTTTCTGGTGTTTTTTGTCTTTTGTTTTTATATGAATTTAGTTATTTTAGCAGGAATTTGTAGTCATATTTATTTTTCTGGGAAACTCATTCATATCCTCCTAACCAAAATAGGATTGCAATTAAAGACCTGTTGGACCTTAAAGCATTCTAACTGGTTCTATAAGGTAGATAAAGAAAGTTAAGCCGAAGCCGGTTTGGCTCAGTGGATAGAGCTTCAGCTTGCGGACTGAAGGGTCCCAGGTTCGATTCCAGTCAAGGGCATGTACCTTGGTTGCGGGCACATCCCCAGTAGGGGGTGTGCAGGAGGCAGCTGATCGATGATTCTCTTTCATCGATGTTTCTGACTCTCTGTCCCTCTCTCTTCCTCTCTGTAAAAAATCAATAAAATATATTTTAAAAAAAAAAGAAAGTTAAGATTTTGTATACTTCCATTCATTTTATTTAGTAAGTGATCTCCCACCTTTTCAGTATCTTGCTTCTCCAGATGTGACTGGGTTTCAGGAGCTGAATGAGCATCTTTATCACTATTTCCGTTGTCAAATTCTATCACATTCTGTACATGTTCTTCTTTTGGTAATTCTTCTGAGCTCTCTGATATGCGTGGAGTAGACTCCAACCTAAAAACAAAAACAAACAAACAAAAAAACCCATTCTTACATGCTTTCTTAAGGATGAATATAATTTCAGAAATCTGTTAATAAAGTAACACTTTAAAGAACCAACTAAGTGTTGTTCAGTCAACAATTTCAAATTTTACAGGTCCAAGACCAACCTTTTCATCCTATAAATTGATTCTCCTTCCTATCTTGTTCTCCAATTCAATTAATAACATCAACATCTTTTCAAACATGTAAACAAGATCTTCCCTTTATTCGTATCTGATAATATCTTATTCTATTAAAGTAAACATACATCCTAGTATACCTGGGACTATAGCGTTTAAGGCTTTTATCCCAGCATTAGCATATTATAATGTCTCTTTCTTTCTCAAAAATATCAGTTTGTACCATATATGATATGGTTTAGTTCTACTTCCGAAATGCCTTTCAAACATATCCCTAACTTACTAATACCATTTTCAAGCCCCAATTCTCTCTGGAGAATTCTCACAGTAACTTCTCCCAACTCATCTTTTCTAGATATATAGATAATAGATAGATAGATGATAGATAGACAGACAGATAGATAGACAAGGAGGTTGGGGAAAATAGTGATGTAAAATATCGATCAGTTGCCTCTCATTCACACCTCAACCAATATTGTATCTACAACCTGGGCATGTGCCCTGACTAGGAATCAAATCGGCAACGTTTCAGAGCTCAGAACAACACTCAACCAATTTAGACGCACCAACCAGGGCACCCAATTCATCTTAATACTTATTCTTTAGTAAGGTTTTCAGAGCTGTGTTTCTCATATAGATATCTGTACCTGTGACAGCCCCACTCAGAAAACTGATAGTTTTCTATGGCTTAGAGAATCCTATATAATAAAAGAGAAACATGTAAATTGACTGTACCTCCGCTACGCTCACCAAACAGGAGTATGCAAATTAATCCAACAAAGATGGCGGGTTAATTTGAATACTCGGGCACTGAGCGGCCTGGGTCCCGGGAACATCCTTGGGATCCAGGCCAATCCTTGCCTGTAGGCCAACACGTAGACCCTGAGCGGCCGGGGTCCCAGAACATCCCCAGCCACCCCAGGCCTACAGGTGCAGACACCAAGCGGCTGAGGGTGGGGCGGGAACATCCCCGCGTCACCATGGCGACGTGGCAGATATTCCCGCCCAGCGAATGCTTGCACTTGTGCCATTGCCAAGCAGCAGCCCAGGTCTACACCCCCAGCCCAGCAAGGCCTAGGATCTCCACACGCCTCCAAGCCCAGCGCCCACAACACGGGACTGGCTGGCGGCCTCAGGGGCATGTGGAGGCTGGGCAGTGCCACACAATGGCCGGGGATCTCCGCATGCTCCCAAGCCCGGCACCCATGACGTGGGGCTGGCTGCCAGCCTCAGAAGCATGCCCCCCCCCCACACAGGGTGGCGGGGACACACCCCTAGCCCAGTGGACACAATGCAGGGAGTCCTCTGTACATGAGCTGCAGAGGAAATACCTTTTCTTTTTTAAAAATATATTTTATTAAATTTTTTTTTACAGAGAAAAGGAAAAGGGATAGACAGTTGGAAACATCATTGAGAGAAAAACATCAGCTGCCTCCTGAACACTCCCCACTGGGGATGTGCCCCCAAACAAGGTACATGCCCTTAACAGGAATCAAACCTGGGACCCTTCAGTCTGCAGGCCGACATTCTATCCACTGAGCCAAACCAGTTTGAGCATAAACACCTTTTCTGACCGCTCATTGACAAAACTCCCTGTAAGCTGCCACTTGCAGTGTTCTTGATAACTTGGGTAATAAGAATCCAAGAAGGTGATCTAGGGTTTTTCCACCACACTCCTGAAGGAAAAAATGAAGGTTTGCTGCTGGAGAGTCTAAGAAATATCATATCCTGCCCGAGTAGGTTTGGCTCAGTGGATAGAGCCTCAGCCTGCCGCCCACAGGGTCAGGGTTCGATTCTGATCAAGGGCATGTAACCTAGGTTCCAGGCTCCTCCCTGGCCGGGGCCCAGGTCAGGGCTCATGCAGGAGGCAACCAATCAAAGTGTCCCTCTCACATTGATATTTCTGTCTTTCCCTCTCTCTTCCACACTCCCTAAAAATCAATGGAAACATATCCTCAGGTGAGGATAAAAAAGAAAGAAATGTCATATCCTATGAAAGACACATCTTGAAAATGCCTAAAGAAAGTTGTCATGTTTTCATGGTGAAGGGACTGGAGTCTGTGTTGATGAGAGCACCTTGGCAGCTATAGCAGCAGGGTGAGGGGGCTGCGCCTTCCCCTGATCAGTCCAGCTGCCTCCCACAGAGGGAGGCCAGACTGCAGCTTAGGCCTGCTCCCCACAGTAGGACATCCCCTGAGGGCTCCCAGTCTGTGCAAGGGGGCAGGCTGGGCTGAGGGAACTGCCTCCTCTGTGCACGAATTTTGTGCACCAGGCCACTAGTAAGGTATAGCTCCCTTTAAAGTCTAACAAGACCAGACCCTTATATTCTTACCTCCTACTAGATACTACTGTAACAATGAGAAATTGTAACTCACCCCACCATTCTTCTTGACACTGTTTCTGTAAATGCTGATTCTGACTAATATTAGCTTATAGATGAACAGCATCCTATACAATAAAGAGGTAATATGCAAATTGACCATCACGCCCTAGCACAAGATGGCCACCACATGTGGTCAGAGGATGGCTGCCACAAGATGGCTGGTAGGGAAGGGCAGTTGGGGGGACCAGGCCTGCAGGAGAGGGCAGTTGGGGGCAACCAGGCCAGCCAGGGAAGGCAGTTGGGGGCAATTGGGCTGGCAGGGGAGCAGTTAGGCGTCGATCAGGCTAGCAGAAGAGTGGTTAGGGGGTGATCAGGCTGGCAGGCAGAAGCAGTTAGGGGCAATCAGGCATGCAGGCAGGCAAGCAGTTGGTAGCCAGGAGTCCTGGATTGTGAGAGGGATGTCCGACTGCCAGTTTTGGCCTGATCCCTATGGGCAGTCAGAAATCCCCCAAGGAGTCCCAGATTGGAGAGGGTGCAGGATGGGCTGAGGGACTCCCCGCTACCGCCGTGCATGAATTTCATGCACCGGGCCTCTAGTGTTTGCATAAGAATCCTAGGAACTAAATTCAAAAGATGCAGACTGACCTTCAGTCATCCTAGTTCTGGGAAACTTGCTAATATTTAACCACAGAACCAGGATGATGCAGAACAAGAATGATGAAGACCAGGGTGATACACACCAGACTATCACTTCACCAGTTTTGAGATCCTTATCGAAATGGACTAGCCTGCATATACAGAATTACTCAACTTCCTCATCATGATTTCTTTGTTCTGCTTCCCCTGTTCCTCCTTATAAAAACCTCTGTCTGCACTGAGATGCTGAGACGGGCTTTTGACAAAGAGTCCCCTGTCTTCTCAGGTGACTACCACTTGAATAAACCTCTTTCCTTTTCATCAGAATGTGTCTCACAAGTCTGGCTTCTGTGGCAGCAGGCAGTTGAAACCTGGTTTCAGTAACACTACCATTTACCTTATATATCCTTATCAACATTCCCCTTAGTTTTGTATCTTTGTTTGTGTTATTCTTGTAGTCTAGATCTGTACAATGCAATACAGTAGCCATAAGACACGTGTTACTATTTATGTTAATTAAAAGTAAATGAAATGAAAAATTCAATTCCTCAATAGCACTAGCCATACTTCAAGTGCTCAAATGGCTGCCATACTGGACAGGGCAGACACAGGACATTTCCTTCATTACAGGAAGTTCTTTGGACATCCATGGTATAGAGCCAGGCTCAGCAAACTTTTCCTTTATGTTTTGTGGGCCACATGATCTCTAAATAACTACTCAACTCTGCCACTTAACTCAAAAGCAATCATAAAAACATGTAAACTAATGGATGTGTTACAATAAAGCTTTATTTACAACGGTTGGAGAGTCAGATTGGACCTATGGACCATAGTTTGTGAACCCTTGGGCTAGAATTTCTTGTTAATTCACCACTTATTTCTGAAGCCCTGGCCCAAATATCAAATGTCTCCATCCCCTCAATTTAGAGTCAGTCACGCTCTCCTATGCATCACAGTAATTTGCACTTCTATTATTATACCATCACCATCTATTTTGCAATGCTCTTCACCTGTGCCACAAACAAACACATGTATAAGAAACCACTAGGTATTCTTCAAGGGCAAAGATAAAATTATGTTCTTTGTAGTGTCTGAAGCATTCAGGTATATAGCCTTACTGTTGTTTATGAAAAGCAAACTGAATGCCATATCATTCTGAGATGTTCAATTTAAAATACATTGTTACATTTCCTTCTAAAAAGTGTATTACATCAAAATGTGGCTCAGTGAGAAAACCATAATTATCTAAACTCTTATTCTATTCAAAAATTACTCGATTTAAATACCTATTTATATTGCCTTTAACATGAATTTCTTACTAAAATAAAACATTTACATACTGACACAATTATACAAATGAAAAATTATTTACATAATAAAATTAGTATAGATACAAAATTTTCTACATGAGTAAAATAATTTTATAGCTAAAATGGCAAAACTATGAATGGTTGATTCAGGAACAGTTGGTAGGACTAGTAGGGCAGAAGTGTAGATTTAATATAAAATTAAAAATCTTGTTTTCATAAGATTCAAAGGAAAATAGAAGGAAAGTTTTTTTTTGTTTTGTTTTTTTAAATATATTTTATTGATTTTTTTACAGAGAGGAAGGGAGAGAAATAGAGAGCTAGAAACGTCGATGAGAGAGAAACATCGACCAGCTGCCTCTTGCACAACCCCTACCAGGGATGCGCCCGCAACCAAGGTACATGCCCTTGACCGGAATCGAAACCGGGACCTTTCAGTCCGAAGACCGATGCTCTACCACTGAGCCAAACCGGTTTCGGCTAGAGGGAACGTTTTGACCCAAGTGTTCTGTTGATTAAGAGGAGCTTACTGCATCATTACAATTATCACTAATTTATGTTATATCCAATATCCCAGTGAAATGAATCCGTTATAATGTACAATTGAGGGTTTTTTAAATTGACCACACCTCAGCATTACTAAAAATTACAGCTACTGTCAAATTCAAAGTTGGTGATAATGACACATTTGGGATAACCAATAGAATATTCTCCTGAACTTTCATGCCTATGAGGCTAATTTATGAGTTTATTCTATTCCCTTACTAGCACATTCTCCCTATAGCGTTGTCAAAGTGACATCACTGGTAAGTGTTACACAATAATCTTGTAGAAAAATTCAAATACCAACTCCTATACCAAGGTCATTTGCTACATGAACAATATACTACTACTAAATATTAATAATGTGAAAATAAGAATAAACAAAATAATGAGGGTAAAATAAACAATACTTTACTTAATTCCTGAAGCTGTGGGTGAAGTCTGGGGTGTCTTTTCATCTTCCCCTGGAGGACTACTAAATTCAGAATGCTGAAACCGCTTTTCAACCTTTGGCCGCTTCAGATTACTACTTCGAGTACGAGTGGAAACTGATGTTTTATCATGACCTAAGAAAAAATAGCAGACATGCAAGAACTATGCTAGTTTATATATATCCCCACCATTATACATTTCCTTTCTCTCATATCAGATTTTGCAATATTCATTCCTCACATTTCCATGTTATCTTGAGCTTTACAAAGTGTTTTTTGCATTTTCACTTATATTCTCTCCCAATAATCTCTGTCAACCTTATGAAATAGTGTAATTTTAATATATTCTCCCTAAATGATACAGGGGAAAATATTGGATTTAATATTAAAATAAAACATTAGTTGCACTGCGTAAGTGGGAAGATTAGATTTTTCTACTTTTCCTGGTTTCATGAAATCTGACCAAACTAAATGAATCTGAATATGACTGGGGAATTTGGACTGCAATATAATAGAAATGGGGCTTGTTAAATCTTGGGAAATAAGACAGATGATACTGTCTGTATTTTACAGAAAGAAGGAAGAGAGGTACCGTAGTTCACTCTGTTCACACAGCAAAATCAGTGGTAGTGGTGGCATTAGAACAGTGGTTGGCAAACTGAGGCTCGCAAGCCGCAGTTTGCCTCTCTGTTGACTAATGAGTTTGCCGACCACTGCATTAGAACCCAGAACTAGACTTTAGAGCTGGGTAAGTCTTCACTTGTTTGCTTGTGCAGGCGCACACGCGCGCGCGTGTACACACACACACACACACACACACACACACTAATTCCAAGTATTTCAAATACGTTCTAATAGATCAGCTGAATTTCTTACCTTCAGAAGTGCTTGCAACAGCATCTTTTAGAGAATCAACCTAAAATAGAGATACAGATTAAAACCAAATGCTCAATCTACTCCCTGTGGATCTACTTTATTCAGTGTCAAAGAAAATCTTTTAAAACATTTTTCAAATAGCACTTTTTGTACTCACTATTCATCAATTAAAACGTATTTAAGAAATAAAAAGGCTATGTTATAGCCCAGATTATTATGAGGCTAAGAACTTATCAAGCCATCTCATGTCTTGTAAACACTGGAGTTTCCAGTATTCTGTCTTCAGCAACATTCTCTTTTCAACCCATGCATTCCCTTTGCCATTTTATCTACTATCTTCACTTCAACATTTGCTAGTATATACAAGTTAATTCCAACTTCCAAAGCTCTATTTCTAATTAAATATCCCCCCAGTGGATGTTCCATCTAATTTCACATCCAACCTGTCTCAAACGGAACAATATCATTTTAATAATCTTTTCCCAATAGTATTCCCTATCTTAGTTCAGTGACAGTAACAATTCTGTCAAACCAGAATGGCTGTGAGACAGTAATGACTTCTTCCTGTCCCTCAATCAACCACAAAGCCTGTCAATTCTGACTTTCAGAATCTCTCAACTGCCCTCTCCTTTGTATTGCCAATGCTTTAGTTCAGGCCTTTCTCATCTTCATCATGAACTGTTCCAATAGCCTCCTCACTGGCATCCCTCACTCCAGCCACATGCCTCATAATCCTCTCCACCTTGATGACAGTGATGCTTCCCATCTGCAAGTTGTGCTACTCCTTTACATTTCAAAAAATAAAATAAAATTTAATAGTTTATCACTACCTACAATACAAACTCAACATACCATTTTCTTTCCACCTCTGTGTTTTATACATGCCATCCCTTATAATTCCTAACACAGAACTCCCACATACCTTTTAATGGTCATTTCAGCTCAGTTACTACTTCACCAATTCCAGTTCCTGCACAGAATTAGTCATATATACTCTTTTATGTACCTGTAATCACTTGCTGTATGTGAGCTCTATTAAGGCAATTATTATCCTACTAGAGGCCCAGTGCATGAAATTCGTGCACATTGTCCCTTAGCCCAGCTTGCATCCTCTCCAATCTGGGACCCTTCGGGGGATGTCCGACTGTGTGATCGGGCCTAAACTGGCAGTCAGAAATCCCTTTCGCAATCCAGGACCACAGGCTCCTAACTGCTCACCTGCCTGCTTGCCTGATCGCTCCTAACCACTCTGCCTATCAGTCTGATCAATCCCAACCCTCCCCACCCCCGCCAGCCTACTTGCCCCCGACTACCCCCCTGCCAGCATGCTCACCCCCAACTGCCCCCCCCCCCACTGGCCTGATTGCCCCCATCTGCAACCCCCACCAGCCTGGTCGTCCTCACCTGCTCCCACCTGCAGGCCTGCTGATCCCAGTATTACCCCCTGCCGGCCTGCTCACCCCTACCTGTCCCCCCCTGCTAGCCTGCTCGCCCCCAACTGCCCCCCCGCGGACCTGATATCCCCCCCGCGGACCTGATATCCCCCAACTGCCCCCCCCCGCCCCCGCGGACCTGATATCCCCCAACTGCTCCCCCCCCCCCCCCCCCGCAGACCTGATAACCCCCAACTGCCCTCCCCACCTGCCAGCCTGCTCGCCCCCAACTGCCCCCCCGCGGACCTGATATCCCCCACTATCCCCCCCCGCGGACCTGATATCCCCCAACTGCCCCCCCGCCCCCCCCCGCGGACCTGATATCCCCCAACTGCCCTCCCCACCTGCCAGCCTGCTCGCCCCCAACTGCCCCCCCGCGGACCTGATATCCCCCAACTCTCCCGCCCTACTCGCCTGCTCACCCCCAATTGCTGCACGCCTCCCCCCCACAACCCCCCAGCCTGATTGCCTCTAACCGCCTCTGCCTCGGCCCTGCCATCATGGCTTTGTCTGGAAGGACATTGGGAAGGACTCCCGGTCTAATTAGCATATTACCCTTTTATTAGTACAGATAGTATAATTGTCCACTTATCTGTTCCAAGAGTGGACCATTTACTTGTCCTAGGCTTAACAGACCCATAATTTGTATGCCAGCACTTGCCAAGGTACCCACTTTACGGCAAGAGGGCTCAGGCCGGGCTGAGGGACAACTCCCCTCCCTCTCCCAGTGCACAAATGTTGTGCACCAGGCCTCTAGTTACATTATAAATGTAAAACTTAATATGTTAAGAAAGTAAATGATGGCACCTATAACAATAATCTTCTATAATAATAAAAAGGTAATATGCTAATTAGACCAGACAGCTGAATGACCTTCCAGACGACCTCCGGGACAAAGCAGGGCTGCTCAAGGGCCGAGGCAAGCCACCGTGGCTGCCAGGGCTGAGCCCCTTGCAAGAATTTCGTGCATCGAGGCTCTAGTTTACATATAATAGGCTAGTGTGCTGCTGCTTAACAATCGTATTTAAAAATAGTAATACCGTGAAAAATACTTAAAATGTTATGTTATGCACCCTTGTAGCTTCCAAAAAAATTGTTATGTTAGTGATAAAAGCAGTTAGAATTAACATAAAACAAAAATAAAATGTATGCAGATACATGTATATTATATGCCAGATATTAACAGTTGCTATCTCTGTTTATTTTCTTCTACATTATTGTATGTGAATTCCAAATTATTTTTCAAAGAAAAATTAAATCCTTAGTAACCAATTAAATGATGCCAGAAAACTAATACAGTAGAAATTACATAAGTCTGTTGAATGAACAAAAACATTTAAAAAATTAAATATTCACTGAATCTATTTTAAAAAAACAAAAAATATTTCCTACAATATATATACAGTGTACCTACAGTTAGCTGCATCTCACTAGACGGACCGTCTTCAGCTCCTGCTTCATATTCGGGAACAGATACAAGACCATATTCTCCAGATGTGGTTCTTTTAGCTTCCTTTGGAGAAACTACTGTGTGCAGAAGAATTTTACAAATTGTAACCCAATCCAGTATTTGGTTTTAATAACATTGCTTTGACTTTCACAAGAGCCCTACGGTGCAGCACGAATATAAGAGTGTTGGAAATCTAGGTGTAGGATATCCCCTTCACCTATACCTTACAATAAAACCTTACAATTTTAAAGCGTCTTAAATAATCTGTATTTTGTGACTTTAAGAAGAGACACAGGAGACTGTGGACTATCTTTGATCTCCTGATGCCTATTCTATACTGTCTCAGTATCTCTGTGTATTTCTTACACACCAATTATTACATTCTGCTACACTATTCTTAATAACTCAAATATTAATATTAATACATAACAAAAAAAACCATACTTTAGGAAAGAGCAATCACGTCCCAGCATACCACTGGAGTGTAAGATACCATCACCATCAGGCACTGCTATTTTTAAGTGGGACATGTGTTCAAACTAAAAACATTCTTACCTGTAAGTCTAAGTGTTTCTCTCTGTAATGCTCTGGTGACAGGTATTCTCTGGTACCACTGTCCAACACCTTCAACTTCCCAAAGGAGTTCATGGTCTCCTGGATACTTTTCACAGTATTGTTTGCAAGCTGAAAAACACATTTAGAATTTTCTAGAAATCCCAAATATCAATTATTTTAGAAAACAGAAAGATAGAAAGCTGCCAATTCACGTAATGGGCTAGCACAACTTTTTTATAGCAAAACAACAAGCCAACTCTAAAAAATTATACAGTCGTCTCATTTACATAAAAATTCTAAATGAAATTCCATATTAAAATTTTAATGTGCCCAAACTGGTTTGGCTCAGTGGTAGAGCGTCGGTCTGTGGACTGAAAGGTCCCGGGTTTGATTCCGGTCAAGGTCATGTACCTTGGTTGCGGGCACCCCGGTAGGGGGTGTGCAAGAGGCAGCTGGTCGATGTTTCTCTCTCATAGACATTTCAAGCTCTCTATCTCTCTCCCTTCCTCTCTGTAAAAAATCAATAAAATATATTTTTTTAAAAATGACTTTCATATAATGTTACATTAAAAAAAAAGTTTTAATGTGATCAAGCAATAAAAATTTAAATACAAGTTGTGTTTAATCTTTAAAAAGAAAATTATTAAATTTTATTACGGGACATAAAAGAAGAATTAAATAAAAGGATTGTTAAATTTAATAGTATAAAAACACCAATTATCCATATTATTTTGTAAACTTGATGCAATCCTAAACAAAATACCAACAGAGTTTCTTTTTAATGGAACTTTACAAAATTTGGTCCCAAATTCAAAATGAAAGAACAAAGGGTAAGTATTAAGGGATTTTTCCTATAGCACTCCTCCCCAAATTTAGTAGAGCAATCATCTATGTCAAATTATCAAAGGGTATGCAAGGGTTCATTCCGTTCACATGTATGGATCTAGAGAAAAACTATAATTCAAAATGGGGATACAACATTTGGTTCTTGTTTTCTAGATTTTTAATATTAAAAAGAGAGAGTAAACCTAGAAAATATATTTTTAGTGAAAATAAGCATCTACCGGTAAATTATATTTTATTAAAGTTTTCAAATTACTTTCCAGGATTAAATCTTACTACATTATGAAAAAATAGTCATTTGGGCTTTATACAAATGCAAATATAAATCCACTAATAAGTATTTACCTTACTTTTTATACTTTCTTATATGTCTGAGCTTCCTTCCTTCCTTCCTTCCTTCCTTCCTTCCTTCCTTCCTTCCTTCCTTCCTTCCTTCCTTTCTTCCTTCCTTCCTTCCTTCTTTTTTTAATTTAAAAGCTACCACAAGTGGTCAAATAATATAGACATTTCTCCAAAAAAGACATACAAAGGTCCAATAAGACATGAAAAGATGTTCAACATCAAATGCAAACCAAAACTACTAGAAGTCATTTCACACCTACTCAAATGACTACTATAAAAAAGGCAGATGAGCCCTAGCTGATTAGGCTCAGTGGAAAGAGCATTGGCCTGAGGACTAAAGGGTCCCGGTTTCAATTCTGGTCAAGGGCACGTGCCGGGTTGTGGCCTCGATCCCCAGTAGAGGGGGCGTGCAGGAGGCAACCAGTCAATTGATGATGGATAAACAAAATGTGGTATATCATACAGTGAAACATTATTTAGGTAACAAAAGGAATTAAGCGCCAAAACCAGTTTGGCTCAATGGATAGAGCGTCGGCTTGGGGACTGAAAGGTCCCGGGTTCGATTCCGGTCAAGGGCATGTACCTTGGTTGCGGGCATATCCCCAGTAGGGGGTGTGCAAGAGGCAGCTGATCGATGACTCACTCTCATCGATGTTTCTAACTCTCTATCTCTCTCCCTTCCTCTCTGTACAAAATCAATAAAATATATATATATATATATAAAAAAAAACTTAAAAAAAAAAAAAAGGAATTAAGCACTGATTCATACTACAGCATAGATGAATCTTGAAAACATTTGTGCAAAATAAAAGAAGCCAGACACAAAGGACTTACATATTCACTAGAGGCTCAATGGGCCTTCCTTCCCCGGCTGCCAGCAGGCAACCCCACACCTGGGCTTCCCTTGCAGCCCCAGCTTCGTTTAGAAGGATGTCCGGAAGGACATCTGGTCTAATTAGCATATTAAGCTTTTATTATTATAGAAGATATCATATGATTCCATTTATAAGAAGTGTCCAGAATAGGTAAATCCAAAAAGACAGAAAATAGATTAGTGGTTACTAGGTAATGGAGAAATGGGGGAATGGATGGTGACTGGGTTTGGTTACTGGTCAAGAGCACATGCCTAGGTTGGAGGTTCAATCCCCAGCCTCCATTGGGGTGCATGCAGAAATCCATGTGTCTCTCTCACATCAATGTTTCTCCTCTCTCTCTCTCTCTCTCTCTCTCTCTCTCTCTCTCTCTCTCTCTCTCTCTCTCTCTCTCTCTCTCTCTCTCTCCCTCTCCTCTCCCTTCCCACCCTCCCTTCTTCCACTCTCTCTAAAAATCAATGTAAAAAATATCCTCGGGTGAGGATGAACATTTTAAAAAGATGAATTTTATGGTATATAAATTAAAGCTCTACCTGACTATGTGGCTTAGTGGTTGAGTGTTGACATATGAACCAGGAAGTCATGGTTCCATTCCCGGTGAGGGCACATGCCCAGGTTGTGGGCTTGATCCTCAGTAGGGGGTGTGCAGGAGGCAGCTGATCAATGATTCTCTCTCATCGTTGATGTTTCTATCTCTCTCTCCCTCTCCCTTCCTCTTAGAAACCAATACAAAAAAAGTACTTAAAATAAAAACAAAAGTTTTTAAAATTAAAGCTCATATCTTAAAAAAAAAAAAAAAACACAAAAAAACCAACACCACAGATAAAGTGAGATAAGAACACTTTGCAGAATTAAGCCCTAAGCCAGTGGTCAGCAAAGCCAACAGAGCCAAATATCAACAGTACAACGATTGAAATTTCTTTTGAGAGCCAATTTTAAACTTAAACTTCTTCTAACGCCTCTTCTTCAAAACAGACTCACCCAAGTGGTGGTATTTTGTGGAAGAGCTACACTCAAAGGGCCAAAGAGCCGCATGTGGCTCGAGAGCCACAGTTTGCCTACCACAGCACTAGGGTATCAAAGAATCAAATTTTATTTAATATTGTTATATGCACATTTATAATATTCTGCAGAAACTAGTCAGAGACAAGTTTAACATTTTTCACTTATTCCATTTACCTTCGTACATTATAGAGGTCAGTGGGTACCGTAAGCCAAGTAGATCTTCTGTAAAGGAATCAACAAAGTCCTCTAGCATATGAAGCTCAAAATCTCTGCCTCGATATTTTTTTCTTATAAACATTGTATCAAGAACTGGCAGTTGGTAGCTTTGGGTAAGAAGTGAGGCACATATGCTTCCTGCAATCATAAGAACAGAAAGCCAACAATTTTTTACATTGAAAGAACTTTATGTATATACTTTTAGAAAACATGAGGTAACTGTCTGGGTTTTTCAGTAGATAAAAAAGGAGTGCTATCCCAAAAAGTTTCCTCTATCCCTTTTATGGCCAATCTATCCCTCCTGGGTCTCTGTTTGATTTCTGCCCCTACAAATTTGCTTTTACTTTTCTAGAATAACATAAATGGAATCACACAGTATGTTTTCTTAGTGCCTGGTTTCTTTTTCCCAACAAAATGATTCTGAAATCTAGTACATGCTATGTCTATCAGTACTTAATGGTATGCATGATATGGGTTAACTGAAATACATTTATCTATTTACTATTTTTAAAATTTATTTTTGTTGTTGAGGTTTTACAGATGTCCCCCATTTTCTCTCCTTTTGCCCACCTTGGCCTGGCTCCTGCCATTTGTCTTATTTACAATTTGGGAGGTTATAAATAAAGCTGTTTAGATAATCTCTTTTAAAACATTTTAAAAGGGGGTGCTATAATAAAACTAACAAAAAGTAACCTCACAGGGTGATCTGATCAAACATTCCAACCGGGGCAGGTCATGGAGGGTAGTCACACCCCAGGCAAATAATTTCTTTAGTGAGAGGTCTATCTTTGCCTTAACCAAACTCTGCCTATCATTTTGCGCATCTATATTAACATACCTTTGAAATGCTCATTTTCAGAACCCTTAGAAGCCTCAAAAGAACACGTAATCTTAACTAGCCTGAAGCCCAATCCCCAACTTGCTTTTCATGTCATCTTCCTTACATTCCCTCCTTAATTCCAAATGCATGAAAGAAGCTGAAAACTATCATTCCGGGAAGCATTATTCTCTGTTGAGATCTTGCTTCCCAGCACTGTCATCAGTTTGTAAAATAATGCAATAATTAGTAAATTATAATACAAGAATAAACTGTTTCATGTACTCACAACTAAACCTAGTTTGGCTCCACCTGTACATATTCATTTCAAAAAATCATGCTGATTATCTTCTTTGCCTACATCTTAAATAGTTATACTTTGTATAAGGGTTATACAATGGCAATCAAATAAAGGGCAGAAAAACGTCATGTTACCAGAGATCTTCAGACATGTCAACAGCTGTAGACAATAGCACAGTTACCTAGTGGAGGAAAACCGCAACTGCTACCTTAAGTGAAGTCTTCACTACATAAAATGTATTGCACATGGCAATTAAATATTTATATTCCTCAAAGTTTCCTCTTTGACCACCTTCTCTTTCTAAATTCTCACTCTGGGTAATTTCACCTACTCCCAGAGCTTCTACCATTTATCCAAATACTGACATCTACCAATCTTTAATTTCTGTAATTCCTGAGATTTACTCCAATGGAATACCTCATATAAATGTAAGGACTACAAAAACCACATGATCATCTCAATAAGTGGAGAAAAGAGTATTTGATAAAAATCCAACGCCTTTCATGATGAAAATACTCAACATCCTCCACCTGATAAAGAGATCTATGAAAAACCCACAGCTAACAACACACTTAATGGTGAAAGACTGGATGTTTCCCCTATAAGATTAGGAACAAGACAAAAATGTTCACTCTCACCACTTCTATTCAACATTGTACTAGAGGTTGGGTAATTAGTCAAGAAAATAAAATAGAAGGCACCAGGTTGGAAAAAAAAAAAGTAAAATTATTTTTGCAAATGACACAACCTTATATCTAGAAAACCTTAAGGAACCATTAAAAATTTATTAAAACTGACATATAAGTTTAGTAAGGTTGCAGGATCAACATACAAAAATCAACTGTATTTCTATACACCAACAATGAACAATCTGAAGATGAAATTAAGATAACAATTCCTGCCCTCCGGTACAGCTTAGTGGTTGAGTATTTACCCATGATCAGGAAGTAATGGTTTGATTCCAGGTCAGGGCACATGCCAGGGTTTAGGGCTTGATCTCCAAAAGGGAGCAGCCAATCAATGATGTTCTCTCATCATTGATGTTTTTATTCCTCTCTTCCCTCTCTCTGACATCAATAAAAACATATTTTTTAAAAAAAGATAAAATTCTTACAAGTAAATTCAACAAAAGTGCAAAACTTGCAAACTGAGAAGTATAAACCTTGTTAAAAGAATGAGCACCTAAATAAATGCTAAAACATCTCATGTTCATTAATCAGAATACATAACATTGTTAAGATGTCAATACTCCCCAAATTGGCCTACAGACTCAAAATCCCAGCTGGACTATTTTCCTGAAACTGAGAAGGTAATCCTAAAATTGATATGGAAATGCAAAGGACTACCCCAGGAACTTTCTATCTGCAGCTTCCCGGTCCCCTAGGTCAGTGGTCGGCAAACACATTAGTCAACAGAGCAGCAAACCGTGGCTCAGGAGCCGCAGTTTGCCAACCACGGCACTAAGTCCTCAGAATCCTTTGCATTCAGCAAATTAGGAAAAAGAATGCATCTCTGACCTGATGTCATACATATAATTTCTTTAATTACTTTGGGGAGACTTAATCACACAGCCCCACCCAACTGTGCAAGTGACTAGAAAATATAATATCTGGCTGGGCAGCTGTGGACCAATGACTAGAATATAGAAGAGGAAGCACAAATATTTGGTTAGCTAGCAGCCTCAGCTAACTTTCCTCTTCTTTTTTATCTCCCATCAGACTTAATATATGTGCTGCAGAAGTGAACACACCCCCTTTTAACTTTTAGGAAATGAATGACACATTTGAGCAGTTAGTCCCTTTTGCTGGCAGACTTCCTCCACACAGTTATGTTTGTTTGGTTACCTCAGGCTGATATAAGTAACTTACTTACATCCCATGCCAATATTCACAAACACTCATACTCACTTTATACAGTTTTGACAGATCTTATCTTTATTTTAAAAATGTGTTGACTTCTCTGGCCCACATAAACATCCACACCTCCCCCAGGTGATCCGACTTACATTTCTAACTGTGTACTATCTCTACTTACATGTTCTACGGGCACAATGAACTTCACATGTCAAACTAAACTCAAGTATTACCAAGTCCACTCCTTCTGTATTCCCAATCTCAGTTCATAGTTTCCCACCTAAGCATCCACACCAAAACCCTCAAGATTCCTCACTGGTTACTCTTCTATCCCTTCCTACACAGGCAACCGAGTCACCACACAAAAATCTCCCTCAAATCTGCTTCCTTCTCTGTCACTACTGCCACTTTCCAAACAGGAGTACTTCTTTTAACTGGAGTACTAAAACAGCTATTTTAATGGACTTCAGAATACATATATGTCAAATATCACACAATAAACTAGTGTATAAAACTATTTAAAAAAAATACATTTCACTGACTTTTTTACAGAGAGGAAGGGAGAAGGGTAGAGAGCCAGAAACATCGGTGAGAGAGAAACATCAACCGGCTGCCTTCTGCGCACTCTCCACTGGGTATGTGCCCGCAACCAAGGCACATGCCCTTGACCAGAAATCGAACCTGGGGCCCTTGAGTTCACAGGCTGATGCTCTATCTACTGAGCCAATCCAGTCAGAGCTAAAACTATTTTTTTTTTAATAATCTTTCATCTATCTAATCCAAAAAAATAAATAAGTTCCTCACAGTGATCTCTTACTTCAAGCAAAAAAGAATTTTATATAGTTTCTTAAATTTTGCTGAACTGTAATAAGACTTAACCTCATAAACAAAGACTCCTTTTATATACCAAGGCTATTTTTATATCCCAACTATTATCCCCATATACTGATTTGCTATTTAATTAAAAAATCATAAGTAATCGCATAAGGCTTTCACTCAACTAGAACTTTATTTAATAAAGATGTTATCATTTTCCTGGTACAATTCTTTTTCCTGATATGTATGTAGAAAATATTTTTATCACAAAGTGTTTTAGTATATTTTATAGGCAGTTTTTCCAAAATATTTTATGTTTGGGTTTCCTTTGTATAAAAAAAATAGTTCCAGACTAAATTAACTGGTTACTGATTCAAAGACTAGTACAGTATAAGCACAACTAACTCCATTATTATCTGGGAGAGTAGAGCCAGAGCATAAAGCAAGAAAGAACAAAAATTAACAGGGTATAAGGTAATTAGCAGAGAAGCACCAGAGGATCATGGGTTCAATTCCCAGTCAAGGGCACATACCTGGGTTGCGGATTCTACCTCCTCAGTCTCTCTCTCTCTGTCTCCCTCCTCCCTTCCACTCTCTCTAAAATTCAATGGAGCCTGGCCAGAGTGGCTCAGTGGTTGAGCATCAATCTATGAACCAAGAGGTCATGGTTTAATTTCCAGTCAGGGCACATATCTGGATTGTGGGCTTGATCCCCACTGTGGGGGGGTGCAGGAAGCAGCTAATCAATTGTTCTCTCTCATCATTGATGTTTCTATCTCTCCTTCTCCTTTCCTCTCTGAAATCAATAAAAAATAATATTAAATTAAAATAATGGAAAAATAATCTTTGGATGAGGAATAACCAAAAAATAAAACTCAAAAACTTATCTACCAGCAAAAATAAAGGCCATATCTGACAGGAGAGGAACCCCAAATGCACATAAAATGAAGAGAAACACACTTCTGGAACCAAACACTGATCAGAAATACTAAAAGGGGAATGCTAGTCCCATTAACTGTGTCTTTCATCTAAAGCAAGCTCTCAACACGAAAGAATAAACTAATACATTATCTATGAGCTGATTTCAGAGAGGAAAATCCCCTGGAGCCAGCATGAAAAGCAAAAAGCCTCCAATTCCCATAGGAATTACCTTATATAAAATAAAGCATAAAGAAATTAAACCACACCTCAGCCGTTTTAGAACATTATAAAAACAACATGGTGCCTTTTATGCAATGCAGCAGTAAGCTTCCATTTAACAGACATTATTATTCTGCCCCTATATAATGATATCTTTCTGGAGTTAAGTGAATCATTGATTCTATTTCAAATTTGTACAAGAACAAAATAGAATATTAAAGAAGAACCAAAGTATTTACTAACCAACAAAACAATTTTAAAATCTAGATCATAGTATTTTATTCTTAAGAAAAAGTGACCTTCCTTTTATTGATGCTATGCATAATCTCATGATAAATATATATTAACTATGTGATTAAGATAATGGTCACAACTGTTCTTCAAGTCAGCAGTGAATTTGATAGAATCATTACACTGGACCTGACCAGATGAGCTAAGTCTGGAAGGTTTGAAATGCAAAAATGACAGGAAAATAATATGAGTGTTCTCAGTGAAAGCTCTTTTGGTCAAAGTACAGAACAAGACCAACTTTGTTATTTGGTTATTTATTTACATGGTGTAAGCAGGTTAGAGCTTTCTAGCTCCAGTACAACTAGAGAGTAAATGAACAGGAAAACAGGTACAACAAGATGAAGTTGCTCTAGTCGCTTAGGCAGAGGGTATATTTGGGTCTTAGGATCAGAAATTCAAACTTTAGAAGATTTCACAATTTCAAAGCTGTCTGGATTCTCTAAATACTGTATACTGAAGTACTTTGTTTTTCGTGGTAATTAAAAAAGCTGCTTTTAATATGTCAGGCTAACTCAGCAGCACTGAGCAGAAAAGGGTTATGCATTTGATCCACAGGTAACAAAGAGTTAAATATTCCCCGAAAAAATACTAAGTAAAATCACCTCAATTTGCACTCGAGATTCATTTAAAGGGAATAATGATACAGTTGGGGCTAAAAAGTAGGTTTTCATTATACACAGTTTAAATAACTTTTAAAGACTCACCTGTAGGCTTAACTGAATAAAACCCAACGGCCTCTCCTTTCTTCCACAGAATCTTAGCATAATCAGTACTGCTATGACACAGGAATGGGATCTCATTTCTCTCCATTTCCTGTTTTCTATAAATAATTCGATTCAGAACATATAGAACCACTCTCTCCCCAAGAGTTCTCACCTACAAAGAGAGTCAAACACCAGGCACAGCAGTTATAATATGCATCAATTACCTTGCTCCCTGCTTCCTACTGGCATTCGAAGCACTTTGAATGCATTCAAAATGATCTGTAAAACATTTTATTATCACAAAGGCAAGGCTAATCATTCCTACCAATAACAATCCATTTCTACACACACATATTATGCATGAATACTGCCTCTCAGCAAAATTCTGAAACTGGCGAAACGCGTTTCCGGTGCAGCAGCCCCCAGCATCTCCTATTTAGCAGTGTTTCCTTTCTGCTTCCCGCTGCCCATACCAGGGGTCTCGGCCACCCTGCTGCCTCCACCACTTCTACTGCTTCAACCGTTTTCACCCATTTCAGCTTCCACATTAAAATAATAATAATAATAAGCCGAAACCAGTTTGGCTCAGTGGATAGAGCGTCTACTTGCGGACTGAGGGGTCCCAGGTTTGATTCCGGTCAAGGACATGTACCTCGGTTGCGGGCACATCCCCAGTGGGAGGTGTGCAAGAGGCAGCTGATCGATGTTTCTCTCTCATTGATGTTTTTAACTCTCTATCCCTCTCTCTTCCTCTGTGTAAAAATCAATAAAATGTATTTTTAAAATAATAATAATAATAATAATAATAATGAGAAGTAGGGGGAGGCTTCATGTTATCTCCTGAAAATTTTAAGACCAATTACCTCATTTGATAAGCAAAGACATAATAATGCTCCTGGGGAAAGGAATCTGTCTCACCCTTTCCAGGTAAAATGTTAATTTAACAGTTGTGTTTTTGTTGTCTAACTATAAGGAATACCCCCTGCCCTTTTGGCCATACACACACATATATCAACCAGATGAGGGATGACGGTGGCACCAGGAAGGTCTAGTCTAGTGAAAACATACTTGGGGTCCCCACAGAATGGAAACTGAGCCTCGTTTCTTACAGGCAGGGCTACATGGTCACCAGGATCCCCCTTACCAACTTCCAGGCATCAGACAGTGGGGTTTTCCCAACAGACATCTTTCATTGCTAAAAACAAGAATTCTATGCACAAAGACTCCTTAAAGAAAAACAAGAGTGCCTTCTAATTAGATAAGTGGAGAGAGAAAACATTGCCATACAATCTACTCACAAAAACATCCCTAGTGGGAGATTTCCAATACCAAACACACTAAATGACAAAGCTTGTTAGCTTGCAAAGTATGGAACCTTTTTTCTGCCACGGGCCATTGGATATTTACAACATCATTTGAGGACCATACAAAATTGCCAACTTAAAAATTAGCCAGCTAGCCGAAACCAGTTTGGCTCAGTGGATAGAGCATTGGTCTGCGGACTAAAAGGTCCCAGGTTGGTTCGATTCCGGTCAAAGGCATGTACATTGGTTGCGAGCACATCCCCGATGGGGGTTGTGCAAGAGGCAGCTGGTCGATGTTTCTCTCTCATTGATGTTTCTAGCTCTGTTTCCTCTCCCTTCCTCTCTGTAAAAAAAAAATCAATAAAATATATATATTTTTAAAATTAGCCTGCTATATTTGGTCAAACATTTAATCACTTCTAATGCGTTGGCAGAGCCAGACCAGATGATTTCACGTGCCTTTAAGGCAATCTTTAATTCCCTGGAACAGCTCTGATCAGCATTAAATTATTCCTTACACTGAGCTAAAATTTATTTCCCAAAGATATTCTGGATCCACAGAGCCTACAAATATCTGAAAGCATCTGTAAGATCTCCCTACATTCCATACCAATTCTAAACAATTGAAGGAAAAGTAATGCAACTTTGGGTGCTTTTGCCATTCCTGTCCTCTTCCTTGAAATTGCTCCAGATCACCTAATATCTGTCTTCATGATGGGCATGCAGATATTACAGGTATAAACATTAAAGATATTGCTAAGAGAGTGGGGCTTTTCTGCATAAACTTGAGGTTTTTAAATTGGCTTTTTTGCCTACCTTCCTTTGCTTCTAATGAACACCCACTCTTTCTCCTGTGAGCTGCTCTCTCAGTTTAGTCCTCATGGTATACATGGTGCAGTTCATTTTTTGAACCTACGGATACTACTCTACATTTATCCCTATTTACTTTCATCATGTAAGATCTTCCCTTTTTTTCTTAATTCTGCCTTTCAGATTGGTTCTCCCATTCAGCACTGTGGCATGCAGAATGGACATGCACGCCATCTGTGTCTTCCTCTAAGTATTTTATGAAACTTAGTAATGAGGATGGAAAAAAAAACAAGTTTTGCAGTATTCTGCTGAGAACTTCCCCAAACGGCCGTATTGATAAGCAAGTTTCCTTCCTGGTCAGTGTCTCCTAGAGACAGAAAACCTAAGCAATCACACACGGAGAAGAACTGGCTTTTTCTCTACAGAACAAGGAAATCAGAAGCTGAAGCTGATATGAGTCACTACAGTTCAACTAACCCATAGGCATTCAATCTTCCTCCCCCAGTTCTCACATACCTTTAGCACAATGAAACTCTAAGGGCTTAATAAAACCTGGTTACAATAAAATGGAGAAGAGCTCAATAACTTCAAAAACTATCACTGTTTATAGGAATCATCACTGTGAAATGGCCTAAGTAAGAAACTTGTAAAATTACCTGCTTCAGCCCCTCTCTAGAAGGGACAGAGGTTTTCACGATATCGTCAATAGCCCACCACTGATCAGCCAGGTAAAGTGCCACAGCTAAAACAGAATAAATGGTCAGCATTTAAGTCTTAAGTCTTAACGTGTATAACATTACTATTTGGTAAGTTTGGTAAGTAAAAGATACCCTTAAGTATACTCATACTTCTAAAATACAATGTGGCCCCATTTATAGTATTTTTATTTCACTCATTAAACATTTAATAGTAAGCAATTAAGAATTATATTTTCCTAAATTTAAGTTTGAAACACGTGTTTGTTTGTTTTTATTCCTTCATGTAACTACCTTTTAATAAATTTCTAATTGTTTGGAGAAAACTCCTCAATTTTAAAGATTAAGCAAAAAAAGAGACCTGTGAGTGAGTCCTCAGGTGAAAAAAGAGCAAGAATTTTCTGGGTCGGATCTCCACCATAAAGAGGTACAAAGCCTACATTTGACAGGCTAATAGGAATCTGAAATGACAATTGATTAAACATTAGTGAAGAGTCTGTGAAGAAAATATAGGACAAAAACACCATAATTCTATCAAAATATTAACTTTTCCTACATTAATGCTAATTATATACCTTCATTTCATAGACAATATTTCTAGTTGTCTCAAAAAAAAAGTAGCTCCTAGCGGGTTTGGCTCAGTGGATAGAGCTTCAGCCTGCGACTGAAGGGTCCCAGGTTTGAATCCGGTCAAGGGCACATGACTAGGTTGTATGCTCGATCCCCAGTAGGGGGCGAGCAGGAGGCAGCCAATCAATGATTCTCTCTCATCATTGATGTTTCTATCTCTCTTTCCTTCTCCCTTCTTCCCTGAAAAAATAAAAATACATTTTAAATAATAAAAAAGTAAATCAGAATTCCATTTTGTAGGAAGTTTATTACCTTGCGGGGTGGTGGTGGGGTGGGGGGGGAGGGAATAGAAGTTTATTTCAATAAATATTTCTGTGTTCTAGCCAAAAGTCTAAATAAAAACAAAAGAAAGCTATGGTCCATAAAGTCACTAAAAAACAACTATAGTTTACATCTGTTATTTAGACTATTGGAGGGGATGGGATTCTATTTTCTAGTAAAAGACACCAGATAGGTAATTTTACAGAGAAACATACAATACTTTAATTTTTTCTGCCTTCATTAATACAATGCTAATTCCTCACTTACAGAAAATATTACAATTCAGAGAATTATAAAATATTGTACTAGAGGAGTCTTAAAGAATCCTTTAAATCAACATAATTTTCCAGAAGAAAAATCTCAGGCCTAGATATTAGAGAATTTGCCTGCCATCAGTTCACAGTGGAATTCTAACAACAGATCACAGCTTACTAATTTCTAAGTTTTATTTTAATATTTTAGAAAAGGGGAGGTTTGTTACACAAAAATGTGTAATTTAGTGGTTTGCTGATATTTTTATTTTAAAAAATTCTTATATCACAAACTCTAAATCTAAAGAAAATTTGAGTTAGCTCAAATATGGAAGCCAGTCTTAGCAAAACTGGTAAACTACTTAATTTTAAAGACACAATACAAATATTAAGGATAACCAATAGAGTTTCTTTTTAAAACCTGATCATGTTACTGTACTAACCAATTAATATTTATGCATTTTACTGATGTCTTCTCATACAAATTTCAGAAGTTTAGTTAGCACTTTAAAATTATAAAAAATAAAGGGATATTAATTCCATGTATGAACTCAACTGAAGACTCATAAAAATCACTGCAGAACACCTTACCGTTAAATCGAGAAGAGAAAAAGACTCAGGACTGTCAGGGTCCCCACACCTTAGATCTGACATATAATCTTCAGCAGAATTTTCCAATTCCTCGTGACTGCAACTATCCAGCAAGTCCACAGGGAATGCCATTCTCTTTAATAAACAACATGGGACAAAAATGTTTCAGAATATGAAATGCTAGCTTCCTTTTCACATAGAAAAACTTTATATTACAATACCTATACAAATAAAAGGGTAATATGCAAATTGGTCAGGACGCCCTCACAGGAAAGACCGAGCAGCAGGCTGTGTGGGGCAACCAGTCCAGCAGGGGGGATGTTGGGGGCGGCCAGGCGGGCAGGGGAGGCCGTGAGGGGCAACCAGGCTGGCAGGGGTGGAGAGCAGTTGGGAGCAACCATGCTGGAAGGGGAGGGCAATTGGAGGCATTCGGGCCAGCAGAGGAGGGCAGATGAGGGCAATCAGGCCAGCAGGGAAGCAGTTAGGCATCAATCAGTCTGGCAGGGGAGTGGTTAGGGAGTGATCAGGCTGGCAGGCAGGCAACCAATTGGGAGCCAGCAGTCACGGATTGTGAGATGGATGTCTGACTGCTGGTTTAGGCCCGATCCCAAGGGGTCCCAGACTGAAGAGGGTGCAGGCTGGTCTGAGGGACACCCCTCCTCAGTGCACAAATTTTGTGAACTGGGCCTCTAGTTTTATTATAAAGAGTCCTTCACTATACCATGTCAGACTACCACTTGGCCTATTGATTTAACCATGTACGTCAAAAGAAAATATTTAAACATTATTCATTTGAATTAAAAATAAAATAGGAATTAATGGTAATTCTATAAATGATATAAATATAATTATACAGGTGTAGGATATACTTATTTGCACATAAGTACGCACGCACACATAAATATATCCTCATATACTTGCCAACATTATAAGTCACTATAAAAGGACAAAAGGGAACTTTTTGGAATTGAAATGTTCTATAACTGCATTGTAGTGATGGTTGCTCCACTATATAATTTTACTAAAAAAATAAAAAAATAAAAAAGATCATTGAATTGTACAATTGCAATGAGTAAATGTTGCAATATGTAAATTATTCCTCTCATACATAAACCTGTTTAAAAAAAAAAAAAGCCAGCACTTTAGAGGGAATACACTAAACACTT
The DNA here is from genome assembly GCF_964339955.1 of Pipistrellus hanaki. Lineage (NCBI taxonomy): Eukaryota > Metazoa > Chordata > Mammalia > Chiroptera > Vespertilionidae > Pipistrellus > Pipistrellus hanaki. Next base: position 35,316,330 of record NC_140506.1, read on the forward strand.
TGCCACTAAAGTCAGGAAAAATGACTCGACACACTGTATAACATTACATAGGTACCTGCCAATGCAATTAGCCTAGAGGTATAACAACTGGGTATGCGGGTATGTGGCAGGAACTATCTCTACCTCAATTACATAATATATTTAATTGGAAAGCCCAAAAGAATCAATGGAAAAACTATTCCAAACAATAAAAATATATACTAAAACAGGATATAGTTACACACAGAAATTAAGCCCTCATATATACAATAATAACCAGTGAAAAGAAATCAGGAATGTAAAAAATGAAGTAAAAATAGATAAGAAGACCCCATTTAGTGGGTTAGAGCATCAGCCGACCAAAGGGTCCAAGGTTCAATGGTCAAGGGCATGTACCTCCTCTGCAGGCTCCTGCCCAGCCAACCCTGGTCAGGGTTCATACAGGAGGCAACCAATCAGTGTGTTTCTCTCACATCAATGTTTCCCTGTCTTTCCCTCCATCTTCCACTCTCTAAAAGTCAATGGAAAAATGTCCTTGGGTAAGAATTAAAAAAAGAAAAAAGTAAGCAGACATATGCATCTTGATGTGATGCAAAAAGAGAAATCAAACCCAAATCTACCGTAATGAAGCCATCAAACACGTGAAATGACATCAAGTCACTTCAGCCAGTCAAATTTAGAATAATCCAGTTTTTTCAATAAGTATACAGTATGGAGTTGAAAGAGTGGGAACTATTGTAAATTAAAAGACATTTAAGCCCCTACCTGTTTGGCTCAGTGGGTAGAGCATTGGCCTGTGGACTGAAAGGTCCCAGGTTCGATTCCGGTCAAGGGCATGTACCTTGGTTGCGGGCACATCCCCAGTGGGAGGTGTGCAGAAGGCAGCTCAATGTTTCTCATCAATGTTTCTGACTCTCTATCCCTTCCTCTCTGTAAAAAATCAATAAAATACATATATTTTTTAAAAAGACATTTAAGAGACACAGCAATCAGATGCATTGTAAAAAGGATTCTGATATGTGTTCTCTTGAAAACTCCCATGATAAAAAATTAAATAAAAAATAAATATATGCTCTAAATCAAAGTTGATCTACTTAGTTCTTAAAGGAGATATAAACTAAAGTAGATGATCTTGTTATAAAAATTCCCTATTTCATATTTACCCAAAATATGAAATAGGAAAACTGCAGAGCCCAACTGCTCTATTTGTCAATAATCTCTTCAATCTTGATTTAAAAAATAATAAAGGGGAAAGACAGAAGAAAACTGAGAAAATAAAAATTATTTTTATCTGAATTCTTCAGAGAAGCATTTTATCACATCAAATCTATTTTATCACAAATATATTAGTAAATAAAAGACAGGACATATAATGACAGCTACATATATATATATATATATATATATATATTTTTTTTTTTTTCTTTTTAAATCCTCACACAAGGATATGTTTTTACTGATTTTTAGAGAGCAAGGAAGGGATTTGGGAGTGGGGGAGAGAAACATTGATGTGTGAGACAAACATTGATCAATTGCTTCCTGTACATGACCAGACCAAGGATGGAATCCACAACTTTTTGGTATGCAGAACAATGCTCCAAACAACCGAACTACCTGGCTAGGGTTAAATATGTTTTTTCTGAGTTTTTAAGATATGATGATAATGAGAAACTTATTTTTACCATAATCTGAAATCCTGGTCCTAAGGACTTTAAAATGTGGTGTATCATTGGGAACCTAATTTTATACAAATATATTTTCAATCAAATTGACTTTAAAATTTTTAAAAATAAAAACCTGGAAATAAGAACACACAAAAACAGCCCACCTATTAGTAAATATAAATGTCTAAATAAAAGGAGAAAGCAAGAAAAATTTGTGAAACATTTATAAATACCACAGGATTTCTAGGCAACTCATAAAAAGAAAAAAGAAAAACTATGAATTTCAAGAAAGATTAACCAGGAGCTTATGCAAATCAGATGTTATAGTTAGCAAAGTATCAAAATGAAACAGCGAGCCCTATTACGAAGTAAGCTTATTTGTCAATTCAAAAGCAAACTAAGGAAATAGAACATTATATTATGTTCTAGTCAGATCCAATAATTCTAATGAAGATTAAAATTTTAGATGAAAACAAAAACAAATGGTCAACAGCAGATGAAAAAAGCATAATTAGGACACTAGTTAACTATTTTCCTCTCTTTTAGACAAGATCCCAGCTTTGTTTCTAAGTAAAAATTAAGAGCATTAAATATACCCTACTATTGACCAGATGAAGCTCAAGAAGGATTAATGTCACCGTCTTCTCCTTAAACCATCTCGAAATACTCTCTTGAATATGAAGTATGAATGAAACACATTTAAACATTTCATTTGCTAAGAGTAATCATGACCTAAAGCAAAAGTGGGAACCTTTATTCTGCCAAGGGCCATTCCTGGATCACACAAAATTATCAACTTAAAAATTAGCCTGCTATCTTTGGTCAAACATTTAATTAACTCACCCCTCATGCCTTGGCAGAGCCAGACCAAATGATTTTAAGGGCCATATACCGATGACATGAAGGATGAAATACAAATTAACATATGAGGACTGCTGCCAAAAATTTGGTGTACAAAAGCACTGTTGATTACAATCACATAAAGGTAATATGGCATTCTAAACAAAGAATACAAAATGGACATATAAAGAAAAGGAGTCTGATAGAATAGCAAACTGATGGGTCATTTTCTTTCCCAACTACTGTTACTACAACCTCGTTCTTAAAAGATTTTAAATACTATCACGTTTAAATAGCATTTTTTTTGTCTTATTTATTTTTTAGTTTTAGTTTTATTCATATTGAATAAAGAACCAGAATAAGAGAATGGTTGTAAATAGCTAGAGGTATCATGGTTCCTTATCTAACATGCTTTAACTATGTCTGACCAGTCCTGCTGGTTTGCAACAATTCGAGACTGGAACAAAGGCCAGATGTCCCCAAGCCATTGACCCTTCATCTATCCTAATGTTGGCTGAACTTTAATTATCTGCATACCACCATCAAAATGTTTCCAGTGTGTCAAGTGTCTATATCATTATTTAATATGTATGTTCCTCAACTCATTTATTTTATTTTTTTACAGAAAGGAGGGGAGAGGAATAGAGAATTAGAAACATCAATGAGAGAGAAACATCGATCAGCTGCCTCCTGCACACCTCCCACTGGGGATGTGCCCACAACCAAGGCACATGCCCTTGACCAGAATCGAACCTGGGACCCTTCAGTCCGCAGGACGCCACCGTATCCACTGATCCACACCTGTCAGGGCAACTCATTTTTTTTAAACACACACCTCTCATCCCATCCCCCTTTTTAATTTGGTTAAATCTTATATAATAAAAGGCTAATATGCAAATTGGCCAAATGGCGGAATGACTGGTCACCTATGATGCGCACTGACCACCAGGGGGCAGACGCTCAACACAGGAGCTGCCTCTGGTGGTCAGTGCACTCCCTCAGGGGAGCATCACTCAGCCAGAAGCTGAGCTCTCGGTGGTGGCAGGAGCCTCTTCTGCCTCCGTAGCAGCACCAAGGATGTCCTACTGACTGCGAGAGGGTACAGGCCTGGTGAGGAATATCCCCCCCGCCCCCCCCCCCCGCCAAGTGGACAAATTTCCTGCACCAGCGCCCTAGTAAACACATAACATTTACCATTTTAACCCTTTCTAAATTTATAGTTCAGTGACAGTAAGAATATTCACATTGTTGTACAACCTTCACCACTCTCCCTTTCCAGAACTATGTGCCCATTAAATAATTCCCCGTTCCTATTCCCCCTAGTCCCTGATAACCACCATTCTTTCTGTCTCTATGGATTTGCCTATTCTAGGAATCTCATAAGTGTTATCACAATAATTGTCTTTTTTACTAGTCTCAACAAAGACTGCCTTATTTCACTTATTTCAAGCTTCATCCATGTTGTAGCCTTTATCAGAATTTCAAAACTCATCTTAAAAAAAAATTTTCACTTTAAACTATAAAACCTGCAAAACCACCAATTTGACATATTAGGTTATACATTTTCCTAAGCAGCCTTATGATTTCTAAGTATAATTAAAATGTTCACCTAAATACAAATTAAAGACCTTTCCTAAATCACTAGTATGTCTTCACTCTTTAGAAAACATTACTACCTTTGGGATTGCTTACCATAAGACAACACTACTGCAGATTAAAGGCAAATACAATATGACTAAATTAATTAAAGTGTAAGACAAAAATTAATTAACTTTCACTCTTAGACATTCTTATATTGAGATTTTTCAATAGAAAAATAATCACTTCTAGGTTTATTTTATTATTAGTCAAAGATTATTCACACACACACACACACACACACACACACACACACACACACTGAGTGGCCAGATTATTATGACCACCCTATTAGTACTTCATTGGGCCACCTTCTGCCTTCAATATTGGGGCGAATTCTTCTTGGCATTGACTCCACGAGATGTGGAAAGGTGATGTGAGGAATCTGACAGCATGCCTGATGAATAGCCTGTCCAGTTCAGTGAGATTGGATGGTTGTGGAACCAGCTGCCTGATGGCTCTTTTAACTTGGTCCCACAAATGCGTAATTGGATTTTGATCGGGTGATTGTGGGGGCCACCTAAGCAAGGTAAAGTCTCCCTCACGTTCTTGAAACCACTCCTGCACAGTGTGAGCTCCATGGCATGGCGCATTGTCTTATTGGAGGAAGCCATATCCATTGGGATACACCATCAACATGATAGGATGAACTTGATCAGCAACGATACTTAGTTATGTTGTGCTATTCAGACGTAGTTCCACACGAATCAAAGGGCCCAAATCATGCCAGGAAAACATTCCCCAAACCATAACACTGCCACACTAGCTTGAAGGGTTGTACTCATGCAGTGGGGTGCATGCTTCCATGCTGTTTCTGCAAAATTCTCACTCTGCCATCTGCATGATGCAACTGGAAACGTGATTCATCGGATCACATGACTTTTTTCCAACGCTCGACTGTCTAAACCTTGTGTTCCTGTGCAAAATGGAGACGTTTTATCTTGGTAACTGCAGACAGAAAAGGTGTTCGAACAGGCCTTTGGCTTCCATATCCCATACGATGCAGTGAACGGCTAATTTGCCTACAAATGTCAGTTATATATGTGTGTATATACACTTAGTGTGTGTGTGTGTGTGTGTGTGTGTGTGTATATATATATATATATATATATATATATATATATATATACACACATACATACATACACACACACACATACATACAGACACACACAAAATGAAACCACATTCAGGTACAAGGTATGTGCCTGAAGTCCAACAATTTAAATATCCTGAAATTTCATAAAGAACATTATGGGGCTGTGGGGTGGGGGGACTTCACTTTAGTTAGAAGTGAATACAGTTTGACAACTGCCCCGGCTGGGTGGCTAAGTTGGTTGAAGCATCCTCCAGCACACCAAGTTTGTTTCCTGGTCAGAGCACACGCCTAGGTTTCAGGTTTGATCCCTGGTCGGGCACATATGGGAGGAAACTGATATCTCTTTCTCTCTCCCTCTCCCAGTAATCCCACTTCTAGGACTATTTCCCAAGAAACCAGAAACACCAATCAGAAAGGATATATGCACCCCTATGTTCATAGCTGCACAATTTACAATAGCTAAGATTTGGAAACAACCTAAGTGCCCATCAGCAGATGAGTGGATTAAAAAACTGTTGTACATCTACACGATGGAATACTACACTGCTATAAAAAAAGAAGGAACTTTTACCGTTTGCAACAGCATGGATGGAACTGGAGAGCATTATGCTAAGTGAAATAAGCCAGTTGGAGAAAGATAAATATCACATCATCTCACTCATATGTGGGATATAATGATCAACATAATTTGATGGACAAGAATAGATCCAGAGACAAATGGCAGGGGGGAGAGGTGTTTAGAGATCAACCAAAGGACTTGTATGCATGCGTAGTAGCATAACCAATGGACACAGACACTGGGGCAGTGGGGGCCTGCCCGGGGTGGGAATGGCTGGGGGGAGGGAGGGGTCAATGAGGGGAAAAGGAGACATATGTAAAACTTTAGACAACAAATAAATACAATAAAATATTGGTTAACTTAAGAGTGTGTAAATTACTAGCCCATGGTGGTTCTGCTAGCTTAGAGAGGCCAGAGAAGGGTGGCCAAGTTCTGGAGAAAAATTGTGTTGCTCTGGTAAACCACGCGCCTCTCCCCCTTTTTTGTCGTTTTTAAGCTTGTATTCCACGTTACATAACTGTAGAGCTGTCAGGTCAAATTTTGTCAAGCACTTTATTCTCTGCCCATGAGATAAACCAAAAGGCCTAACTAGATTCTACATGAATGAGAAAGCTTAATGTTGCCTTCAGTGAACTCATCAGAAATGTACACAGAATGGACAATGAAGTGTAAAAAGTGTCCAAATTAATTAACAAATTAAGCAAAGGATATGCTCATCAATCCTGGCTAACTTATACAAAAACATACTCAGACCGCTTCCTTATGTAAGAGTTCTAAGAAATGCATCAGCTATTTTACATCCATCTTTTCATAAATTCACTTTTTCTGAAAAATTATCTATTTGAAAGAATGACTCCTTTCTCTCTCCCTCTCTCTCTCTTTCTCTCTCCTCACCAGAAGGTATTTTTCCCACTAATTTCCAAAGAGAGTGGAAGAGAAAAAGAAGGTGGGGAGAGAGATACACGGATTGGTAGCCTCCTGCATGAGCCCTCACCAGGGCTGGGGAAGCTGCTACCGAGGTACAAGGTATATGCCCTTGACCAGGAATTGAACCCAAGGTCCTTAGATCCGCAGGGCAGGCTGATGCTCCAACTGAGCCAAATGGGCCAGAACAGAATCACTACACTTAACAAGAAAATATGAAAACAAATCAGAAAAATAATTCCTATCATTGTGATTTATTCCCTATGTGATGTTAATTACAAGATGTCAACACTACTCTTAAAAAGGGGGAACATATTTTATAAGTTCAGTTCCTAAATTATTTCAAGATTCTTATACATTATTGCTATTATTTAAGGGCTTTAGGGGAAAGGTTAGATTTTAAAAATCTGGAAATGTTGGAACTGAAAAAGTTCTTAGAAAACAAATAATTATCTTAACCAACCCAAGTCATGATTTTACCTCTCCTGATGGCTTCCCCAACACGGAAAATATAGGTTGGGTATCCAGGCAACATAATCGTCAATGCTCTCAACCTTGTACACAAAAAGCCTGTTTCTGCCGAAACCGGTTTGGCTCAGTGGTAGAGCGTCAGTCTGCGGACTGAAAGGTCCCAGGTTCGATTCCGGTCAGGGGCATGTACATTGGATGCGGGCACGTCCCCGGTAGGGGGTGTGCAAGAGGCAGCTGGTGGGTATTTCTCTCTCATCGACGTTTCTAGCTTTCTATCTCTCTCCCTTCCTCTCTGTAAAAAATCAATATCCTTAATAATAATAATTTTTAAAAAAGCCTGTTTCTGAACTTTATTATGATTCTTCTCCTGATTCCTCTCTTTTCTTTTCTTTTTTCTTTTCTTTTCTTTTCTTTTCTTTTCTTTTCTCCCTACCATCACTTCCTTTCTTAACTAATTAGCTCCTGTACTACATCAGTTCAATGGATCTCTATCTTACTTAGCTTCTTACTTCCTCTATCCCTGTCCTACACAAGGCCCTAAATGAACTTCATTTAACTTTTTGCTCCATTACCCATAAACTTGTGGGCAGGTCCTTAACCATATGTAATCAAATCTAGATTAATCCTTCTCCCCATTCACAGATGAGTTTTTTAGTACAACAAAAATGAAACCACTGAACAGACTGCTACGATGATCAAATCTCAGGTGGGCTCAACACTGCTCAAAAATTCTTTTGGTCTTCTGGGAAATGAAAAAGATTTCATTACATATGGTTAAGGACTGCCCACAAGTTTATGGGTAATGGAGCAAAAAGTTAAATGGAGTTCATACCTGCTGCCTGTTTTATTTCAAGTAGAAGCCCAAATCATCTTTTGAAGTTACCAACACTAAGCCCACAACAGTATCTGTACTTCATGACCCAGATTATTGAATCCTGTTCATAATCCCACAGGAGCAGTTTACAAACTCAGGAAAGCAGTTTGCAAACTAAGAATTATTTAAATGAACACACCATAAAATTTTTTCCATTTCAACATTAGACAATCTAAAATGCATGTGTGTTTTTTTTTTTTTAACGTGGTTCATCATATAATAGATCTGATTTTATAGTGCTTTATTCAAGTTAACATGGATTTGGTACAGTAAACTTCAAGGACACAGCAATCTAAACAATATGCACATTTTTACAGATAACTTTAACACACAGTATCACAGAGGCTAACCTCTTTTAGAACCCTGAAGAAAAACTGATGTTTTTGTTTTAAAGGACATACATCTAGCTCGAAACAAAGCAAAAACAAAGCAAAACTTGGGTGCTTGATTTTCACATAATGTTTAGGAAATATTCCCTAATATTCTCACTACACAACTACATGTAACCAGGGGCCGCCAGTATCATATCAACTGAAAAAACCAGAGGCTAGCCATTCTCTTTCCTTTCAGGCCCACTCCAACTCTGCGCTTCCAGCTGTGGCCCATACACTTGCTCTTGCAAACTCAGGTGGGTTTGCTTACCCAGATCAAGTAAAAATTATTTTCTTCTCTCTCATTGGCAGCCTTCCTATATGACTTCAATACAAATTTACTAAGCAAATGAATAAATAATTCATGACTGAACAAAAATTTGTAAGGTGGGGGTTAAAGGTGGGTGGAGTGATTGAGCAGAAGGGAAAAAAAAAAGAGAGAGAAAGAACTCATGGACCTGGCAACAGTATGGTGACTGATGGGTGAGGGTGGGGATTTGGTGAAGGAGGGCATAGCGGGTACACATGGTGATGGGAAATAAACACAAGGAAGCACTGCCACCGAGGAAAGACGTGTAAAGCTCTGCTGCTAGATGAAAAGCAATAGACTGCCTTTCAACAGGCAGAGATAGAGGGGAATATGAAAACATAAGCCAGAAAGCATGCTGAGGATGGCAAGTAGTTGGATTTACCAAGAGAATTAAGGGAAGTGTGTGAAGGTAAGTAGTGGAAGGAACGCTAGAAAAATAAACTGAGGACAGAACATCAAAGGCCAAGAAAACAGTATGGTTTTACGAACCAATGTCACTCCAATAAATTCAATTTAAAAGGTCAAGAATACAAACTAAGAGTCGGGACTTTATTTGATACTCAAGTAGGATTCAATTTAAGGAAAGAGACTTTCAAGGCTATGTTTCAAGGCAATTTAACCAACAGTGTACAGATCTGTGCACCGGGCCTAATAATAGGATGGATTAATAGGAAGAACTGAAAGGAGACAAGCTGAGAAACTCTTATGATAAATATCTTGTGCGTACTTCTTTCAATATACTTATCATGACAATACGACTTATTTTTCTTCATCTTTCTATCCTAACAGGCTCAGACTCCAGGGAAGCATAATCCATTTTTTCCAAACATAAAAAGTAGGGATGTGTCAAAAGATCTGTGACGTCTCTCCTAACTAATAACTTACGTGTCTACACTTGAAATAATTTACAAAGAGGTGGTATCATCAAAAATTAATTTACAATCATTTCTTAAAACTCAGAATGCTTTATGATCACACACCTACCATTTATTGCTGGATTAACTTGCACCAGATATTATGCTCAGCATTCTACAATATTATCTCATTTATTCTTCAAAATGACCCTATGAGGCAAATATTCTTTTTTTTTTCTTATATTTTTACTAGAGGCCCGGTGCACAGATTCGTTCAATGAGTGCGGGACGAAGGGGCTCTCAGCCTAGCCTGCACCCACTGGCAGTCCGGGACCCCTTGGGGGATGTCCGCCTGCCTGCTTAGGCCCAATTCTCTCAGGCCTAAGCTGGCAGTCAGACATCCTGCTTATAGTCCAGGGCTCTCACAGTCCGGGACCCCTCACTCCTTGCTGCCTGCCTGCAGTGCAGATGAGAGAGGCTCTCACCACCACTACTGTGCTCGCTGACCATTAGCCCGACTTCTGGCTAAGCAGTGCTCCTGCACATTGACCACCAGAGGACAGCTCCTGCATTGAGCGTCTGACCCCTGGTGGTTAGTGCATATCATAGCGACCAGTTGTTCCACTGTTCAGTCAATTTGCATATTAGGGTTTTATTATATAGAATAGGATTGGTGTTTAGAGAGAGAGACATCAATATGGGAGAAACACTAACTGGCTATCTCCTGCACATCCCCTACTGGGGACTGAGCCTGCAACCTGGGCATGCAACCTGACCAGGAATTGAATTCACAACCTTTCAGTGCATGGGACAATGCTCAACCAACCAAGCACAATGGCAGGGCTGAGGCAGGCATTCCTAAACACATGCTCACAATGAGGAGCCTTGGGTGTGGAGAGGTTAAGTGAGTTACCCAAGTTCAGCCAGCTAGTATGTGGTAGTCAGGCTCTAACTCTAACCAATCTGTCTAGCGAGGGATTTATCCTGGTGGTCAGTTTCCCAGGTCAGGAAAGCCATGATGCATCAGATTATACAATTATCATAGAATATATCAACCTTAGGAGTTAGATTTTTAAGTCTTGTAATATGCATCTGGCCAGTGTCATCCCATGCACCAAGAGGTCACCACTGGTCTGACTCCAGTTCAGGAAATATGCTCTGGTTTTGGGCTCAATCCCCAATAGGGGGCATGAAGGAAGCACCGTGATCAGTTTCTCTCTCATCAATGTCTCTCTCTCTCTCCCACTCTCTCCTCTCTCTCTCTAAAGTCAATAAAAACATATTAAAAAATATTTTGCAATGTCTTCTCTTAAGACTTTAGATGCCCGTTCTAATCACTATGATCCATTTTCTTCAGCATTGTTAAATGGTTACTACACAATACAAAGCTGATTGTCTTAAAGTTGAAAAATAAAAGAGAAACATAAAAACTGATAAAGTAAAATGTCTACCAAATATTTATTGGAGAAATTACTATAAAATGCAGTTAAGGGGGAAAAAATGAATCCACTAACTTGCATTATAGTTGTTTATCCATTACTGAAGACAGAGACAAAGGAAACCTTGAAATTCAGATGATAGTAGACTTGATATGAACCATGAGCAGTCCCTTATATACTAGTAAAATGATGTAGACAATGTAGACAATCTTGATTTGCATCCTTGATTCCCAAATGCCAATCAAAAACAGTACAGGTATTTACAAAAAAAGGAAAAAAAAAGTGGATTCTCTTAGTTCAAACCTGTGTTGTTCAAGGATCACCTGTACTCTTTTACAAAGGAGGAAGGGAACTGAGCCAGAGAGATTAATTACCTTAGAAGTCAGGCCGCTAGAAACAACAAAGCCAGGGTTCAAACCTGCATTATGTCTATTTGGCTTGAACTGGGGAACTACACTGACTTTGCATAACTACTGTTAATGTAAGAATCCGGGTTAGTCCATCAGCAATATCAGGAGCCAATCCAATCTTGAAAGCACTGGCTCTCGTATGTGTAAAAGATTTTAGACTCTCAAATTCCTTATTAGTGCCACATACTACTTTCTCAATCACAGTGGAACAAAAAGTCAAAATTTATTGACTTTTGCTCTGCTCCTATTCATTTCTGAGTGGGATTCTTCCCCGATCATTATACAGATATCACTCCACATCAGGCCTCCAATAACCTCTCAACTCCCCAATCCGGTGGATTATTTTCATTCTTACCCCCCTTTATCTTGACAGGCCAGACAAACTGACCACTTTCTATGGCTTCCAAGTTCCTCTCCTTCATTGGCCAACACTCTCTCCCAATTCTACTGATTAGTAGTTTCCCGCCCCGCCCCCCTCAGTTTCTTTCAGCAACTAAACCCTCTCCTCTGCACAAACCATAAATGTAGCCCCAGCCCCCCAACAATGCAACCTGGCACTTAAAAATAAAATGAAATTTATTAAATGGATTTGTTCCCAACTCATATTTATAAAAATCTTTGTGCATTTATGTTTTATGGAATCTTTAACATTTGAATCCACAATACTTTATAAACTATAACCTCCATGAGGATGGGGTGTATTTGTTTCTGTGCCCCACAACATACTGCAGACACTTCATGTTTATTGAATAAATGAAAGCTATCTTTTGTGTAGCCTCAAACTAACAATTCATTGGTAGAAGTAGTAACAAAAGGGATATTCTTTTTTCAAAAACAAAGTATATGATAAATCAGAAACTTTCTGGCCCAAAGAATGGGTTGGGCTAGATGAGTAGATCCCCTCCTGCAGAGCAGATATATCTGGTATAAAGTCTCATGTAGTAGCTCTAAAATTCAACCAGTCTAATAATTATGGTATGATGTCTCTAGCAAATGATCAGCTTTTTCCCTGATTCCTTTTAAATCATCACACCTTTTCCTTAATAAATTCAACTCTCAGTAATTTCACTGTTGTGGGAAAGAATTGTGAAATACCTTTACTATCAATGAAGCATACCAAATTTAGAATTTAATTTCAGGCTTAAATATACAAAGGATCAGAAGCCTATCGACCTGTAAAAAGAAAATCACCTTAAACACCATCGTGCAACTTCTTCTTTCAATTTAGAATTTTAAAAAATCTGAGAAACAAAAAGAAACATGAAGGTTTTGTTTACTTCCTTACCTAACCAACAGTCCTTTCTACAGAATCCTTACTATTTTTTGAACATCTGCCCTAATAATACCCAATCCTCTTATATTCTCGTTGCCTTTAAAAAGTAAATCTTTTTGCATTTTTAGGCACATGACTGAACATACCACACGTAAGACTTTAAAAGGGTTACGTAGGTAGGAGCTAATGGATAAAAATGTTAGAGAGCCTTTTTTCTTTTCAATTTCTCAATCACTGGTAAAACAATGCTCAAAATTTAAAGCTATGGTAAAGATAAAAAAAAAAACACACACCAAGATCACTTACAAACTCATTAAATACAACAGTACCAACTCTACAAACCTCTCTGATGTGTGTACTAACAGAATCGATGTAAAATGTGTTTGCCTCAGCAGTGAACTTGCCGCACAGAACAATCTCATTCCCCATGGACCTAGCATGGGCCCAATCAGGGCACCTTCCATCTGTAACAATCTCTGCTTACTTAAATTCCCCAAAACATGACTCATCTCTCAATGTGCAAGGTCCCTTTCACCTCCATAATTCTTCCCACAGAACAAACATGTCATTAATGAGAGGCATACCATTTCTTCGAAGGATGGTACATGACATGAATTACTTTGTTTGTAGAAGTCTTCAACGAATCAGAAAAGTTAACAGTAATTTAATTAAGAGGGTAACATTGTACTCTCAAAAGCATCTACTTGTAAAATAATTTTGTTTTCTCCAAATCAGTTAAGCCCTATGTTTGATGCATAGTGTGCCTTTATTACAGAAATGATACCATTTATAATGATTCGAATCCTATTTCAAAGGTCAGACTAATTCAGAACTTTTTGGAATCTAAAGCCCACAGGTAAAGCATTTTACGTTGTAATTACTCATGCAGCAGGATGTTGCTTCTCCTAGAAGATATTTGTAAATTCCCTAAGCCAATCCTCCTCCTAAATTCAAAGAGAGTAGTACAATGTATCAGCTACAAGCTTTCTGTGAAAGACTGTGATGTTTTATCTTTGTTTGCACAGAAGCCTTCACAAATGGACTTCCCAGTTTCCTCTCACCATCTCATTTCCTTGTCCTCTCCCCCTTACTCTCCACACACACACACACACACACACCACCTTAGCCTACATATTAGTCACTAAAAATATTTCCCTCTTGTAGGAGGAAAACAAAATATCGTTTGCAAATATAGCCTGTACATCTTACGTGCAATAAATAAATATGTGCAAGCGGAGGATACACTCATCAAACCTAGATCCATTTTGGCGAATTCCCTCCAGGGCCTACATACGTGTATTATGCAACAGCCACCATTCCAGATTGTAATCCCTGTCCCTGTCCGTGATGCTGTGTGTGGCAAAACACAAATGGCACGACTATAATCCGCTAAAGTACTTACGTACATTCACGACAGAAATTAAAACAACAATTACCAAATTCTCAGGAACCTTGAAAACGACAAATGGAGTAACAAACAGTTCAGAATCACAACTTTTCCCTTCTGGTAGCCCCAATGCCCTCAAAAACCCTCACACGTGAGCATTTTCAATTGAGGTTTTGAAAGGATCTCCCTGAGAGGGGGGAGGGGCGGGCATCAGGTGGTTCTCCTAAAATCCACTCCCTGTAAGGGACCCACCCCAATTTCCAGACGCTGAAAAGCAAATACGATGCTTCCTCATTTCCCCCACAGGATCCGAATGGGAGTGAGTGTGGGCAGATCCCAGGGCCACAAACCATCCATCGGCTCTCCTGGGGCACAGGGCCTAGAAAAATCGCATAGGGGCAGCTAAGAATGAGGACAAAATTGCACTGAGCTGCATTCTGGAAGTGAGGCATCTACACCACACCCAGTCCGGCGGTGGCTAAGGGTCCGGGAGGCGGTCAGAGCATCTCCGGGGACCACCTCCGGGTGCACGGCGCCCAGAGCTCCCGCTCCCCACCTGGCCGGGCCGGGTGCTCCCCAAGCCGGGGATCCACCGGGCGGAGAGGCTCCGGGTGGGGGGCCCCGAGGGGAGGGGGCTCCGCAGGCTCAGGGGGATCCCAACGCCTCCGGGGCGAGCGAAGGGAGGCACCCCCCACAAGATGGTGGCGCCGGCGCACCTGGGGCGCCCCCTCCCCCGGGCCCGGTCCGCCCCGGAGGCCGGCGTGGGCCTGCGCCGGCCCAGCCCGCAAGTGACGGTCGGTCGGTCGGTCGGTCGGCGGGGCCGGACGGGCCGGCAGCTCGGCCTCGGCCCGCGGCCCGGCCGGCACGGGCGGCTCACTCACCTCGGACGCGCCGCCCGCGGGGCCGGGAGCGGAGGAGGCGGGGCCGCGGGAATGAATGGAGCGGCCGGGCCCTGGCTGCCGGGGAGGGTGCGGCCGCCGCCCCTCGGCCCGGGCGCCGGCTCCTGGTCTGCGGGTCGGCCGCAGCCCACCGGGCCCTCCGCCGTGACGCACTCGCCGCCGCGCCTCGAGCTCCGCCGCCGCGCGCGCCGCGCCCCCCGCGTCCCCCCGCCCGCCGCCCGCGCGGCCCTCCCGGCGCCGGGCCGCCCGCCGCCTCCCTCCCTCCCTCCGGCCGCCGCGGGCAGGTGCGCGCGGGCCGCCGGGCCGCGATCCCCGCTCCTCGCCCCTCCCCCGGCCCGGGCAGCGGCTCGGATTAGAGAGTGACCTTGGCTTAGGGACTGGAATAGGGGCGGGGGCGCCGCGGGGCGAGGCGCTGGGCTTGCGCACCCCAACCTGTGCACAGCCCAGAGCGCCCCCCGCCGGCGCCGCCCTCCGGGGATCGGCCCTGGGTGGGTGAGACCGTGCTGGCCTCGGGTCCGGGCTGCGGCCTTCTTCACCCCGCCTCCTCCTCCCCCCTACCCCGCGGCCCCCCGGGAGGGCGCACCCCGCCGCCTCCTCCCTAACCCGCGGCCCCCCGCGAGGGCGCACCGGGAGGGGAGCGGAGCGCCCCGTTCACAGGCTGGGCAAGCCCGAGGGCCTGGACTTCCATCTTGAGCAAACAAGGACCCACCGAATTCCTGCGTCCACCTTTCCTCTTCCACAATCTGGTCCACGCGGACTGACCCCCACCCACCCAGGAGGACGCCGGCCCCACCTCCCTTCCTCCCCTCCCTCCCCTTTCTCCAAGGCTCCTGCCGGCCTGAGCGCCCGAGGCCCTTGGCGAAGGACACCCCATAAGCTCTTAAGGATGTCAAGCATGGGGGATTTCTTGGGAGTAAGGCATGTCATGGGTTTAAATATGTTTAAATATGTCATGGGGTTTAAATATGTCGTGAGGAAGAATATTGTATGTAAGAATGCTAAGACTTCCTTTCCTAGTGCATCAACTCTGGGAAATAAACAGCTCCTCCCGTAAATTGACATTGCTCCTTCCATTCCTAAGAAATATTGAGCAATTGCAATACCAACCTTTTACGAATTTACCTCAAAACAATACTTGTTGATGGAGGTTTATTTGACTCAGGTATATTTTTTAAAAACCCAATAGGCTTTTCTGCCTCAAGTTACTCCTAAGAATTAATTTCACCTGCTACAGGATGCAGCTTTACGTGTTAAAGAAAAACCATTTACTTCCCTCTTTGTTTGAGATACATTAAATCTTGCTTGTGTTTACCCATACTTAGAATCCATGAGCTCTCAGTGGACAAAGAACTAAAAAAAAAAAAAAAATTCTTTATCAGATTGATACATGCTGTAAATCATGACCAAAATATTTTGAAATAGGCTTTGAACCTTTTGTCTGAAAAGTTTTGCAGAAAGTTGTTAAACTTAAAATTAAATATATATATATATATATATATATATATATATATATATATATATATTGTATAAAGCGAAGTGAGAGGCAACAAGCTTTTATTTGAAATCAAAGAATAGCTACTCCAGAAGCACCGATTCAGGGAGAAACCCAAATAGTGTTTCAATTATGGGGTGAAGAAGACAAAGGGTTTTTATGAGAAAAGGAAAAGAAATAATTACATGAATAGAAAGAAGGAATTTCTATTTGTGCTAATAAGCTGTCATTCTGTAGCTGTACATGGCTATTTACTGATTCTGAAAAAATGTCTTTAATTATCAGTCCTCATAGTTAGGAGGTCTGCCTTCTTGTTATTTGCAAACAATTGTTGCCAATTAATGCCAATTTCTCACAGAGAAAAAGATTATTGCTTGGTTTTGTTTCATATGCTTGCTTTATTCTTTTTTTAGCTTACAAGTAGAAGGAAACATGTTAAGAGTTCTTGCATTTTTTAAATATATGTTTTAAGGAGATTGGGGCCATCTTAAGAGAAGCTTGCCACAACACTAGATATTGGAGGTCGCTGGAACAAATGACCCAGAAGAAAGCCCTGAAATTGCAATGGAAAGAGGAATTCCTAATGGCTCGATGATGGCTGTTTTTGCCTGCTAACACATTACCAAGCACTTTATTAATTTTCTTTGTGGAAATTAATCCATTTGATCTTTATAACCATCCTTCGAGGTATTTACTAATGTTATCCCCAGTTTACCTAAGAGGAGACTGAGGCACACAGAGAAACTAAGCAATTTGCCCATAGTCACATAAGCTAATAACCTGGCAGTTTGGCTCAAGGGCACACTCCCTTAACCAGTATACAATACCACCTTTCATGGGCACAATTATTAACTGGTCCACCTAGTATTTCATTACTAGAGGCTCGGTCCCCGGGATTAGTGCACTGATGAGGGGCATGGCCTGTGGGGATCAGCCCACCATGGCAGGGCCACTCATCCCCGTCAGCTGAGCGGCCCTCCCACTGTGGGAGCACATTGAACACCAGAGAGCAACTCCTGTTGGTCAGTGCACATCATAGCGACTGGTCAACTGGTCATTCTGGTGGTTCCCCTTTTCGTTCGCTGGGCTTTTATTATATAGGAGTATTTGTAGTGGGAAAACATTGGTGGTGTGGAAAGAACAGAGAAGACTGATGAGATAGTTAAATAAATATTGCTATATCCATACAAAAGAATGTTGTGTAGTCACATTCTGAACAATATTTAATGACATGTCATTAAGTCTTTAAGTCACATTTCTGAACAATATTTAATGACATGGGAAAATGTTAAGGAGAAAAGACATCTGTTTAAAAAGTATGATTCCACGTTTGCTTTAAAAATTATGCTTAATTGTACAGATACATTCAGAGAATATATACACCATAAGGAAATATATTGAAATGTTAACACCAGAAGTTGGAAAATGGATTAGAAAGAGGAAAGACAGGGTAGTTAAAAAACTGGATAGTAATTTTGTATTTTGTTTATAATATTTTTCTCATTTTCTATGATGAACATATAGTCACTAAATAATAAAAAAAAAAATGATGTTTTTTAGAAATATATTTCTTTATTGACTTACGAGAGGAAGGGAGAGGGAGAGAGAATCATTGATTGGCTGTCTCCTACACGTCCCACCCTGGGTGTTGAGCCTATAACCTGGGCATGTGTCCCTGGCCAGAATTGAACACGGGACCCGTCAGTCCACAGGCCAACACTCTATCCACTGAGCCAAACCTGCCAGAGGGGTGTGTTTTTTTGGTTAAGAAATTTATGACATTTAACCGATAATATGCAATGATGAAGGATTATACTTATGGGAACTAGGTAACAACATGGAAAAATATGTGTGCTAGAACATTAAGTTATAACACATTATATTACTTTTTAGAAAGAATCAGGTTAAGAACTGGAAAAAAGGACTATCAAAGCTAAACAAAGCCACACACTAATTAAAATGGGCAGAGACAGATACTAAGTAACTACCACAGTAGCGGAAAGAACTGAGCTCGACTCTGATTTGTGCAGCGGAGACTGGGCTTTTTAAGAGTACATTGAGGGAGCGGGCAGGGGAACGATAAGGGGATTTGAGCAGAATTAGGAAAGCAAAAAGTTACAAAAAGCAGGTAAGAGGGTTGGTTTAATGTCCGCTGACTGGAATGTATCAGTTAGGTTCCCACCTTCCTGTGGAGACTGGGAGACAGAGTCCCTATTCCTCAAAGGAAAGGCTTTCACGTCTTTGAGAGACACTTCTGGGTTGTCAGCGATACTGACTCAGTTTAAAGGGACAGAGGAAGAATTTACAATTGTAAGTTGTTGTTTTTTTTTTTTTAAATAAATGCTCTAAAAATGGGAGGGGTCAAGAGCCATCTGTCTGGTGTTGCTGGGACAAATGGCAATCATTTTGGCAGCCTTGAGCTTTTCCAGACAGAAACCTAAGGAGGCTAGGTCATTCCGGGGCCTCAGATTGCTAGAAGACATGCTAGAGTTTTGCCAAGTCTCTTAGGGAAGGGGATTCTGCCGTTCTCGGGGCCAACATGTCCAAGTTCAAAAAGTGGAAACGGAAACAGGATTTGCTGGATAGGTCCTCTTCCTGCACAACTGTATAAAGACTGTGCCTCTTTAGTCTCCTAGCAAGTGAGTGCCTGTACTTTAATCCCTGCCCACTGCCTGGACGGAGCCAATTCCTGGAGGAAGAGAAGGCCTGGTAACACGCGCCAGTGTCCTTGCTGCTGGTCTCTGCACCCAGACGGACCTTGCCCAAGGCCACCCACCAATGGGCACCACAGGAAAGGCTGAGAGCCTGCCTGGGCTCGGTGTGCACATCAAACACCACAGCTCCAGGCTTCATCAGCCGGGGAGGGGCACCTTTTTCTAATCTATTTAACCAAACCACCTGCCCTTCTGCGCTAAGGGCTCCTCACCACGTCAGGTAAGGGATCTTTAACCCGGAAAAGCAGAGCCAGGATCATTGGAGATCATTCTTTCTGGGGCCCTATAAGAAGACATAACACATTTTACATGAAAATTGTACACTTGTGTTTACTAAAGATAGAGAGGCCTGCCCTGCCAGTGTGGCTCAGTAGTTGACATCGACCTATGAACCAGGAGGTCACAGTTTGATTCGTGGTCAAGGAACATGCCTGGGTTGTGGGCTCGGACCTCAGTAGGAGGGCATGCAGGAGGCAGCCAATCAATGATTGTCTCTCATCATTGATGTTTCTATCTCTCCCTCTCCTTTCCTGATATTGATAAAGATATATTTAAAAAATAAAGATAGAGAGGCATTATAGTCACACACATGTATCCTCATCCTCATTCACACTCCTATGTACCAGTCCCACAGCCCCACCCCTACTGCCAGCTTCATTTGCTGATTTAGAAAAATATCACAAAGCTGAAGACAGCAACATTACCCATTGGCTTTCTTCATGTCCGCTTAGTTACTTGAACAAGGGATTTGATTAACAGCTAAATTCTGTCCCGCAGATAATGCTAGAATTAAAAATGCTTTCAAAGTCAAAATAAGCATATGGAAGCAGTAGACATTGTAATGAAGAAAACAAACATAAAGCAAAGACTCCTTCACGTTACTTTTAAAACCAAAAATCAAACAAACACACAAAATTCTGTGAAACTCTAAATACTAGATAACTAGATTTAAAAAAATATATCAAGATTTCTTTTATATTAAATAAAAATTTCTTTATATTGAAAAAGAACAAAAAAGAGATGAACTTTCAATCCACATCCGGCTTTGAAAGGCATGTCCTGACAAGGCTCAGAAGAGGGACCGTCTTCTGCCTCCCCAACATCAGCCTGAAACAATGCACAGTGTCTCTGGATTTTACAGCCTGGCCTTGGTTTGAAAAGCTACAGTGGAACTGATTAGATCTGGGGTGGGGGTGAGGGATGGGTGGGATGAGGTCTTTCATGTGGTGCAGGCTCCTTGTGTCCTCCCTTCCGCAGAGCTTTCCCAGCTTCAGTTTTTTTAAAAATTATTATTATTATTATTATTATTATTATTATTATTTTCTTTTTATGCAGAGTCCTGACACTCTTCCCTCTGAAGATTTCAATTCCGGAGATGTAGATTGGGACCAAAGAATCTGCATTTTGAATCAGCACCAAAGGTACTGTCTTTATCAAAACTCTTGATAAACAGGGAGATTTCTAATGAACACAACTGAGAAACTGAGATGAGACAACAGAGTGTCCTACAGCTATGGCAAAATAAAGGCATTTAAGCTTCTGATTTTTTAATTTTATATTAAGGTTTAACATCTGCAGCAAAGTTCATATGGTCTCTAATAGTAATCGCACAGTTCCATGGATTTTTAATGAGGAGACACCTAGATAACCACCACCCAAATCAAGATATGGAACCTTTCCAAAACACCAGCAGGCTCCCTCCTCCCTCTTCCCTGTCCATACCTCTCCCCAGAGGTAACCGTTGTTCTGACATCACTGATTTGCCTGTTTTTGAATTTCATGTAAATGGAATAATATAGTGTGAACTCCTTTGTGTCTGGCCCCCTTCACTTAACATTATGTATCTGAGCCCTAACCAGTTTGGCTCAGTGGATAGAACATCAGCCTGTGGACTGAAGGGTCCCAGGTTAGATTTCGGTCAAGGGCATGTACCTTGGTTGCGGGCACATCCCCAGTAGGGGGTGTGCAAAAGGCAGCTGATTGATGATTCTGTCTCATCGATGTTTCTAACTCTCTATCTCTCTCTCTTCCTCTCTGTAAAAAATCAATAAAATATATAAAATAAGTTAATTAATTAAAAAAATAGATTTGCTTGCTTTGCTTCAACACTGCTTTCTGTCACTCACCTGAATTCTCTCTTGTGAGCATGACAAGAGCTGAGAAGTAAAGAGCCTTTCTTTTTGAAAAGAATATGAAACAATAACGTTGGAAAAATTATTTAAAAGACAGTTACAGTGAGCTGTAAAGCCAAAATGACAAAATTCATTATAATTTGTCAAACATATGAGGGAATTTTTTTTTTTTTTACTGAAATAAGCATATAGGTCTTGACTTTCGTGTGTGATGAGGGGGTGTGGAGGATTGGTGGGTGGGGATGTTTAAAGATTGCTAGAATCCTGGTGGACATAAGAGGAACTCAGAGAGTCAGTCAGATGGCCAAATGAGATCAATCTCAAGTGGATTCATATGAAGTCTTTGATCTCTGTCTGGGGAAGGGTTTCAAAGGAAATGCCCTTGGGACATAAGTCAATGGGCTAAATCAGCAAAACTTCAACCCTGAATGCGCCAGCACCACCTGAGAAGCTTTAAAATAAGGGCCTAGGCTCCATCTCAGACCAACTGAACCAAAGTATCTGGAAGTGGCTCTGGGAACTGTAGTGTTTTCTTAATGAAAATATATGTGACATATAATAGTAGGTTAGTTTCAGGTATACAACATAACGATTCAATATCTGTATATATTGGGAGGTAATCACCACAATAACTAGCTAACATCTATCACCATACATAGTTACATTTTTTTTTCTCTTGTTATGAGAAATTTTAAGATCTGCTTTCTTAGCAACTTTCAAATATATGATACATGGGAACTATATTTAATAAACAAAATTCCTCTGGTGGTTCTTTACTGGCGGACAAGAATAAAATCCCACAAAGTAGATGCTGATAGGGAGAACATCAAGTTACACGGTTTAGAGAAATACCTGTTATTTTAGGGTGTACTGTTATTACGATCAGTTTTTTAAAAGGTAAATGTGATGAAATTAGGGAGAAGTTGAATTACCATGAGTGACATTAACAGAGACAAAAGGAAGATATAGTTTTGAATGGTTTGTATCTCAAAATAGGGTTATTTTGAACAATTTTCATTCCAAAAGCATTTATTGAGACATTATGACATGCAAAACCTTATCCTAGAATTGTGAGATTTCTTTTTACTCGCTAGAGAAATGGCTCTTACCCTCAAAGTGGTCACTGTCCAGTTGAGAGACATAAACAGCAAATAACAGAACGAGGCAGAGAGAAATGCCAGGGGAACCCTGAGAAGGCGGCTGGAGAGACTAGGAATAGGAGGCTTTTACAGAGAAACCAGGGTTTGCGCTCAGCTTGGGAGGACGAGCAGAATTTCAGTGGGTGGGGAAGTTGGGGTGAGGGCAGATTCCAGGTTTTGAAAGAGGAGCAAAGCCTTAGCAGTGAAAGTGCACATGGTTCCTTTTCTCCTGGGTCGCTGCAGTGACCGCCTGGCTGCTCTCCAGCCTGTACCCACTGCCCCCTCCTACAGCCAGGCCTCTCGCCAGCACCTCTCACCGTATCTGTGTGCCAGTTCTCTTATTTTCATAGAACACTGGGCATTTCACTGAGATTTAATATTGAGCTGTATCTACATAATATTCCCTAACATTTTATGATTTTTTATTACAAAATCAACATATGCTTTTGTATCAAATTCAAAAGAGAGTATAAAATAGGAAGTGAAAGAGCCCCTCCAATCCAAACCGCAAAGGTAAGCACTGTTAATTGTTGGGGTAGATAGCCATCTCTGTCTGTCTGTCTCTCTATTTGCTTCTCTCTGCATTTAGTACTATGTAACAATACATATATACATACATGTCTATTATAGTCTTTATATTTATACACATACCAGACTGTTTATATGTACACACATACAAATATGTTTATATGTACATGCATATGTGCATCATATACATGTGTGCTTATACGCACCATATATGTGAGTATAGTAAACTAAGCAATTGTTTGTATATATTTACATATATATTTGACATATTTATACAGAATTTATCTAAATGTCTCTAAACAGTGTGTGTATTTCTCTACACATGTGCGTATAGGTTTGTATGCATGTGGGTATGTGTGTTTACTCTCAAATGTGTGTGGATTTTTTAATTCAAAAATTAAACTAACCGGTTTGGCTCAGTGGATAGAACATCGGCCTGCAGACTGGAAGGTCCCGGGTTCGATTCCGGTCAAGGGCATGTACCTTGGTTGCAGGCACATCCCCAGTAGGAGGTGTGCAGGAGGCAGCTGATCAAAGTTTCTCTCCCATCAATGTTTCTAACTCCGTATCCCTCTCCCTTTCCCTCTGTTAAAAAAAAAATCAATAAAAAAAAATATAAAAAAAATTAAGTGCTCCTTTTGCTGACTGCCCATCACATACCAAGTTAAGTCCAAGCTCTTGGCATGTGGTCCCAAGTCCTTTGTGGCCAGTTCACTGCCTATCTCCGTCTCCAGTCTCCTCTTCAGTTTCTTTGGCCACTTTTCAGAGGGATCTACAGTGGGAGAGCAAAAGGAAGAGTGATGGGGTCCTTATAGCAGTTATTTTCAAGATTAATAGGTTGACATGACTTGTTATGGTGATAATGATAAGACCATAGGGAAAGCAGTGTGAGATGAAGGCAGTGAACATGCAGGGAGGAAGTCCGTGCCTGTGTTATGTGCTCCCTAACCCACTCCCAAGAGACAAGACTCTGCTCATCCCAGACTGATACCCCCAGGACAGAACTTGGCCCTGACAATGCTGCAGTCACACTGAAGGATTTATAAACTGCTCATCGTTCCTCACCAAGCCCAGCTTGTTCACATTTATGTGCTTTCACACATTTTCATTCTTCAAGCTGGAATGCCCTTTGCCGCCACACTTCATTAGCCCAACTCTAATCATGCATGCATGCGGTTGTTTTTTCATATGCAACTAGAGGCCTGGTGCACAAAATTCATGCACAGGTAGGGTCCCTAGGTCTGGCCGGCAATCAAGGCCCATTGGAGCCTTCTGGCTGCTGACCGGGGCCTTCCTTCCCCTGGCTGCCAGGTGCTGGCTGGGACCTTCCTTTGTTTTACACTGCCCCCTGGTGGTCAGTGCACATCATAGTGAGTGGTTGAACTCCCTGTCGGTTGAACTCCCGAGGGGACAATTTGCATCCCAATTTATTATATGGGATGATTTAGAAATAAGGCTACCACAGGATAAAACAAGCAAACAGTGCCAACCATGGATGTGATGAACCTTCTGGAGGAAAAAAACAAGCAATTGTGTATAAATGGGTGACTGAAGAATTTGGAAACTCTCCAATTTCAAAAAAAAAGGAGAAAGTAATGTTGGATAATTTCAGGTAGAAAATATGAAAATAACTGAATTTAATAAATACAAACACAACTATTTTTGCCTTGTTCATTGTCATATCATGGGAAAAGAGGGGTCTGGTAAACCCAGGAAGCCATGGAGAGAAGGAGAGGAGGTGCCCAGAGATAGACTGGCCAGTACACACCATAACTTTCATTAATGACTATTAGTCTAGCATATGAACCAGTTACAATTCGTCTTCTTTGGTAGAAATTCAGATAGTTTCCAATAGCTAGTTATTGTAAACTCTGCTCAGTGGGCATCCTCATCCATGTCTCCATAAGCTTGTATTTTCTAGGGAACATGTTTAGGAGTGGAATTATTGAATCATAATGAGTGAGCCTCTTCAGTTTTACTATACAAGGTCAAGTTGGTCTTCAAAGGGTTGTGCTCATATATGCTGCCACTACCACTGTAATAATGTTCCAGTTCTACGTTCTCACCAACCCTTGGTATTGTCAATCTTAAATGTTTCCCAGTTGGATGCAATGGAAATGCTGTCTCATTATTATCCTATGCATTTCTCTGATTACTACTGAGTCTTTTTACATATTTTAAACACCGGTCTCCTGTTCATATCCTTTGCCCATTTTTCTATAGAGTTATTTTTATCCTATTTATTCTCCCTCTCTCTCCCCCCTCCCCTCAGTGTATGTATGTGTGTGTGTGTGTGTGTGTGTGTGTGTGTATGTGTGTGTTGGATATATTCTCTTGATCCACAGCTTGCTTGTATTTTCACTTAAAAAAAAAAACACCAAAAAACCTATTTGCGCTGAAACCGGTTTGGCTCAGTGGATAGAGCATCGGTCTGCAGACTGAAGGGTCCCCAGGTTTGATTCCGGTCAAGGGCATGTACCTCGGATGCGGGCACATCCCCAGTAGGGGGTGTGCAGGAGGCAACTGATCGATGTTTCTCTCTCATCAATGTTTCTGACTCTACATCCCTCTCTCTTCCTCTCTGTAAAAAAATCAATAAAATATATTTAAAAACAAAAAACAAACAAAAA
The DNA here is from genome assembly GCF_964339955.1 of Pipistrellus hanaki. Lineage (NCBI taxonomy): Eukaryota > Metazoa > Chordata > Mammalia > Chiroptera > Vespertilionidae > Pipistrellus > Pipistrellus hanaki. The sequence continues at coordinate 35,341,956 of NC_140506.1, forward strand.
AAAAACCCCTATCTGTGACTCAGTTTCTTTATCTAGAAAACAAAGATAGTATCAATAAGCAAATTAATATATGTAATATACTTATAACAATGTTTAGCATTTGGAAGCACAACATAAATATTTGTTATTTTTTTAATTTTTTTTAATTTTTAAAAAAATATATTTTATTGATTTTACACGGAGAGGAATTGAAAGGGACAGAGAGTTAGAAACATCGATGAGAGAGAAACATCGACCAGCTGCCTCTTGCACACACCCCACTGGGGATGTGCCCGCAACCAAGGTACATGCCCTTGACCGGAATCGAACCCGGGACCCTTCAGTCCGTAGGCCGACGCTCTATCCACTGAGCCAAACCGGTCCCGGCTATTTTTTAGTATCTTTTGATGAAAGGACATTTTAATTATTTTTATATTGTTTTTATTTTATTTTTAAAATATATTTTTATTGATTTCAGAGAGGAAGGAAGAGGGAGAGAGAGATAGAAACATCAATGATGGAAGAAAATCATCAATTGGCTACCTCCTAGATGTCCCCTCCTGGGGTTTGAGCCCGCAACCCAGGCATATGCCCTGACCAGGAATCAAACCTGTGATTCATAGGTCAAGGCTCAACCACTGAGCCGTACTAGTGGGACTATAATGTCTTTAATGAATAGAAAGCTTTAGTTTTATTGTCTAAATGTATTCATCTTTCCCTGCTGGTTTGTGCTTTTTGTGCCCAACACTGGTTTGTTATTCTTGAGCTGGAACCCATTATATTTGGGAGAATAAGAAGAGCACTTACACCATTGCCTGTGTGTTTTTGAGCATGGTGGTTGCTTTTCTAGACATTATCATGAATACCAAACATATGCTTTAGTTCACTTAATTTAATTAACTCTATAAAACAAGATTTATCATGGCATCTTATTGAGCATATATTGGTGGTTCTTGTAGGTATTTTAACTTTAAATTTGTAGTGATTCCTTCCCATCCCCCGCCCCCGCCGTTTTCTTTCCAATGGTTACTTATTTTTCAAATTCTGATATTTTACATATATTCCAGAATTACCCTTCCTTCACTCTCATGAAATGTACTAGGCCCTAGCAAACATATGAATGTTTAGTAAAAACAATGTCTGTGCAGTGAACTGAGCTGATCGGCTGTTCTGTGAAATGAAACCTTACGCATCACATTAGCGAACAATTATAGTCTTCCTGCAGTATCACTCACAATGATTAAAATCACTTCCAGGCTCCTCTGCGGCCGGTTATTCCCTTCTCCTCTACTGGCGACATTATATAACACTTGTTGGGAAATGTTTGTGGCTACAAAAGCAATAGCAGTCGCTATTCAGGGAAGATGCTGGCAAACACAGAGCTGCACTGTCCCAAGTCTAGAGATCAAGATGGGCCCTCGGCCACAGAACTGGACTTCACAGGGACAGCGTCTGTAAAGTAAACGCTGGAAAGGCTCCAAAGCTTCTTCCGGGGATGAAATCTGCTTTGCCTAGATGCCCCTGGGACCCCTTCCATTTGGAATGCCTCCAAAAATATATGCTGAATTTTCTGCCCTTCAATTTGTGTCAGAAATCTAACCCAAAGAAATGATACTCAGGGAAGATCACCTCTAGTCCTCCAATTTTTATTTATGTATGGGTCATGAAGTTCTTACTCTGAGACAATATTATTCATAAACTACTCTGGTTGAGGTGGGAGGAGGACATTGAGAACTTTCGTTTCTTGAAGGAACTGATATCCTTATTTCTCCCCAATGGTGAGAGCCGTGTGATAGAAAATGTGTTCCTCATTTCCCTGCCAGGAAGTTCAACGCCCAATTTAAATTACAATCATAGGATCTGTGCTAAAGATTACCGTGAGCACATATGCGTTCTATTTTTCCCTTGGCCCTGATTTGTTCCTATTTTCCTAATTTACTACTTATGTCTCAGATGCCTGTCTCCAGCCCAGATCACTCTAAAGAGATTCAGAATTAATCATCTTATCAATATTTCGATTTAGATTCCCACAAGAATCTCAAACTCAAAATGTCTAAAACTGCACTTCATTCTTCCATAAAAAAACAAAACAAAACAAAACAAAACAAAAACACACCAGCTCTGTGTCCTTGCCACCCGCAACCCTAAAGGCTGTTAACCCCATCCATCCAATATCCCACATCAGAACTCCTAGTCGCCCCGGATTTGGCTCCTTTTTTCACCCTCTGTCTGTCAGGATACGCCAGGATATACTGCAACCGAGTTAAGGATCCCCAACTCGCCATGGCATAATGTAACAAGTTTACTGCTCACTCTGTCTACCGAGTCAGGGATGGGGTTCTGCTCCACTTGGTCACACTGACTCTAGGTCCCAGGCTGACAGAGCGGCCACTATCTGGAATATTTTTGGTCACAAACCGGGGAAAAGAGCTCGGAAGGGTACCATCCTGGCAATTTGATGCACATCACCTTTTATTACCTAAGAGCTGAGAACTTAGTCCCATCATCCAACCACAGAGGGCAGGAAGCACAACCCTACTATGTGCTCAGAAGACAGAGAGGAGAAAAATGAATAAGCAGCATTAATAACTACCATACTGTCATAGGACAGACTCCCCGGAAGCACATTCTGGGATGAGGATTCATATGAAACTGGATTCGTGAGGAAAACACAGTGAGGGTGTGTGGAAGAGATACAGGGAAGAGAAGGAAGCAAAGCAAGTATTGGACATCAAAGTCCCATGGAGGGCAATTTAGGCTCCTCTCCATGAGGCTTCCGGAGACAGTCATACCTTGGAGCGGTCTGGACCAGGGCAAGGAGGCTGGCGTCCTTCTACTTCCGCACCAGGAGTCCTTTGCCAGGACTCTCCCCAGGAAGATGTGAATCCTGGGTATTTCTGGCTCTCCTTGCAGGTCTTGGCTGTTGGAAGTGAAAACACAGCATGAGCCCAACTGGCATGGCTCAGTGGTTGAGCATTGACCTATGAACCAGGAGGTCAGTGTTTGATCCCCAGCCAGGGCACGTGCCCAGATTGCAGGTTCAAACCCCACTGGGGGGCTTGTAGGAGGCAGCTGATCAATGATTCTCAGCATTGATGTTTCTATTTCTCTCTCTTCCTTCCTCTCTGAAATCAATAAAAATATATTAAAAAGAAAAGAAAACATAACATGAGAATGGTAGAGGGATCCAGAAGCCTAAAGGTGGAGCATTGAATCTGCTTCTCCCCCACCCCAAACTAGTAAATTAGAGCATCCTACAACTTCTATCTCCCAAATATTCCCCAAATTGTCCTATTTCTCTTTACCCCTAGTTGCCCACCCACTCAGGTACCCCTTGATCCCATCACCCTTGATCGTCTGCACAATCAAAATACTGAACTGCAGCCTTGACATCTCTAATCTAGTTTCATCCTACAGCCAGATGGTCCTGAGTCAAGTGGCCTTTGCCTGGAGACATCTCAAATGTGTCTCGCCTCCTTTCTAATCGAGGTACAATCCCCACTTTGCAGATAAGAAAACTGAGACTCAGAGAAATTAAGTAACTTGCGAATGGCCCTTCAGATAGTAGCTGGTAGAGCCAGGATATAAACCTAGTACCTATTAAGTCTAAAACCTTTCCCATATATTTCACTGTTTCTAGATGGTGATTAATCTGTTTGCTTTTTACCCTGATTACTTCCCAATTCTATTAGCTTCAAACTCAACTTGTTCAAAGCCAAATTTATAATCTCTCTCTCTCTCTCTCTTTTTTTTTTTTTTTTTTTTTTTTTTACCACCCTTACCAAATGTCCTGTTTTTGAGTTCCTAATATCAATAATGGCCTCAACATCTTTTGGTGTCACCCCGGACGCTTCTTTCTGTGTTCATGGTTAGTAATTTCCACAGTTATTTTACTTCAGACTCCTGATGCCGTTTGCTGCAGATAGGGCTGGCTTTATGTGCTCCACGCTGCAGGGTGCAGAGTACCTGACAAGTACGCATCCGTGGGAGGTCCTGGAGCCGGGCCCACGAGGGCTCATTAGCAGTGGATATCATTCCAACGATATTCTGTGCCAAGAAATGAGGTCAGAACCCAGGGAACGAAGCCAGCATTGGCCAGTCTGTTAGCAAGGCTGGGAGTTCTTGGCCACAGTTACAAGCAAAGGGAAAGAAGGCAGTGAAGAGGGACTGACGGATGATGGAAATGAAAGAAACAGTAATAGATGGAGCAGGGTCCTGAGAGGCAATAAAAGGGATCACCAAATGGCTCTTTGAGGGAGGGCTACACTGACGAGTGAGGTATTGGGGAGAAGGAGGTATATGCCTAGGATATAGTAGGTGATAAAACAGCATTGAAAGGTCGTAAGGTCTTAATGAAATTATCTGTCCCCTATTCCCTGGAGGAAACAGCTTTGAACTATTTCAGCTTTTTAAAACAAAACAAAACAAAAACCTGGCATTTATCTTCACATTTCTAAGCAATGTGTTTATACTGCTATTTCGGGATTTGTCAATTTGAGACTCTTAACTTCCTATCAGGTAGATGATGATTTAGTCTGTTCTTACCACTCCTACTTCCCTTGTCCTCCAGGAAAAAAAAAAAATCAACATAAATCTATAGTCAATGCATTATGATTGTATTTTGTACAAATTATTTATTTAGTGAGGAAGGTAAAGGTCATGTGCCTGGGGGGAAGGAGGAGGGAAAAAGCTCTCAGGCAGGGGAGGAAGAACACTGTATCTTGTACAAATGTTTCTTTTTCCTGGAATTAGTAATTTTTAAAATTCTGGTTTTTACAATGCCTATCTTTAATGTTTCCCAAGTAGTCCATTCACTCTGTCAAATATTCTCCCCACCAGGGGAAGAAAAGCATATTAAGTCATTTCTTTCTTTTTTCTTGGAGATTTCCCTTCAGTAACACTCGACCCTCCACTGCAGCCTGGGTGGGTTACGCTAACGCCTACACACAGCTGTCACCCTGAGAATCCCCTTTGCTGTCAAACAATTTCTCTTCTGCTGGGTTCCCTTTTCCTGGATCCAGTGATTGCTTTTTGAGTTTATATAGTATCTTTCTTTTTAAAATTAAATGTATTGGGATGACATTGGTTAGTAAGATCACGCAAGTTTCAGCGTACAATTCTATCGCACATCATCTGTATAGTGCACTGTGGGCATGACACTGTTTCCCCTGGTTTGCTCTCTGCGTTTGCCTAAGCAAAGCTTCTGAGAGAGGAAATTTCACCTACCTCTACACCTGACTCATGGTTTGGCTGGGTAATTTCAAAGGCATTACTCCATTATCTTCTACTATCCAGTGGTGTTGACAAGTCTTAAGGCACTCTGATTCTTACTATACTATATGTAACTCGTTCACCTTTCTGAAAGCTTTTAAGATTGCCTCTTTATTCCTGATGTCCTGAAATGTAGGGGATGCATCTTCTTGTGGACAATTTGCTATGCATGATGCTAGACACTTAGAGGACTCTTCTAATCTGGAGGCTCTGTGTCCTTCAGTTCTGAGAAACTTTCTTGCATTTCTCCTTGGGAAATGTTCTATCTTGCATTAAAAACAAACAAACAAACAAACAAACAAATGTAAACATTCCTTCTGAATTGATGCTCTATGCCCAGCCCCTTTTTGTTCTACTTTTTTTTAATCTTTTTTTTTTTTTTTTTTTACTGTTTGTTCCAATTGCTGGAAGATAACCTTGACTTGACTTTTCAACTTTTCCATAAAAATGGTTAATTTTAGCTTTCATATTTTATAATTTCCAAGTGTTCTTTGTGGGTCTCTCTTTACTTTTTCATAGTATTCTATAATTGTTTTATGGATACAAAATCTTCTATTGCTTTTCCAAGTACATTAGTTATTGGTGGGCTTTGTTTTCTTCTGTTCTTGTTCACTTCCACCAGGTTTCTTCTTTTCTGTTTGTTTTGTTCTATATTTTCATGATGGGGACTTTTTGTTGTTGTTGTTAATCCTCCCCCGAGGATAGTCCCTCCATGAGAGAATGGAAGGGAGAAGGAGAGACACACAGAGAGAAACGTTGATGGGAGAGAGACAAATCAATTGGTTGCCTCCCGTGGATGCCCCAACCCAGGACTCAGCCTGCAACCCAAGTACGGTCCCCTGACCGTAACTGAACGCAGGACCCTTCAGCTCGAGGGCCAACTCTATCCCCCAAGCCAAACCAGCCAGGGCCTGATGAGAACATTCAGCAAATGTCTGTTGTTTCTGCTGTAGCCAAATGCCATTTGAATATCTATCTGAGTCATGACCTAAAAAACAAAAACAAAAAAAGAAAAGGTACTCAATGATGAAGTTGAAAGAGGATTAATACGAATAATACATTTGTGGGAAGATTCCTGTGCAGTCATTAAGCCAACTTTTGAGCCATACAGAAAAATATTTCAGGATCTTAAGGAAGGTAGAGAAACATAGTCTCTAAATAAGGAACAAATAGCAGGCTATAACTTACGAAGGGGTCACGTGGGGTCACAACTTCAAATCAGACAAAATAGTATAGGAGACATTAGCCCAAGATCAGCCCCTTTAAGAAGTAGAATTGAATTAAAAGGGCTCATACTATCTCACTAGGAACTTATGAAAAAAATCAAATCCCAAGTCCCAGAAAAAGAAATGTTTTTTTTCTGGTTGATATATACCTTAAATGAGATAAAATAAGAGCCCAGTTCGCTTAGATGGTAAAATTGTTTTATGGCTGTTCTTTTACCCTAGAAAAATTAAAATTAAGTTGTTTTTAAGTAAATATGATCCATAATATTAATATTTTTTTCTAAGATTAAAATACATTAGTTTTCTAATGCTTTATAACAAATGACCACAAACATAATGGCTTAAAACACACACATGAGGGAGCTCCACCCCCTCATGACGTAATGAACTACAAATGTGCCACCTTCTCATCCCCATGGGGGTTTGGATCTCAACTTATGAATTTGGGGTGGAGGGTACAAACATTCAGTCCATAGCAGGCTTTGCCAACAGCTACTTATTTAAAAAGTGAAATGGGCACTAAGCACACTTTTTTTCCTCCTTATGTTTTGACAACCTTGGCTCTTAGACCTTCCCAGGTCCTGCAATTCCTGAGGAGAGTAAACAACTTTTCCATATGAAAACCAACCAATCTAAAGCATCGCTACCTCCTTTATGGTGCCCTCACCTGAAGAGCCAGTATTTTCCTGCTCTAATGACTCCAACGCCAGCGGCCACACAACCAGAGACAGCCCCTAGGCCACCAAAGTGACTTCAACTGGCCCATCCGGAACCTGCTTACCTGGCCTCTCCCGTTCCTTCCTCAGAAACCACAGCAGAGGCTCTTGCCCACGTTTCCCCTCTGCCTCCTGACCGACAAGGTGCTTGCCTAGTGGCCCTGCATGGTGTGACGTGACCCTTTCTCCTGGGAACTGTGACAGACCATCTTTCCAAGGGAAATCACCTCTTGATCATGAATAAAGAAAACCCAACTTTTTAAAACAATAAGCTTGCCATATGATCCAACAATTTCATTCCTCTGTATTTACCCAAGTGAAGTGAAACTATTTCCCCACAAAGATTTGTACATGAGCCCAACCAGCATGGCTCAGTGGTTGAGCATTGACCTATAAACCAGGAGGTCACAGTTTGATTCCCGGTCAGGACACATGCCCAGGTTGTGGACTCAAATCACAGTAGGGGGTGTGCAGGAGGCAGCCAATCAATGATTGTCTCTCATTATTGATGTTCCTATCATCTCTCCTTCTCCTTTCCTCTTTTGGGCTTCTTTGTAGAGTAGATCAGTGTAGAGAGGGGTCCATGTATTATGTATGAAGAGAGTAATAAAATGTGCTGAAACTATCAAAATGAATGAGAAAAGAGCATCTCAGATTTAAGGTCATTATGTGTATTTTTTTTTTTTTGCAATTTAATATATTACATAACATACACCATTCTTGTGAATATATCTAACAAGAAGAATCAAATTTTAGGGGATTTTATCAAAAAAGTGAAGGAAGGTGGGGGTGGAATGCAGAGGAGTTCAACTCTTTAATGCCTAGCTTTCTGAATTATGGAGCTACTATCGCTTGCTCTCTTCAATATTTTTTTGTCAATTTCAGAAGCCTGTTCTTATGAGGCCAGCGATCGTTTGAAAGCCCTAACATGAGAATTAATGAAGATCTGATTTGTTGGAACGTAAGCCCAATACTTTTCAGATTTTGATGTAAATTTATGTACTAGCGACCTCTGTGGTAAATTCTGTGTACTTGATCCTTTAGCACCTAAAACACACACACACACACACACACACACACACACACACACACACACACACATTCATGCATGCTATTTAGGGAATAAGTACTAATGTTAAATGTTAAAAATGTAAAAATACAGCTGAAACTGGTTTGGTTCAGTGGATAGAACGTCGGTCTATGGACTCAAGGGTCCCAAGTTTGATTCCAGTTGGGGGCATGTGCCTTGGTTGCGGGCACGTCCCCAGTGGGGGGTGTGCAGGAGGCAGCTGATGGATGTTGCTCTCTCATCGATGTTTCTAACTCTCTGTCCCTCTCTCTTTCTCTCTGTAAAAACTCAATAAAATATTTTTTTAATGTAGAAATACAGATGGCCAAGAAATATCTAATTTTAGTGTTTAAGTAATTTTAAATACTAAAGATAGTTTTTATTTTAAAAGACATTACAGTGAATTAAGACATTTAAGGATATGTATGTGTTTGTGTGCATATGTTTATTAAAAAGTTTTAAGCAGAGTTATACCCAATTTCAGGGCGAGAAAAATAGGTATTCCTGTAAGTTTGGTGAGAGTGGACATTGACACAACAATTAGTACAATCAACTTTTGGAGAGAAATCACACATTAAAGTTGCTTTAAAATGTCCACATTTCCTGACTCAATAATTCTACGTCTAGAAAATCCAACAGAAATAGTTGAAGATAATAGACAAATTTTGCATATTAGGATTTTCATCAAGTCGTATCGCATAAAAAGGAAATGTGCAAAAACAGGAAGATAGCTAAATAAATTACACTATTTCCATATAAAGGAATATTACTTAACATTTAAAATTGTGTGTTTTCAAGTACTATTTATTGACATGGAAGAATGCTTATAATACAATGTTAAGAGTAAAGCAGAGTAATACATATCTCTCTATTTATTTATATACACATAATAGTATGAAAGACAGATGAAAGTAAGAAGAAAAAAAAGAACAAGAAAAAGAAGAGAGAAAGGGAGAAGGAAATCTACCAATATGGTAACTATCTGAATTATTTCTGTGGAGAAGTGCTATGATTCATTTTCAGTGTTTCGTCCTAAAGTTTTGTGTATTTACCATAAATGTAGGCAATGAACATTATTTTAAAAAATTAAACAAGCTTTTTATATTTACTATAAAACTTTAGCTTGGACTTTAATTTTTTTACCTAGCCAGAACCCAATATTATTTATTGGGATCACACACACACACACACACACACATTTCTAAAACTAGCTTTTCCGTTGTATATTTTGGATATATTTCTATGCTACTACTTAGACTTATGCTGTACTTAGACTTAGACTTAGACTTATGCTATAGGCAGTTAGATAGACATGAGCAGAGCAAGGACGATGGGCCCCATACAAAGGTCATCAGGGTGGAAAGCCCCAGTACCTACCAATGGACAATCAGTTGTAGGGTGGGACTTTGCTCTCATGGTGACTTTTCCTCCCCTAGCATACCCCTAGCCTTTCCTCCCTAGAGATAACATCTAGGCTTCAGTTATATTTCAGCTCCAGGTCCTGATAAACAACAAGATAAACAACAAAACCAGCCATGGTTGAGTGTCAGGACCACCTATATTGAATAGCAACCGCTGCCCTGATGTCGGCCAATCAATCAGTGGAAACCACACCCTGAAAGGACACACTGGAAAGCGACTGCATATTCTATTAAGATCTTGTCCGGGGACCTCCTCTGAAATCTCCACCCTTAAAACACTGAGGATGGAAGGCCAGGACACTCTCCTTCCAGGGAGCAAACTCTTGCCTTTCCCTCCCTCCTTCCCAGGCACATTCACCTTTAGCTTCCTCACTCCCAAGCTCCAAAGAGCCCTTCCTTTGCCACCATAACTCGTTTCCTTAGCCCATTTCTCCTACATCCATAATTTACCCAGTAACTACTCTCTTACCGTTTGGGTCTTGCTTGAATTATCTCCTAGCCAGAACCCAAGTACCGAGGTTGTTGAACTCAGGTTTAATCTGACTCCACCGGTCAGACACCTGGTACAGTTCCGCACCGCCTACACTCACTCAAACGAATATTCATTTTATTCGAAGAAAAATACCATTTTAAACGGAAAATGTATTGTTGTTATCAGTTCAGATACATCCTTTCAGGGAAATATCTAGTTCCACCAAAGGGGGTATGAGATGTTGGATGAGTCAGCCGTTTCCTCTGTAATGAGAATCTAAGATTACATTTTAGAAAGCTGTTAGCCAAAATGAGCAGATGAAGAAAGACCCGGAGAGCAGGTTGCATAAACCCTCAGGCACCTTGTTTAAGCTCACAAGGTTCAGGAAGCTTCCAGGTTAGAGTTCAGCAGTTAAATGAGTTCCTTGAAGAAGGTTGTATAAACCCAAAGCAGGGTTAACATAAAAAAACACTGAAACCTGTAAAGATTTTTGTGAGTTTTATTTGAGCCAAACTGTTGACATATGCTGGGAAGCAGAACCTCAACAGATGGAGATAATGCTCCAGAGAATTTATACATTGCAATCAAAGGAAAGAGACATGATGGGTTACATAAAATCCACTGGTGATAGATGAAGGAGGTGGGATAAAGCAAAGCGGGGGAAACCTCTGGGATAGCATAAAAAGTGATAGACATATGCTTCTTTTACGTAGATGAATACAGGATAGCTTTACATAATGAACAGTTGACAATTAACTGATAACAATAACTGAGGGGCCGAAACCGGTTTGGCTCAGTGGATAAGAGTGTCAGTCTGTGGACTGAGGGGTCCCAGGTTCGATTCCGGTCAAGGGCATGTACATTGGTTGCGGGCACATCCCCGGTGGGAGTTGTGCAGGAGACAGCTTGTCGATGTATCTCTCTCATGGATGTTTCTAGCTCTCTATCCCTCTCCCTTCCTCTCTGTGAAAAATCAATAAAATATATTTAAAATGCAGTAAAATGAAATAAATAAAAGTACTAACCTTTAAAAAAATAAATAACTGAAGGAATGTTTGGTGTGCCCTGAGGGGTCCAGGAAAAAAAGGAAGTTACAAGTTACGCATACATTTCACAGATACATTATCTTAGGGGCAAAAAGACAAATGGGCTCAGTATAGATCTAAGCTAGTCTTTGTCAGGGAAAATACTGGCCTAGGACATGCCTACCCACTATAACCTGTTTGTAATTAATATTTCATTTTCAAACCATCTTTTGTGGTTATTTTAGGGCTCTGAGTTTGTAAGACTGCCATGAAAGCCTCTCCTGAGCTTGTCAGGTTAGCATGTGGCCTCTTTCGTCCACAGCAATATGGTTGCAACTGGTAACTATCTATCTATCTATCTATCTATCTATCTATCTATAATTTAATGCATTTTCAGTGGAAAATAGAAGTAGGAGCTCCTAAAAAATTTTAGATAGATTTTAAAAATTAAAAAGCACACACACACACACACACACACACACACACACACACAGTAAAATATTCAAGCAAGACAAAAATGTTGCCTTCCTACCTCAGAACCCTAGTCCCATGCTCTCTCTCTCCAGCAGGAGTTAGCAGTTATTGATGCATTATTCCAGAAGTTTGTTACATGTATAAAAGTAGTGAACATGAACACACACATATCTGTCCCTTTTTACTAAAATACAAGTGAAAGTGTACCATGGTATACATATTCTTTGGCACCATGTGATTTAAAAAAAAAATCAAACAGTATACCTAGTATTGATATATATATAGTGGGGCAAAAGTAAATTTTCAGTTGTTTGTATGGAAAATAATACAATCATTAATAAATAATATACAAAATAAATTACTTCCTATACCTCACAACTATAAACCTACTTTTGCCCTCACATATATACATATATGTGTACATCTGAACATACAGTGTGTATATGTTTTGAAAAAACATAATGGAACTTCAGTAGAATTTAAAAAGATAAGTTGGAAAACTTGACATTTCTGGCAAATTTATAGATATATTAAAAATACTTATGCTATAGAATACTTATGCTAAATAAAATACAAATAAATTCTTGATGCATGCTTAACAGGTAAAAGTGAGGGAAATTAAACAAGGGTAGAAATCCTGAGAAATGAGTACATGCTGAAGATGGATGCTCTAGTGAAGGCATCTGCTCATCCCTGTATAACAGATGCCTGTTTTGTTTGGTTTTGTTTTTAATTGTGGTAAAATATATATAACACAAAATGTACCATTTTACAATTTTTAATTTACAACTTGCCAGGGTTCTTGTTCCAACATTCAGAAGGGTTCAGCAATCTGGAGAAGGCTGTGTGTAACTGAAGTAAGAGTCCAGAGACAAAAGATAATTTTGAAAGGCATTGGGGGTCAGAGGAGCTTGAGCTAAAGGAGTTAAGTTCTCCTTGTCTCGGGACCCCTTGCTTTTTATCAGCACAATTTGTCCTAAGACAAGGTGGAGATATACAACTTCAAAGGGTAGGGATCCCTGCAGGATCAGGCCTAAACTGGCAGTTGGACATCCCCTGAAAGGTCCCGGATTATGAGAGGTTGCAGGCCGGGGAGAAAGACTACCCCTCTCCCTGCAATGCATGAATTTTGTGCATGGGGCCTCTAGTATCTCATAATCATTGCTACAAATATTCTGAAAAAATATGCCAGGAAGCAGAATTCAGCAGCATGTTAATAGGATTATACACCTGTCTAAGACCTTTAGCAACTTCATGAGATAAAGAGAAAGATCTGAGAGTTTTCTAAGATACATGGGGAATTATTTGTTTCCACCTCTAGATGGTGCAAGCTGAAAGTAATTTCTCATTTTCAAGGTTTAGCTCTGAGAGATGATTTGTAATACCTTGAGATTTACTTTTTCTGCATAACCATATTTAAGGGATTTTTGAACTTATTATAAATTTGCTTAGTTTATTTCTTAATACAGTTATCTATAAGCTATAGGTGTCCTAATAAATATGGAAGAGATATTTCACTAAATATTCCTAATAATCATTTTCTATCATATTCAATTCATTAAACTTCTAATGCAAAACAATTATATTAAATGGTCTAATATATATTCTAGAAAATAAATCCCATTCACCATTCCAACAAAAAAGTTAAAATACTTAGGAATAAACTTAACTAAGGAGGTAAAAGACCTGTACTCAGAAAACTACAGGACATTGAAAAAAGAGATAGAGGAAGATATAAACAAGTGGAAAATATAGTGTGTTCATGGGTTGGTAGAATCAACATCAGTAAAATGTCCATACTACCCAATGGAATTTATAGATTCAATGCAATCCCTATTATAATACCAATGGCACATTTCACAGACCTAGAACAAACACTCCAAAAATGTATATGGAATCCAAAAGTATCTCAAATAGCCACAGCAATCTTGAGAAAGAAGAGCAAAGTTGGAAGAATCACAATGCCAGATATCAAGTTATATCACTACTTGGTTTTTAAATTAAGTGTCCATCTTTTTAGAAGTCTGAAGGTTTCATAAGAGTATGATAAAATGCCTTGGGTTTGAGATTTAATCAATGCCTTAGAACCATCTGCCAATTCATACATTACCAATCTGAATTTGGTTTTGTTTTATAAAGATGTCAGGTTGCCTGATTTTCCCCCCTGGGTTTTTGGAGTTAAATATATAGGGAGTATTTGTATATAGCTGTGCGTTCCTGGAGGGGCAATGTTTTAATTCAAGTGGAGTCTCTTAGAAGTATGGCCGATGGGAGGAATAGATATTTTTTGGAAATGGAGTGGCTCAAAAGTGGTAAGACTTTTCTGGTTGTAAGTTGTGGAAACCCAGTGTGAACGTGCCTGAACAAGAAGAAACTCGTTGACTTGTACATGTAAGTGGAGAGTGGGGAAAATGAGCCCCGATGACCCTCAGAACCAGAGACTTGGATGCAGCTGGAACTCTCCCTCGGTTCCCATCTCTGCTTCTCTTTTTGCATTATGACGCCTCACTGTGTCAAGTCAGCTTCTTCCAAGCAACTGGAAATCTAGCTTCCAGCAGCTCGCATAACCCATAAAGGTCTTTGAAGGGAACCCAAGTTTTGCCACCCCAAAATGTGCCTTTTGGGATATTGATTAAAAAAAAAAAAATAGTGTTTTATCCAACCCTGGACATCTCTTCACTTTCTCCGGCCTCCCACCACCAATAGAGGCCAGGTAACATTCATGACATCTTCTTTGATTCTAAATGTATAAAATAGACTGCAAAGCTGCCACTCTCAGGAGCAGTATCTCTAGCGGTTGAGATCTTGCTTTCAGGCATGTCCTCAAAACTTTGGCTCATATATTCGTATAAAGCTTTCTACAGGTTTGTATTTTTTTATTTTTATTTTTTATTTTTTGTCAACGGTGGAACTTGTTCCCTTTCTTCTGCTCCATCTGAAGAGGTGGCATGGAGTCTGTGTGAAAGGCAGGCCCCCGGGAGGCCAGTACCCCGCACTATCTGAAGGGGTCTAGAGGGTTGAGGAGTCACCTCTACTGAAGGGACCGCATGCACACCACCCAGGGGGGCCCAGCAGGAGGTTCGCCTCCTCGGGCATCCCTCCCCTTCCTTCCTCTGCTAACAAAGGAGCCACCCAGTGAAGCACTAGATCGCACTTTGGACATTACAAGAGGGGTTCGGAGCTCTGGAGGGCCTGTGGCCTCAGAGGGCTGCTGGGCTCTCCCAGAGCCGAGTGGTTGCACCTTGTTTTAGTGAAGCTCCACCTGTGAAATGAGCTGCTCTGGGCGGCCGCAAGCCCCAAGACCGAACATGAAAATACCTTCCTGTGTGAACCAGGAGCACTAGGAAAAGCATCCAGGGCTTTGTGTTTCTCTTTTGTGAAGGGAGAAATCGCTCAAGTTGTTGATAAGCACTAGTGCTGACTTGACACAGGAATTAGGAAATACAGGAAATCGTTCACATTACCCTTCTAAGACTGTCTGAGGAAAGGCAGACACTGCGAATTCCCGTTCACTGATGTGGACTTGCAGGTGGGAAACCCGAACTCGTGGAAATGCCCACTCAGCTTGCCATTCCTGCCCCTGAGGCCCGCAGGCTCTGGACACAAAATGTAACGTACCTCCCTGAACCACCACATCCGATGGCTTTCCTGTGTGTACAGATTCACGAGGGAGTAGAATCTTAAAAACATACACATGAAAATAAATAAACAAAATACTCATAGATGCAGAGAACAAGCCTATTGTTAACCAAGAATGCAGAGAAAAGAAAAACAAAAACAAAAACAAAAACAAAAAAACAAGCAAAGGCAAATAGTGCACAGGGATTTTCCTATTTGAGATGGGCTAGACAGGGAGGCCTCTGAGATGGTGACATTTGGGGGAGATAAAAGTTGAATTGGAATGCTATTAATGGAGAAAGGGGTGTTTTAACAAAAACAGCTTCCTCTCACCCCATCTCCTTTTGATGCTGATCAAAATATATCACTGGCCATTTAGTACAAAGAAATTAAAAAACAAAAAAACAAATGTGATCTATTGTACATAGACACATAAAGGAATGGGAAAGAGAAAATGAAAGATCAGAGAAAATAAAACTCTGATTATTTGGATATGGTGGAAACAAATTCTTATTTTCTAACTGAGAATGTTTCTGGGGTCAAGAAGAAAGTACTCTTTTTAGCAGACCCCTTGTTTTTGCTGCCCAACAAATCCAAGTATCTTCTTCCTCCGTTTTCAATAGCGTAGGTATCTGTTTCATTGATTGGCTCTCATCAACTGGGATCTGATTTAACTGACAAACCCTGTCATTCACTATAGGCTCCTGCATTTGAAGGGGGATGGATCCTCTTCCAAAGTGGCTCACACATGAGCCTGGCAAGTTAGTGCTGGTTGTTGGCATGAGTCCTCAGTTCCTCACCGCAAGGACCTCTCCCTGGGGCTCCATGGCTTCCCCCGGAGCAAGCGATCCGGCCTCAGGTTTTGATGCAGTGAAAGGAGTTCCTGCTAGAGCAATTCTCCTGGCCTGTTTCCCACTCACTCTTGCCCATGGGAGGAAAAGGAGTTTCCAGTTGGTGGATGTGGAGTCCATTTCTTTGGAGCTGTTTTATTTTGGAGCAATCATTTTCCCAGGGTGCAAGCATTCTAATCTGTGTTTGGCCAAGAGCAGAGAGCCAGCTCTCCGGGAAGTCCGTGACTTGTCCAGCGATGCCAGGGACTGGGTGGGGAAGTCCATCCCATTGGGGCGAATTGACGGTTAAAGCCCACATGGCTGTAGATGTGAAGTCATCATTCCCATCAGCATTTCCAGTGATACTGTGAGCGCCATCGGCATGACCTTCATATTGCCTACTTCTGAGCCCTGGAGAGGAAGATAGGACCTCTTCAAGCCTCAGAATTTGCTGGGAGAGAATAAATTAGAGTAATCCTGCCAGTTATTTGATGCACTAAATTGCTTCTCTGCTGGCTAAATATTAACACCCTCAAGGCTTAGGGTGTTACTGTGCTCAATTCTTTTCCTTAGAGTAGGCATGTCGAACTCAATCAGAGAAGGGGCCAAAATCTAAAATCCAGCCTAAATCGCGGGCCGAATGGTTTACTGAACAGTCATAAACTGACAATGTCATAAACTGACAGCGGAGTGCAGTGATGACAGCGCGGTGCGGGCCACATTGATTTGGCCCGCGGGCCTTGTGTTTGACACATGTGCCTTAGAGCCTAAGGCTCTTCCAGAGCCGGGTCGCAGTAGGGAGGGTTCAGGGAGTGGGAAAGAGTCATTTGTCTTCATCATTAGTGCCCTCAAGTTCTCTCATCTGGTTTCGTCAAATGTTTAGTGGTTGTAACAACGTGAGAAACACCAACTGATTACTATTTTTCTTGCAGACTTGTGGACCTCAATCTCTACTTCCTCTAGTAGTAGTAGTAGTAGTTGTAGTAGTTGTAGTAATAACACTTGATATTTTTTTAAAGATATTTTTATGGATTTCAGAGAAAGGAAGGGAGAGGGAAAGAGAAATAGAAACATCAATGATGAGAGAGAATCATTGATCAGCTATCTCCTACAGACTCCCTACTGGGGATCAAGCCCCCAACCTGGGCATGTGCCCTGACGGGAATCGAACCATGGCCTCCTGGTTCATGGGTCGGCGCTCAACCACTGAGCCACATTAGTTGGGCAGCACTTGTTATATTTGAGCCAACCATCTATAATAATAAAAGAAAAATATGCTAATTAGACTGAACATCCTTCCAGACATCTTTCCTTCTGGACAAAGCCGCAGTGGGTGGGGGCCGAAGCAGAGGTAGCAGAGGCCCACGGCCGCAGCAGGCGGGCACCAGGGCCAAGGCCCTTGCATGAATTTCGTGCATCAGGCCTCTAGTTGTACTATAAGCTTTACCTGCATTGTTTCTGATCTTTACATCAGCTCTAGATATAGATACTGTTTTTGTTTTACAGTTGACAAAGAGATTAAGAAATAAAGTTCAGAGAGATTAAGAAATATGCTCCAAGTCACATAGAACCAGACTGGAGCCCCATCTGTCTGATTCCAAAGCTCATTCTATTTTGTTACCCCTTTTTGAGGACCTGCCCTGTCTCAGCTTTTCAGGGTGGGGAGGGCAGTTAAGGAATAGAAGGTTCTTGTTTTCAAGGCTGACTGACTTCTCCAAGGGCGGGATGGTTCACAAATAACCTAGAAATTCAGGGCACATGTAGGCTGAGAATTCTCCTTGGAAGTTTACCCTCCCCCACAACACCAGCCACACTATGAAACTGTTATTGTACCTATCTCAGAGTTTTGCCAAGAGGCCATCTGTTCAACCAGGAGGTGCCATTATCTTTATGGTTCTTTAAAATGGCCATTGCCCGAGTAATAGAAATTGAATTTGATAATGGAAGATGGGATTCTGGCTCCCAGAGGGACCATATCTATATTGCATTTTGTCTTTCTACAAAACGAGTTCAAAACAACTCTAATACTGAGAGGGGAAAGCAGCAATTCCCTTAATAGGTGTAGTAGGCAGCACAATGCTTCCCCAAAGAGGTCCATGCTCTTCTTCCTGGAACCTGTGACTATGCTCCCTTACACGGCAAAGGGCATTCTCAAATGGGATGACATTAAGGATACTGCAGCACAGGAGATTATCCTGGATGATCTGGTGGCCCAATGCCATCACGGGGTCCTGGCCAGGGAAAGAGGGAGGCAGAAGGGTCAGAGAAGATTTGACCACAGACGCAGAGGAGTGATGGGACTGCTGACTAGGGGCTAGCAGCCAAGGGCTGTAAGAAGCCTTCAGAAGGTGGAAATAGGAAGGAAACAGATGCTTCTTTAGAGCCCCCAGATGCAACAAAGCTCTGCTGACACCTGCATTTTAGCCCAGTGAGACTCATTTCAGACTTCTGAGCTCCAGAACTGTAAGATAAAACATTTGTGTTGCATTAAGGCACTGAGTTTGCGATAATTTGCTGCAGTAGCAATGGGAAACTAGTTCAATGGGATACTCTTTACATTTCTCTGCTTAATCATTCATGCAGTTGGCCATTCAGCATCCTGTCTGAAACTCTGTGCCAACTGGTGACCCAGCCATTTAAACTTTTCTCACACAAAAGGCAGTATAGCACATTATGTCTGATGTACCACTTTATTACTGTAACAGTCTCTTGGAAAATTTAGCTTAATAAGTCCTGCTTCATGTTTTTTCTTTTTAAATTACATTTTGCTTTCAACATAATTTTCTATTGGTTTCAGGCGTACAGCATAGTGGTTAGACAATCATATACTTCACCAAGTGTTCCCCCTGATATTTCCAGGACCCCCCCACCCCCGGCACCATATAAAATTATTGCAATATTATTGGCTATAATCTCTATGCTGTACTTGATATCCCTGTGACTATTTTGTAATAACCTCGTCCGTGCTGATAAAACAAGAAGTCTTTATAGATCAAAACCATTTTGGGGGGACCACCGAGACCCTTGCACATCCTCCTTCTTACTCTGAGGTAATAAATTAATAAATACACACAGTGACAATGTCACTAACAGACGTCACGTGTCCATTTCCTGCTTGTGCTCTTGGAAAACAAAGCATGCCCTATCACCCCTGGGACACCCTCTGCCACACCCTCCGGTTTCCTGAGTCAGCTATCGCTGACGGAACTCTTCCAAAGCTACAGGAACCAAGGAGCCAAAAGTCAATGACTTCTCAGCATGCCCGGAAGGAAACTGGGCAGCGAAAGCAAGCTCCTCAAAGCTGCTGCTGTCTGTAGGTGTGGCGGGTTAATGGCCCGGGGTGGGACACCATAAAAGAGTGGGACAAAGAGCATCTTAACTTTACTTTCAGGGGAACACTTTTCAAAGTGCCCTGCTGATTAAAAACATCAACCGGCTAAATGCCAACCAGCAGGTTAACGATTTAATGAACCTTCCTAGTGAAGCTGGTGGGAACCCAACGCAGCCATTTCCTGGTAGAAACTTAGACCACAAAACAAACTCAATTGATTTCTGCCCACTCCTCCGGAACATCCTCTGGACTTCGGAAAGAGCCAACCAGTTCTAGCTGGTTAAACCTGGGATCCCAATTCAAGAGGGCTGCAATTTGCCAGGGCGTCTGGGGGCCAGGCCCTCCTCCGTCCTATTTGGCTCTGGTGCAGGTGTCAGGCCACTCCCAGACTCCTGCTCCCCTCTGTGCCCTGGGCTGCCTCCTCCGTGAACACCAGTGGGACCTTCCAGCCATTGATCAAAGGCTGCATTTCATTTCTCTTGATGTGTGTTTATGCAACGCCCCGCATTCCGGCTAAGTCCCAAAGAAGGCATTCCTGCTTCAAGCACTGAAAAGTGATTTGCTAATGCTTGTCAGAATTTCACATCAAATTAGTCGGTCAAGTCACCAGAAGAAGATATTAGAGAGATTTTGGCGTTCCCATCTTACTGACAGGACTAGACTCTCCATTCCTTTCAACATATTCTCTGAGCCCCTCCAATGTGCTGGCCTACTTTGAGGAAGCAAATTATCCTAATGTGACTGTGCAATCAGGACCCTAGAGCTATATCTCAGTAGTTTCTCAGATTGTGCACTGTGTGGGATTATCTGCATTTCTAATGTTTCATCAGTAGAAAGGTTGCAAAATGAACCTTAATGAAAACTGAACTCTGGGTAAGCATTCTGCCAGATGTCTTATTTAATCTACAGGATAATTGCGTTTGGGTCTTCTGATAACCAGATGCTGGTTTATCAGGGAGTAACACCTGTGAACCATTAAAAAAAAAAGGGGGGGGGGGATGGACTGGCAGGGAGAGAGGCCCAGGCCACCGTGCAGAGCTGATAAATGCTAGGCCAAGCCAGCAGGGGAGGGGTGGGCGGGCTCAGGAGACTTTGGACAGACATGGCCAGGCTCTAGTGCTCTGCTGTTTGGTCACTGGCTGAGCTCCATACAGGAGGCCTGGCCTTGTCTCACATGATGTGACAGGCTCCTGGAGCCGGAAGTCGAAGTTGTCTCTAGTCTGTATTCTTCACGGCTGAGGAGCAAGTCCTTTCTTGAAGGAGGTCTGAGCGGCACCTCCTAAGTGGCACAGCTCTCCGAGGAAGTCACTGCCATTCCCAGCAGGGAGGCAACATTTACCTCCTCCTCCTAGGGTTTTAGGTGACCGGGAGCCCTCATCAGGAACTGCAGACCCAAGGAAAGGCTGAAACCCGTATGCTTTCCTATTAGGATGCACAAAGAGGGTAACTGTGGAGCAGTAACTACGTGGGGAGGCTAATGAAAGAGAGGAATTATTAACAAGGCCCATTTGTTTCCTCTTAGTCACCACTTGTCCTTGACGATAAGAAAGCTACTTTCCTTCTGTTCAGGGAGGGCATTTTCACGGGAGAGTTTTTATCTCCTGTTTTCAGGAACAAAGGGGAAGATCAGAATGCCCTTCTCCCATCTGCTGTTTTCCAGGAGCCTTTGGCTCAAAATAATCTTAATGACAAAGTGGCCTATTCTGGTTGGCATATCCTGCCATCCTTCATATGCCTATTTCCCAGAATACTAATGCGTGGAGACCTTAAGTATTGGCTAAGATGATAGTATATCTAGTAAGTAGCTTTATTCATAATGCTCCACATCCTAACCAGACTAATGGAGATTCGCTGCCTAGGGCTTCTAAGAGAAAAGACAAACTAGGTGACAATCAGTACTGGGCATAGAATAGGTGTGTGAAAAACAATAGCTAACTGTGCTTAATTACATCTGTTTAAGCATATGTGTTTTAGTAACTAGGGCAATGAAGGTAGAGATGCTCCAATGCTGTGTTATTTATTCTAAAAGAAGCCTTCCACTGGCCTTTAGAGTTCTCTAAGTTTTACCACTCACTCTCCTTAAAGATCAGCCCATTATGTTGCAAAAACCTGAGTAGGGCACACAATAAGCTTTTCTTGGTCATTATCTCAGCTTAGTTTTCAAAACATTTTCTGTAGAATTCATTTACACTTGGCTTTCCCTTTTGTGCAAGATTCATTTATCCATTCAACAGATATCTACTGGGTACCCTCAGGCAGTATCCAAGACACTTGTGACAGTAGAAACTAAAATTAACAGACATTTCTGCCTTCATGGATCTTACATTCCAGCGTGGAAGACAGACAATGCACACAATAAAAAAGTAAATTAGAATGAATTGTGCCAAAGAGGAAAAAGACAAAAATAAGAAAGGGGGATAGCAAATGTTGTATAGCAGGGTCAGAGGAGGTGAATTATATAACATTTTAGGTAGGATGGCCACGGAGGTCTCATTGAGAAGGTGAGTTTAAATAAAGACCTTAAGGAAGTAAGGAGTGAGCCATGTAACTATTTGGGGGAAGGGAATAGGTAGAGAGAACAGCCCTGATGTAAGACAAGGACTTATATGTTCAAGGAACAGAAAGGTGGCAAGTAGAACTGAAATGGAAAAGAGGTGGAGAGGAACAGAGAGGAGTAGAGTAGGAGATAAATTCAGAGAGTTAACAGTCATGCTAAATATGGTCTTGTAGGTCATGGTCAGTACTTTGGCTCTCATTCTAAATGAGATGGGAGCCACTGGAAGATTCTGAGTGCAGGAGAGACATCATCTGATCTTTAGTGTCAGTGGCTTTACTAGGATCTCTGGCTGTGGGGTGAAGAAGTGACTATGTGGGAGCAAGAGCGGAAACAAACAAGCAAAGAACAATTAAAAAAACAATTGCAATGATTTAGGCAAGAAATGATACCTTAGGGTGTGACAGGCAGGTCATCAAATTTACGACCTATATTTTGAATGTAGTGTTAATGGGATTTGCTAAAAGATTGCTGGAAGATTCTATCTGAGGTAGGAGAGAAGGAAAACATCAGACCAACTCCAAGGTTGTTTGCCTGAGCAATTGCAAGTATGGTGTTGCCACTAGCCAAGAAAGAGAAGACCGCAGGAGCAGGTGGTTCATTGGGGATATCAGGAGCTCATTCCACGACGTCAAATGTAAAATATATAGGCAATAGATGCAGAGGTCTGGAGTTAAGAGCACAGCTCTGGGCAGGAGATATAAATGCAGGAATATTTTTTAAGCAATGAGACCAGTTGAGATCACCTAGGGAGGAAGATGGGAACAGAAAACCAAAGTTTTGAGAGCAGGAAGATGAGAAGAAATCAACAAAGGAGACTGAGAAGAATCACAAAAGGAAAAACAACTAAAAGAGGCAAGTATTTCAGATGATCAGCATGTAAGGTGAAGAGTGAGAAGTAACAGCTGGATTTAGAAATGTACAGATCACTGGTGACTGAGAAAAGCAGCTTCTGAAGTGGGTTCTAGAGAAATCAGAGACTGTGGGTTCACCTTTAAGGAGCTTTGCTGTGAGGAGGAGAAAATTGGGGTGATGTTTGGAGGGGGAAGTGAGATTAAGAAATATGGCAGCCTGCCCTAACCAGTTTGGCTCAGTGGATAGAGCATTGGCCTGTAGACTCAAGGGTCCCAAGTTCGATTCCAGTCAAGGGCATGTACCTTGGTTGCGGGCATATACCCAGTAGGGGGTGTGCAGGAAGCAGCTGATCAATGTTTCTCTCTCTCCCTTTCCCTTCCTCTCTGTAAAAAAATCAATAAAATATATTTTAAAAAAGAGAGAATGGCAGCCTGTTTATTAATACAAATTATTCCATAGAGAAGGGAGAATGTCTGGTGTGATGACTTAAGTAACGGAAAAGGGAAGGGATCTAGTGCACATGTGGAAAGACTCAAAAGGTGGCATGGTTTGGAGGTTTTAGGAAATGAAAAGAAAGCCTTCAGACTTGCCAGTGCCTGACATCATCCTCTTGCTTCTTTGGGCACATGTGCTTCTTACAGCCCAGCGTTGATTGCCAGGCCTCCTCTGGAGTCACAGTTCAGTTGTGAGGAGGGACCTACAGCGCTAGGAGAGCCATGGAAGACCCAAGCTTGCTGGACTCCTATGGAATCTTACTGCTGCCACATCACACTCATAGCTGGTAACTGTGTGGTCAACTCAGACCCCAAGATCTGCTTCTCATAAGCTGAGAACTCTAAATTGGATAGATAAACATAATTGAAAAAGGAAAGTAGCCCCTGAAAGCCTGAGAACTAGAGGAGAGAAAAAAAAAATACACTGAGATGAGGCACAGCAAAGAGCACGAAGGTGCTGTGTGCCTCGCCTCGGAGAGGAGCTGTGCCAAAGAGGGAGGGGTTCTAATAAAAAAGTGGAGAATCCTATCTATGTTAAAATTCTACATGGGGAGGTCTTCTTTCATATTCTACTTCTGTTACCAAATTTAGTTTGTTATTTAGTTTAATTAATATTTCAGCTGATAAATTCTGATGTTGGCAAAGATGGGTTGTAAGATGGCTTTGGTTGGCTGGCTCTGAGCAGACTCCATGAACTGCCTTGGCAAATAGGAACTTCAAAGGGTTAAAGGGTAACACGAGTGTGCCCAGCATTAAGGGGAGTGAATGAGAAAACACCCGAAAGATCACGCTTCCTCTGGCTGGTGTGCCTGCACCTTGCAGCCTTGACTAAAAGCCACCTTCCCTCTCTGAAAGGTGTGACTTGCATTGCCCTATTCTTATTTCCTGAGAAGGTCTCCAAGGCAGGGTCAGAAATGATAGAAAGCAGGTATGTTTGTGGGCTGACAATTGAATCTGCTTGAAATAACACCCCACAGGTTGTATAGTTCATGCCTTTATTTTGACAGAGGCCCCGAGTAAAAGTCACTTCCTCAAACCATAAAGAAATACACATATAATAACCAACTGTTATCTACAACTGAAATGAGTAACATGTAAAATATAAAGTCCACATAGTTTGGAACCAATTAAAAAACATTACTGTTAATCTTTAACCAAGAATCAGCAAATTAGCCTAGATCAGACAAATAATAAATGCAAACACAATATATTACATTTAAAATTAGACAACTTTGCTGAATTATGAATCCCAGAGAAGACAGAAATGATGTTACCCAAATATAAAACTTAGAGCAGTAGTTTCCTACCATTCTTGAGGACGGACACTAGCAAACTGATAAAAAGAAACATATTTACATAAATATCCTAAGAGAATTGAAAGACAAGAGAGTAGATGAAAAGGACGGTAAAGGAAACAACTACTACAAAGTGATATTGTTCAAAGGCCACTAATTGGGTTCTATTTGCAAACTTCTTTCTGAATTAATAACAGTAATAAGAACAAGATTCTGAGAACTCACTAGAACTATAATATTAAAAGCTCCAGCAGCTTATCTGCTAATTAAAGACAGCAATGATCATCTAAACTACTTGCACTATTTTTATACAAATAGCATACCGGTATTAGAAAATAAAATTTTTCAAAAAATTACTTGTAATGTCACTTCCCAGGGATACTCTGTTAGCATTTGGGGGTATTTCTTTTCAGAGCATTTCCTATATAGGCATAGCCTTTGGGGCAGAGAGGGGAAAACAAAACAAAACAAAACAAAACAAAAACGAAGCAGCAGAGATAAAAGAAAATATAGAGGTGGTTTGAGAATGGTTCAAGGATTTTTTAGAGATACATACAAATAATTGACAAGCTAAATTGTTTTCAGAGAATTGACAAATGTGAAAAACTTGCAGAAGAAATAGTAAAACCTAGAGGACAATGAAAACGTCACAGAGAACGAATGGGGGTGAATGGCTCATGTGTGCACGTGACCAGTGCTTTCCATGACGTGCGTGGTGATCCATTTGCAAGTCACAAAAGCAAGTAAGTGGTCGTGGCCAGTATTAGAAGGAGGAGGAAGAAGACAGAACAGAACTGGAGGCATCACAAGGCAGGTTTGAAATGTTTATCTCATGTGTATGTGTGCATGCACTCTGAGTTGCCATGAATGATGCAGTTCCTACTCTGAGTTGAGGTAAAAAAAAATGTTTACATGTCACAGGATTAGGCTGAAATCTTATAGAACAAAGAACAAGTGGAAAAGGGATTACACCTCCAGATGATAATCCTCTCCAGTCCAAAGGGGAATAAGAAAGGAGAAAATCATTGGATCCAATCAGAACCTTATGTTCTGACGCCAAACTGATGGGCCCAGCCAGTGGAGATGGATTGACCTGCTGACCTGCTGGCTGCACCATTAACATTCCCGAGGCTCCGCACATGAAAGAACTGCACTCCGGGATGCTTCAGATGCTTCGCTCTCCGCTTCTGTAGCAGTTGGAGAATTATGCTTCCTCTGGCTGGCGTGCCTACAACTTGCAGCCTTGACTAAAAACTCCCTTAGGTTTAAGGGATTGAATGCGCCACTCCTGGAGCCAGTGGTTTTACATTAAATGAAATCATAGCAAGATCTGCCATGCTGGGGAGGGAGAAGGCTGTCACCAGTTTGGAACATAACCCAGTGTGCTATCAGAATGCACAGGGAGCAAGTTCAACGTGCTGTCTGGGTGAGCGGTAGAAGCACTGCCATCAAAGACAAAACAGGGCAGGGGTCAGGGTATGAGTCATGGAGTCCTGGAGACCTCGGGCTGTTAGCTGTAGTCAGATGTCAGCCCTGCTAAGTGCTACTTATTGATGACCCAGGCCTCTGCCATGGGTCAGCCGTCCTTCTGCCTGAAGGACCATTTGGTGGGCATGTGGAGAGGACTGGGTACCTGGGTCCATGTGAGGGGAACAAATGGCAGAGATCACACTTACATTGTGAAATTCACCACTGCATTACAGGGGAGCTCAATATCATTTTTATTTTAAGTTATGCATTAAGAAAAATAAAATACAAAGTCATTGTTTTCATAATTTTTCCTCTTCCTGTGAGAGCACAGGAAGGAAAAATGAGCCTCAAAAAGGTGATGGAGCCCTAGCTGGTTTGGCTCAGTGAATAGAGTGTCGGCCTGTGGACTGAAAGGTCCCAGGTTCGATTCTGGTCAAGGGTATATCCCCAGTGAGGGGTGTGCAGGAGGCAGCTGATCTATGTTTCTCTGTCATCGATGTTTCTAGCTCTCTCTGTAAAAAATCAATAATTTTTTTTTTAAAAAAAGGTGATGGAGTATATTTATATATACAATGGAATATTATTCAGCAATAAAAAATAAGATCTTGGATGGACCTAGGGGATATTATGCTAAGTGAAATAAATCAGACAGAAAAAGAGAAATACTATATGATTTCACTTCTATGTTGGAATCTAAAAAAAAAAAAAAAAAAAAAAAAAAGATCAAAACAAATAAACAAACAAAGCAGAAACAGACTAATAGATACAGGGGAAAAACTGATAGTTGTCAGAGGGGATGGGTATGTGATGGATGAAAAAGATGAAGGGATTAAAAAGTAAAAACATCCATTTACAAAAATAAATAAGTCACGGGGATATAATGTACATCACAGAAAATATAGTCAATAATATTGTAATAAATTTCTATGATGACAGATGCTTACTAGACATATCATAATGATCACATCAGCTATAATAATAAAAGCATAATATGCAATTAGACCAGACAGACAAACGATCTTCTGGACATCATTCTGGAAATCCTTCCGAACGAAGCCACAGTGGCGGGAGCCAAGGCAGAGGTGGTTAGGGGAGATCAGACAGGCAGGCAGGTGAACAGTTAGGAGCCAGCAGTCCTGGATTGTGAGAGGGATGTCCGACTGCCAGATTAGGCCCGATCTCTGAGATCAGGCCTAAACCAGCAGCCGGACATCCCTTGAGAGTCCCAGATTGCAAGAGGATGCAAGCCAGGTTGAGGGGCCCTGCCCCCACACATATATTTTGTGCACTGGGCCTCTAGTATGATATATATATAAATGTAGAATCATGATGTTGTACACTTGAAATTAATATAACATTGTATATCAACTATGTTTTAATAAAAAAAATTTTTTTAAGTGCTTACATGTGCTATTAGCTCTACAGGAGATATGAAAGAATAGAAAGTGCATCTGACTGGAGAGATCACACATAATTTCCAACATCTACAGAACAAATGATAGCAATATAGACCTTAGTTGTGTGGCTCTTGTCCATGCACATCTGCTTTCTATCGGTTGATGGTTGCTACAAGGAAGCTGAAACAGCTGCCTCTCACTCCCCAGATGCTCTGTTTCTCCTCAAATACCTGTGGAGGGACCCAGGTCTTAGTCCTCCACTATACTTTCACATCTGGGAGCAATCTGGAATTGCAGAAACATCCGGTGCCTATATCAAAGGCACTCGAGAGAATCAGGGTAGGCAGAGGTGAGGGGATCCTAAATGTAAATGATTCCTTCAAGTCCTTTACAGATTGTCTTTCTTTCCCTCCCCTCTCTTTCATACATTCACACCGCCTGAACTCCTTCCTCAGAAGCACCACCGGGAAGTGGACAGACATCTGCTGTGTCCTAATTCTGGTTGGATCTCTGATACTCACTGGATTAGGCTGGCGTGGAGAACCTTTTTTCTGCCAAGGGCCATTTGGATATTTTATAACATCATTCTCAGCCCATACAAAATTATCAACTTAAAAACCAGCCTGCTGTATTTGGTCAAACATTTAACTAACTTGACAGGGCCAGACCAAATGATTTCTCAGACCTTATAGGGCCTGCGGGCCAGAGGTTCCTCACCCCTGGGTTAGAGCATTTGAAAGTTCAGGGTAAAATCCTAAACCAGACAAAACCTAGATGCTTATAAGACCCCTCTTGCTTGGTCTTAAAATGACAGTGACATTTATTAAATAAATATTGGTTGTGTCCCTATGGTGTTGCAAGGCTTTGCATGCAGAGAACATAAACTTTTTCAGTTTCAATGATGACTTTTGTTGTGTGACAATTAAACCCCCTCACTGTCTAAGGCCGTGTTTCTTTCCCCCCTCTTCTTGATGAAATGGTTTATGCTTGGCTTCATGTGAGCTCCTTATCCAAAGCTGGGCTGACAGGCTTCAGGGACATGTAAGTAACCACCCCATGGCTCCGTCTCCCACTTATCACACTGATATGAGGACTCGGATCCAGGAGCCCTGGGGCTCTCAGCCCCTATGAAAGTAAGTGCTGGGTCCTCAGAGAGCAGAGCTGGCAGACAAATTGCACACACAGCATGTTGCCTACAAGAGCTCCTGAGTGTTCTGACAACTCTCTAGTCTTATGATGCCTCTATTCTGCAAAAGGATCATTGCCAAGGTCAGATGACTGGCCTTGTTATCACTCAACAACTCAGCGGCTACACCAGAAATAGACTTCTGCCCAGTACTCCCGACTGCCCTGCAGGAGCACAAAACTCTGCAGACCCCTGGGACAGGAAAAGAGGTCACTCATGGAGTCCTTGTCCCTGGTAAGATATAAAAGCTCACCTGGGCCCCGAGGTCATAATGGTCCTTGCAACGTGGGGTATGCCATCCTCCTCCTCAAACCCATCTCAGCTCCAAAAGTGACCCAAGAAGGCAGTGTCTGCCAAGCAACATTTGCTCTGCCCGAGACAGAGTGACATTCCAGGAGAGTAATCTAAACCCGGGTGTGTGTGTGTGTGTGTGTGTGTGGCTGGGCCCCCACGGCATGCCCTCAGGCTGCAGGAAGAAGGTGACAGATACTGGCCCACTCGCTGAATGAGCCACAGAGCAATAGCGCTGGCCTCAGAAGATGGCTGCCCAGGTGTTGGCTGGCGTGGAGGTACAAAGCAGCGGAGTGGGATAGAGGCTAAGATGCTGCAGTGAGACTCCCTGAGTTCAAATCCCAGCTCTCCAGCTTCTATCACTTATTACCTGTGGGACATTGGGAAGTCTACTTCACTGCTTTCTGCCTCATCTGGAAAATGTGGATGATAATAGCACCTACCTCCTAGGGGCCGTTGTTAGGATTAAATGAGCTGAGATGGGTAACGTACTTAGTACCTTGCATGTAGTAACTATCACTAACTGTTTACTATCAGGCATTTACTCAAAGAGCTATGAGAGGACCTTTAAAAATAATAGTTATATACAGTGATTGCTGGTAAACGTTTAACAAACCACTCTATGGGGACAAACCTGGGATTTGAAATGTTTGCTGATTTCCATGATTTAAATATTCCCACCATGGCTGATTTCAAGAACACAGAGTTGGAAAGAAATGCTGATAGCTCTCAAGAACCTGTACATCACTGGTTATAAAGCCCAGGTAATAACATGAAAGATGCTATGATAGAGGTATTATGTGAAAAATAAGAATGAAATTAGAAATACAAATGAGTACTAACTATGTAAAAGTCAAGTGTGTGCAAAGAAAAAGGTGCCATGAAATACAATAAATACTGATGGTGTTAAGAGTGGTGGGAATGTAATTAATTGCTTAACATATTTTTTGTACTCCTTAAAGTGCTTATGTTATTTTTATAGTGGAAATTTTAAAGTAGAACTAATTAAACACATACACACACCCCTTTCTGTTACAGAAAATATAAAACACACACAACAATAGTATAACTTACCAATAATTATCAATTAATTAATAATTAACTTACCAATAATGGTTTGCCCATCTTTTTCCATTTTAATTGAATAAAATTTCTTTCACTCCATTTACCCAAAATATGCCAATCTAATATATAAGATTAGATTTAAAAAAAAAAACATTAAAAAAAAACAAAACACAGAAACACCACACCATTATCATGTCTATCATGTTTAATATCATCTAATATTCAGTCCATATTCAGATTTCCCCAGTTGGGAAAGATGTCTTTAATAGCTTCCTTGAATCAAGGTTCAGACACAGAATTGAATTGTTATTCCTTTAAATGTCTTTTATTCCATAACCATTATCCCATCTCTTTCGTATCAGCATTTCATTGACAAAGCTGTCCTGTAAAATATCCTACATTCTGGATTTGGCTGACTGCTCCCTCATGGTTACCTGTAGTTTCCACATTTCCTGTCAACACCTGGTTTGATCCAGAGTGAATCAGATAACTCATGAGTGGTTCCTGGATTTCCTATTGCACCAGGTTATGACACACATAATGTCTACTTGTGCCACTCGTAGTGATGCTAACATTGATCTGTTTACAAATGCAACATTTAAAAACAAAAATTAAGTAGAAGAATGCACTTAGGCAGAGATAAGGAAGATCAGGGTCGTTATTAGTCAAGAGAAGGTGCACTGCTGTTTGTGTGCTAAAATCTGTGGACAGAAGGGAGCTACGGGCCCTTGGCCCCAGGATTCTCAGCTGGCTACTCTTTTGCAGGAGCACAGCCCCTCTGATTGAGTTTGGTGACTCCTGTATCATCAAAAGGAAATATGTTCTTACAAAACTTGGGAAGTTATGAAAATTTTAATCGGGCTTGGTGAATATTTTGCAAAAATAATAACAAATTCTCTGGTTGGAGTGCAATCTAGAATAAACTGATTTCAGCAAATCATTAGACAAGGTCTATCCTAAACTCCTTTAGCTCCATGGAGTGTTCCTTACTCATGACAATAACCTAGAACGGCCTTCCTACCCAGGCTCCCACCTCCAATTCATTCTTCATGCTGTGGCTGCCAGACCCCTAAAGTGCAAAGCAGACCAGTTCCCTGTCCTGGCTAGACTTTTCAACACCTTTCTGTGGCCTGCTGGATAAACTTAAAACTCTTTAATTTGTTACTTAAGTTCTTTTATAATCTAGCCTGTGCCCACCTCCCTGCCTTCTTACTCATATATATTTTTTTCTTTTCTCCGTATGTTATGACTTCATCCAGTGCTCTGAGTATACTCAACCCCATGTTATTCTTCGGATTCTATGCTCCTTTGAACTCTGGGTCTTGGATCTGATCTCCCCCTTTCCTTTTGTCTGCTTGGCAGTTTTCCACCATCCTTGAGACTCCTGTGCCTGGAAATTGCAGTAGTCCCTTGTAGATCTTTCCAAATTTTCTC
Organism: Pipistrellus hanaki; assembly: GCF_964339955.1. NCBI lineage: Eukaryota > Metazoa > Chordata > Mammalia > Chiroptera > Vespertilionidae > Pipistrellus > Pipistrellus hanaki. Next base: position 35,373,429 of record NC_140506.1, read on the forward strand.
CTGGGTTGTTTTCTTTAATGATAACTAAATAGAATATCCCTCTTGGTGGAAGGAGCTGTGGAACCAGTGGGAAGCACCTGTGCATGACTTCACGCCCATTCCTGCCACCGGCTCAAGCTGCTTCCGTCCCGTGACTTCCTGCCTCTTTGGATGGAGTCGCTACACAGGGGGACTAAACACCAGAAGATCACCTTTTCCCTTCAATCTTGGTAGCAAGACTTTGACCAAATCTGAAATGATGGGTTGTACGTGAACTTTGTTGGGGGTACATGCTGCTGCCTAGAGTTCATATCAGTGCCCATGTACAAAGCTAGCCACATTCCTGTGGTTGAAGCTAGGACTGTTGCTAGACTCCAGCTTTGACCCTACTTCCAGGTATATTTCCACTCCCATGAGTGTCCACCACGCCTTGGCCACTACCCTCGAGGGCGTCCACAGCAGGAGAGCTGGAACTTGTCAAGAAGGCTCTGCAGCCTAGGTGCCCATGTAGTTGTGACGAAGTGGGCACCGCCATCATTCTCCAATCAAAGGATATTTATTACATAGAAGGAGAACACAGAGAAGGGCTGGAATGATACCAATGAAGAATTAAGAGTAATTCATTGATTTGAATAATTAATTCATTAATTGATAATGCAGAAAATGTGTTAATTACCCATTTGTTAGAATCGTTTTCAGAATAGCAGAGAATTATTTCAGGAATTGAAACTAAGGCAAGAACATTTAAAGAAGAATTACAAGACCAGGCGTTATAATCAGAGAGAGCTGTCCTCGGAGATTTAGCTCAGAGGAGGAAGGAAGACCTGCCTATCTGGGGACTAGCACAAAGGGAGCGTTTAGCAAAGGGAAATTTAGAAAGAAATGCTTTTTTCCCTTGGGCAGACCTGTAAAGTATTACAGTTTTGTGTGCAAGGTGGACTGAGCCTTGAGAAGACACAAAACACAACACCAGCATCTGGTTTCCATGCTTGGCAGGTTAGAAAAGGGCTGTGGATGCCACCTGAAGGGCCAAAGCAGCTGCTTCAGATGATAACACTCTCACCGTCCCCGGCCCCTCTGTGATTTGATTTCTGATTCCCTGAGAAGAGACTCCCAGGATGGAGGGCTGTGAATCATTTGGCTGCACAGCTTCCTGTCTACCCTCTTCCCAGTTCATTGATTGGCCTGAGTGCTTAGCCTGACATCCCCACTGAGACAACTGTGTAAGTGCTGCTCTTTACCCTCCCGCTCTTTCAGACACAAGTGCACTCGCTCAGTTCTAAAAGGTGAACTCCGCTTGACCGGCATGGCTCAGTGGTTGAGCATCAGCCTACAAACCAGGAGATCATGGTCCAATTCCCTGTCCGGGTTGTGGGCTCGATCCCCAATAGGGGCATGCAGGAGGCAGCCAGTCAATGATTCTCTCTCATCATTGATGTTTCCCTCTCTCTTTCCCTCTCCCTTCCTTTCTGAAATCAATAAAAAAATAAAAAATAAAAGATGAACTCCAAGAGTCATAGCATTAATCTAATCCAGCGATTTTCAACCTTTTTCATTTCATGGCACACATGAACTAATTACCAAAATTCTGCACCTCTCCAATAAATATATTTTTTGTTGATCTGACCAAAAAAAAAAAAAAAAAAGAAAAAAAAAAGGGGGTATAACTTTGATTCATTTACAGTGGACAGCTATTGTTGTATTGGCTGTTGTCATTTTTCTTATTTGACAATCTAAGGAAAAAGAGGTCAGTGTCCCTGACTAAATAGTCAGGTATTGCATGTTCTAAAAATTCTTGCAACACACCCATTGAAAATCACTGATCTAGTCTATTGATCGTGATTTTCTAATTACCTTTTCTGAGAGACATGTTACTGTGTTGCAAGGTGTGGAAGCTGCTGATCGATGTAGGAAACAGAAGTTTCAATAATCTATCCGCCCAGAGTGAGGTACCATGTTGTGAGGTACCTCCGGGGTGCCTGCCACCATCTCCCCAGTATTCCTGCTATCAGTGGTCTGCCTATTTCGGGTTTTGGCTACTACCAAATGTGCATGTGCTTACTGCATCACACTGAAGCACTTAAAGAAGTGTCAAGGCAGGGGAGATAAAAAAAGATGGGATTGCTCACCACCAGCATCCTCCAAATCTTCCTGGAACAAACATTCAATTTCTATAAATAAATACTTGTTTCTTGCTATGTAAATGTGGCTACAAAATAAATCCATCAACACCTCTTCTAACCATAAATACTTCCTGGAACAAAATCCTGAATCAGGTGGCAAACTGACATAGCGTTCTTCCCCAAGAGAAGTCTTATGAACCAGCACAGTATGTTGGCATCATTGTGTTTATACCAATATCTGTTTTTTTCCTATTGCAGGCATATAAAAGACTACACTTCTCAGTCTCCTTGCAGTTGGAGAGTGACTAGTTGTGCTGGCCAATATAATGACCCACTTTATTTCCAGGCTGAGACAATAAAATGCCCAGATTCTTGTTCCAGTGAGGAAATTGTAGAGAAAACATTATGCTGAGATGGAAGGCCCACAAAACTGAAGCAGCCTGGATAACTCAGTTACCACGCAGAGGACAACTGCCATAAAAAGGTACCTGGGCCCACAAAGGACTTTGCATGAGAGAGAAATAAACTTCTGCAATATTCAGCCTCTAAGATTTTGGGGGTTGTTACTGCAGCATAACTTAGCCCATCCTCACTAATATACAAAGTAATGTCCCATAGAGCGACTTAGTTTTCTTCTGATCCCATCCTTCTCCTCTTTTAGTCAAATACTATCTTCCAAGCTACACCTCTCTCTTCCAGTTCTCTCCAGTCCAAGCCCACTGCCTCTCCCAGGCCCTTCTTCCTCAGCCAGACCATGCTTGGACCCTGTTCAGTGAGGAGTTCATGCTTACCCAGTCAAGCCTGAGGACACTGCAGACCCAAGAAGCTTTCTCGGCCACATTAGCCTAAATGGGAAATTCTGCTGAAGATTTACATGAAACAAAAAATTTTAAGCCCCATGGAGAATTAGTTTTGTGGACGAAACGGGCCACATGCTAACCTGACAAAATCAGGGAAGGCCAGCATGGCAGTCTTGCAAACTCAGAGACCTAAAGTAGCCACAAAGGATGGTCTGAAATTAAACTTTAACTAAAAGCAGTTATGGTGGTTAGTCACCTCCTAGGTTGGTATCTTCATTGACACGTCAACCTTTACCTTAACTGAGCCTATCTGCCTTTTTGCATCTATGATAACATCCTTGAAATGTCTGGGTGTTAACATAACAATCAAACCTGTAAAGAATTTTTGTGAGTTTATTTGAGCCAAACTGTCACACATGCCAGGAAGCAGAACCTCAACGGATTGAGATAATACTCTGGAGAATGGCAGGTTACATCTGTATTTATACATTGCAATCAAACGAAGGGACGTAGGTGGGTTACATGAAATCCATTTGTGATAGACTAGAGAGACGGGAGAAAGCAAAGTGGGGGAATTCCAGGGATTGGATAAAAAGTAAAATGATAGATACATACTTAGTGGGTGCAGGAACAATTTATATACAGTGAAGGAATTGTGGTATCTGTCCTGGTGCCCCGGCACATTAAGTTGTGCCCCAAGGGGTCCAGGAAAAGGGAAGTTACAAGTTACCCAGACATTTTAAGCATATGTTATTTTAGATGCAAAAAGATAGATAGGCTTAGTTAAGGTAAAGGTTGACCTGTCAGTGAAGATACTGGCCTAGGAGGTAACTACCCACCATAACTGCTTTTAGTTAAAGTTTAATTTCAGACCATCCTTTGTGGTTACTTCAGGTCTCTGAGTTTGCAAGACCGTCATACAGGCTTTCCCTGAGCTTGTCAGGTTAGCATGTGGCCCCTTTCATACACATGGGTAACTTGTAACTCCCCCTTTTACAGACTCCTTGGGGCACAACCTAACATGCGTGGGCACCAAGACAGACACCACAAATTCTTTCATTATTATTGTTATCATGCTAATTGTTGACAGTTAACTATCCTGCACCCACCTATGTATGTGTCTACCATTTTACTTTTTATCCAATCCCAGGCCCCCTTACCCTCTCACTTTGCTTACTCCCGCCTCTCTAGTCTATCACCAGTGGATTTCATGTAACCCACCTACGTCCCTCCCTTTGATTGCAATGTATAAATACAGATGAGAAACCTCCATTCTCGGGAGCACTATCCCACTGCGGAAAGAATGCTAAGAACAAGCTGGATCTTCTTTCTCTCTAATTACCTCTGAGCTGAGCCCAACAAGATAAGCAAAACAATGGATCCTTGGACATGCTTTCAGAAATCTAACAAGGTGACTTTTGAAGTTAGTGAAGTAGATGTTACTTGGATGCTATGTTTACTTGTTATTTTACCTTAATTAGAAGGAAATAACAGAAAACCTCCTTGGCTAAGTATGTTAGAGCTTCAAAGACAGCCCTGAGGTGTAAAGCAGCCCTTAGGAAGCACCAGAATGTTATCCTCCCCACCTTTGCCCTGGGTACACAAGAGTCCTTATCAGCTATAGAGAGGCTGGAAAGCACCTAAGGTCAGAACAGCCTGTGTGGATTGTGTGCAGGCAAAGAGGTGCCAGGGCAGGCACAAAGCTGATCTCACCTTCTATAGAAAACTTGCCTGAATATGTACACATATAATACCTTAATAAAAAAAAAATGAAAGAAAAAAAAGAAAAGAAAAAGAAAACTCACCTGAGTGGCATACACTATTAGTCACCTGTCTAGTATCCTGTGTCCCATTCCCTTCCCTTCTTCAAGCCCTTTGGGGTACCAACGCTTGGTGCTAAATCTTACCTAAATATAAGCCAATCATGAAATACTGTTTCCTGCTTTCTCAGACTCACTTGCAGAAAAGTATGGCCTCATGATGGCCAATGAGATATAAAGGTGAGTTTGCTAGGGGAACTTTTAGAAAAATACTTTGCATCTGTAATGAAATGGACAAACTTGGCTGGGATTAAATCCTGCATTAAATGTAAAGATAATGCTTTGTGATATAGTAGCCATTTTGTGATCATTAGGCCCCATGAGGGAAAGTTTTGAGAGAAAGACTAAGATGCTAGGGGCACCCTCCCGCACCCCCAGACTGTGGCTATATGGAGTAGCAGGGGTCAGATTTATCCTTTAACCTGAATGAACATCTTAAAAAAGAAAATAAGAAAAAAATGAAATGACAGATATCAAAATTCTAAAATATCAGGTAATGAAAAATAGTGATATAAAAGAGGTTGGGGGCGGGGGGGGAAGCAAGTCCTAAGATTACTCCAGATTACTTCCTGGACAGAGTCCCCAGGCTGGGAAGCAGGGAGGGGAATCCAGGCAGAGCCCAGCACTCTCTGAGATGAGGTGATAGAGCCATGTGTCTGAGGAGACCACACAGCTAGAGTTTGTAGAACAGAACACCAGAGGAGAGAGAGTTACACACAGAGAGAAATTCAGAGACCTGCAGAGGGTCCTCCTTGAATTTCAGCCAAGTACTGGTCAGCACATGAACTTATGAAAATTACGTAGGGCCAATAAAAGAAAATTAGAAAGGAGTTTGAACTGAATAAAAAAATTACAACATATTAAATGTTATGGGGTGCCACGAAGGCAATACTTAGGGGGAAAATCATAGCACTAAACATCTATATTAGCAAAGTTGAGAGATCTTTGGTATAAGCTTTCATCTTAAAAAACTAAAAAAAGAGCTAATGAAACCCAAAGTAAACAGAAGAAAGGAAATAATAATAAACATCTAAGCAGAAATCAATGAAATAGAAAACAGAAAAAAAAAAATAGATAAGATCAATGAAACCAAAAGCCAGCTCTTTGGGAAGAAAAAGATAATTGATAAATCCTATTAGGGAGAAAAAGAAAGAAGACACATTATCAATACCAGGAATAATAGAAGTAATATCACTATGGCTTCTAAGGTAATAATGGAATATTATTAATATTTTTATAAAATAAATTTGATAGCTTAGGAAATAAAAAATTCTTTGAAAGACAAATTGCCAAAGCTCACTAAAAATAATAATAATAATAATAAAAATAATAATAACCTGAGTAGCTCTTTGTCTATTGAAGAAATTAATTTAAAGTTAAACATGTCCCAATAAATAAAACTTCAGTCCAGATAGCTTTACTCACAAATTATACCCAATATTTAAGAAAGAAATAATTCCAATCCTACAGAAATGCTTCCCCCAAAATGTGAAGATGAGGAAAGTCCTTTCTAACTCATCCTATACGGCCATCATTATCCTGAGACAAAAGCCAGACAAAGACATCAAAAGGAAAGAGAACTACAGCCCATTATCCCTCACAAGTATAGATGCTCAAATATAAACAGATAACAGACATGAGATTGGTTTAATATTTGAAAAATTTATCAATTTAATTCACTATATAAACAAACTAAAAACAGAAATAATCATCTCAATAAATGCAGAAAAAAACACTTAACAAAATTCATCATCTATCCTCATAAACTATCAGCAAACTAGGAATAGAAGGAATTTTCCTTAATTGATAAAAGTCATTTGTAAGAATGTACAGCTAATATCACAACGATGAAAGACTGAGTGCTTTCCTCTTAAGATCAGGAATAAGACAAGGATGACCATTCTCAACACCTCTCTTCAGCATTGCTTTTAAAGTTCCAGCCAGTGCAATCAGCAACAACAAACAGATAGACAAACATAAAAGCATCCAAATTAAAAAGAAATAAATTAAAATGTCTATTCACTGACAATATGATCTGTAGAAAATCCAGTGAAATCTATAAAAAAGCTGTTAGAATTAATAAGTAATTTTGGCATGGTTGCAGAAGACATGCACAACATAAAAAATCAATTGTATTTCTATATACTAGCAATGTGCACTCAGATATTTAACAATTTTAAAACAATACTAATTACAATAGCATAAATATATGAAATATTTAAGGCTAAATCTAACAAAAATATTCAACATCTATATACTACAAACATTATTGAAAGAAAAATTAAGAGACACCAAGTAAATGGACAGAAACTGCATTCATGGGTCTGAAGACTTAATTCAATATAGTTGCAATACTATTCCTCCCACTCTATTGATCTGATGAATCTCAACTAAAACTCCAGAAGGCTTTTATATAAAAATTGACAAAATGATTCTAAAATTCATATTGTAATGCCACCCATCACCCCCAAATAACCAACCATCTTTGGGGAAAAAAATCGTAGGGCTTATATTACCCAATTTCAAATCTCAAAAAGTTATAATAATCAGGACAGGGTGACACAAAATTCCATCTGAGGTAAAATAAGACAAATGAATACCTCACCAAGTCGATAAATGGAACAGAATGGGAAGACCAGAAATGAACCCATACATATATTGACAACTTATTTTTCACAGAATTACAAAATGAATTTAGTAGATATAGTCTTTTCAACAAATGATATTTGAACATCTGAATATCCATATACAAAAAAAAGTGATTTATACTTGACACCATATACAAAAGTTAACTCAACATGGGTCATAGACCTAAATGTAAAATCTAAAACATTTTTTAAATCCTCACAGAGGATATACTTTTATTGATTTGAAAGAGAGAGGAAAGGAAAGAGCAACAGAGAGGAACATCAATGTGAGAGAGAAACGCTGGTCAGTTCTCTCACACACGCATCCTGACTGGGGATCAAACATCCAACCTTTCGGGCCTTGGGATGATATTCTAACCAGCCGAGCCACCGGCCAGGCTCTAACAATTTGTTTCTAAAGCTTCTAGAAGAAAATGTAAGGAACCTTTGTGATTTTAGGCTACCCCAAGATTTTTTAGACACAATACTAAAAGCATAACCCATCAAATAACTGACAAGTTGAATTTTATCAAAATTAAAAAAACATCTGTTGTTTGAAAGACACAGTCAAGAGAATGAGTAGACAAGCTACCTACTGGAAGAAACTATTTGCAAATAATGTATCTGATCCAAGGCGTTTCCAAGATACATAAAGAATTGTCTAAACTTGATAATGGGGAAATAAACAACCCAATAAAGCAATGGACAACATTTTGGACAGGCACTTCAAAGAAAGTGTATGTAAATAAGCACATAAAGAAAAATCATCAGGAAGCACAAATTAAAACGATATGATACCACTATAGACCTATTAGAATGATTAAACAAAAAAAAGGGGGGGAGGGGGAATTACATACCAAGTATTGACAGGAATGCAGAAAAACTGGAACTCTCTGATGCTGCTGGTGGGAATGCAAAATGGTGCAACCATGTTGGAAATAGTTCGGCAGTTTCCTTAAAAAAAAACCAAACGTTTATTTACCAGATGCTCAAGCCATTCCATCCCCAGGGTATGTACCAAAGAGAAAAAGAAATATATGTCCATACAGAGATTTTTACATACAAATGTTTATAGCAACTTTAGTCATAATAGTAAAAAACTGGAAACAACCCAAGTGCCCTTCAATCTGTGGATGCGTAACCTGTGAGATAGCCCTACAGTGGAATACTACTTACTAATAAAAGGGAATACCGGTAAACTACTGATACATGCCACATCATGGGTGAATCTCAAAATAATTATAATGAGTGAAAAAACGAGATAAAATGAGTATGCACTACTGATTCTATTTATATAAAAACCTGGAAAATGCAACTATACTAGTAGTGACCGGAAGCAGGTCAGTGGGGAGGCAGGAGGGAGGGATTGTAAAGGGGAATGAGAGAACTTTTGAGGGTGATGGACATGCTCACTGTCTTGAGGGCTGTGAGGGTTTCACGGGTATGTACGAATGTCAAAATCCACCACATTGTACACTTTAATTATATGACGTTTATTTGGTGTCCATTACACCTCTATAAAATCTGTCAAAAATAAAAAATGCTCTCTCTCACATTGTTGAACCACTTAATCAATGGGCTAGCTTTCTATCTCACATACTTGATTATGGGAAAAAAAATCTAACAATGACACCACAGGAAGTTATTTTCCCCCATATTTGCAGCTGGAAACAAAATTTACTGCTACCTCTATCCAATACCTTGACTTATACAATAAAATCACAGAGAATTTAAGCCTGAGGGGACCTTGGGAATTAGCTGTTCTAAGACTCCACTGTCTTCTTCTTTTTAACAGATAAGGAAACAGAAACCCGGACATTGGAGGGATCGCCCAGTCTGTTAGGAGACCCAGCACAAGACCCCCGTGTCCTGACTCCAGAGCAAGGCTCTTCCCAGAGTGGCGAGCTGCACTCTGCCATGTCAATGCTCAATGTTAACTGTCTCCTTAAACCAGCCAGGAGAAAGATCGCAGAGTGGAATCCTATGCTTGCCAGTGTAATTACCGAGAGGAGCGACTGCATGTTTTATAAATGAGGCAACAGGGCCTGGTAGTGCAGGAGAGAAAGGCGATCTTTTCCCCTGGAGCCACAAAGCAAACATTAAACACCGGTCTCCTGAGGCGAGCCCAGGAAAGCGATACCTCCTGCCCTAAATAATTCTCCAAGCAGACTCACTTCCAGGAGTCCACCTCCCCCTGTGCCCTCGGCTCCTGCCAGCGCCCCGTGCCTGGGACGGCATTGGCCCCTTCCATCCTGGCGCTTCCAGGGGTAATTGGGACTTAAAGCTGAAGGGTGAAAACGCAGTTCCTTGTGCTGGTGGACATATTTTTAAATGGCATGTCTATTTGTGTGTGTGTGTGTGTGACAAAGCTACATTTATTTTAGGCTGGGCTCAGTCACGAAGAGCTGGAGGTTTATGTTATTCTGCAAAGGTTCTCATCTTTGAGCAAAGGCCAAACAATGACCATGCCATCTGAGGTGAGAGGAGAGAAAACACCTCACTCACCAAGCCGTGGTGGCTGAGCCCGCCCCGGCCCACGCGCCTACGTGTCAGACAGCAGGCTGCAGTTCCCCTCGGGGTGGCTGCTGAACTTGATTTTTCTGGAGCCTCTGCACCAGCAAGTACACCTTACGGAAACTTCCAGATGAAGGAGGCTGGTGTCTATCATCCTTCCTCTGCAGGGGCCAAGGGGGAGGTGGGAAAGCCAAAGCGACTTAGGGATGTGATTACATTTTGAAAAAGGTGAAGGAACTCTGAGGAAAGATGAAAGGAACTGAAATCGCTCGGCCTCGTGGATAAGTTAAGAGGATATTGCTTTCCAGCCGTTCTGTCCAGAGTCTGCTAGAATTGATCATGGCATTCATGACCTCCCATGGCAGACAGTGGTATTTGCCTCTCCACTAGCCAGTCCAGTTTCTTCCCCACAAACAGGACCACAGTGTTGTTTGCGAGGGGCAGTGTGCCCAGCAACATTCCTTTTCCTCGTTCCCTGCGGCAAAGGGTGGCCACGGGCACTCATCTGACCCAGGGGCCAGAAGCTCAGAGTTTCTGGGAAAGCTTCCCCCCCCCCCCCCCCCCCCCCCCCGTCTTCCTGCACCCCTCCTCCACACCTTATTTTTCTGTCACGCGGACAGGAGGCCTGAAGGTGCAACCGCCACTGGAGTATAGGTAACAAGCAAGAGGAAGACATACCAAGCAGCCACCTACATTCCTGAAATTCCGCTTGCTCCTCAGGCACCTCTGTCACACATGTCCAGAAGGGAACTCGGGACCTTTCCATTTCTACCTTAAGAATATATTTTGAAGCACTGAACAGACTGTCCGGCCTATGAGGGAAGGCGGGGTGAGGGGGTAAGAGATCCACCAAAGGACTTGTATGCATGCACATGAGCATCACCAATGGACACAGACATGGGGGGGAGGGGGTGGAGAAGAAGGTAGGTGCTGGGGGTGGGAGCGGCAGGGGAGAGTCAATGGGGGGAAAAGGAGACTCATGTAATACTTTAAACAATACAGAATTTAAATATAAAATATATATATAATATTTTATTTTGGTAAATGTCAAAAAAAACTTAGAAGCCCTCACTCCTAAGTCCCCACAATTCTACCAACCAAATATTTCCTTACAGACCCCTTTTTTCTTTTTTTTTTTAATATATATTTTTATTGATTTTTTACAGAGAGGAAGGGAGAGAGATAGAGAGCCAGAAACGTCGATGAGAGAGAAACATCGACCAGCCGCCTCCTGCACACCCCCAACCGGGGATGTGCCCGCAACCAACATACATGCCCTTGACCGGAATCGAACCCGGGACCTTTCAGTCTGCAGACCGACGCTCTACCACTGAGCCAAACCGGTTTCGGCCCCTTTTTTCTTTTTAAAAAAATATATTTTATTGATTTTTTACGAGGGGAAGGGAGAGGAATAGTTAGAAACATGGATGAGAGAGAAACATCGATCAGCTGCCTCCTGCACACCCCCTACTGGGGATGTATCTGCAACCAAGGTACATGCCCTTCACCAGAATGGAACCTGGGACCCCTCAGACTGCAGGCTGACACTCAATCCACTGAGCCAAACTGGCCAGGGCCCCTTTTTTCTTATTGTAGCAAAATACACATGACAAAACTTATCATTTAATGTGTAAATTTGGGGACAGAACACTCATAATGTGTACAAACATCACCACTATCTTATTCTAAAATATTTTTATCACCCCGAAAGAAAACCTGGTGCCTATTAAGCAGTATTTACTACTCTTCCTTACTCCTGCTTCCTGGTAACCACTATTTTTGTCTGTCTCTATTATTTCACATAAACAAATTCATATAATACGTGGCTTTTTCTGTCTGGCTTCTTTCACATAACATGATGTTTCTAGGTTTATTCGTGTTGTAGCATGTATTCGTACATCATTCCCTTTTATGGCTGGATAATATTCCACTATGTGGATATGCCACATTTAGTTTATTTATCAGTTGAGAGATATTTGAGTTGTTTCTATCGGGAATCGTGTTGCTATGAACGTTTTGTTTGAACATCTTTTGAAAACATTTTGGGGGGGATACTTATGAGTGTAACTGCTGGGCCATGTGGTAGTCTATACTTAATTTATTGAGGAAATGCCCACAATTTTCCACAGCAGCTTTACAATTTTATATTCCCACCCAAATTGGAGGGTTTGACTTTCTCTGCATCCTCGTCACCCTTGTCATTGTGTTCTCATTGTAGCATCCTAACGAGTGTGAGGTGGCATCTCAAGGTGGTCCTGGCTTGTGCTTCCCCAGGGACGAATGGCATTGAGCAGATTTTCAAGAGCTTGTTGTTCATTTCTATACCTTCTTTGGAGAAATATCTACTCACATGTTTTGTCTGTTGCTTAACTGACTGTTTGGTTTCTTGTTGCTGAGCTGAAATAGTTCTTTATGTGTTCTGGATATTGGAGTCTGATATCAGATATATGATTTGCAAATATTTTTTTTTCCTTTTGTGGGTTATCTTTTTGCTCTTTTGGTAGTGTCCTTTGATGCACAAAATTTTTAATTTTGGAAATCCAATTTGCCTATTTTTTCTTTTGTTGCATATACTTTTGTCATCTTGCATTCGTGTGTATTTATTTATTTTTAAATATATATTTTTTATTGATTTCAGAGAAGAGGGAGAGGGAGAGAGACATCAATGACATCAATGATTGGCTGCCTCCTGCACACCCCCTACTGGGGATCGAGCCCACAACCTAGGCATGTGCCCCTGACCGGAATCAAACCCGGGAGCCTTCAGTCCCCAGCTGACGCTCTATCCACTGAGCCAAACCAGCCAGGGCTTGCATTCATGTTTAATTCATTTGCAGAGCAGAATAATTTAAGTACGTGTCCCTGATTATCACTCCCCTACCTAACACCTCCAATACTTTCCCATTGCACTTAAAGTAAGTCTGAAATCCTCTCCATGGACTACAAGGCTCTGCATGATTTGGCCCCCATCTTCCCCTTCAGCCTCATTCCCCTTGCTTTCCTGTTCTGAGTTTCTCCAGTTTGGCCAGCTCTCATTAACCCCAGGCCCTTCTTCCATGTCATGGTTCCTGCCTGGGAGGGTCACCCTCATCTCCTCTGTGTTTAGCTCATTTCAATTCATCCTGAGGTTAAGTGTCACCTCCTTAGGAGCCTTCCTTAACCCCTGACCCCGAACTCGTTCCAGCTTGTGCAAGGTGGACTTTTACGAGCTGCATGTTAACCAGCCATTATTAGAAATCAAATTATAAAAACACAATTAAACACAGTATACAAAAACAAATGTAATTAACACTGACACTCATTACATCCTAATTGTTTTATTACATTGTCCAATTATCCGTGCACTTGGGGCCATGTGTAAGCACAAGGTACTGGTCTGCCGCTGTGCCTCTCCGAGCAGCTCTTGCTTTGCTGACAGAGACACAGTCAGCCCTGGTGAGTGCTGAGCGAAGGCTGCCCAGGGCTTTCTGAGCAGGTGTTAGCGTCCAGCACACCGCCATCGCGTCTCCCATTACAGGCTGAGCTTTTCTTTCTTTCTTTTTTCTCTCCCTTTTTTTTTTTTAAACACATTTTATTGATTTTTTTTACAGAGAGGAAGAGAGAGGAACAGAGTTAGAAACATCGATGTGAGAGAATCATTGATCAGCTGCCTCCTGCACACCTCCCACCGGAGATGTGCCTGCAACCAAGGCACATGCCCTTGACTGGAATCGAACCAGGGACCTCTCAGTGCCCAGGCCGACGCTCTATCCACTGAGCCAAACTGGTTTCGGCCACCCTGAGTTTTTCGGTTTGTTTTTTTTCCGTGCTTGTAATCTTTTATTATCTGAAATAGTGCTTCATGTCCGATTTCTCACCAGAAGGTGACGTTTATGAGGGAGGCTCTGGGGCACGTGTGGCTCCCTCTTGATCTCCGTATTCCCAGCACCCAGCGCAGTTCTCCGCACACGATACACTCCTAGCAATTTTGTTGTCCGATTGTCAACAAGGCCCAAGAAACAGCCTCCAACATGTTAAATATAGATGGATCGATGGCAGGGATTCTAGGAGAGTCTGGCATTTTCCATTTCACTGGCTGGGCTATCTTGAGGATTTAAATATTGATGACCGTTTAATTATGTGCTAATGTTTACCAGGCTTAAACATTTCTTTGATGCATTTCCAACCAAGGGATGGCCACAGGCGATGTTCACCGTGGCTCTCTGTCCCGGCAAACCCTGCGCATCCGTTTTCTCATGTGTTTGCAGCTGTAGAGCTCCGCCCTCTGCCTCCATCTCCACACAGGGCTCTCCCTTCCCCTGTGTTTTCTCACGGGTCTTTTTTTTAATTATTATTAATATATTTTATTGATTTTTTACAGAGAGCAAGAGAGAGGGACAGAGAGTTAGAAACATCGATGAGAGAGAATCATCGATCAGCTGCCTCTTGCACACCCCCCACTGGGAATGTGCCCGCAACCAAGGTACATGCCCTTGACCGGAATCGAACCCGGGACCCCTCGATCCACAGTCCGACACTCTATCCACTGAGCCAAACCTGTGTCGGCTCACGGGTCTTTTTGTAAGGCCGTCATTCATGTTTGATTAAGGGCCCACCCTGCTTCAGTACGACCTCATCTTAACTCATATCAACAACGACCCTATTCCCAAATGAGGCCACATTCTGAGGTTCTGGGGGGTAGGACCGTAACATGTCTTCTTTGGAGACACAGTTCAACCCGTAACATCCTGCACGCATTTCCCATTTTGCACAGTGCGTGTCCAGTGCTTACAACCAACTGGACCCAGCAGGCTGCAGCTGGTCTATGCAGCTTCATGGGACCCGTCTATGAGGCAGGCTCTTCACTTCCACTTCCTCTCAGAGGAGGGAGTCCCAGGACCTCAACTGGACCCCACGTCCAAATACAATCATGATGCCTTTTTGTTTGAGGATTTAGAGAAAACAACCCGAGGACATCACTGCCAGGGCCTGGGAGCTGGCCTCAAGGCACACAGGCGCACTTTGCTGGGACATCTGAGTAGAGGGAGTGATACCTGTACCAGCCCTACAGAAGCATGGAGAGCCGACAGTGATCACACCCCTCAGGACAGGACACAGGAGTCGGGAGAGTGAGGCCAGCTCTCCCAGAAGGTGTTTTTCTACAGAAGCAGATTGTGTTTCTACATCCCTCCGGGGATAGTTGCCTTCTGTAAACATCGATATAGATTTAGTGATTGTAGAGCTGGAAAGGTCCACATGGGTTATGTGAACCACATTTACTTTATAAACCAGGAGCCCAGAGACGTGGCCCAGTGCCCAGGGTCACCCCGTTAGAGTGAGGGCTCCCTCCTGGTTGGGTGCTCAGGCCCGGGCTCTGCCAGCAGCTTCGCAGTGTGAGGTCCAGGGCTGCAATGACCAGATCTTCCCTCTGTTCAAACTAAAGGTTCAAACCCAAGGACAAGGGTGGCTCTGGCTGGTGTGGCTCAGTTCGTTGGAGCATGGTCCCGGCATCAAAAGGTCACAGGTTTGATTCCCAATCAGGGGACTTACCCAGGTTGGTGGTTCGATCCCTGGTCAGGGTGTTTATGGATGGCAACCAATCGATGTTTCTCTCTCACATGGATGTTTCTCTTTCTCCATCCTCTCACATTCCTCTCTCTCTCTCTAAAAATCAACAAAAATATTCTCTGGTGAGGATTAAAAAAACAGGACTATAGAGAGTGGACACAGGGGCAGAGGACCTCATTATTTCCTTGTTATACTGTACTTCAAAGGGAACCATTGAGCATGTTTAGAATTATGAAGGCAAATATGAAAAAATACAACGAAAAGATTTGTAAATGGTTGTTCCTGGGTAGTGGGAATTCCTCAATCAGGAAAGCATTGGGGAGGTGACCACTATTTTTTGTTTCAACCCTGTACTTCGATTTGACTTTTAAAAACTTTATTCATGTATTACATAGCCTACAAAGTTCACAAACAAGAAACACATCCCTGCCCCACGTTCCTCCCTGTCCGCGCAGTGGGAGTGAGCGAGACTGCTGTATGTGGTCGGAGAGGCAGCTCAGGTCTGGATGTGGCCGGCCAGCCCTGCAGGTCTGGACCCGACGTCAAGGGGTGCCCACCCCCCTGAAGACTAGCGCGCCCCAGGTCCCACATGAGACTGTGCAGAGGCCAATTCTAGTTACCCTGAGAAAGGTAACTGTCAAGGATGGTTGGAAACTGTGTTAGCAAGTATCCACACTGTCTTCTTAATAGAGAACCATACTGGAGAAGACTTACTCCATGGAGAAGCCTCACTGCACTCAAAGGGCTGCTTGAAAAAGAGGGAATCCAAGCGAAGGGCCCTACATAGGCCTCAGAAATACTTCAGTCAGACCACGAAGGCCGGGTGACTCACCCTGCTCCTTTCACAGCTTCCAGAGACAAGCAAGCTCTTTCTGTAAAGGGCAGGATACGCAATGTCCTCAGCGTATCTTGCTGGCCACTCCCCTCCCCCCCCTCCCGCAATGAGTTGACTCAGCTGTTACCGAGCAGCCTGGGTGGCTGGGAGGAAGCTGTGCTCCTGCAGAACTTGACCTGGATACCTGCAGCCGAGGGCCTAGCTGGCACTGTCTGCCAGACAGGCTGGGTGGCTGACAAGGACCGACTCTCCTTTCTCCAGCTTTCTCCATTTCAGTCATTTTCTATAATGTCTTTAAACAGAGAAAACCGACCCAATGTTAGTCCTAAACGATAGCACCTGCCTTAGGTAAATGGGAACATCTTAAAGCCAACACCTCATCTGCTCCAAGTCAGCCTGCATGCAGATCATTCGGGGTGTTTCTCAGAGAGGCCGAGGGGCACACGGGTCCTTTCGGAGAGAGCAGAAATTCCTTTCTTCCTCCCTGAGCCTCTGTGGTTCTGGTCATTATTGTTACACCCTCTTTGTCTTGACTTAAATGGTATCTTGCTGAGATACAGCATTATAAGCTCCCTGTGGACAAGCAGCTTTCCTCTGAAAAGCAGTGGCTGTGTTTGTGACCGTTGGGAGAAAAAGACTGCCTGTGTCCAGTGTGAACTAGCGTGGAGCTGGAATGTACCAAACGTACAACTGATGAACAGCATTCGCAGAGAGGAGCGATTCGGGCCCTGTCTGCAGGGAAAGAGCTTGCTAAGGTGCTTCCTACACCCAGACGCAGGGCGTGGTGCTATTTTTATATGACAGACAAAGCCATTGTCCTTATCCCCTCAGAGTCCTGGAGTCCAAAGGGTAATCAGAGAAATGGCGTGGGGCCAGGTAACAGGAATGGGAATCGCTCACTCTTCCTGATCCCCAGTATTAATCGCACTAGCCTTTGCCTGGGGTGTTATCCTGGGGTTACCCAGGCTGTGTTTTGAACCAGTGACTCCCTTTTAGAAATTCATATTCTATGGACCCGGAGGACTGGCTTCCCATGGCTCTCTGGCCCAATGAGACTTGTAAATCTGAAGGGATCTAGATCATTCCTGTACTCACTAACCAACCAGGGGCTCTGCGAAGAGAAAAGGGAATTCATTTAAGAAATATCTGTTTTGTCCTCACTGTGTGCTAGGCATTGTTCTAAGTGGTAGGAACTTTGTTGTTAAAACAAAGTCCACGCCTCACTCTAATGGAATGCAAATCATCTGGGACACAGCGAGGGAACACGGGAAACAAACAATTATATAATGAGCCAGGAAGCGCTAAGAGCTATTAAGGAAAATAATGTAGAACAAAGGAATAGAGGCTTCCAGATCTGGGAGGGGTTGGTGTGTTGGTGAGGTGGGATGGTCAGGGGAACAGTCCTGGAAGCAGTGATATTTGAGCAAAGACTTCAGTGTGAGAGAGGAAGCCATGTGGACACGGAGGGAGGAGTGCTGCAGGCAAAGGGGACGGGGACTGCAAAGGCCCCAGGGGCTGGCCAGTCTCAACGGCAGCCACGGGATACCACTTACAAAGGCCACGGAGCGAGGACCTGGAGATGCAGGTGCCGTTGGCAGAAGTCACTGCTTACGGTCCCTGAGGACAGTGGGCTACCTGGGGAAGAAACAGATTTGGTCAGGAAGCAGAAGTGGAGAGACGGGCTGCCCAGCCCAGAGCCTTGGCAGGTTTCCAAAGGAAAGGGAGGCTGGGCAGAAGAGACAGCTGACTGGCTAGTTTGAATCATATTGGTGGCTGAGGCTACCAAGGTGACCTCTAGTAGCTTGGTTCCTGGCCCTGGGCTAGTTTAGGGCAGGTGGAAAGCTGGCTGGGTATGTGAGTTAGATAAGGAGGTGGTTCAGACCTTGGGCTGCAGGTCTCAGGGGGAGATGTAAGCAACTTTGAATGTTAGTTTGGCTCGATGATGTGTAGATGCCAAACAGACAAATACAGACTCTTAAAAAAAAAAACCACACAGAACATGATCGTGTAGGGCAGTGTTTCCCAAACTTTTGACATATGTGCACCCCTTCTATAATTTTCGTAACGCTGAGTACCCCTCGTACTCATGAGAACGTAGAATTAGGGGCAGCTAAGCACAGTGCAGTGCATATCCCCACCAAACTCCGGTGTAACGCGTACCCCCACCAAACTCTTCCCGTACCCTTGGGGGTATGCGTGCCACACTTTGGGAAACACTGGTGTAGGGTCTTGCAGATCAAGCTAAAATTCCTAGAGTGAGCAAGCTAGGGGTAGCCGGGAGTGGCAGGAATCCTTCCACTCACCACAGACGGGTCCACTCACCACGGTGGCTACCGTGACAGTCGCCAAGGTGCGCACCAATGCTCAGACTCAGTTTTTCAGGCAAGGTTCCCACCTATTTCCTGATTTCTTTCAGGGGAATTTGTGCAGCTGGTTACAAGTTTTATCGGATCACTCCTGGTGCTACTTGGTATGTGTTGATTTTTCATTCAGGTCCGGTTTTGGTTTCTGTTTTAAGAAAATAACAGCAGAATTTGTACCGATGGGCCTCCTAGAGCAAGATGGATGGTGGCCCAGATGCGAGGGAGTCTGTCCGTCTGGATTTGTCGGGAAGCGTTCGTTTCATGGAAGAATGCTTCCCGGGGTTATTACTCACGTACAAGGACAGTCTAAGATCCAGTCTGTGAACTTACAGATGCTTTTGTAAAAACCCAAGAGTTTATCTCACAGCCTGGCTCTCTGACCGGCTCTGGCTTTTGTGTTCATTTGTTTTCACTGCAATTAAAAACCACAGCAATTATCCAAACGCGAAGAACTGAAGTGGCAAGGACTAATGTTTGACTCTTGCAAAATAAACATTTTGCTTTCCATTTGCCGTATTCTAGCTTATTTGATCTGCTGAGAGCAATAAGGCGACATAAATTATGTTTTCCGAGAGCTGCCTCAGCTCAGGTGACCAAGGAAAGTCAGTTGTAGACTCAGTCACAGAAAGCTCAGAATTTCATTCATTCGGCAAATAATTAATGGGCCTTTGCTGGGTGCCTGGCACACAAAGAGAGCACAGCACAAAATGAAACAAACTTGGTCCCTGCTCTCATGGAATTTCAGTCTACGTGGGGAGAGAGACGTCTAAAAAAGACAAACACCTGCCCTAGTTGGTTTGGCTCAGTGGATAGAGCATCAGCCTGTGGATTGAAGAGTCCCAGGTTCAGTTCTGGTCAAGGACACATGTCTGGGTTGTGGGCTTGATCCCCAGAGGAGCGGGTGGGGGGAAGGGGGGGTACAAGAGGCAGACAATTGATGATTCTCTCTCATCATTGGGTTTCTATCTCTCTCCCCCTCTCGCTTCCTCTCTGAAATAATATATATATATAATAAAAAGTATAAGAAAAATGAAAAACACCTAATAATCTTTATTCTGGTAGCACGTGCTCAGCTAAAAAGGAGGATTCTATTGCTATGGAGGATGCCAAGATGAGCTATGAGGGGTAGCAACTATCAATCTCTGTCATTATCACATGCACTTAAGCATTTCCCACTAGACCCTGAGTTCCTGGAGGAAAGGGGCCAGTCCTATACATCCCCAGCTCCTCGCATATAATAAATAACTCATCACTGATTATGTGCTGACTTGCATGCTTGCTCAAATGTAAGGTTGTTTTTAATTCCAACATTTTTCCCCCCCAGAAAGATTTCTTTCCTAGAAACCACACCCTCTCTTCCCCTCCACTTACTGGGAGCATGAAGGAACTTTTCTCCAATCTCCACCCTGAGAATCTGGAGGGGCTCCTGGAGATGAACAGAAGTGTAGGAGCCCCGTAGACACTCCCCGGCCCCACCCCGGGAACATTTCATTCTCAAGCTCCTTTACCCTGAGCCTCCAGCAATTTGTCACTTACAGTTGAAAGGTTGGGACCGTACTGGCCCCAGCTGAGGACTCGTGCTCCTGGTAAGGTGGTCCTCTGTATTTGCCCGTCTCTCCAGGTCTCAGGGTAACAGTTGCCGTGTGACCTTAGTTCTCTGAGCTGTTGATTTTTAGTTTGTTCAGCTTTTTCCTTATGGATATAATGATGTAGGAAGGAAGGGGCTAGGTTGGTAGGGGGGAACACAAAAGAGAGAAAAGACGAGGGGCAGCCAGGAGAGGCAGGAAACACAAGGAGCTCCACCTTCCTACGGCCACCCACTTCTTCCATCTGGCCACCGATTCCTGCTGCTCTCCAGCTCCACCATGGCGGTTCCAACGCTGATTGCTCATCGGGATCCCCTGGGAGCTTTCCTCACACCCTGCACCGTCTCCCTGATTAGAAGCACCTGAGGGCCCTCCAACGTGCAGTTGCTGCTGAGAACCAGCAATGACGGTCACTGGGCGCTGGCACACGGACTAGCAGTGCACACCACCTGGGCTTAGAAAGGCAGCTCCCACGCCCTTGGCCAGATCTACTGACCTTATTTGCATTTTAATAAGATCCACGTGTGATTTCTATGCACCCTAAAGCAGTGTTTCCCAACCTTCTCTCATGATGAGAATCACCTGGTGGAGTTGTTAAACCACAGATTCCTGAATCCCAACTAAGAAGTGCTAAACTAGAATTTTTGAGAACATATAGGTAAAATTGCATACCTAACTTAGTGCTCTGTATATAAAATCTGTCTTAGAGCACTAGTTAAGTATACAATTTTACCTATATGTTCCCAAAAATTCTAGTTTAGCACTTCTTAGTTGGGATTCAGGAATCTGTGTTTTAACAACTCCACCAGGTGATTCTCATCATGAGAGAAGGTTGGGAAACACTGCCCTAAAGTATGAGGAGATCTTCCTATACCAGGTGGTCCTTCTGAAGCAGACAGCTCCCTGGACAGTGCGAGGTCAGCCAGGTGTCCTGTTGGCCACATGATGACGATGGAGAAGCCCAAAGCAGCCAGTGTGGCTGGTGTGCCTGCTGTGACTTCCCAGGGACAATGTATTTGAAACGGAGAGAATTCGATCTTCCAATAGGGGTAGGGATCCTTTAGTCTGAAACACCAATACTGGGTTCATTAGCTTCAGGATTCACAAGAGTAAAACACTCTAATTGAATCAATTATAATCTAAGACTTGGGGTTAACGTGGAGGATGGGGTTGGAAGCAGGCAAAAGAGACTGAAAGTAGAAAAGCAGACAAAGTACAAGGCCAAGAGGAAGGACCATTGGGGGTAAGGAAGTGAGCGGAGGAAGACCAGAGGTCGGCAGTTCAGGATGGAGGAGGAGCCCACAGTGAAGCTGGTGGACTCACGCAGGAATGCCCACGTGGGTGACTAGAGAGGAAATGCAACGAATAGTCCCAAATACTAACTCCCCTTGAGCCACGTGGATGCAGTCACTCAACCCTGGCTTACTGTTACATAAGCTCTGGTTGCCACTTTCCCTACAAGATCTCAGTACTTTGTGGAATAAACAGCAGGGTTATGTCAGGCCCTTGGCTGCTCACCGGGACAGGCATAAAGCACAGGTGAAGGGCAGCGGCTAGGAACTTGGGCTGTGAGCCACATAGCCTGAATTCCAGTCTCAGCTCTGCCACTTACTACTGTGTTTCCCAGAAAATAAGACATCCTCCGAAAATAAGACCTAGCACATGGAAAGATAAGACATCCCCTGAAAATAAGACCTAGCGCAACTTTGGGAGAAAAAATTAATATAAGACACTGTCTTATTTATTTTCGGGGAAACAGGGTAGCTAGTAATTTTGTGCAAGTCAGCTGGCCTCCTTGGGGTCCTTCCTCGTCTACAAAACAAGAATGATGCTGGCCACCACCTCAAAATGTAACTGCAGAAAGGATGTGAAGCAAAGAGCACCAAGCCTGGCACAGTGAGACACATACACATACACATGTACGCACACCTATACATGGTATATTATTGAGTATACCGTAAGTGTATGTTGAATAGTATACACAAGGAGCTGGGGCCTGATTCTCCTGACTTTTTCTGCTTGAGGATTGTCCACCATTCCATGTTACCTGTCTGGGTTCCTTCAAGAGCACTCAATGAGAGTGAGAACACTTAAAAGTGATTTTAACCAAATAATTGTGCAGACCTTGTTGGGTCCTGATTTCAACAAACCATGGATACACAAAGACATATTAGATGTGATAATGGCATGGTGGTATGTGAAAAATATTTGACCATTTCGACCTGCAGAAACAGTAATTTCAGGTGGCTCAATATGGACAAAACAGGCACTTTCTTGCTCACCCAGACTAGAAAATAAAGCACATATAGAGTGCAGGGACTAAGTGTAATAATGTGATGTCTGGGATTTAATTGGGCTTGTAATTGACCAGAGGGCAGCGTGGAGCTGGTCCTGAGAAAGACTGGATTCACTGTCCGAACACCTTGACATCGTCTGTCCTTCTCTAGTTCTTGGTGCGTTAACTTCCTCGGCTGATACCACCTTGTCCCGGTGGTGTGGCAGAGCCGCCCCCAGCTAGGAGGCCCACATCCTTGGGCTTTGTGATAAGAGGAACAAGCAGTTCTTATCCCCTGACATGTGCCCACTCCATAGGCCAGTCGCTGTGGCTGTGGCTGTGAGGCTCTGTAATTGGCCCACCCCGGTCACCTGACCACCTTTGCATCCAGGAGAGGGAGAAGGGCTGAGCCGACAGAAACAATAGCCACCCTTATAAGGTTTCCGGGTATTGGCACTAGCTATTAGATTACAAGCAGTCTTTGATCACAGATCATGACTTTTTCCTTCCCAGTTGTTTGTTTTCTCTCCAGTTTTTACTGTAACGTTTTATAGAGCTGGCCCCAAGCCTTGTGCAAAAAAAAAAAAATAATAATAATAATAATTAGCACTTTCCATCTCTTCCCCCATTTTCCTTCCTTGGAGGCAAATATTTTCAACTCTCTGAACTGGATCTTTTGGTCTTACTTCCACATATACAAATGACATCCTTATATTGCTATACTTGGTTTTGCAAGTTTAGGCATTATCCACTGATTCCCACCGTGGGAGATGATCCTGAGGTCTTTCACACACACACACACACACACACACACACACACACACACATACAGACACACACACACACTCCTCACCCCGTTTTTTTTACCTTTCTATCCCAAGTTCCCAATAGTATCATAAACTGAGAAGATCGATATTTAACATTTACATGCTAGATTTTACATGATTACCATTACAGCATTATGACTGTGTAAGCACTATTCCAGCTGAGCCACAGCGGTACACCTTTTTGTTTCTCCTTTGAGTTCATAAGTTTTTCCCATTGACATTCAGTCCCGAGTTGTCCAATGGTCCAATTTTCCTTTAAAAAATCCTTCAGATTTATGAGCTCTCTGAAGCTGTCTGACCCAATCTGAAGGGGGTGCCACTCTGCCGGTACCCAGCTCCCAACCTGGGGTGTCCCTTCACCATCACGCTAGGGTCCTATTTCCTTATTTCCTGCAGAAGTGTATTCCTAACAATTACCGAAACTACCTATAAAGCTGGATTAATAATAACCCTGAATAATTAGTAGCCATTAAGACTATATTAAATCATGGGTGAAATTATGGCAATGAAACTCACCTGTTCCACGTGGCCATTTAAAACAAAGTAATTAAAAATACTATTAAAAATGGGAACTAATACCCTTTAGGCAAATACATGTTAAATTTTTGGGTCCAATTTTTTTTTTTTCAGTATCCACCTACAGTTGAAGTAAGAACTTGAAAGTGTTTATGAGATGACACATAATTCTGTATCTGTTTCACATTGGCATTCCTATAATGGCTTGAAATAGTAAGAATTAGGATGATATGGCTCTCTAATTATTTTTTTAAACATTTTTTTTATAGGACTGTCACATTGAAATGCTCATGAAATATCATCTGGGTAGAGTCTGTCTCACCAGCATACATTTTTGCTTTAAAATTAACACATAGGTCTCAACTTGAGACTTCACCACTGTTAGTTCAGGTTAATTGCACCCCCAAAATTTACTTGTTTTTATTACATTTTATAACATAGTTCTAAATGAGGCAGTGATTTGGTAAAAAGTAAGTTTAGGGGGACTGATAGTTATGAAAATGTATCCACTTTAGCAATTTTTCAGAAAACAGAGTGAGCCAACATTGTAGAAAGGTATAAAGGCAAGGCATATACAATATTTCTGAACTTCTGACCACAGCATTACACCGTCATAAGGTATGTATGCTATTGAAATATTTGGTGCTTTTTAAATGCTCACTTGACCTAATGTTTACAATGTGGAAGAAATGATTTTCAGGAAAGATATCTGAACAGTAATTCTCAAAGTGTGTCCAGAATAGCATCAGCCTAACCTGGGAACTTGTTAGAGAGGCAAATTCTCCTTGTCATTGACACATTTCACTTCCTAAGAAAGACGGGGAGGGGAGCCATCCCTGTGTTAACGAGCCCACTAAGGGATTTTGATGCAGACTAATATTTGGAAACCATTGTCCTAGAAAAACGTTGTATAAATTAGGGATTATGTTCTGCTGTTAGTAATAGAGATCTGAGATAACTATGAAAAAAGAACATGTCAGTTTTTTTCTCCCATAAAAGAAGACTGGAAGTAGGTAGTTTGGGATGGTTCAAATGTCATATTTTTATTCTGTTTTTATCCCTTGCATCCTCATGGTTTCAAAATGGCTGCTGAAATTCCAGCTATTACAAACACATTCCAGGCAGCAGGGAAAAAGGAAGGGAGATGGGTGGAAGTTATGCTAGGTAAGCCACCTTCTAAGTGCATTTTCAGATGCTCCACTGAGTGACTTCTGCTTTTTCTCCTTGCGACCTACAGGTTGAGAACCGCTAGCAGGGCCGCCTAGGACCATCGGAAAACACAGATACTTACATTACGATTCATTAACAGCAGCAAAATTAAAGTTATGAAGTAGCAACGAAAATAATTTTATGGTTGGGGGTCACCACAACATGAGGAACTGTATTAAAGGGTCGCAGCATTAAAAAGGTTGAGAACCCCTGTGTTAGAGGAATGGCTACAACCTTGCTTTAGGCAAAACCTTTGCTCACTTTGAGAATCAAAACAGCCATAAATCAGAATAAATACAATTTATTTCACATAGGTTGAGGCTGTCGTTGATTTACACCAACCAAGTGTTCTATATAATTCTTTGAGTGGGTGATTTGCAACATATATTAAAAACAATCAGAAAATATATATATATATATATATATATATATATATATATATATATATATATATATATAATAAAATAATGCATTCTCTTCAGGATTGTAACCCTGCTCTTGAAAATGCCTAAGGAATTGATTCAAGGAAATGAGAAGCTTTATGTATAAAGCTGTTCACATCATCATTATTTATGACAGCCAAAAACAAAAACAAAAAGAAGAAAAAGTTAAGTAGCTTGAAATGAAAACGTTCTACAATAAAGGAGAGACTGAGTGAATTGTGGTATGACCAATAGCTAGCCATAAAGATCATATGGTTAATATGGGAAAGTAGTGCAACTATAGGCAGTGGGAAGAGAGATAAGAAAATGCATGTGGACATGGATAAGATTAGAAGAGCAGTCAAAGAATTACAATGATTTTTGCCAGGATGTTAGAATTAGGAATACAAAGGGTTCCTGTTTAAATCTCCTCCGAGAAACAACAGCCACAACAAAAGTGAAATAAACGTACCCGGATGGCTGCCCATGGTTTTCTGACTCCACGTGTCCTCTGCGGACTCAGGGCGAGGTGCTCCCGGGAAGGACGGGAGGAGCTGCGGCTGTGCGTGAGGAGCACCTGCCGTCCTGGGAACGGCCTTCCTGTGGGCTCTGCTCACCACGTCAGCGGACCCACTGACTACCTGCCTTTGGAGCGGAGCTCCAGCTGTTTGCTATGCATCACCGTAGGAATAGCCTCCCAGTAATAGGCATGAATTTGCAGCCACCCGCTTTCTCTTGCCAGGGTTTCTTCATAATCAGTCTCATGAAACTAGAAGCCAATAGTTCTAGTTTAGATGCAACTTTGCAGACACCAAAGGAAATTAAAGAAATATGGAACTGCTTATCTAGGAATCAAGCCTGTGGTCTTTCATACGATGCTGGAGAGACTTACTCATCCTTTCCACCACTACTAAAAAAAAAAAAAAAAAAAAATCCAAATTCTTCTGTGAGATTACTCTGCTTTGTATGATTGTCCAGCTTGGCAAGAGCTAGAACTAACCTCAGCTGAAGAGAAGGTATAAATTTATTTTTTTTTTTAAATATATTTTATTGATTTTTTTTTTTTTTACAGAGAAGAAGGGAGAGGGATAGAGAGTTAGAAACATCAATGAGAGAAAAACATCGATCAGCTGCCTCCTGCACACCCCCTTGTAGGGATGTGCCCGAAACTAAGGTACATGCCCTTGACCAGAATTGAACCTGTGACCTTTCAGTCTGCAGGCCAACGCTGTATCCACTGAGCCAAAACGGCCTCGGCAGGTGTCAATTTCTTTTTGAAGATTCCTACAATCGCCTTACTCCTTGAGATGGCTAATTTATGAGTGGGATACGCATGCTCCTTGCCAGCGAGGAAGGCTGGTGGCTGTCATTGCTTTAGAAAGGGTGAAAAAAATCAAACAGATGAGGGGATTTTCAGAGCGAGGGCAGGGGCGTGTGGATGAATAATGCCAAATATCCCGCAGTCCAGTAGACCTGGAGAAGGTCACGCTAGGACAGAGGGAAGCTCGTCAGGCATTACCCACCAGCCAGGCCTCCTGTCCACAGGGCTCAAGGCTGGCAGGAGTCTTGTTGCGGACAGCAAGTCTGGCTTTTCCAGGGACTCAGGGAGAGCCGAGAAAGGGCTCTCAATGCCTTATTAAGAACTTCCACAAAGTAACCAAGCAAACACAAATATTTATCTAGAATCTAGATAATTAGATTCTAGATAATGAATCTTAGAGAAACCAACCTGAAAGAGGATGAAGACAGGGAAATCCTGGACGATCCTTTGAGACTTTGTAAAATTAAACAATTCATGTTTGTGTGCCTATGTGCTATATGGTGTACACAGACTGAATTTCTTCCACTCAGCAGTGAAACTGGCTGGGGTCTTCACATACTGGGCAAGTATCATAAACTGAACGAGTCTGCGTGGGGAAATAGCTCAACCAGAAAAAGGCAACACCATGAAATATTTGGGGAACATTTTATTTTACAACACTGGAGAATTAACATCTGGCAGCAGCAAACACACAATGCAATTCCGATCTATTTAAAACTTTTATAATGGGAAATATGTATTTTGAAAATAGTAACACACAGTAAGAGACTTAGAGATCAGTTGATAAAAATGTTTTTAAAAAATCAAAACTCCCATTCCATCATCATCATCAACCGCAAAAACAGCTGTAACATTCATAGGTACATTCATCCACTTTACATTCACAAAGAAGATTGTCATTTCATCGAATACATATCAAATCATAACATTCTGGAAGGCAAGATAAATCTTCAGGTTTAACTCTACAAATTTAAACACTTATATAAATATTTCACTTAAAACAACCAAAACATTAAGAATAGCAGCAGCATGGGTCTTTATTATAATATTACAGTAGTTTGTTCTGTGAGATATATATATATATATATATATATATATATATATATATATATATATATATATATATTTGGTATAACTTTCATTAATATTATTTGATACACTTTACAAACCCCATGGTCCTGGTCTTATCACCAAATAACTTAAGAGTGTAGATTCAATAAATACTATGCAAAGAATAATGATAAAACACAGACTGCAGGACATCCTCCAGACCAGGGGGGATCATGCAGAAAGGCTGTAGGGAAGGGTCAGGCTGGGAGGCAAGTAGGGATTCTGCAGAGTCCCTGAGGCCAGGGCATGTTCTGACCAGCTCCCTGAAGGCTAGATAAGGAATCCTGAGAAATGTGTCTGTGAAATAAAAGAAGGCACTGCCACCTTTTCGTGTTCCATGTTTCATTTGAACATGGAATTACACTGATTAATGACTTGCAAATTTCCCGAGGAACAAGAAATAGAGTCGTTCCTCCTGGGAGGCAAGACACTGGACCAGGAGGTCGACATTTGTTTTTCAGTATTTGCATTTATTCTGATGACCAAAGGCATAAAAACCAAGACTGCATCAGGATCTTGTGTACTTAAACCTGGATAATAGGAAAAGTACTTTAATTCATTCTCCCAGTCTAAGCCACGAAACCAATGTGCTAATCATATTGGCTTAGAAGAAGCCCCACATGGAGTGACTAGAGTTTCTGCATACCTGGATTTGGTTCCAGACATTGCCCCTGCAACCGTAGCTCCTTTTTATATTTCAAAAATTGTGTGTTTTTCCCCCCTCAAAAAGGTAAATGGTTAAGTCTAACAATGGTGTTGGATCTATGTTAGCCTTATTATAAGGCTGTTGTTCCCTGACACTTCAATAATTTGTCCCTATATTCAAAACACTTCATAGCAATATTATTTACTGGAAACAGCCCAAGTGCCCATTAGTAGTTGAGTGGATAATAAAGCTGTGGTACATTTATACCATGGAATACTATGCAGCTATAAAAAAGAACTCCTACCTTTTGTGACAGCATGGATGGACCCGGAGAGCATTATGCTAAGTGAAGTAAGCCAGACAAAGACAATACAATATGATCTCACTTAAATGTGGACTCTAATAAATAAAAAACTGATGAACAAAATAGAACCAGAGGCATGGATATATGAAACAGACTGACAAGAGTTCAGAGTGGAGGGGGATGGGGTAACTGGATGAAGGAAGGTGAAAAGATTAGCCCACGGACACAGACAGCAGTGTGGTGACCGGGCTGGGTGGAGGTAGGCAAAGCCAGGATAGGCAATCCAGTGCTCACTTCAAAGAGCAAAGTGACAGCTGTCACAGTCACACACACTAATGACCTGATAAGTGCATCTGCAGAATCCAGCTCTGCCCAACAGTCACTTTTCTTTAAGAACAAGGACTTGGTGATTTTTTTTCTGAAGAATAACTGTTTTTGAAGCAGGCAAGGGAAAGAAAAGAAAAGTGAGTTCAAGGGAGACAATGGTGCCCCTTGGCAGTCAGTATCATAAACTTTAAAACAATCAGAGTTCATTTCACAGACATCTTAAAAAGTATTTAAATACTTCAATCTTCCCAATAGTATCACACTGGCATTGATTGCTACATCTTCATTTAGTCCCTGAGGCTGACAAGGAAACATAAGATCACCAAGAAATTTTTATGAGATCCTTGATTTCCCGAGACATAAAAACCCTGCTCCTATCCCATTTCACCTCCAGCACCACAGTTGCATTACAATAGGTTTATATTTGACTCACTCCTAGTTATCTAAGGTGTAGGCTTTACAAAATATCTTTAATCAATATTCTTGCTATATCCTTAGGAAAATAAGCTTGTTCTCTCTGGATCTAAGCTATGAGCTTTCATAATTTTAAGTTTGGGTTCCACTTTTAAGTTGCTGAAGAAGAAATTTATTTTAATGACCATAATAATTAGTTTTGAAAGCTGTCATATTTCATTTAGCCTTTTCAAGAAAATCCAGTGATTCTGAGTTTGATAGTTCCATAAAACAAAAGTATACTAAGTTCATTATAAAGAAACTTATATGTAATGGTAATCTATGAACTGGAAGACTTAGGACCAATGTTCTGGAATATAATACTTTGAGTATTAATCAATTTTCATTTTTAATCAGGAAATGTGCTTTGAAGAAACAACTGAATTAAAAGGAGGCCATCATGGCACCATTGTGTAACATGATGCTAAAGTCATATAAATCTCTTTGTTCCTCTTCAGATACCACTTTTGTCTTTGTCTCAATCTCTCTACTTACCCCAAACACCTCCCAACATTCAGACACTATAAATGCCACACCCACAGGGTCTCTGGACCCTGAATGGAATGAGTGAGGCACTAAAAGGTAAATTATGCTTTAGCAAGCAGGAAATTGGACATTTTGGAGATTTTCTGAGGTAATAAAGTCCCTCCTTCTAATATTCTAATGGTTAGAAAAAGTTGAATGAATTGAATTAAGAGACAAGTGGTGTATTGGTCACTGTACTTAAATGCTATTCTGAAATGGGAGGTTTATATGGGTGATTACCACACTCCAAAACTTATTCAGCAGGACCCAGGTTATGTGCAGAACTTAAGATATTAAGGTTGCTTTGTGAGTAGGGAAAGGCATATTCCTTTGAAAGCATTGTATAAGTCATTAAAGCTTGGACTTAATTGCTACACACCTCTAAAAAATTGTCTGGCATTCAGTAGGAGATCAATAAGTATCTGATGGCTGTTTAAGAACCCTGATTTATCTCAGTGGAATTACAGGCAGAAACAAACAGGCCCAGCTGGTATGGCTCTGTGGCTGAGAACTGACCTATGATCCAGGAGGTTGTGATTCAATTCCTGATCAGGGCACATGCCCGGGCTGCAGGCTCAATGGAGGCATGGAGGAGGCAGCCAATCAATGATTCTCTCTCATCATTGATGTTTCTCTTTCTCCATTTCCCTTCCTTTCTGAAATCAATGTTTTAAAAACTTTGTTTTTTAAAGAAACAAACAAAAGTACTCAACCAACTACAGGCTAACTGTCACCAAAGGCTAAGTCACTCTCCCTTGTGCATGGAATTTCAGATCCCTTTCAAACAGTTAGGAAGTTAAGCTCATGTGGGATAGTATACAACTCCATATTAACTCCATGTATCAGATGCCTTGTTTCCATCATGATTTTATCATGACGAGATGGTGGGATTTTTATCCATAAATAACTTTTCTGAAGACAAATTGATCCACTCTCTCTGTTGTTCTTCAAGTTTTTCTGCCAAGCATTTAATCAAGACAGGGTCCACCTTAGAATCAAATTTATTAGCAAACCAATGTCCGTCTTTGATAAGCCACCTCAATTCTGCTGCTCCATAGATGCACACACTTCGGCGGTGAGACCCAGTACAACTGGGATAGAAAAGGCCTTCGTGGTAATTCCACTTGACAAGGCGTGTCTTACTCTGTAGATCAGACACGTCCTGGGCTGACCGAGAAATCTCCCCAGGGATTCCTGGCACCCGAATTAAGGTAGCCCAGAAATGCTCATCAGGCGAGTAGGTGTCTTCACACCAGGCAAAAAAGTCTTTAACGAGGGAGCTGTTGAAGACATATCTAACAAATGCTCGACTTAACACAAAGTAAGCACTGCCAACAAATACCTCAATGTTATGAGGGGGTGCTTCTTTGGAGATGTTTGTCCTTACTGGTAGCTTCACATACTCATAAGGCACCTGTCTGAGTTCATGGTGATAAGTGAATCTTTCCGTCTTACTTTTAGGGGGTTTCACTGTCTCTAACATATTTGCTCCATTGAGTTTCTTCAACTCAGACACTAGTTCAAAGTTGGACTTCAAAGGAAAGTCTTGCCCACACAGGTTGATAACATATTTCCATTGAACCGAAGACTTGAGAAGATCTGACAAGCAATTTAAATCAGCTTGGAGTCTGGAGATGTGGGCATAATGCACAGTCTCTAATTTGGAAGCAATGAAAATATTGGAGAAGCACTTAGCTAAATTGTTCATGGCGACTTTGAAGGTGTCGGGTGACTTACGGTCATAATGGATGCAGTAAATATTGTGCTGGTTGTAGATAGCGTGGATTAGCCTTTCAACCATGATTGCATCTTTGTGAACCACCAAAGAATAGGCTATTGGGAACCTCTTCTCTTCCCTTGAAATGAGCTTTTGATGGTACCTTCTTAGGAGCTGATAAACATCACAATTGCTGGTCATTGCCACAACATCATCATCATCCAAGTCGATGATGTCTCTTCTTCTAATCTCCAGAGTCTTGCCAATTTCCAAAGGCTCCTGTTCATAGACTCCCGAGCAGTTAACTTTATATCGGACTTCGTGGCTAACATGGGTGTATCTGTTCCTTACAAAAGGGGAGGTACTGAGGAAGTGCTCTACCAAGTAAATACCTCTCTGGGGGAAGAGGAGTCTTCCCACATTCAGAAGCTTCAACAAGGAGAACAGCCACAGGGCTAAGAACAGGATGAAAACTTTCTGCTGTAGGGGGTATTTAATACAACATCTGGATATCTTCATTCTGTAAGAGGCAAAAGGAATAAATCAGTGGAAACATGAAGATAAAATTACTTCAACAGACACAGACAATAGGGTGGCGAAGGCCTGGGTAGAGGGCAGGGGGCGGGCTGGAAGAGGTGAAGGGAATTCCGGGGGAAGGGCACATATGTAATACTTTCAACAATAAAGATTAAAACAAGTTTCTTGCCTTGAGAGAATCCAGAAATAAGGAAATGGAACTATGTAGAATGGTGGTATTTTGTGGTATTCTGTACTAACTATATCTAATTTTGAGAGATGTTGCTTACCAAGTAGAATGGAAAATAATGTAAACTACTAAAATATAGCCCAGCCGGGTTTGGCTCAGTGGGAGTGTTGATCCAGGAACCAGGAGGTCACCAGTTCAATTCCCAGAAGGGCATATGTCTGAATTTTGGGCTCGATCCCCAGTGTGGGGTGTGCAGGAGGCAGCCAGTCAATGATTCTCTCTCATCATTGATGTTTCTATCTCTTTCTCCCTCTCTCAAATCAATAAAAATATATATATTTTTAAAAATATACAGATATTTTAGTACTATGTCATTTATATTGTTTGCATTTCTGCTTAGCATATTTGGGGAAGGAATACTCTGGTCCCTCACTACTGAAGCTCAGACATGGGACCCAGAGTGTGCTTGCCACCTCTCCCTTCTGGGTGCCCTGTGACCTCGCTCTCTGGGCAGGCAGGCAGCCAGGCCTCCTAGCCCCACTCAGCCTCTCCGGCAGCAGCTTGGAGTCAGAAGTGTGTACTCCAGGCATTCCGTTCTCAGAAAGGCTCGGGGAAGCGTGGTGCAGAGGGGGCCCCGGTAAAGGGCGGTGGGACCAGATGCGGCCTTTGCCTTTTTACTTAAGTGTGAAGCTGATAATTAAATGGCACTTCATACATGACATGACAGCTGTGGGAGCCTTTATAAACCTCTTTAGCAATGGGAGGGCTTTTCACTTTAATCACCGTGGTTATCAGTGGGAACTATTAACTAATGCTAATTTGAGATTTCATGGATCAATAAAGTAAGAAAAGAAAAAGCAAAAAAATTCATTTGGGTAAGATTCATTCTAATTCTATCCGTTTATGTAAGTTGCTTTCTATTTATGCCTAATTACATGAATTAGGACAATGATGAGATAAGATTGTTTGTTTGGAGATTGATTAATCTCTAAGGTTGTCACAACACCCAATTCTGGTGAGATCGAGTGTGTTCAGGGTGGTATGGCCATAGACACAACACGAAATCCCCAAAATGTGCTCCGGCGTCTGGGGTTGTAATTTGTGTCTGTCGCCTTGTTCATTGGGAGTCAGTTTTCCCACACTTTCTCGCAGTGTGGGGCCCCTCGGGGGATGTCTGTCTGCTGGCCTAGGCCTGACTCCCTCTCCCCCTGCCAGGGAACTGGCCTAAGCTGGCAGTCGGACATCCCTCTCACAATCCAGGATCCCTTGCTTCTTACCACCCGCCTGCTTGCTCCTTACAGCTCGGCTCGCTGCTCCTTAGTGCTGCCTCGGAGGCAGGAGAGGCTCCTGCCACCAGGCTGCGTTCACCAGCAGTGAGCCTGGCTTCTGGCTGAGCAGCGCTCCCCCTGTGGGAGTGCACTGACCACCAGGGGGCAGCTCCTGTATTGAATGTTTGCCCCCTGGTGGTCAGTGCATATCATAGTGACCAGTCGTTCTGGTCATTCGGCTGTACCGGTTGCTTAGGCTTTTATTATAGAGATTACAAGTAATCTCTCACCCAGGGGAGAAGGGTATTTCCCTTCCCACCCGCCCAGGCAGAGAAGGAAGCCTGATCTGGCGTGGAGCCTATCTCCACATGGGTTCAGTTCCTGGTGATGTCGGCGGAACTGAGAAGGAAATGACGGTGAGGTTTGCTCACCAGAGTGCAGCTGAAATAGGGTCTATTTGGATAATTCAATAAAAACCCAACAGGATGTTGAATGAAGCTTTCCCCCAAAATCATCATTTCCCCCAGCCCTTCCAGGTGCTGTTTACAGCCTTAAGGGAAATAGCAGGCACAAAGGTGCACCCAGCTAAGTAGTTATAATTGCACTCAGGGCTAAATGGCCACAGCCATTAGCAGCTCCTCAACGCACTCTCCTTAAGTCAGCGATTGCAAACTCCAGACATGTCCTGGAAGTGCATGCTTCCTGTCCCAGGGAAAGAAGGGGATGGTAGTCATGAACTGGAGGAGGGAGACTGGAAGAAAGGTACTGAAGAAGGTTTAGCCTGGGCACCAAGAATGAGGGGCCCACAGGCCATATTTGCAGATTAGGTGGCCTCGGCCCCCTCCAGGCCCCTCCCTTTCCTGCTGCCTCCCTACACACCTGCAATTCCTTCCAGAAACTCCTACAGGTTGGAGGGGGGCCACTTGGGAGAGAGGAAAGGAAGTGCCTGTGTGGGCTGCAGGATGCCACAGACCTGGGCTTGATCCCTGGAGAAACACTTAGTAGCTGCAAGGCTGATCAAACCAACCTCGGAAGCCCGGTTTTCTGACCTCAAAGTGGGATTGGCACCCCTCCCCCCAGCTGCTATGAGGGTTCAGGAGACCCTGTGACAGGGTCACTCTACAAGCACACGTGATCAGGCCTCTTTTCTTCCCATGCCCAGCCTGCCAGACTCTAAGTCTGGGAGGGTGAGCTGACTTTGTGGGGTTTTTTAATGAAAAGAATTCACTAGATAATTCCATGTAGACGGCATTAAGGAGATAACTGACTTTTACTCTTCCAGTCAAAGTGAGAGGTGGAATGCTTTTGGAAAGGAGGAAGCTGTGGAGAGCTAAGAGCTCACTTGGGGGCTGTGGGGGGAAGAAGAGGAATCCACGTGGGATCCTGAAGCCATTGGGTTCAGCTCAGGAGAGGCCTCTACCCCTCAGGAACGGCCCATCGAGCACCTCGGTCCTGGACAAGCCCCTCGACCTCTGCATCCTCATTGGTGGTTGGACGTTAATAATAGCAGCAACCCCTGAGGAATTTGGGGCTGAACAAGGGGATGCATGCGCAGTGCTTCAGCACAGCCCAGATCATGCCAGCCGTGGTTCCGTCCCCTCCTCCCCACCACCTCCACCCTCATGCCCAGACACTACTGTTTCTCAGTGGTAAGCACTTTTTTTTTTTTTTTTTTTTTTAGATTTTCCCCAGACTTTTGGCATCCTGTCTTATTTTTCAACCTACTTTCTATTCCCCCTAAAAGTCTCAACATAAATTCACTATTTTGGAATGAATAATGCCTGAATGCCTCCATGTAATGCTCTTTATGAATTTGATAATATCATTATTATTAATGTAGACTCATTCAATGGAGTTGCTACTCAGGACACTGTTCTAAGTGCTCTGCATGTAAGAATTCAACCCTCTCAACAGACCAGTGAACTAGCACCACCTTTACTCTCCCGACAAGATAGTAAACTGAGGCACAAGGAGATTGAGAAGTTGCCCCAGGCTACAGGGCTAGAAAGTTTTTTTAGCTGGAACATGAACCCAGAGAGTCTCATTCCAGAGATGCACCCTTAACCCATTAGCTAATACTGTCTCTTGGCATCGAAAGAAAAACTGTATTTTCCACAACAGTTTTGGTCCTTGACTAAACTCTTTCATTATTATGTCTTATCTAACTGTCCTAAAGCTGGGACAGAAATGAATAGCAAACCACGTTTGAAGTCCTGAGCCTTCCACCCGTTTAGGGATTATTTATTTACATGGGGAACGAGGCGGGGGCCAATCCCGGTGGGAAGGGAGAGATGAGTCAATCTCCCAGCCCGAGGAAGGCTCTGAAGGAAAAGAAAGCCAGCTCATCCCAAGACATTCCCGCCTCGTGTCCTGTCTCCGTGTACCTACTGACTCATCTGTTTTGCAGGGGCAGTGACACCATTTGGGCTCTGAGAATCACTAATTATGTCAGAAAACTTTCTGGAGGAACTCTCTCTCTGGGTGGAGACTGTATTCCCTTTGTGGGCCACCTTCAACTTCTTAAACTTTGCATCATCATGTCTGTGTGAAAACAGGATTTGAAGAGTTTATTGATTTAGAAGTGTTAAGATTTTGTTTCTTGCTGAAGTCTTACAAAGAAGAATCATCACTTAAGAACACTATTATAAAGATGAGCTCACTTGCCGAAACTGGTTTGGCTCAGTGGATAGAGCGTCGGTCTGTGGACTGAAAGGTCCCAGGTTCGATTCCGGCCAAGGGCATGTACCTTGATTGCGGGCACATCCCCAGTAGGGGGTGTGCAGGAGGCAGCTGATTGATGTTTCTCTCATCAATGTTTCTAAATCTCTATCCCTCTCTCTTCCTCTCTGTAAAAAATGAATAAAATATATTAAAAAATAAAAAAAAAGATGAGCTCACTCATCAAACAAACAAAAAGAAAAACCCCTCATCCAGTTGCATGAGCTAAGGTCCTTCTACTGAACCCAGCTCCTTGATTTCAACAAAGCCAGGGGTTCTCTGCACATCACTGAACCCAGAGAAAGTTTTGGAGCACAACCGCTAGCCGGAGGATGACCCAGCCAAGATGAATTTCCTTCCCTCCCCTTGCACCCTCCCCCCCCCCCCCCCCCCACGGCAACGAAAGAGTCTGCAAAGGAGCAGGAAGGCAGGTCTCCTGTGCAGGTGGCCTTCCGTTCTTATTGTTCTAGCCCAGCGGTTGGCAAACTCATTAGCCCACAGAGCCAAATATCAACAGCACAACGAGTGAAATTTCTTTGGAGAGCCACGTTTTTTAAACTTAAACTTCTTCTAATGCCACTTCTTCAAAATAGACTCGCCCAGGCTGTGGTATTTTGTGGAAGAGCCACCACACTCAAGGGCCAAAGAGCCGCATGTGGTTCAAGAGCCGCAGTTTGCCGACCATGGTTCTAGAGGAAGATTGCAACAACAATTATCCAACTGAGAGCAGAAACAATAAGGAGGCAAAATACGAGACAATACAAATTAAGAACAAACAGTCCTAAATGATAAGAGGGGATAGTATCAGAAAGGAAAGGAAAGGGTTTTTCCATTCTCTGTTTATGAAAGTCAACATCTTCATTAAACCAGAAAGTCAGAAAAGTCTCAGAGAAAAATACAAACTCCTTAGTAATCCACACACCCCCCCCCCGTGTGAGAACACTCTGTGGGCGGTGTGTCCTTCCAGACTGTTTTCAATACATCTTGTTGGGTGTTTTTGTTTTGTTTTGTTTTTTGTTGTTGGTTTTGTGTTTTTTTTAAGCTTGTTTTTAATAAGAAATCTCACTATATCGCACTGTCTTATGTTTCTTTCATTTCACAGTATACTGTGAACAAGTCCTAATCTAAACTGGGACTTTAAATTGTTAGAGGGTGATTTTGAACAGGGGTCAGCACACTTCTCTATAGGAAGAAGACATCTGAAGAATAGCATTTACTTTCCTGAGCCTTCTCCACCAAGGCTGGATGAATTAACCCACACTCTGATAAGCCTGGGAGCAAAATTAAAAAACGGACAAGGACTTTAATGGTGACCGAGTCCAAATTCCAACCCATCATTTAACACCGTTCCATTCTTGGGATGCTGGGAACATGTTTTCCCATTGCATACACGTTTGTGCACCCACCGGAGCCCCTCGAGGGATTGGACATATCTGGGCCCCTCCAGGCAGTATTCTCTCCAGCCAGGCTCGACAGCCTCCTCCGGCCAAAGTCAACACAGGTCTCCATGCTGCTCTAGTCATGGGCACATAACTGCCCCTCCTAATTGTCTAGATCTGTGGTCAGCAAACCACGGCTCGCGAGCCACAGGTGGCTCTTTGGCCCTTGAGTATGGCACTTCTACAAAATACCACGGCCTGGGCGAGTCTATTTTGAAAAAGTGCCGTTAGAAGAAGTTTAAGTTTAAAAAATGTGGCTCTCAAAAGAAATTTCAATCGTTTTACTGTTGATATTTGGCTCTGGTGACTAATGAGTTTGCCGACCACTAGAACTATTTACAGTTTCTTGTTTACTAGAGGCCTGATGCATGAAATTTGTGCAAGCTCAGCCCTCACAGCCACTTCGGCTTGCCTCGGCCTTCACAACCCCGGCTTTGTCCAGAGGGTCGTCCAGAAGGTTGCCCAGAAGTTTGTCTGGAAGATTATTCGGCAGTCCGGTCTAATTAGCATATTATGCTTTTATTATTATAGATTCCACTCAATATGCCTATGAGGTCGGTATTGTCATTATCCTCATTTTTCAGATCAGGAAATTGAATCACAGAAGATAGATGTGGAGGAGCCAGTATTCTCAACTATGGCCCAATTTTAGAGTCTACACTTTTTAAAAATATATATATTTTTTATAGATTTCAGAGAGGAAAGGAGAGGGAGAGAGAGATAGAAACATGAACGATGAGAGAGAATCATTGATTGGCTGCCTCCTGCACACCCCACACTGGGATCGAGCCCCCAACCCAGGAATGTGCCCCGACCAGGAATTGAACTGTGACCTCCTGGTTCATAGGTTGATGCTCGACCACTGAGCCACACCAGCCGGGCATAGAGCCTATACTTTTAACCACAATGTGGGGCTGCCTCTCTAAGCTCTTGACAGTAGCATCCAGAAAGGATTCTGGATCCACCCACCCCTTTCCACTCCATCAGAACCTCTCTAATCCACGGCAGCATCCACTCCTGCCCTCCTAGGAAGTAACCTCCTCACCAGCTTCCTTTGCTTCCCTCTAATCCATTCTCTGTACAGCAGCCAGCAAGGTCTTTTAAACACATAAGTCCGATCAACAACCCCTCCGCCCCCCAGTCTCACTCCCAACACTTAAAACCCTCCACTGGGGTTTCACTGCACTTAGAATGTAATCAGAAATTGTTCCCATGGCCACAGGGCCCAGTGGTTCCTGCCCTGCCCTCCTCTCAGCTTCATCTTATTCTGCTCCAAGCAGCACCAGCCTGGACAATTTCCTAGGACACCAGCTTCTTCCCTGCCTAGGACCTTCGTATAGCTATCCCCATGTCAGACCGCTTTCCCTCGGGCCCTGGCCTGACTGGCCCCTCA
The DNA here is from genome assembly GCF_964339955.1 of Pipistrellus hanaki. Classification (NCBI taxonomy): domain Eukaryota; kingdom Metazoa; phylum Chordata; class Mammalia; order Chiroptera; family Vespertilionidae; genus Pipistrellus; species Pipistrellus hanaki. The sequence continues at coordinate 35,412,799 of NC_140506.1, forward strand.
CATCCCTCAATGTAGGAGGAGTGTCTGATCACCCTCCTCAACTCTCTCAAGTCCTTGTTTTCTTCTTAAAGAAACAGGTTAACAAAGTGGCAGTAACTTTCTTAACCCATTTATTTCTTCTCAACATGTATTATAGGTTTTATTTTAGGTTAATATAATAAAGAATTTAAAAGACTGTTAAGTTAAAAAACTAAACATCTTGCCCTGGCCAGTGGCTCAGTGGTTAGAGTGTTGACCTACACCCTGAAAGGTCACCTGTTCGATTCCAGGTCAAGGGCACAGGCCTGGGTTGCAGGTTCAATTCCCCCAACCTAATCCAGCGTGTGTGAGAGGCAACCAATCCATAATGTCTCTCTCACATTCATGTTTCTCTCCTCCTCCCTCTCTTCCACGCTCTCTAAAAATCAATGGGAAAATATCTTCCAGTAAAGATTAACAAAACAACAACAAAAATCTAAGCAAACTTATGCCAACAATAGAGTACAGTAAAAGCAGACGCTTCAGATTTTCATACAAATTCTAATGTTACAATCATCGGAACCATGTGGTGCTGTGCTAGAATGGAGGGATCAATGAGGTGAGATTCAGAAACAGACCTGCAAGCTTTTACCTATGGCTGCGGAAGAGAAGGCAGTTACCTCTCCTCCCTTCCTTCTGTAACAGGAGAGCCCTGTATTGTTGTAGCAGAAACGTGCCCCTCTAAAAGCCTTTCCCCCCGCCTCCATTCTATAGAGCAGTGTTTCCCAAACTTCTCTCATGATGAGAATCACCTGGTGGAGTTGTTAAAACACAGATTCCTGAATCCCAACTAAGAAGTGCTAAACTAGAATTTTTGGGAACATATAGGTAAAATTGTATACTTAACTAGTGCTCTAAGACAGATTTTATATACAGAGCACTAAGTTAGGTATGCAATTTTACCTATATGTTCTCAAAAATTCTAGTTTAGCACTTCTTAGTTGGGATTCAGGAATCTGTGTTTTAACAACTCCACCAGGTGATTCTCATCATGAGAGAAGGTTGGGAAACACTGCTATAGAGGACCAGCCAGTGAGCCATCATGCCGTCTCTGAGAAAGTTCTATGAAAACCCTAACCTGGGGGGACCTATGCCATTGGTTATCGATCCCCTCGGTCCATTTTTCTACCTGAACCCCAACATGGCGGCTAGCCTTGTAGCTGCCATCTCGGCACCATGAAGCACCAGGTCAAGCGAGTATCAGAGCCCTCAGCCCCCAAACCTCCATCCACTGAGCCAGCAGCAGCAAGGACCCACTCTGCGTCATCCTATGAGAAAACAACAACACCCTTCTATGTTTAAGATGACCATATGGAAAGAGTAGTGTTTCACACACACACACACACACACACACACACACGCACGCACGCTTAAATTTAAACCACGCTAACGGGTCCACTTATACAACAGTACAATCCCATATATAGCCAAGTGCAAAATTATGTGTCTCAGATGATGCTGAATGTCTGTCTCACCCATCTGTATGGAGAGGCAGATGGAGGCTTTGGGTAAACATTGGAAGGAAAGCAGACTCCAAGATTTCCCGAACTAACTCTAATGTTGGCATGAACGGGGCAGCCTGCTCACCAAACCTCAGGGAAGCACGACTCAGCTTATGGCAAACCTCCTTTGGTCTGGTTCTGGCCATAGGCAGCGGGCAGGCCACATGCTTTCTGAAAGTCACCTTACAGGCGAGCAGCCTTCTGGAGAGCTGGTTCTAACAAACGTGTTACAAAGAAAAGATATCAGTGTCTGTAGGCTGAACCACATTGAGCCGCTGTGAGTCACTCTCCCGTTCCTCCCCGACCTGCCTGACCCCATTCCTCTCCTCCCTGCCACACACTGACACCCCCCTCCCCATCTTACCCTCCTGCTCTACCTTTGTGTACAACCTAATGCGTCTGGAATGTAAAGTGGACAGGTCTGAATTTCAGTCCTGACTGCCCTAACCAGCTGTCACTAATCTCGTCACCCCCCTGCTTCCTCATCAGTGAGAGAGGGCCAGGGCCTGACTCACAGGGGCACGTGGGGCAGAGCTCTTGGCCACAGGGCACACAGGCCTGAGGGTAAGGGGCGGAGAGCAGTTAAACAACAGCCGGAGGAGGAGCCCTGAGTGCCACAGAGCAGGGGCTGTCCTCATAGCGGGCACTGGATTCCATCCTCAACATGCCACTGCCACCCCACACCCTCATGTCTGCCCACAGAGACCGCCTCCCAGAGGCAGCCTTGAGGGTCTATCTACCCCCTCCCCCCCACCCCAACCCCCACTTCTCCCCCCCACCTCCCCACCTCTCCATCCCCCTCACCCCCCCACCCCCAACCCCGCCTCAGGCAGAATGATGCTGAAGGCCCATCAAAGCCTTCAGCATTCTCACTGCCAAGGGGGATCAGATGGCCGCCCACTGTGCTATTCTTACGACCTTTCTGTAGGTTTAAAACTTTTTAAGACAGCTTCCTTTTTGTTTGCTTGTGTGTGGTTTTTTTTTTGTGTGTGTGGGGGGGGGGGGGAGAGATAACGGGGACTAAATGCCTTTGAACGCCCCTGCCTTGTATAAGGATTCACACGTCCATTCTGAGCAGCACCGTCTTAAACATCCTTACAAGCCTGGTGTCACTGCTGGCCTCTCTATAATATAAACTTCCTGAGTATCACCTGCTTAACGTCCTGGTTATAGAAATAACTTTTGTTGTTCCATATTTATGAGTTAATGGATCATACATGCATTTTCTACTATTTTATTGTCATAAAATATATAACATAAAGTTTACAATTTTAACCGGTTTTATGTGCAGTTCTGTGGCATTAAGTCCGTCCACGGCTTTGTAGCTGATACCACCATCCATCCACAGAACTTCTCACCCAACTGAAACTCAGCACCGTTACACACAAACTTCCATTTCTCTCCTCCTCCCAGCCCCCGGCAGCCACCCTCTACTTTCTCTTTATATGAACTGGACTCCTCTGAGAACCTCAGACAGGAGGAATAAGACAATGTTTGCCTTTTTGTGACTGGCTCAGATTACGTAACACAAAGTCTTCAAGTTTCATCCATTTTCTTCCCTTAAAGGCTGAATGATATCCCATTGTATGTATAGACCACATTTTGTTTATCCATTTGTCTGTCCATGGACACTTGCATTGATTGCTCCCATCTTTTGCGAATAATGCTGCTATGAACATAGGTGTTCAAACACCTGTCATGTCCCTGCTTTCGCTTCCTTTAAGTACCTATCTTATACACATGCCTTTATGCTCATATAGCCTACTTCTATCCCCCTTCAATTGGTTGCCCATCCATCCAGCAAACATTGACTGGTCCCATCATGTGCTAGGCAGGCACTATACTAGATTCTGGGGAGATACAACTAGAAACTGTGCTGCCCAAGAGAATACAGAGAGAAACAGTGAAGTCCTGGGTGACCTGAACAAAATCTCCAGAAATCCCAGTCATTTTGTGACATTTAAATTTTACTGTAGCGGCAATTCCCCAGAAAAGGCCACTAGCTAGCAGTTGGAAATGCTTCTTTTATTCGGGGATTTTCATGCCATGGGATTGACTTTATGTTCCTCCTGTTTTAGGATCTTCCCCTGGACACCATCCTTTTCTTCAGCTCCAGAATCTCCATATGATTCTTAAAAAAAAAAAAAATGAACTGGTGACCTTTTGGTGCCTGGGATGACGCTCAACCTACTGAGCAACACTGGCCAGGGCTCCATATCATTCTACTAGTATGTTTTCTTGATCCAGTCTTCACACTTTAATTTGTGTCTACCTGTGTGCCATCCCACCTCTCTGTGCCTTTGCCTGCCTCAGAGCAGGGCAGGGTGGATGCTGGAAAGGGAGAACCTGGTGGAAGATGACGACTGGCAGAGAGAGCCTCTCCTTTTAGTAAATGTGTGTGTGTGTGTGGGGGGGGGGGGGGGGGGATGGGAGGAGGGCAGAAAAAGGATGCAACAGTTTAAGTATTCCAAATATGCTGCAATGAATGTAGAAGGAAGAGAAAAGAAACCTGGGTAAGCAAGGGCCTGTGCTGAGACTGTTCCTCCTGGTCTAGGCACCAGTGCCCGCCCTCTGCTGCCAGCTGAACCAGCAGCTTTGTCACAGGTGGTCCACATCTGGCAGATGCCCGTGACAAATGCCAGCGTTCACAGAGCCTCTGGAAACAGGCCCAGCCTATCCAAAAGCAGACAGGCCGCCTGTGCAGGCTGAGCCCAGGAAGCCCTCCTCCAAAGGGACCACCTGGTCTATTTCTCCCTTAACCAGATCAGCACACAACAAAGGGGGACAGACAGAGAAGGAATGAGAGCAAAGAGCTAGAAGAACCGAGTGTTCATGGACGTTTACTTGAGGTTACGAAGCGCTGCACTGGCACCAGACACGTTTTTCTATTTGCTGCGGGAAGGGAGAACCCTTCGAAAGAGGTTTGGTGGCATCTTAGAAGAAAGTAGTCTTGGATTTTTTTTTTTTTTTTTGAGATTTTTGCAGTTTGGTTTAAGGTTCCTCTTTCAGTGCAGGGGGAGGGAGGAAGAAGAGGACTCCAGGAGGATTAGATAAGGGTCATGAAGAACAGTATAGAGCCGAAACTGGTTTGGCTCAGTGGATAGAGCGTCGGGCTGTGGACTTAAGGGTCCCGGGTTCGATTCCGGTCAAGGGCATGTAGCTTGGTTGCGAGCACATCCCCAGGAGGGGGTGTGCAAGAGGCAGCTGATTGATGATTCTCTCTCATGGATATTTCTAACTCTCTATCCCTCTCTCTTCCTCTCTGTAAAAAAAATCAATAAAATATATTTAAAAAGGAACAGTATAGAATTTCAGGCACTGCTTCATGCTCTAGCAACCATGGCTAAAAGTATTCTTGCCATGAAGTTGTTTTGCTTTTGCCTTTTAAAGCACTTTTTGAGCAATTACATTACCTAGTTGTACTCCTTTAAGAATCACGTATTTAAGAATCATGCTGACAGATATATGAAAAGATGCTCATCCTCACCAGCTGTAAAGTAAATGCAAGCAAAACCACAATGAGATACCACCTCACACAGTGAAAATGGCTATTATCCGCACAACAGGAAGCAGCAAGTGCTGGAGAGGGTGTGGAGAAAATGGAACTTTCACACCTGCTGGTGGGAATGTAAACTGGAGTAACCTCTATGGAAAACAGTATGGAGGTTCCTCAAAAAATTAAGAGCTACCATATGACCCAGCAATCCCTCTTATGGGTATCTATCCCCCAAATTTGAAAACACCTATTCATAAAGATATATGTGCCCTTATGTTCACTGCAGCACTGTTCACAATATCTAGGACATGGAAACAACTCAATGATGACTGGAAAAAGGGGACGTGGGTCATACATACAACGGAATATTACTCAGCCATAAAAATGATGAAAATTTCTATTTGCGACAACATGGCTGTATCTTGAGAGTACCATGCTAAGTGAAGTAAGTCAGATGGAAAAAGATGAGAATCATATGATTTTACTCATATGGGGCAAACAAAACAGTATTGACACAGATAACAGTATGGTGGTTAGCAGAGGGGAAGGGGTGGAGGGAGAAGGAAGAAGGGAGAAAGTGAAGGGGGGTCAAACATACGGTGATGTAAGGAGACCAGACTCTGGGTGGTGAGCATCCAACACAACATATATGTCTTTATTAACTCATCTCACCCCAATACATTTCATTTTAAAAATCCTAAAAATAAAAAAGAATCATGTGTGCGCAAAACTTTACATTATAAAATAACTTAAATGTCTTGGCTAAATATGGACTTGAGTTCTAGAGCTTGGGAGAAGGGAGAGTGCAGTGAAGCAGAGAGGACAAATGAGGCACAATTTTACCTCCTATTATTTTTGAAATTTCTGAATTCAGCTTCATCTGACTGTAGATAAGTTGAAAATTACTCCTGTGTCACCTATTAAAAAAATCTCAGTTGGTGGTATAAACATAAGAGCAGGAAAGAAGCCTTCATCACAAACAGCTCCTGAGGAGGTGCTTGGATGATGTTGGGAGAAGCCCGCCCACCCGGTGAGAGCAGCTCTCCCTGGAGAGACTGCCAGCAAGCACTTGAGAACAGCAGTCATTTCAATGCAAACCGCCATGGGACTGGTGACAACTGCTCTGATGGTAAGCCCACAAGGACTGCAAAGGATGCCAAGTTTTCAAGCCTCATTAACTGTGGGGAAATGCTCATAGTGTTAATCCCTCAGGCCAGGACATCAGCGGCCAAATTGGCAGGGGACATGAAGGTTTCTACGAAAAGGGACAGAAATAGGACACAAACAGATCTAGTAAGATGAAACTTAACAGAGATCAAGACTCACACTTAGGTCCAAGAAATCAACTGCATTTGTCCCAGGTGGAGAAATGTGGTTCCACAGGAGCATCGATGGAGAACAGCTGTGTTTTGGCTGGCTCTATTATTTGGAAGAGTCTCTGTTTAGTATAAAACTGCCAGGTGAGTTTTTCTTTTAAAGGCAGCAAAACCAAGTCTAAAACCAAATCAATGTGGTTCTCCCAGAGTGAGGATCACAGAGCTGCAGAACCCTAAAGGGATCCTAGAAAGCATCTTCCACCAGTTTAGTCCCTGGGACAGAAAATTGTCTGGCCACAATATTCCACAAGGTAAGCAGCACAGTGAAAAGCTAATGACCACAAGAGGGAAATGAAAGGTTAAGACCAAAGAAGTGAAAATTCAAGAGGAATGAAAGCTGGCTCTAAATATTTTTTAATATATATATATTTTTTTATTGATTTCAGAGAGGGAGAGAGAGAGAGAGAGAGAGAGATAGAAACATCAATGATGAGAATCATTGGTTGGCTCCCTCCTACATACTCCCTACTGGGGATCAAGCTGGCAACCAGACCTGTGGCCTGCCCGGGAATTGAGCCGTGACCTCCTGGGTTCATAGGTTGATACTCAACTACTAAGCCACACTACTGGGCTTGGCTCTAAATATTAAAATGCAGGTTGCTGGACCCAGAGGTCCCAATTCAGCAGATCTGAATTTGCATTTTCCAGGTGCAAATTAGTAAGTTCCCAGATGATGCTGATGTAGCTGGTCCAGGGACCATACTTTGAGAGCCACTGCTCTAAGTAGCAGAATCATAGTTGTTCTATATATATATATAGAACAACTGGTACACACACATACACACACACACACACACACACACACACACACACACACTAGGTGTACCAGTTAATAATACAGATTTTGTAATCAAAGAAAACATGATAATTTCAAGAGAAACATAGTGATGACCATGGCTAGCTACACATTTCCGCCCTCTTTCAGGTAATTTGTGGATACCGTCCCAATAGAACTTTTCTTGTTTTGAGGCAAAACATTCAGAGACCCAATTTTCCACTTCCTCATACGTTTTGAAGTGATACCTGCTGTTAATTCGTTTGGTCATCTCTCACTAACCCCCCTGCCGGCCTGGTCGTAGGCAGCCATCTTGTGAGGGTTAATTTGCATATTACCTTTTTATTATATAGAATATATATATATTTTTTGTTATATATATTTTTTTTAAATTTTTTTTTTTTTACTAAGACCTATCATTGACAATGGCCTATTTTTTTTTAATATATTTTATTGATTTTGTCCAGAGAGGAAGGGAGAGAGATAGTTAGAAACAACGATGAGAGAGAGTCATCCATCAGCTGCCTCTTCCACACCCCCTACTGGGGATATGCCCGCAACCAAGGTACATGCCCTTGACCGGAATCGAACCCGGGACCCTTCAGTCCCCATTGAGCCAAACCAGTTTCGGCTGGCCTATTTCTTAGTAAGCCCAATTTAGGGAAACTTTATCGATTTTAAAACTCCACACATTGGTATTTAAGATTATGCTTAAAAGTTCCACCTTTACTTTCTGACCCTTAGTGTTTCTTATTAGTTCAGCTTCATAAAGCAGACTGCTGTTTCTGCTTCATCTTCTGGCATTTTATGTAATAGGCCATTTCTCTCTGGTCTTCTTCCACATTTCCTTATTTTTCTAGTATACTCAGCAGAAAAGCTTCATCACACATTAAGACGTGACCTGCTTTTATCAAATGGTATCTGGCTGTTCACATCTTCTACAATAGGAAATATTGATCCACTCCTTTCCCCAAAGCCCACACCAAGCCCATCCTTCCCAGGGGCCCATTAGGGTTTGAAGCAGCTGCATTTAATTCCTCGTTAATTTTGTTTGATCTTATGTACTTGAAGCTTCAGACTTTAGATCTCACAAGGAAAACTACCAGCAGATGGAAATGCATATAAAATGACATGTAAAGCAATGCAAATTAATATTAATACAAAACATATATCTCTACATTGCTTAGGAAAAGTCTGATATTTGCTTTGCTCCTCTGCACTCTGGTGAGTGTCACGGGATCCTTTTATTACAATCAATTTGATTTTGCTGTATTTATTTTGTTTGTTACAGCTAATTTTAAAGAGCATCTGGCACCTGACACTTGTTGACATGCTAAGTGAAAGATGCCCCTGCCTGTGAGTTAGGCCAGTGGTCGGCAAACTGCGGCTCTGTTGACTAATGAGTTTGCTAACCACTGCGTGAGGCATTACCCTTACCCAGAAGTTTTGACTTAAGGTTAAAGACATCAGCACATTATTAACATGTTTTTTAAGTGTTTTTCCCTAAGGCAGTGGCCGGCAAACTCATTAGTCAACAGAGCGGCAAACCTGGCTCACAAGCCGCATGTGGCTCGAGAGCCGCAGTTTGCCGACCACTGAGTTAGGCAAATGGGATCCTGGCCTTTACTTTGCTACTATTTGGCTCTGAAGGCCTTGGACAGGTTCTCAAAATTCTCTAGGTCTCAGATTCTACATCTGGAAGTGATGGAAACGACATCATCATAATACACCTACCAGCACTAAGGCTTATTGAGCACTTCGTACCAGGCACAATGTATACACGCACACACATACACACACACACACATTGTACATGCACCATGGGGCATGTGTACACACATTGGGCATTCATGAGGCACGTGTGCCTACCTTGTGCATGCATCATACACACATTCATACATTGTACAGACACTGCACATACACAATGCACACATGCAATCCTCACAAAAGCCTGCAAGAAGTCACCTCAGAGCATGTACCCCTTAGGGGTGGTGCCATTTCAGAGGCCAGGAGACAGGAGACCAGGCAGGAAGGTCAGGGAGCCTGTGCAAGGTCAGAGCTAGAACGTGATGGGGCCACTCCAGGGGCCACGCTCAGCCACTCTGCAGCTCTGTGGTGTGATTCCCATCAATGTTTCTCCTAATCATTGAATCTGCATATCTACAAAGTAAAACTTCAAACTTCATAGACATAAGTGCTTCAAAATTTGTCTTAGTAAGATGTTGAGATTTGTTACATGAGTTTGATATCAAAATGCCAGCATGACCAGCCTGTTTTTACCTAATGCTCCCAGAATGGAAGGGGCTCCAGGTATCCCGTATGTTCATCCCCTCCTTCCCACTCGCTCATTCCATTCACAGATCAATGTGTGCAGCTCTCGCATCTCAAAAAACCCAGCCCTTGCCTGGCTGGTGTTGCTCAGTGGTGAGCATCAACCTATGAACAAAGAGGTCACGAGTTCAATTCTTGGTCAGGGCACATCCCCAGATGGTGGGCTCAATTACCATTAAGCGGTGTGCGGGAGGCAGCCAGTAAATGATTCTCTCTCATTGATGTTTCTCTCTCTCCCTCTCCATTCTTCTCTGAAATATATATATATATATATATATATATATATATATATATATATATATATATATATATATAAATATTTTTTTTTTAAAGCCAACCCTCTGTCCCACCTCTAATTCAAGGGGCAATTTCCAGGGAGGTAATTCCCGCTGCGCGTGTGTACACACACACACACACACACACACACACACACATACACACACACACACACACACACACACCCGGTGCTCACTCCCGCTGCAGCTCAGGTGGAGATCCAGCACCGCCCTTGCTTTCCTCCACCTTTTCCTATGAAGGCAGGGGCTTTCTTCCAGGTCCACACCCCTCCCCGGCCCACCCCAGGCTTAAAACAACAGGTGACCCCCAGCTCTTTGGAGGGTAATCTGCAGCCTGCTGTATCCAGACCCTGAAGTATTTCTACTCTCAAAGCCTAGAAAGCTTTGAGAGTAGAAATACTCAGAGTCAACAAAACCAAATCCGCCCCTTCTCCACTGTTCCCTCTTTTGCACATGGCAGCACCACATCCCCAAGTGCTCAAGCTTAAACTCAGCGGCATCACCCTGCACTGCACTCTCACATCCTGCACTCTCACACCCTACACAAAGCTAGTCACCAGGTCACTCCGGGGTCTGCCGTCAATCCACCCACCTGTGTGTGTCATCCCTGCTGCCACAACCTCAGCCCAGGCCACCAGGCCTCTCACTGGCCTGGAGCCAGCTCTGTCTACTTGAAGGGCTGACAAGTCCACTTCCCACACAGTCACTGCAACTTTGAATTTAACTCTCACCTGGATACTTTCAGACGTGAAACAGTCCTGAGGATCAATTCCACAAGATGGCCCAAAGATCGGGCATCATCTCACCCTGGTACCTGCCCACCTCAGCAGGTGCCTTCCTACTCCAGGTCACACCAGACTGGAACAGCCCCTGCTCTCCCCTCCTCAGCCTCAGGGCACACCCTTCCCTGGGCCCGCACACTCCCCCTTTTCTCCTTTGCCTCCTCCCACTTAGTTTATGCAGCTCCTACTCATCCTTCAGGTTCTAACTTACATCTCCCCAGGAAGGCCTCCTTCCTCCACCCCAGCACACCTGTGCTCCCACAGCACCCAGCGCTGCCAGGCACACAGGACGTGCTCAATAAATGTGGGCTGATGAAGTGACCTTTCCACCTCGCATTACAGAATCCTCTCTTACTGCTTTCTTCCCGCCTTTGGAGCTGGCATGGTTTTACTTCCAGTCCGTGGTGCTATAAGCTCCAGGCCCCCAGCACTAGCGGGCCCGCCGGTTGGCTATTCTCAAGGGAGAGAGAGCAGAAGCTAGGCACTCTCTGTATAGTCTTATGTCTCCACCTGCTCCTGCCTCCGTGACCCACAATCATGCAAAGTTAGTTTCATAACTATGCACTGCCCTATCCTGAGAGTACTTAACCTGGTGCCATCGAGTGTGAATTTGGACTAATTGCCCAATGATGCCATCCACCCCCACAAACCACCTCTCTGCCTACTGTGTGGCATTTAGCAAATAACTGTAAACTTGACCTCTCAAAGGAATGGATTCAAGAAATAATCCGGAGGGGACACTTCTCCCCAACTCCCAAAGGAAACTCTGGTCTTTTCCACAAACTTTCAGTGCCTCACAGCCCGATTCTGTGATTCTCTGCAAATGCAAGTTAAACAATGATTCCACAGCATCTTACCTGGCCATTTCTCACAGCGACAGAAAAACTGCTCTCTGCTTAGCTTTAAGGATTTTACTTCCTCATTGCACAGTCAACAAGCACTGTGCAAAGGACAGGCTCTAGAATGCCTGGGATAGGTGGTTGCATAGAAAGGGCACGTTCGCGCAAGATAAGATCCAAAGGGGTGGCTTTCCTGACTACCAAACAAGGTGGACACTTAATACGATCTATCCCCAACTCCCTTAATAGTCTAGTTTGCTGCTTTTTTATTTTGAGGACGGAAAAAAAAGACAAGTGCCTCAAGGCTAACGACAGCTCCCCACGAGCCCACACGGACTACACAATACACAATACACAAGTTTCCTCGGCTACAACCACGAGAAAAAACCTCCCCCGGGCGGGACAGCAGTTCTGAAATGGACACAGCACCACCACCCGCCAGCCTAAGTGAGGAAGGTGAGCCGACCCCGGAGTGCGCACCTCTCGGCCCGGATCCCGGGGCCCCAGCCCGCCGGGAGCGCGCCGCCGCTTCGCAGGGGATGGAGGGCTCCGGCCAGCCCCGCCGCCGGCGCCGGACCTCCGGAGCGCAGGAGACCGTCCCTGCCCAGGGCGCCGCGGGGCGGTCAGTCCCGCAGCCTCCGGTGCCCGGACTATTAGGAGACATCCCCACCCCCAAGCCACACACTCTGTCCTATTGGGGAAGCCGGGGAAGCAGCCCGTTCCCGCGGGCGCCGCCTCCCTCCCTCCCCTGCGCCTCCCCCCGCCGCCTGGGGGCCAGGACGCCCAGGTCTTGCAGGTCCAGGTCCGAGGAAAGGCTAGCGGGCGGGGCCGAAGACACAGGCGTGGGGACCCCGTCCTTCGGCTCCCTTCACCTGGGCGAGTCTAGGAGGTGGCCCTCCGGCCAGAAGGACCCAGAGGGCGAGCCCCGGCCCGGGAAAGGCGCATCCCGGCGGCCGCGTCCTCCCCCCGGGGAGCGTCCGGAGAGAACCCCGGGGCGCGGCCACTCGGCCACCCCGCTGCGCTCTGCCCGGGGCCGGGGTGCGGACCCGCGGACCCGGTCTCCCAGGACGCCCTCCCTCCGCCGCGCTCCAGGGAACTCCCGGCGTCCGCTCTCCGCCCGGGCCCTGAAGTTGCTGCGCACCGCGGAGCCGCCTCCGGCCCCCATGGGGACCCCCGCAGGCTCAGCCCAGGATCCGAGCCCCTTCCCCGGCAGATCCCCGGCTCCCTCTCTCGAGAGGGACAGGCGCCCAGCCCAGCCTTTCCCCGGAGGTGAAGTGAAAGTCGCAGGGAAGACAGGGTCCAGCGGCTGGGACAACGGGACCAGGTCGACTTACGAAAGAGCGCGGGCAGCCCCGGAGGAGGTCCCCTCGGCTGCTGAGGTTGCCCTGGAGGGGATCTCGGCTGCGCCCCGGACTCCCGGCCCCTCTGCCGCCTTCCCCGGCCCCTCGGCGGCGCGCCCTGCCCAGCAGTTCTCTCCCTCCGCCGGCGGGAGCGGCCCCCGGGACGCGGAGGGGAGAGGAGGAGCGCCGCCGCCGCGCTCCCGCAGGGGGAGCTCCGGGCCCCGGGGTCCCGGCCCCGCGCTCCGGGCCAAGTTCCCAGGCTGCCCGGAGCGTCATTCAGGTTCTGTTCCCTCCCCGCGTTCAACAGACCAGAAACGCGCCCTCACCGGTTTGTCTCAGTGGATAGAGCATCAGCCTGCAGACTGAAGGGTCCCAGGTTCGACTCCGGTCAAGGGCATGTACCTTGGTTGCGGGCATATCCCCAGTAGGGGTGTGTAGGAGGCAGCTGATGGATGTTTCTCTCTCATCGATGTTTCTGGCTCTCTATCCCTCTCCCTTCCTCTCTGTAAAAAAAAATCAATAAAATATATTTAAAAAAACAAAAACAAAAACAAACCAGACCAGAAACCAGAAACCCGGGGCCCGAAGAGCTGAGCGACTTGCCCCAGGTTGCTCAGAGAGCGGTGACAAAGCAAACTCACATCTACGTGTTCTCTCCCCTACTCCCCTCCTCCCCCCAAGCTGGGCCCCCGCGAGGCGAGGCTCTGCGGGACTCGCCCGCTTCCATTGTAAGTAACAGTGCCCCTCGCAGCCTGGAGAAATGTCATCGAGCAGCAGCGTGGGAAGGGGTCGCTTTATGCCCAGTAAACTGAGCACAAAGTTGTTTTTTCAATCAGTGCCTAAAGCCAAACAGACTCCGCGGCTTCCTCTTTAGCCGCAAGCGGGGTGAGGGCGACGGGCTGCGGGCGCGGTATCCGGTTCCAATCCAGAAAGCTCAGCCCGAAACTGCCTGAGAGCAGGCGCTCGCCTGCTCAGCCAATCCGGCCGTATCTACCCCTCCGCCCGGGTAGCTGGCTCCTGGGACTGTGCTGACTATTAAACGGGCGCTCTGCTCTGCGCTGCGCTGCGCTCCTCATTCAGTGCTGCCCTCGCAGGCGCCCCGCGGTGCGCCCTGCTTCACGGCCAGAGCTCCTAGGGTCTGCCTGAAGCGGCGGGGAGCGCACCGGAAAGCCACCCGGCTGGTTTCTTTACTCCTTCCTCCGAGGTCTACTAGGGTTTAGGGATCAAGCAAGAGGCAACCAATCAATGTTTCTCTCACATAGATGTTTCTCTCTGTCTTTCCCTTCCTCTTCGACTCCCCTAAAAATCAATGGGGAAATATCCTCAGGTGAGGATTAACAAACAAACAAACAAACAAACAGGATAGTCTCCAGGAAAACTGAGTTTAGGCAATATCTCAGATGAATAAACTTGACTCATTCTTTATACCTGGAACTCCCTAGATGGAAAAAGAGCCCACGAGCAGATACCAATGTGCTCATCCTGAAACTTGTCCAGTAAGACGTCTACATTCCATTACCCACCAATGAGTATCACCATCTTCCCTGATTGCCTGTCATTCACCAACATGAGCAAACACTGACTCCCTCAGAGTGTGTAGGTTGTCATCTTCACTCAGAATGATGTTGACACTGTTTTCAACATTTTTAAAAAAAATATTTTTTTATTGATTTTTTACAGAGAGGAAGAAAGAGGGATAGAGAGCTAGAAACATCAATGAGAGAGAATCATCCATCAGCTGCCTCCTGCACACCCCCCTACTGGGGATGTGCCCGCAACCAAGGTACATGCCCTTGACAGGAATCCAACCTGGGACCTTGAGTCTGCAGGCTGACGCTCTATCCACTGAACCAAACTGGTTTCGGCTGTTTACAACATTTTACATATATTTTCAGGCAGATATATTGGTTGAGAGAAATATATGGTACATCACAGTGTAAGCCTGAAGCCAGATTACCAGGTTTAAGTCCTAATTTCACCACTTGGAAGCTGTGTGACTTTGGGTCAAGTTATTTCATCCTGTATCTCCATTTCCTCATCTATTAAACAGGGATACTATTGATATTTCTTACTTCATAGGGTGTAGTGAGGATTAAATGAGTTAAAGCCTTGCAAGAGCCTATACACCAATGACTAGTATATATTAAGTGTTCAATAAAAATTAGTTCTCACCCAAACCCTTACCCCTCACACACAAGGTGTTTTGTTTTTTTCTTTACTGGCAGCCTGAAGTCTGACCACTCATCACATGGGGATGTACTTACTTCTCTCAGCCAATAAAGGTAAACCCAATTCCCTGTCAGTAAATGATTAAGGAACACTCAGGTGGTACATTTCTGAGACACTGGCCAATTTTCTGGGGTGGTGGTGATATTCAGGAAAGGTTTATTCCCAAAGGATGTGCATTGACAGAAAATGTTTCTTTTTCTTTAATAAATAAATAAATAAATAAATAAATAAATAAATAAATAAATTATTGACTTTTTACAGAGAGAAAAAGAGAGGGAGAGAGAGAGAAACATCCATGAGAGAGAGACATAGATCAGCTGCCTCTTGCACACCCCCTACTTGGGATGTGCCCGCAGCCAAGGCACATGCCCTTTACCAGAGTCAAGGATCCTTCAGTCCGCAGGCCGACACTCTATCCACTGGGCCAAACCAGTTAGGGCTCCTTTCTTCTTGTAATGATGTGATTCCTACATGTACACTTGCCTGAAAGAGCAGAGCCATCTTGGCACTGGGAAGGGAGCTGGAAGAAAGACAGAAATGTAATCACATTGTTGAGTGAAGAATTAACCAATCCTGAAGTCCCTACCTCTTGTATAAAATAATGTATATTCCTTATTGCTTAAGTCATTTTGAATAGAGTTTTGTTATTGTACTTGAAAACACCCTGACTGATATTTCTTGAGCATCTAGTATGTGCGAGGTATTTTATAGGAAATACACCGTGTATAACCCTAAATGTGATCATGACAAGTTTTCCAGTTACTTGGGGGAGATATGCCATGAAGAGAAAACTAATAGCTACCAAGCAGTTGATATTAAGTGCTTGGATTTGGGTGGTCTGAGAAAGCAACACAAAAGTTCATACAGAGAGGGCTCAAAGAATAAGGAAAACATATATGAGCAGGAGGAGAAGGAACATTGTAGGTAGTATAAACAAATGTAAGGGATATTTAGAGATTGTATTAGTTGGCTAGGGTTGGGTGGCTTAAACAACAGAAAGTTATTCTCACAGTTCTGGAGAGTAGAAGTCCAAGATCAAGGAGTCGCAGCAGGGCGGATTTCATTCTGAGGCCTCTCTCCCTGGTTTGCAGATGACTACCTTTTCACTGTGTCCTCCAGAGTCTTCTATCTGTGCAGGTGCACCCCTGAGGTCCTTTTGTGTAACTATATTTCTTCATATAAGAACAATCAAAATCAATTAGGCGCAGCCTTATTCTAACTTAATCACCCCTCTAAAGGCTCTATCTCCAAACACAGTCACATTTTGAGGTGCTGGTGATTAGAACTTCAATATATGAGTTTAAAATATATATATATATATATATATATATTGATTTCAGAGAGGAAGGGAGAGGGAGAGATAGAAACATCAGTGATGAGAGATAATCATTGGCTGGCTGCCTCCTGTACACCTCCTAATGGGGATTGAGCCTGTAATGTAGGCATGTGCCCGAACCAGGAATCAAACTGTGACCTCATAGGTCAATGCTCAAACACTGAACCACACAGGCTGAGCTCAACATATGACTTTTGAGGGGACACAATTCATCCCATAACAGGGATGAAAAAAGATGGAACTAGAGGCATGGTGCATGACATTTGTGCACTAGGGGTCAGGGGGTGTCCCTTAGCCCAGCCTGTGCCTGTTTGCAGTCCAGGACCCCTTGGGGGATGTCCACCTGCTGCTTAAGCCTGCTCCCCGCAGGCAGTCTGGCATCCCTGAGGCATCCTTAGTGCTGCCTTGGAGGCAGGAGAGGCTCCTGCCACCGCTGCTGCGCTCCCTAGCCATGAGCCTAGCTTCTAAGCGCTGATCTCCCTGTGGGAGCGCTCCTGTGTTGACCTGGTGGTCAGTGTGCATCATAGCAACCAGTCATTACACTATTCAGTTGATTTGCATATTATCCTTTTATTATATAGGCTAATGAAACTCTTTTCAGTTCTCAAACACTACAACTTGAAGGGTTATTCTATACTGAACATTTTCAATGGACTCTTGAAGAAAAATAAAATGACCTACTATTTGCACTAATAAAAGAGAAACATGCAAATTGACCATCACTCTGCTACGCCCACCAGCCAATCAGGAGGAAATATGCAAATTAGAAGGGCAAAGATGGCAGCCACCCAAATGGAGTGGCCAGGTGGGGCAGGATACCTGCTATGGGGGAGGGGTGGCAAAGAGATCTACAGGAGTGGCACTCTGGCCACAGTGAAGATAAAGAAGAATGCAGACTGGAGTCTGCAGCAAAGATGAAGGTGGCAGACTCTGGCCGGAGCAAAAGGAAAACCAGTACTAGAAGCCAAAGGAAGGTGCCTTTATACTTTTATTAATAGGTAAATCTCTCAGGTTCTTTCTTTTCAGAAACTTAAAATTTGTATATGAATAGAAAGAACACACCCATAGAACCCATTAAAATTTTTCCAAAGGGTCCATGTAGTTAAAATTCTTTCTTTCCCCTTAGATCCCCAGCCCCACTAACTTTTCTCCTCACAGGTAACTGTTAGTGATAAAGATATTTAAAATTCTATACACTTAGCTGAAACCGGTTTGGCTCAGTGGTAGAGCGTCGGTCTGCGGACTGAAAGGTCCCAGGTTCGATTCTGGTCAAGGGCATGTACCCTGAGTTGCGGGCACATCCCCAGAAGGGGGTATGCAAGAGGCAGCTGGTCGATGTTTCTCTCTCATCGACTTTTCTAGCTCTCTATATCTCTCCCTTCCTCTCTGTAAAAAATCAATAAAATATATTTTTAAAAAATTCTATACACTTAAAATAAGAAATATAAAAAATACCATCCTATCTCCTCTCCACCTTCCCTCAAAATTCTAGCACTGCTAGAGTAATTTTAATTGCAATTTTGACTTCTCAAATGAGAGAGAAGGGATCTAATTAGGCCACAGAGTTTATTTGGGAGTCTGATGATGAATAAGTGAAGAATAATATGGTTATCAAATTATTAAGACACACCCTTGAGAAAACGTACAATGCTCTTGAATATATCTATTTAAAAAAACTTTCATGAAAATGTAGCAAAAGTTAAAGATGAATTACATCCTAGTTAAAATAATCAGCCCCCAAATCAACACTTGATTCATGTTTTTGTTCTAAAACTCAGCACAGTTACAATTCTATCTATGCCAAATTTTATAAAACTTAAATCTCTTTGATAATTTCAAATTTTTATTTAGAGATAAATTTCAAAGTAAATGGGGAAAGGTATTGGTACTTGAATTCTTATTTGAAGTAGATTCACTTTAGCAAAGACTTTTTTTTTTCTTTAACAATGACCACTCTTGCTTGTATCCTTATTTCCCTTAAGGAATAACTATTATTTATACAAAGGTAGAGGTGTTGATAAAAAGATTAGTTTTAAAGTTATGTTGGTAAAAAGAAAGCCAGAGAGTCAATATGGTTTACTTGAAAAATGCCTTTATTTGAGTTGATGAGCAAATATAGACCACAGACATAGAAGCATGAACAGACAGTTGAACCTCAGAGGGAAGGCAGGGGAGGTTAGATGGGAAGAGATCAACCAGTAAACTTGTATGCATATATGCATAACCTATGGGCACAGACAGTGGAGTGGTGAGGGCCTGGGCGTGGGAAGGGTACAGGAGCGGGCTGAAAGAGGTTAACGGGGGGAAAGGAAGCCTATGTAATACTTTGAACAATAAAGATTTTTTTAAATGCCCTTATTTGAATGGTAAAAAAGTATTAATCTTACTTCAGTAGTTGAAATTATGCTTTTTTCTTACAACAGTAAATACACATCTTAAGTGTCTATAAAAATAGCCCCACCAGACCACAAACATGAAATATGAATGTTAGTTAACAATATGAACAAATACCTAATTCATTATTAAGAAAACAAGCCTTTAGAATGTTAGCTCCTCACATTCCACATAGAACTTCCAATGCTGATCCATTATATGGCATGGGAGAAATTCTTGATCGCTGACTAATAGTATTTCATTTATTTGTAGATAATGTGGGATGTTTGGCATTGACTTGCTCGAAATTCCTGTTTAAATAAATGTCAACAAATTAAAATCTGCCTTTTAAAAATAAGATTTAGCCAAAACTTGTTTGGCTCAGTGGATAGAGCATTAGCCTGCGGACTGAAAGATCCCAGGTTCAATTCCAGTCAAGGGCACGTACCCTGGTTGCGGGCACATCCCCAGTAGGAGGCATGAGGAGGCAGCTGATCGATGTTTCTAACTCTCTCTCTCTCTTCCGCTCTGTAAAAAATCAATAAAATATATATTTTTTAAATAATTTAAAAAAAGATTTAAATTTATTGCAAATCCTAGACCTCATACAAGCATACATAATAGGCTTTCTGACCACATCACTCTTCACTCCATTTTCTATACCCAAGATAAGCTGTAAGTCAGTGTTGGCTGATCTTCAGGGAAAGAAGCCTGTTTACAGTCTAAGAGTCATTCATCCTGAAACTGGCTTCTTCATCCTCCTGACAGTCTCAGAAAGTCCTTTCTCAGAGAACTATATGAGCTCTATATCATTCAGCAAATTGAATCTTAGTCCACAGACAGCACCAATATGGGTGTGATCTTTGCCAGGCAATTTCAGTGAGACAGACCATGTAGTCCAAGAGCTCTGTTCCTAGCCGCCCTCCCCTGCAGGCCTGGCTTCCCCCAACTGCTCTCCCCTGCAGGCCTTGTTCTTCCCAACTGCCCTCCCCTGCAGGCCTGGTCACCCCTAACTGTCCTCCCCAGCAGGCCTGATTGCCCCCAACTGCCCTCCCTTGCAGGCCTGGTCCCTCCAAATGCCCTCTGCTGCCAGCCATCTTGTGGTGTCCAACTTTGACACATGGGGGTGGCCATCTTTTGTGTTGGAGTGATGGTCAATTTGCATATTACTCTTTTATTAGATAGGATATCTAGTTGTACTAAGGGAAACATTCTATTATGGCTACTTAAATAAAAGTTCAATGTCTTTTTAAAAGAAAGGGATCCTAATGGATAAATATGATAGTAGAGTTCTACATGATTTGATATTTAATTAAAAAAAATTTTGTTTATGGATTTTTTTTTTTTTTTTTTTTTTTTTTTAGAAAGAGAAGAAAGGAAGCAGGGAGGAAAAGGGAGGGAGGGGGCAAAAGGAGAGAAAGTGAAGGAGAGGGAGGGGGGAGAGAGCCAGAGAGAGGTTGATTTGTGTGTTTCACTTATTTATTCTTGTATGTTCCTTGACTGCGGATCAAACCCACAACCTTGGCATATTGGGATGACACTCTAACCAACTGAGCTACCTGGCCAGAGCTATGATTTGATAGTTAAAATCAAACTAATAATTTGATATTTTTCACATTAATAAGATCAAAAGTCGTCTGTGAGCCGGGACCGGTTTGGCTCAGTGGATAGATCGTCGGCCTGCGGACTGAAAGGTCCCGGGTTCGATTCCGGTCAAGGGCATGTACCTTGGTTGCGGGCACATCCCCAGTAGGGGGTGTGCAAGAGGCAGCTGATCGATGATTCTCACTCATCGGTGTTTCTAACTCTCTATCCCTCTCTCTTCCTCTCTGTGAAAAATCAATAAAATATATTAAAAAAAAAAAAAGTCGTCTGTGAAATTGAAGTTGTACTGGAATCAAGAAATAAACTTGAATTTTATATTTTGAAGTTTAAAACTTTGTCAGCCCTCATTCTTTGGGGGAAAAAATGAAATTTAATAGGTGGTTCCTTAAACTGAATTGGATTTGAGGTACTTGATTTTATATGTAAATTTGCAGGTTTTTGTGTCTTTGTTGTACAAGCACGAACCCTGGAGTTCTGCTGAAAAGGAGCTCCTACATGGCCTAACGTATGTAAGTGTAAAAGCATCTGGTAGAGGGCCAGGCACATGGTAGATAATCAACAAAGCGTTAGTTTTCTTCCATTTTCTCCACTTTATGAATTAGGTCAAAGGAGTATTAATCATAAAACCGTATGAAAAACATGATGAAAATAATGAAAAACAATTAAGAGTTGTAAATAGGAGCTGAAATAAACCCTCTGCTGTTATCAAACACCCATCTTCCTTGGGTGTTTACGGTTTAAAAAGTTCTTAACCACATAAAACAGAAGCACCTGTGGATGTCTGTGCTCTATTACTTATACTTTTACAGAGAAATGAAGCACAATAACAGCACTGAAATTATGAAAACTCTTTAAAGTCACTTTTTACAACAGATTACCAGTAAGTCAAGGACCATTTTTATGTTTTTAAGTGCCCCTGGTGGAAAAATTCTTTGTCACAAAGGTATAAGTAGATGTTCATGGTTATCATTGCAAAAACAGTCTATTTTTTCCTGAAAAAGCATGTTCTATTTTCAAATGAACAAATGATGTTAAGCCCCCATGAAAAAGTTCACACTTTTCTAACTTGCCATGTCTTTGGATTTCTGTAAGGTACCACATTTAAAAAATAAGTACAAAAGAATCCTAAATCAAGAAGGTTCAAATAAAACTCTAACAGCAGCCTACAGAATGTTAGCAGGGACCTGCCTGTACATTCCTAGTCCCAGATCAAGGTAGTAAGAAGTGGGTTCTGGTACTTCCACAGTTCTCAAATTAGCATTAATTTTTTTTTTTAAATATCTAAAGGAAAGATAGATAAGAATTTAGTAACAAGAAACTTTAGATTGTCAGCAATAGAAACAGCAGTTGAGAAATCATTTTTTTAATTTCATGCTCACTTAGCAGGGAATTGTGGTCCCTGTGAGGAAGGAGAAGCATGGCTGGGGGTGGACATGCATGCCTGTTTTAGGATGTACTACCCTTGGCCTATCCTGTTTGGACATGCTTCCTGAAATTTATTGTTATAAATTTCCCCCGTGGCTTCAAGCAAACACCTGCACCTGCAGAAGATAAGATACGCTCCACAGCTGACTCAGCTGCTCCCCTTTGCCTGAGTTGTGCTCTCTTCCAAGGACTTCCTATTGTGTAGGCAGTTACCCAGCTGGCTGGTGCAACCCTGACCCAGTCCATATATAAGAGAACATAAACACTCCCTCGGTGCTGATGAGGGGGAATATAAGATATTTGGGGGGCAGGGGGTTTGGGTGCTAGCAATCTGAATCTGTGCCAGTAACCTAATGTACATTCTTGATAGCCTATAATTTAAGTCACTGTCCCTTTCTCCACAATCTGGTCTAGCAAGACCTGTTTTCCTAATTACTCCCAAATTACAAAGGGGCCATAAACAAAGAATGTAACAGTTTAGCTACAGGGGAGGTCACTGGCACCACCCAGACCAGGCACTTAGATACACTCTAACTTCCCCATTCTAACTGACTCAGGAGGGGCTGTGGATGCCCACCGCATAAGCCTGGTAGCTAGGAAACAGACAGAAAACAAAGACACCAAAGGGCATAAAGGGAAAAGCTTCCTCCATACTGACTCACTCAGGATTTGGAGGACTGACCCCGGGTCACTATACTAGTGCATCTGAAAATAACTGGGTTTATCCTGGATCTCCGAGTACTCCCTGTGTGTTTTTTACGGTTGCCTGATAAATTCCGTTTCCCTGACACTGACACAATAGTCTCAAATTTCTTAAACTCTCACGTCAATTGGCCTGGCTCCTGTTGGCATGGGCCTAACACGTATCACTGGAAAATCTGAGGAGCAGATAACCTTTGTGTATAAAAAAGGCCTACAGCTCTGCTTCGAGGTTAGAATCTAGGAGAGAGTTTACTTGGCTTTCATTCAAGTGTGTGTGTGTGTGTGTGTGTGTGTGTGTGTGTGTGTGTTAGGAACCAAATACCATAAATTACTACACGATCTCCTTTTCGTTTCTTAAGGCTTTTAATTTCACCACAATTGCTGTTTTACCAAATCTGTTTCTCTCAAATGATAAAAAGCACTTTTGAAGCTGTCTTCAGAAAACTGGGGGAAATGCACCCTATTCTGAAACCAGTTTGGGAGACAAAGGAAGCCCCTCAGAAGTTAGGGAGGATTAGGTATTAAGTTAGGAGAGGAAAGTGTTTTGAATTATTGGGGTTTGTTGTAAGGAAGGGAAAATCCCTAGAGTGCCCTGATAGTGGCTTGGTGATGGATGAAGCATATTAACTTCCATCTTGTATAAAAACTGCTGTTTGAAATTCTCTGCTATTGTTAGATAATCCCTTGTCCTGTAAACTATGTCATTATAAACTCTGTCTCTTTAAGACAGTCTCTTATTCTATAAAATGACTTTGTTTTTAGTTCAAATAATAGAAAAAAGATAAACTTAACTGTCTGACCTTGCAAGCTAGCCATTTAATGTAATAGACTAATATGGACTAATACTGATAATAATTCCCATATTCTTATGCCAAGAACTAACTCATTATGTGTTCAAGGTTACAACTGTCTGTAACAATAACTCACACAGAGCCCTTTGTAACATCTGCAAAGAAGCTCAAAAGGAATAAATATAAGAAACTTCCTTTGTGATGGCTCAGTGATTTGGAAGAGACATCTCCCTCTGGGCAACTCATAATAAAGGATTCCTAATTAATGGGCTCATTAAAGCATCTTGTATCTCATTTGCTATTTTACGATACAATAGTGATAGTAGTCCCTGTTTGGCTCGTGTCTCTGTTTATTTCAGTATTATTATCTTCTGATTTGTACCTCTTCTCTATCTACATTGTCTCCAACTAGTGTAGGGTGGGGATGGGGCTGGGGTGGAGGATAGGAAGAGGGAATACTATAGCAAAGAAGGGTACTGTTTTCCAAAAATGTGTGCTGCCACTTTAAAATCATTTCAAAAACTGCAGCTAATTGGTGAAGACTAAATTCTTTTCAGTTTTCTCAGGCTAAGGTTTATTTCATCAGATAAACTGTATATGTTTATACTAATAAGCAAAGACTTATTTTAGTATATTTTTAGAAAATATGAAAAACTAACCAAATCATGACATTAAAAAAAAATCTACCCAAGGAAAAGAAATTGTGAGCTGAGGGTATCATTTCTTTAATTATCCTAGAATCAGTTGTGGTTAAAAATGGAGTGCTATAAACAAACAGAAAATAGCAAGTGTTGGTGAGGACATGGAGAAATTGGAAGCCTTGTACATTGCAGTTGGGAATGTAAAATGGTTCAGTTGCTGTAGAAAACAGTCTGGCTGTTCCACAAAAAGGTATAGCATGGCTCAGTAGCTAGAGTGTCAGCCTGCCCCTGTCAGGGGCATGTGCCTGGGTTGCAGGTTCTATCCCCATTCCAATCCAGGCGTGTGCAGGAGGCAACCAACTAATGTGTCTCTCACCTTGATGTTTCTCTCTCTCTCTCCTCTCCCTCTCTTTCTCTCTCTCTCCTCCCCTATCCCTTCTACTCTCTTATACATTCAGAATAGGTAAATCCATATAGACAGAAAGCAGACTGATAGACCCCAGGGAAGGGAACTGGAGAATGGGGAGTAATTGCTGAATGGTATGGGGTTTCTCTTTGGGGTGATGGAAGTGTTGGAACTACACAGAGGTGGTGAATATACAACATAGTGTATGTACTAAATGCACTGTGTATGACTTGTTCATTTAAAAATGGTCGTTTGAATGTTATGTGAATTTCACCCAAAAGAAAAAGAAGACAAAAATAAAAAAGTGCTTTCCCAGTAGGCTTGTGTGTTGTTCTCATAACTAAGAAATGGGTGTGGGCCTGCACATACCTGGAAGACAAGGTTGATGTTGCTGAGGTGCCAAGTTTGGTTCTGGAGGTATGGGTACTTCTTCAGAAACACACTTTAAAAGCTCCTTTCCCAGATATGTTACCTGTATATAATTAAGCACAGAATTTAAAAACTATCCTATATAATAAAAGGCTAATATGCAAATAGATCAAATGGTGGAACAACCGGTCGCTATGATGTGCGCTGACCATCAGGGGGCGTGTGCAGATCATGGCAAGCGTTGGCTGTAGTGGGATGGTGGAGCAGGTGAGCGGGATGCCAGACCAAGGTGGGATGCCGGCTGCTGTCATCGGGGTGGTTACTGAAAATTCTTTGTTCCTGTGTACTGTGGTCCCACCTGGCACTTGCACATACTGCCAGTGCTGGCCCTGCTCACACCCACAGCTACCACCAGAATTGCCGCTTGCACCCACTGCTGGTGCCTAGCATTGGTCTCGATCACTCAGCACCATCAGCAGGTGGAGTGGCAGCTGACTGCCCTGATCGCCACTGAGGGCTTCTCCACTTCCCCCTGCTCCTGATGGGTGGTCAGGGCAGCAGTCGCTGCTCAAATCCACTGTCAGGGATTCTGAAATCCTAGCTCTTTAGCAAGATTCTTAAATTCTGTTTGTACATTTATAAAACAAGCACTTAATATTTGGCTTATTAAGTTGTAGTGAGGATTACAAGAGATAACATATGAAAGTCATTTGGCATCCTGTCTACCAAATCTTCAATAAATGCTTGTTACTGACAGAGTGAGGAGCACCTAGGGAATCTGGCAGGGTTAGGCACCCTTTGGGCTCAGTCCCATGACCAAAAGAAGCCTGGTAATGGAAATGAAACAGACCTGTCTTCAAATTGGTGGTCAGACAGCGCTTATAAGTCAGAAGACAGAACTGAGGGGGAGGCTACTAACTCTGGGAAGTATGAGTGAAAGAAATATTTCTTTTGAAGGGAACTAGCAATTCATAGATAAAACTATATTCAAACATAAAAATGCACCATAACTTCTGAGGGTCTTAGGACCCTTACTGGTTCCTTCTGTCTTTAGAAGAAGATTCTGTCAGAATGCGGATAACATTAAAAAATTATTAAAGTCAACAGCGGTTCCAAATTTTCTACATGGAGTCACAAGGACCTGAAATCACTTGGGGTCAAGAAAATTGGGGGCATTCAAATTTCTAAGACCTAGTGAGGAGCAAGGAAGGAGGCCCTTGTCCCTGGGGAATTCTGGCAAATAGAAATTGTGGGAGAAAGCATGTAGCATATTTGAGAAGGGACACCTGGGGACAAAAATGAGCTTGGAGAACTTGTAGATTTCTTTAAAAGAAAAAAAAAAAGTAAGTGGTTTTTATCATTTTTAAAAAATGTATCTTTCCATTTGCACATGAAGTGAAAGATGACCCACCTTACTCCAAGCATAATTCCAGGTCACATGACTGTCACCTCCTAGAAGATCCTTGAGCCAGGTGACTGGATTTTGATAAATCTGACCATTTTCTACCTTAATTTTACCATTCAATAAAACACTGGCTTTGTGGGTAGTCTCCTGAAAAAAAAAAGTTAATAATAAAAAATTAATGAAATATGTGAACTTCTACTTCTGGCCATGAAGTAACAGGGACCAGATTTACCCTAACACCTGACGCAACCAAAAAACAGACAAAATGTATGAAAACAATGGTTTAAAAATCCTTAAAACTCAATAAGAAAACAATAATTTTAAAAAAAAGTATTTGGACAGATATTTCATTAAAGAATAAATATTAAGGCAAATAGCACATGAAAAGATACCATAACTAATCATTAAGAAATGTAAATTAAAACCACAACACATGTACTACTACATATATATATATATATATATATATATATATATATATTTACACTATATATGTAAAGATGGCTAAAGTTAAAAGACTAATCATACTAAGTATTGGCTAAGGAACTATAACTCTCATTGATAGCTAATGGGAATATAAAATGTTACAAACTTTGGCAATTTCTTAAAAATGTTAAATATACACTTACTATATATAATTTTGCCACTCCACTCTCAAGTATTTACTCAAGAAATAGTGAAAATCTTTGTCAGACCAAAACTTTTATGTCAATGTTCATAGTAGCCTTCTTTGTAACAACCAACAATTGGAAACAATCTAAATATCTACAACAGATGAATTAATAAACTGTAGTATATACATATAATGAACTAAACTCGGCAATAAAAATAAACAAACTACTCCAGGGGTTGAAAGTTTAAAAAAAAAAAAGACAGAGAAACTATAATACAGAGATAATGCAAACAACAAAGATGAATTTCAAATAATTATGCTCAGTGAAAGAAGTCAGAAAAAATTAATACATATGGTATAATTCCACTTATACAGAATTTTTTTAGAAATGCAAACTAATGTATAGGGACAGAAAGCAGACCAATAATTGTCTACAGTGGCATGGGAAGGGAGCAGATGAAGGAGGTGTACAAAAGAACACAAAGAAGTTTTGGGGATTGATGTATATTGTATAATGCTTGTGGTTATGGCTACGTAGGTGTATACGTATGTCACAACTTGTCAAATTTAAATATGTGTATTGTATTGTATGTCAATTATATCTTAGTAACATTATTAATATGAAAAGTTGTGTTAAAATTTAATTATAGCTAATTCAGAGATACAACCACAACTGTCAAAATATGAGTTAATGTAATTAATTTACTAAATAAAATGTAATTTGTTCTGGCTAATCTGAGGTAGGTACTACTTAGCAATAAACTGATTTGACAGGCAAGCAAAGAGGAACATCAAGGAATCTGAGATCAAGCTACTAATTTGGTCTTTAAATTATAGTTTGAAGCTTTCAAATCTTTTTTTTTTTCCTCCTAACTTATAAGTAAAGCTTACTAACTAGGAAAAGCCTAATTACACAGAGATGGGAAGGGTTGGAAATATAGGTCATTCAGATTAAATTCCAGTTTAAACTGGATTAATAACTGTTGGATGGTCCATAAAAAAGGAAGCATTTCTGGATCATGCAATCTTTGTCATTCTGAATTCCTTTCAAAAAGTGAATGTGGAAAGGAAGACTCTTGTCAGCATTTCTAGCAAAACTGTTTTTCCCTCCTTTACTTTTATGCATATCTGATATTGTTTTAAGTGGGTCCAATTTACACAAACTCCAAGTCACTGTTTTTTATAAAAACAGAGCCCTGGCTAGTTTGCTCAGTGGTTAGAGTGCCCGCCCTCTGACCAAAGGGTCGCAGATTTGATTCCTGATCAAGGGCACGTACCTCAGTTGCAGGTTCAATATCCAGCCCCAGCTGGGGCATGCAGGAGGCAACCAATCATCTCTCCCTCTTCCTTCCCCTCTCTCTCTTTCTCTTCTTCCCTTCTCCTCCCTCCTTTCCACTCTCTCTCTAAAAATAAACAAACAAACAACGGAAAAAATATCCTGGGATAAGGATAAAAAACAAACAAACACATACACACAGAAAAACAACAAAGTTTTTATGGAAGATGAATTTATACTTATCTCTTATCAGGGGAAGCTGCAACAGTACACTGGTAGTTTCCAAAATTTTGGAATCAAAGCCAGCTCTAGCTTACTATTTTTATGTTGTTCTTAAATCCTTCTTGGTGCAATATAATTTCAGTCTGAGAGCCCAAAGATACTTGTGACTAAAATGTATAGGGAAATTCTAGAAGCATGATTTCATTTGCTAAGAATACGATGGTTGTGGTCCCTCCATTTAAGAAGCCCAGCCAAACCCCATTTCACTAGTTGGAGTTAAATGTCTACCCTATGCAACAGCAAATTTTATTCACTTTTAAAATTTAGATCATTTTAGAGGGAAAAAAATAAGATACCTGTGTTTTGAATTCCAAAATGTTACTTCCTGGATTAATTCTTCCCAGTGCTATCAGATCCTTTATCTGCATCCGCTTCTTCTTAGGAGCTGTGCTGGAGTTCAAAGGCTTTTTTGCAGCATGCTGAGGGCCAGACCCAGGGGAGGAGATGCTCTGACTGTCATTTGCATGTGGAACAGCAAAAGCTGAATTTATAAGATATGGTTTCGTCTGATGCCCCATATCACTGCCTAAAGCATCACTATCTTGATGTGTCAGGGTTTCTGATGCCCCCCTAGGTGGTTGCTGGGAAGCTGTTTTCTTGTTTTCTCTTTTTGGATCATAATTGGAAAGAGTCTGACCACAAATAACAGTAGACAGACGGGCATCATTTGGGACAAGTAAACTTGTGGTTTCTGAAGTATTTAATGGGCCAGTTAGTGCAGAAGGACTATAGGAGTCATGACCTTCGGTTGTATGTTCTGTAAGATCATTTTCTTTTTGTAAATATTCTTCTTGAGCAATAAAAGCAACAGGTAACTTAATCTTTTTAGTGCCATCTGAAGGTCTGGATTTTGAAAACTCATCCAAGGAACAGTCATTAACATTTTGTCTAGAATTCAGCTTAATTCCAGAAAATTCTTCCCCTCTCACTGTCCCTAAATTTAGACAAGTGTTGGTATTTTGGCTGTCATTCCATGTTTCCAGAGACAACTGTGACTCCTGTGTGCTTTCACAAACAGAGCTGGCAGGAGAAAATGAACCCGCCAGGGGCTGCACTGAATTTTCCAGGCTGGTAAGCTCCTGGCTGTCCTTTTCACAAGGGACCTCTGAGCTGGATGGCAGTTTCCTCAAACTAACACCAGACACAGAGGTAACATTCTTATAGTTTTGAATTTTCTGGCTTATTTTTTTCTGTTTTTTTGCCACAGCTAAAAGGCTCTTCTGTCTCATGGCCAAGTTAGCCAGTTGTTCTCTCAGGACACCATGCTTAAATGATTCTATGGATACCCTAAAGTAAGAAACAGAAGAGACAAAAAAAGAGTGAAAAGCTTTAAAAAAACACACACAAAAAAAAACCATAGTCATTTGTACTTTAATGATACTTTGTCTCAGTTTAAATTTGACCACCACAAAGTACACAAGATCCTGTCTTTGTAAATGCATTTTCTTTGAGAGGAAACTGACTCTTAGGATAAGTGAGTTTGCCTTTCTAAGGAGGTGGCAGTGTGGTTATCCACATTTATACCCACATTTATATTCAGATCATTAGTTAGCAGTTGTAAGTCAACCCTAAAAGAGAAACAAAACCTGGGTAGTCTATCCGGATATCTACTGGTCCTTTACTTGGAAGCTAGTGACTGATGGCCGAGGAGGAACACCATTCTTTAAGTTTGAAGTTTGGTTACCTGTTTACAGTGGAAAAGTGTATAAAGAAGTAAAATCTGGAAGTTCCACTCAAGTTCCCTTAATTTCAGAAGAGTGAGATTGTTTTGTGAATAATTATGCCTGAGCTAACCTGAGAAATTCAGTTCAACAAGTGATTACTGTATAATAATTGTACTAAGCATTTTCAAGTTTAGAGGGATTACTTAGACAAGCATTAACCCATGTGCCTCCCCCATACCAAATCTCTCAGGGGTTGAGGACTAAGTGGGAGGAAATGGCTCACCCACATCTCTGTTTTTTATTATATTCCACCTTCAGGACATCCTGTGACACCTTGTTTCCAGTAGTTCTCAACCTTTTTGTTCTCAGGACTTTCTTATACTCCTAAAAATTATTGACCCAAAGAGATTTTGTTTATATGGGTTATATCTATCAATATTTACTGTTCAGAAAATAAAACTGAAAAAAATTTAAAAACACAAGAATAACCAAGCACACATGCCATTAGCTATTAGAGTGATGATATCATCACACACTATATGGCCAATATACACTCATGAGAAAATGAGATCAAAAAAGGGAAAATAACATTTTAGTTTCTTAAAAAATAGTTCTGACTTCATAGACCTCTTGAAATAGTGTCAGGGATCCTTAGAGACCATCCATTAAGAGCGGCTGTTTTAAGGAAAGCAGTAATATAGATATCTGTTTCTTCTGTCACAGTTTAAAGTTGTTGCTGCTAAACTCCGAGTATACTGGGTATTAAAGTAGATGTAAGTGTAAGAAACAGAAAGAAGAAATCATATTAACAAACAACTGATAGCATAAAATGCAAGAAAATAGAGAAAAACTAAATTAACAATATCACATTTAAAACTATGTGAAACACAGGCTTCAGACAAAATGGTAGCATAGGTAAACACAGTACTCAAATCCTCCCACAACCATATAAAAAAATACAACTAATCTTTAGAACAACCATAATTCAGAACTGCCTGAAATTTAGCTCAATGGAACTTCTACACTAGGGAATTAAAGAAGCCCCATAGAGACCGGTAGGAGAGGTGGAGACATGGAACAGGCTGGTGTGGCAGTTTTTAATTGGGAGGGATATCTTGGCTACAGAGGTTCCCCCCCGAGGAGTGAAGGATGCCAGCCCCACACCAGACCTCTAGCCCAGGCTTCCAGAGCTGAGAAAAGAAGTCTCCATAACTTTGGGTTGTAAAAACCAGCGGGGATTGACTGAGTGATATGGTGGCCACTAAAGTCCTAGGCAGCTCCTCTTAAAGGGCCCACTCATTACGTTATTTGGATTCACGCCCCCTGAGCTACCTCACTGAGGCAGCAGCTTGAAAGGAACTAGGACATTCAGGGAGTAACTAAATTGTCTGGCATCAATGCAAGAGCTGGGGGAGACACTTTCTCCCAGACTAAAGTGCTGGCAGAGGCCACTGTTCCTTTACTGAGCCCTTCCCCAACAGAGCTGACAGAGGGGTCCCAAATTTGAGTCTCCATCAGTTTGGCTCACATTTTCCACTCCATTCTGGTGATTCCCTGAGATCCTGCCCTACCCAACTTGGGGACTTATCAAGCCATTTCCAGTGGCTTTTCCAAAGTCTTGCCTCAGAGGACAGACTTTCCAAAAATCTCTCAAACAAGCAGCAGCTGGCTTCAGTGTATCCCATATCTCTTGCTAAGTGGCCCCAGGCCTGGCACTAGCTGCAGCCTGCCTTGGCTCAGAGCTTGGCCTCTCCTGGGTACCTCCAAACCCAAAACAAGTTATCAGCCATCTGTAGATACCTCTGTACCTCAAGCCAGGTGGGCCCAGGCAAGGCACCAGAACCTGCCTGGAGGCCCCAGAGTCAATGCACTCAGTGGACAGCTTCAGACCATGCTGAATTACAATGCTACCACCTCCATGAGTGATACACTCAAGGAAGCTCCCATAAGACTGTCAGGTGATTTCTTAACAGAAACTTTTCAGGCCACAAGAGTGTGTCAAGAAATACTCAAAGCGATGAAAAGCAAGGACCTACAAGAAAGAGTACTCTACCCAGCAAGGTTATCATTTAGAATTGAAGGTCAGAAAAAGAGCTTCCAAGACAAGAAAAGTCAAAGGAGTTCATCGCCATCAACCAGTAGTACGTGAAATGTTAAATGGTCTTCTTTAAGGAGAAGAAGAAAAAAATGATTTAAAAAAATGACCAATAAAATGGCAATAAATACATATCTATCAACAATTGAATCTAACAATAAAAATTAATGAACAAGCAGAACAGAAACAGACTCAGATACAAAGAACATTTTGATGGTTGCCAGATGGGAGAGGGATTGAGGGGATGGGTGAAAAGGGTGAAGGGATTTAGAAGTATAAATTAGCAGTTATAGTATAGTCATGGGGATGTAAGGTACAGTATAAAGAATATAGTCTATCTCTCATCGATGTTTCTAGCTCTCTATCCCTCTCCTTTCCTCTCTGTAAAAAATCAATAAAATATATTTTAAAAAGAATATAGTCAATAATATTCTAATAAGTATATATAGAATCAGGTGGATATGAGATTTTTCAGGAAGATCACTTAGTAATTTTATAATGTGTAATCACAGATGTGTACACCTGAAACTAATGTAATATTGTATGTCAACCTTAATTGAAAAGTAAAAAATGATTAAAAGTAAAAATAGATTTAAAAATAAAACTATGTGAAACAAAGAGTTCAGACATAAAAATGCTCTTTAGTTTGTAAGATTTTAAGTCTTACAGCAATTTTAATAAGTCTTACCACTTGAAACCCTAACTGATCAGGAACTTGCCAAAATTCTAAGTATATTGTTAATCAAAAGACATAAGAAAAATTGAAGCTGGCCTTCTCCAAAGTCCCCCAGGTTGGCCCAGGCAAGGCACTGAACCCTCCCTGGAGGCCCCAGAGTCAGTGCACTCAGTGAACAGCTTCCTTTATTCAAGTCCCTATCTGTAGGTCTTATAAGCTCGTTGGCTTTATAGAAAGGAATTTATGATACTTATACACTAAGAGTAAAGCAAAATGGATAAAGATAGTAGATTTCTAATAAAAATAAAAACTGGCCGAAACCAGTTTGGCTCAGTGGTAGAGCGTCGGTCTGCGGACTGAAAGGTCCCAGGTTCGATTCCGGTCAAGGGCATGTACATTGGTTGTGGGCACATCCCCGGTAGGGGGTGTGCAAGAGGCAGCTGGTCGATGTTTCTCTCTCATTGACATTTCTAGCTCTCTCTCTCCCTTCCTCTCTGTAAAAAATCAATAAAAATATATTTAATAAAAAATAAATAAAAACTGGTTTTAAAATAAGTTCATAAAAAAATCTAAATATGCAATGGATGCCAAAAGATTATGACAAGAATAGAAATATTACATGTGAATAAAAAATAAGGTAAAAAAGATCTGCATATTCATTGCAGCATTATTCACAACAGTGAAGACATGGAAACAACATAAGTTTCCAGCAATGAATAAAGAAAATGTAACACACATACAGTGGAATATTATTTAACCACAAAAAAGAAGGAAATCCTGCCATCTGTGATAACATGGATGGATTTTGAGGGCATTATGCTAAGTGAAAGTCAAACAAACAAAAAAACAACAACAAATACATATATAGGTGAGATCATAGGGTATTTGTTTTATACATACACAGTAGGTCCTTGGGCTACATCGGAGATCTGTTCCTACTGCACAACATAATGCAATTTTTGCTGTAAGATGGAACCCACCTACATAAGCACCTGCGTCACTCACATGGAGCACATACACAGCAGTAATGAAGTGAAATAGTAAAAAAACATTTAAAAGAAATGTAACAATTTTTGACCTTTACTTGTGGTAAATAATAAAAAACATAAAGCACATATGTACTTATGTCAAAATGACGGAACTTTGTTTTTTATAAATAAATGGGAGATGGCAACACAATCACAAAATGACATACATCAAGTCCAAGGTAACCTGAGGACTGTCTGTATATATTCCAAGAACAAAAGGTGGGAGGCAGGAGGCGGCTGATATGAGTGAAGGTGGTCAAAAAGTACAAACATCCAGTTATAAAATAAATAAGTCATGGGGATGTAATGCACAGCATTGTGGTTACAGTTAATAATACTGTATTATATATTTGTAAGTTCCTAAGAGAACAGATCTTAAAAGTTCTCATCACAAGAAAAAAAAAAAAAATAGAAAATGCCCAAACAGAAAATATCCTATATAATAAAAGCCTAATATGCTAAGTGTCCAGTCATCCATTCAACCAATCAAAGCTTAATATGCTAATGATATGCTAAGGCCACTCAACTGCTCTCTATGACATGCACTGACCATCAGGGGGCAGACAGTTGACCAGTAGCTATGATGTGCATTGACCACCAGGGGGCAAATGCTCCAATCAGTAGGTTAGCTTGCTGCTGGAGTCTGGCTGATCAGGACTGAGCAAGATGGACCAGACATGTCCTGGAGCCTTCCCGCAGTCCCTCCCCAGCTGGCCAACCTCCCGCATTCTTCCCCAGCCCCAATCATGCACTGGTGGGGTCCCTCAGCCTGGCCTGCACCCTCTTGCAATCCAGGACCCCTCAGGGTATGTCTGAGAACCAGTTTGGGCCTGATCCCACAGGCCAAGCGGAGGAACAGCACTGGTGCACGAATTCATGCACTGAGCCTCTGATATATATATCATCTTTCTCAACGAAGGATGAGAAGCCCTAGCCAGTTTGGCTAAATGGATAGAGCATCGGCTTGTGGACTGAAGGGTCCTGTGTTCGATTCCAGTGAAGGGCAAGTACCCCAGTTGCAGGCCCCAGGTCCTGGTAAGGGCTCTTGTACTGGCAAGGGTGTGTGCAGGAGGCACCCAACGTGTTTCTCAAGCATGGGTATTTCTCTGTCTTTCCCTCTCCCACTATTTTTAAAAAATCAATGGGAAAATATCCTCAGGTGAAGATTTAAAAAAAAACAAAAAGTATGAAAAGAGGTATATAACCCATATAATCAGGATAAAACTCCTTAAAAACCCTGAAAACTTACAAGTACACAAAACAAATAAATACACATAATTAAACTGCTTAGGAGGTCAACACTTGTGATAGCAAGAAGAAAAAATTTTAATGTAAAAAATTTGTGTTTAGTAAGAGGATTCATGACCAGAAAGGTTTTCATAAAATTCTTGGCTGTAGACAAGTTTTCTACAACTTTTTGTTTCCTGAATATTTCCAGTAATGAAGAAAAACATCTTTCTGGGAAGTACAATTCCCCATGGAGGTAACAGATTAGATAAAGTTATTTTTTGGTGCTAAGCAACAGTCTTAAGAATTTGTATTCTAAGAAATTCTGGCCTTAACAGTATAGCTAAAAATGTATAAATTCTAATAACTCTAACACACTCCTATTTTTTCCACTCACCTGTATTTTTTAGCCAGATCATCCCTTTCTGCCTTCTGTTTGGCAAGTACATTATCCATAATCTCTTTTATCTCTAACATCTTTTCAGTGTATTGTTCTAGAAACATAGTAATAAAGTAAAATATTAGTTAACTGAGAGATAGCAAACGTTAAATTTGGTCACATAGGATTCAGCCTTGCTGTTAATTTAAAAAAGTTATTATTTCCTTATCCTTTCCACCAATATCAGTGGTCCAGATATATTAATCAAGGCTTACTGACTCACATCACTGTAAGAAAGTACCCTAACATGTATAGGTAAGAACACTGTACCAAGCAAGAGCCAGCCAGCCTGAGTTATAATCCTGCTACTCTATTGATTAGTCTTAAACAGGGCAAGTCACATGACCTCTATGGTTAGCTTCCTTATCTGTGAAATGAGGGGGGTAAAGAAAGATAAATAGGGCGGTAAGTATTTTGCCTATTAAAATTATTTATTTTTTAAATACAAAAAAATACATTATCATTGTAAAGAATAATAATTTCAAACAATATAGATGTTTACCCAGAAGAAAAGTAAAAGAGTATCCCATTCACCTCCTTGCTTCACCTCTATTTTACTTTATAAAAGAGACTGCTGTAAATACTTTGGTAGCAGTGTATGTTTTTATATGTGTATATTAGATATATTTATATAATGTGTTGTTATATATATTTATACTATATAACTACACATATGTGTTTAAAAATAGTAATTGTGCTATCAATTCTTGCTATTTATTCTTAACACTTAGATAGAGTCATATGAAATTGAAGGTTCCTTATAGATCTATATAAAGTAAGTTTAATAATAATTACTTAAAATGTTCCTACTTTCTTCTATTGCCTCCTAAGTAAAGGTATCATGCACTCCCCCAGCCCCATCATAAACCTACAGGATTTACACATAAATACCAATTATGTCCAAATACAGAGTCCCAAGAGGGAAACTGAAAGACTTAGGTTTGATTTCTTTTAAGCTACCTGCTATTCATTTCACTTTTGATGTTGTTCCCTTATGTTTTTGACTAATTTTTTAGACCAATGCATATTTTCTATATAATTTAACTAGAGGAAATTAATAGTAAGAAATAGCATGAAGTTCATGATTGGAATAAGTTCCAGAACCTGTCTTTGCAAATGCGATAAATGATTTGATAAGTATAGAGTGAGTGTTTCCAGAGTAGTTTTTGACTTCTCAAAAGGGTGTCACATTGTGATGCATATGCTAACTAAGTGGGGAAAAGTCTATGATCATTAAGAATTTAGCCTGCCCAGCATGGCTCAGTGGCTGAGCATTGATCTATGAAACAGGAGGTCACGGTTCGATTTCCAGTCAGAGCATATGCCAGTGCTGCAGGTATTTCCCCAGTAGGAGCATGCAGGAGGCAGCCAATCAATGATTCTCTCTCATCATTGATGTTTCTATCTCTCTCTTCCTATTCCTTCTTCTCTGAAATCAATAAAAATAAATTTTTTAAAAAGCTGTGGTACATTTACACCATGGAATACTATGTAGCAGTAAAAAAAGAAGGATCTCTTACCCTTTGAGACAGCATGGAGGGACCTGGAGAGTATTATGCTAAGTCAGTGGTTGGCAAACTGTGGCTCTTTGGCCCCTTGCGTGTGGCTCTTCCACAAAATACCACAGCCTGGGCGAGTCTAGTTTGAAGAAGTGGCATTAGAAGAAGTTTAAGTTTAAAAAATTTGGCTCTCAAAAGAAATTTCAATCGTTGTACTGTTGATATTTGGCTAATGAGTTTGCCGACCACTGAATATTTGGAAGCCAGTCAGAGAAAGACAAGTACCACCTGATCATATTTACCTGCATCTTCCGGGGTTCTTATTTCAAACTCCAATAAAATGTCCTGTTTTTCTTCTATATCTTGTAGAATGGCACTTATGGTCTGATGCTATCAAATAAAATATTAAAACTTCATTATAAGAAAGTAGATATTTCTCTCTGAAATGCAATTGACAAATGCACAATGAAAGTGCTATTAAAAATACTCATTTCCCTTTATATTCAAAAGGTACTCATGCATACTGCATATCTAAGGGGAAAAGGTGAACTGAAATATATCTTGATTTAAGCAGCAGTTCTATTCCTGGAAAATAGAATGTAAGAGTAGCAACCATGCAGGGGTCCTCAAACTTTTTAAAGTGGGGGCCAGATCACGGTCCCTCAGAGAGCTGGAGGGCCGGACTATATGAACTACTAATTCCTACTGTAACACCTCGGCTGCGCTCACTGCCCAAAAAACCTGGCGGGCCGGATCAGACTCCTCTGCGGGCCGCATGTGGCCCGCGGGCCGTAGTTTGAAGACCCCTGATATAAAGAATAATAATGTTTCATTGACTTCTGTTATAATTATAGGTGTAGAAAAAAAACAGTAACACAACACATAATATTTCAAGATAACACATATACAAGTTCACTTTAAAGCCTATGACTATCATTGCACCCTATTAAAATATCATACATAATATTAGAAATACAAAACATTACTTTCAAAAACTCAGAAAGGGGATTAAAGACCACATCTTTAAACCCTTGTTAGTATTAATCTTCCTTCCTGGAATA
Source organism: Pipistrellus hanaki (assembly GCF_964339955.1). NCBI lineage: Eukaryota > Metazoa > Chordata > Mammalia > Chiroptera > Vespertilionidae > Pipistrellus > Pipistrellus hanaki. The sequence continues at coordinate 35,450,696 of NC_140506.1, forward strand.
TCTTCAATTTATTCTGCCCAGATCCCTCCCTTCTTATGAGAGATGGAATAAAAAGTGAACTCTTGAAACGAAACCCATCTCATACACAAAACCTCTTAGTCCATACTGATTTTTCCTTTCTCATAATTACTTAACAATTTCAGAGAGTCAGAAACATTGATGAGAGAGAAACATTGATCAGCTGCTTCCTGCACACTTCCCACTGGGTATGCACCCACAACCAAGGTACATGCCCTTGACCAAAATCGAACCTTGGACCCTTGAGTCCGCAGGCCAACGCTCCATCCACTGAGCCGAACTGGTTAGGGCTATTATGTTATTTTTTGCAAAAATATACCTTTATATGAAAGGTTTCACATATAGCAAACACTATCAATCACTATAAACTAGGGGTGTCGAACTCAATCAGAGAAGGGGCCAAAATCTAAAATCCAGCCTAAATAGCGGGCCGAATGGTTTACTGAACAGTCATAAACTGACAATGTCATAAACTGACAGCGGAGTGCAGTGATGACAGCGTGGTGCGGGCCACATTGCAAGGCCTGGTGGGCTGGATTTGGCCCGCGGGCCTTGTGTTTGACACATGTGCTATAAACCATGTGGAATCCAGGTTGGCTAGACCAGATTGCTTTCCTCTTCTCCGAGATTCGGGGTCTTTTCTAGTATGTTCCCTAAATACTTTTAGGAAGTGGGTGAATGAAGACATAATATAATTGTGGAAGAGTTTATGGGACAAGAAGTAGCCAAAGAACCAAACCTAGTGTAAAAGACAGCAGCTAATCTATAGTTCTTAATCAGTGCAGATAATTGAGAATTAACCATACAACATACCTTCTTGGCTTCTTTTGTTCAATTATGCTACATGTTCTTATGACAGAAAACATTTTTCAACCTGCGTGTCCTTAAAATGGAAGGAGTGCTGCAATAGCCAAAGTTTGGCAGACTCAAAGAATGGCATTTTCTAGGTGAAGAACAAAGGACTTCAACTTTACTCACCATATGAAGGCTTTCTCTTGTTTTTTCTTGGTGTGAAAGAGAAGGCAGATCAACAGTTTTTAAGCCATCACAAAAACTTGGTTTGTGTCTTTTGGACTGGACAGTAGGAATTTCTACTTTAAAAAGTAAAATTAGAAAATACAATAAGTATGTGCAAAAATTTAGCTTAATTTTATCAGTTGTAATGGTGAAAGGAATGGGTAAATTAAGTCTACAATTATATTAATGTTGGTCAACACCTTGATGTTTATTATCAATTGACTAATTATAGCTAACATTTACTGAATACTTAACCACATGGTGGTTATCATATTCTTTCCCTGAATCATATTTAATCTTCATATGAATTCTGTGTGATAGGCAATTTATTATATCTGTTTTACAGAAGAGGAAAGTGAAGCTTAGAGAAATTCAAGAAGTTGCCTAATTGTCACATAGCTAGTACTAAAACCAGATCTGACTTCAAAGTCCATGCTCTTAATCACTATGACTATGATTTATTGTCTCTGTATAGTTCTCTTTGAGTCTTCTTTCATTCTGGACTCCCTTTTTCCATATAACCATTGTATTCTACACCCCTCATCCTTTTGGGGGAGCCTGTCCAAGGAAATATGTATACAAGAAACAAGTGGGAACAGATATAGAACTTCACAACGGAGTGCCTGATGACGCCAAATGAAAGGCTTCTCTTGAGTTGAGATGATATAATTCATGGGATCCAAACTTTCAGATATAGCTATGGAAAGGGATAGAGACATGCATGTGACTCTAAAAAAGGTTCTAACCAGGGGACTTACCTTATAGTCACAGACTATGAAAAAAAAGGAACTTTATACACATGTGATTTAGTACACTAGTAAAATATGACACAATGATTATTCTTGGCTCTAACCGATCATGTCAATAGTTGGTAAGAATACTGGTAGGTTGGGGAGAAATGTGTGTCAGACTCTTCCTAACATTCTCCTTCATAAAGAGAGAGTACAGATTATGTTCGCGGTTTCTTCTTCTACTAGTCAAAACTCAAGCATAAGGGAAAAGGTAAACAATTCCTTCTCCTCAATACTTAATAAATTTTGTTGAATTGCCTATTTTCTGACTGATCTCTCCACAAGATTGAAAGCTCTTCATGGGCAAGTGCCTCGTTTGCATAGCAGGTATTCAACACATTCGTTTTCTAAATTAGTGTTTACTAAATGCCTATTTCTTATAGATAATCCATTATATTATAATATTTCAATTCAAACAATTACTATAAAATGGTCCGTAAAATTTTGCCTGGCTATACATTCCCCTGAAATATTTTTTCACTATTTATTAGACACATGCCCATATAATATATTTGCTTAACAAATTCATATTATAGCATTAGAATATTAGATTCTTTAAAAGCTGGCATTAATCCAACTTTTATATGAATCATTACAAATTGTGAAGTAATGAAATCTTTAGTCGCAGATAGTTTAGTAGTATAATATCTTTTTCCAGCCCCAATACAAGTAAACCAATGTGCATTGCTTTAGTTACATCTCTGTAGACCCAATGTTAAGGAGATACATGTTTATTTAATGAATTGTACAGGTTTTATTTCAATTATAACTCCAAATCCAATAGGATCATGTTATTTATAAATTAAACTAAGTTTAGAAATGCTACTTTCTAAAAATAAATGGTTTCCTAAGAGTTTAATAAACATACAAAACATCTGTCCCCAGTTATAACAACTTACATTACAAATATAGAGATTTATTTTTCTAAGCAGAGGTATACACCTATATAAAAGATAAGCAATACTGACATACATACCAGTGACTCTAGCTTTACTCTCATCTCTATTATCAATCTCAATAGCACCATAAGATTTTAGCAGCTCTCTCATTCTTTCATCAGCTGCTTCATCTAAAGCAGTCTTTTGTTTTTTATTCTTTTTATTAGGGTTTGCTCCATGTTGTAGTAGAATCTTAGCTGCCTAGAAGACATTCCAAAGTTATCTCTATTAACATCTTAGATCAATAATTTCTGCTTTTATGATAAGACCATTACCGAGCATTAAAAGTTATTTAAAAAAGCTTTGAAACTCTGGCCATATATTAAATTTGATATGACAACTGCAAGTGGACCCACTAATTTGACCTGATTTGTTCCCACAGGAAAACCAAACATGTTGACATAGAAGTACCAAATATGCATCCTTAAATGCAGTAAGAGGCATACAGGTTTTATTTGATATTTCCTCTCTCTCTTTCTCTTTCTTTCTCTCTCTCTCTCTCTCTCTCTCTCTCTCTCTCTCTCTCTCTCTCTCTCTCTCCATATATATATATATAATTTTTATTGAATTCAGAGAGGAAGAGAGAGGGAGAGAGAGATAAACATCAATTATGAGAATCATTGATTGGCTGCCTCTTGCATGCCCCCTACTGGGGATGGAGCCCACAACCCAGGCATGTGCCCTTGACTGGAATTGAACCCAGGACACTTAAGTCTGCAGACCGACGCTCTATCCACTGAGCAAAATCAGCTGGGATATTTGATCTCTTTAACAGAGTGCCCTGTTCATCCTCCTCCAAGCTGATGGAGGAAGAAGTGAAGAAGGGAGAAAGCCACTTTAGGACTACATCCTCCTATGTAATAAAAGAGTAATATGCAAATTGACCATCACTCCAACATATAAGATGGTTGCCCCCATGTGGTCAAAGATGGCTGTCCACATGTGGACACAAGATGGCTACCACAAGAGGGCCAGCAGGGTAGGGCAGTTGGGAGGGATCAGGCCTGTAAGGGAGGGCAGTTGTGGGTGATCAGGCCAGCAGGGGAGGACAGTTGGGAGGGACCAGGCCTGCAAGGGAGGGCAGTTGGGGGTGATCAAACCTGCAGGGGAGGGCAGTTAGGGGTGAGCAGGCCTGCAGGGGAGGGCAGTTAGGGGTGACGAGGCCAGCAGAGGAGGGAAGTTGGGGGCAAACAGGCTGGCAGGGGGGCAGTTAGGCATCAATCAGGCTGGCAGGGGAGTGGTTAGGGGGTGATCAGGCTGGCAGGCAGAAATGGTTAGGGGCAATAAGGAAGGAAGGCAGGCAGGTGAACAGTAGGGATCCAGCAGTTCTGGATTGTGAGAGGGATGATCCCGGGCATAAACGGGCAATCAGACATCCCTCGAGGGGTCCCAGATTGGAGAGTGTGCAGGTGGGGCTGAGGGACATACAGCCCCAAGCACAAATTTCATGCACCAGCCTTCTAGTTATATAAACTTTATTATATATTGCCATTAGACATAGTTGAATAAAGTTCTATTTGGACTATATTTCAGGAAACTTGATATCCAATCTAATAATGTCTATGCAAATATGTGTCCTAAATAACTTATTTATATTTACAAAATGTTAAAGATAAAAGGGAATGTAGAAATAATTTATTCCAACCCCATCATTTTATAGAAAACTGAAGTCAGTGATTGTGACATTTTAGAGACAAAATAATCTTTGAATATAAGTAAGATTCACTAAATAAATCAAAATTATGTGTTAGAAGTCAGTTTGCAATTTGTCAAAGTTAAAGATGCTTACTAATTGGTTCATAGTGTAAGTCAGTGGTCGGCAAACTCATTAGTCAACAGAGCCAAATATCAACAGTACGATTGAAATTTCTTTTGAGAGCCAAATTTTTTAAACTTAAACTTCTTTTAACTCCACTTCTTCAAAATAGACTCAAGAGCCACACTCAAGGGGCCAAATAGCCGCATGTGGCTCTCGAGCCACAGTTTGCCGACCACTGGTATAAGTCAATTAATTAAAAAAAAACAAAAAACAGTGATTCCACTTGCATGAGGCAAGCAAGTGACTCCAACCACTGAAAAACTTTCTAATTAGGAAAAGATTGTAAGGTTTTGTTTAAACAAAGATATGCTATGTGCTAGGAGCTTTTCTCTTTCTGCTTGTGTTCATGGATGAAGAAGCAGAGAAAATGAGGAACAAATGGTCAGCTAAAATGCCCCTCTTTGTTCCATTAGCCTAGAGATAGCACCGCATAAAGAAAGCACATTTATTTTTATGTTTAAAAAATATTTATTGTTTAAAGAATTACAGAGGTCCCATTCCCCCATTGTCCCCTTCTACTCCACATCCGCCCCTTCCTGAGAGCTCCCCACCAATACCAATACCCCAATTATCTCTCTTGCTCTCTTTTTTATCTTTCTAGTTTACCTATTAATATCCTATCTCAAGATAAAGAAATAAAGATAAAAGGGACAAAGTGAATCAGAAATAAAATGAGCCAATGATAAGAGAAAGGTCACACAGAGAGAAAGTTCATGAAAATATAAGGAAAGGTGATAACAATATATCCATGTCAGGGGAACGAAATATCATGAAAAATACCACCTTCTTTTCAAATAGAACATTCCTCTTAAAATAAATGCAATAGATTTTTTGAAGTTTCCTCCAAAAGCAAACTATCTATATTACCAGTTAGGTGATATAACAATAGGTAAAACAATAGCAAACTATAGCCCAAACTGGCCAAATCCAGTCTGCTGCCTGATTTTGTAAATAAAGTTTTATTGGAGCAGCAACATTTACATGTTGTCTATGGTTACTTTTGCACTACAACAGCAGTTTATTAGTTGCAACAAAAACTGGATGGCCTAGAAAACCTAAACTGCTTATTATCTAGTCCTTTATCCTATCCTATATAATAAAGAGGTAATATGCAAATTGACCATCACTCCAACACAAAAGATGGCTGCCCCCATGTGGCCACAAGATGGCTGACAGGGGAGGGCAGTTGTGGGTGATCAGGCCTGCAAGGGAAGGCAATTGAGGGTGACCAGGCCAGAAGGGGAGGGCAGTTAGGGGTGACCAGGCTAGCAGAGGAGCAGTTAGGCGTCAATCAGTCTAGCAAGGGAGTGGTTAGGGGCAATCAGGCTGGCAGGCAGGTAAGTGGGGTTGGAGCCAGCAGTCCTGGATTGTGAGAAGGATTCTGGCTGCCCTCAAGAGGTCCCAGATTGGAGAGGTTACAGGCTTGGCTAAGGGACACAAACACACCCTCCCCCTGTGCACAAATTTCATGCACCGGGCCTCTAGTAGGAAATATTTAACAACCCTGCTCTAAACCAAAGCACTTCCTAGCAGGATTTTCTGTGATGACAGAAATGTTCTAATCTGCAAAGTTTAATATGGTAGATACTCACCACATGTAGCTACTGAGTACTTGAAATGTGACTAGAACAACTGAAGAATTGATTTTAAATTTAATTAATTTTAAGTAATTAAATAGACACATGTTGGCTAGTGGTTACAGCATAAGACAGCACGCTCTAGATTCCTTATTTCAGAAGTAAAGGTATTAGCTCTTTCTCAAGCAGCTGAACTAGGCCTAGAATTCAAGTTTACTATTATCAAACTTGGTGCTTTATCAACTAAACCAAGCTCCCTTTCTGCTACTTCTATTGGTTGATCTCTTCCCCTCCTCCCACCACCTTCCTTCCCTCTGAGGTTTGACAGTCTGTTTGATGTTTCTATGTCTCTGTTTCTATTTTTGTTCATCAGTTTATGCTCATTAGATTTCACTGAGGTATCACTTCACACCTATCAGAATGGTTACCATCAACAAACTTGACAAGTGCTGATGAGGATGTGGAGAAAAGGGAACCTTAGTACACTGCTGGTGTGAATGTAGAATGGTGCAGCCATTATAGAAAATAGTATGAAGTTTCCTCAAAAAATTAAATATGGAATTGCCATCTAACCCAATGATCCTACTTCTAGGAATATACCCTAAGAGACCTGAAACACCAATCAGAAAGAATGTATGCACCCCTATGTTCAGTGTAATTTACAATAGCTAAGATCTGGAAAGAGCCCAAGTGCCCATCAGTAGATGAATGGATAAATAAGTTGGGGTAGCCCAGTTGGGTGTGGCTCAGAGGTTGAGAAGGCCACTGGTTCGATTCCTGGTCAGGACATATACCTGGATTGCAGGCTCGATCCCCAGTGGGGTGCATGTAGGAGTCAGCTGATCAATGATTCTCTCTCATCATTGATGTTTCTATCTCTCTCTCCCTCTTCCTTTTTCTCTGAAATCAATAAAAATATACTTTTTTAAAAAAAAGCTGTGGTACATTTACACCATGGAATGCTATGTAGCAGTAAAAAAGAAGGATCCCTTATCCTTTTGAGACAGCATGGAGGGACCTGGAGAGTATTATGCTAAGTGAAATAAGCCAGTCAGAGAAAGACAAGTACCACATGATCTCACATGTTGAATCTAATGAATAAAATAGATCCAGAAAGAGCATGGAACAGACTGTAAATCTTAAAGAGAAGGCAGGGGTGGGAGAGTGGGTGGGAAGAAATCAACCAAAGAATTTGTATGAATATATGCATAATCCATGGACAAGACAATAGGGTGGTGAAGGCCTTGGGGGTGGGGGAACAGCGGCAGGATAAAAGGGGTTCAATGGGAGAAAAAGGGAGATATATAATACTTTCAACAATAAAGATTTAATTTAAAAACTATGGAAAATTTTAAAGTCTAGATTTGAATCTAGAAATTCATTGTTACTAAAGGAATAAACCTAGTAATTTTTTCATGATATTTTTACCACACTGCCCAATTAAGAAAAACAAAGGAGAAAAATATATAACAAACCTCCAAGTAACAAGCTATTGTGTTTTTAGTCATTTCTTTGAAACCTCGAATCCACTGTGTAATTCTGAATTAAATAAAGTCTAGCTGTCACATGTATCATCACTATAATTAGACTTTTCATGCACAATAGCAAATTATTTAAAACCATTAAAAATGGAATGTATTTGATTGATAGCCTGTGTTTATTCTGAACCATTTCATTTTATTCTGATTTATATGAATTATGTGATGAAGAGACAATAGAAAAATTAGTTATTAGAAAATAGTTTGATTTTTCAATTACACAGTGTCTTATCTTCATTCATAATTTTAAGTTTTTTATTTTTTATTTTTTTTACTTTTTTTTAAAAATATATTTTTATTGATTTTGTACAGAGAGGAAGGGAGAGAGATAGAGAGTTAGAAACATCGATGAGAGAGTCATCAATCAGCTGCCTCTTGCACACCCCCTACTGGGGATATGCCCGCAACCAAGGTACATGCCCTTGACTGGAATCGAACTCAGGACCCTTCAGTCCCCAAGCCGACGCTCTATCCATTGAGCCAAACCGGTCTCGGCCATAATTTTAAGTTTTTTAAAATAATTTGTTTTAAGAAATCATTTTAGTTCTCAATTTAAAATATCTTCATTTTGTTCACTCATTTTTCAAAGAGAGAGTAATAGGAGCCAAATCTGATGTGCACTGTACCTTTAAATGATTGTTTGCAACAGCATCATGTAAGGGCAGAATTCCATCTAGATCTTCACAGTTAACATTAGCACCAGCTTTTAACAACTCCACTATTATATCATCAGATCCCTCACTAGATGCCTTATGTAGTGGTGTCAAACCTAAAAATGGAAAAAGGGAAAAATTAAAACAAGCTGCTGATGGCATATACTCATTATTAAGTTTGCTTGTTTTAATGAAGTTAACAGCTACATTGATTCAAATGTACATATTAGTGGGAAAATAATATTGAAATCTGTGGCCTTAAAATGTGTTTCATTTTTAAAAACAAATTGACCTCATAAAAAATATTTTATAGAGGTGCCAAAACAGAAGCATAAGCATAATGGGACCAAAGTATATATTAATCATGTCAATTTGTTTCAACTCAGATATTAAAAAATCATCTCTGACTTTTCTACTTGTATCCTTCCATTGTCACATTTTTCTTTAAAATATTATGTCATTACATCAATTTTTGAGTTTTTCCCTCTGGAATTCCTCATGCAAGATTCTTCTGTGCTGAGCAAATTGTTAAATCAATTTAAACTGGAGGTTTAAAATAAAAATAAGGGAGGGGAGAAGAAAGAAATAGTAGAAAGATAGAAGGAAAGGAAAAAAGGAACAGAAAGTAGGAAAAATTTTGCATTCTCTTCTAAATTAGGGAATAGAATTAAGACCTACAAAGAAAAGGCCTAAATAAAGTTTCTCTTATTCCCCATTCTGTATACTCTTTTTAAAAATATATATTTTATTGATTTTTTACAGAGAGGAAGGGAGAGAGACAGAGAGCTAGAAACATCAATGAGAGAGAAACATCAATCAGCTGCATCCTACACACTCCCCACTGGGATGTGCCTGCAACCAAGGTACATGCCCTTGACTGGAATTGAACCTGAGACTCTTGAGTCCACAGACCGATGCTCTATCCACTGAGCCAAACCGGTTAGGGCCGCATTCTGTATACTCTTGCTGAATGCTCTCAGACGAGATCGGGTGTGTTCAGGGTGGTATGGTCATAGACTGAATGATCTCAAATGCATGTTGAAGAAGAAATTATTTTAGCAATTGGTGAGAACCAAAGTAAGTCTTACTATTCAACTTATATGTCATTAAAGAAAATTGTTCAAAGTTAGCTATTACATAGTGACCAGATCAAAAAAATGGGGTTAGGGCTGTGAAATATGAGTTCAACTTATAAATACAATGAAAATAATTCAAACCTTCATTATCTTTTAGATTCACATCTGCTCCAGATTCTATTAGAACTTTCATCAGCGACAAATCTCCTCTTCTGACAGCCAAATGAAGTGTGTTTTCCCCTCTGGCATTCCTCTTATTGATCCCAACTGTTTTCATTTCTGTAAATTTGCCAAGTAAAAATGAGGCTTCTTTTCTGTCAAATGCTGATTATAAAGGAATTTAAAAATACATGCCAACTTCTTTAAAATATCCTAAGTAGGGTGCACTACACAGAAACATATATCCATTAACATAACTGTTACTTTTATGTTTTAAGTAACTGTTACTTATATATTAACCTGTTACTTACATGTTTTAAGATATAACCATAACATAGTTCTTCAACTTGTGAAGAAATTATAGGGCATTTAAGCATTACTTCAAATTCATTTTAGCAATTGTTCAGTTACTCTATCATATGTTTTATTAAAACAAATAAACCTGTTTCAGTTCTATATTCATTTCAACCTCAGTAGTTCTTTAGCAATAATTTTTTTTTCAAAACAAATTGTGATTTTTATAAAAATTCTCTTTGTTCTACAACTATTCTCTCTATCTCAATGGGTCTGTTTCTGATCACATAAGATGCCAAGAATTAAACTATGACCTATTGTTTATTATTTTTCTTTCATAAAAAAAAGTACAGGGTGGGGTGGGGTGGGGTAAAAAAAAAAGAAGAAAGAAAAAAAATAAAGTACAGTATCATTATTTAAAGATTATTTTTTTAATCTTTGCAACACAAATTAGACTTATAAGTTGAAGCTAAAAATGGTGAACTAACCACATTTACCCCCCTATTTCCTCCCCAAACCATGCTAAAATTATAGTAAAAGATATTTTGAAAAATGTCATAGAAGAACAACAAAAGAGAAAACAATAATAGATGACTTCAATAAATTTAGGGGAACTGAAAAGTCACTGATAGAGAAGGGATGACTGACAGCAGAGTGGGGAATACTCCAACCCAAGTGCCTGCGAAAGGAATTTGCAGAGGAAGGGAGCCAATCTGAACCAGGCACTTAGCACTTAGGGGCATCAGGTACCTTTTCTATGCCTTTTTAAACAAGTTTTAAATATATCCTGATTCTTTAATTACTTCTGTTTCTTCTGAGTTCCTTTAGTATGTTTAGATCACTTTGGTGTCTCTTTATATTGGAGTTTTCTACAAAAACTTGATTTTTGACTATCTGTTCTTATTTAAGTGAGAGAAACTAAAATGCTGACTGGAAATCTGTGGAGGGTAAGGGGAGTATAGCAGAGCTTAGGGCTTGGTTGAATTCATCCTTGGTGATCAAGAAGTAAGCTGGCATTTATGTTAGGGAATCGCTAGATGTATTTGGAATTATCTCCTCTTGGGCAGTTCAATTTATTAGTTTAAAAAAAATAATACTTACTCAGGTACTGTGTTAAAAAAAAAAAAAAAAAAAAGAAAGAAAGAAGTGAAACACATAATAAATTTATTATGTCATAGTTGTGGAGACCAGAAGTCCAAAACATAGGTGTCAGCAGAGCTACACTATCTAAGGAAGAATCAGCATTTCTTGGCTTCCTTGGATTTGGCTACATTGCTCCTCTGCCCCATCTTCACATTGTCTTCTCTCCTGTGTGCCTCAAATCTCCTTCTGTTTTTCTTTTATAAAGACACAGCAGTAATTAGATCCAGGACCCACCAAATAATCTAGGATGGTCTCCTCATCTCAAGATCTTAATTACATCTGCAAAGTCTTTTTCTAAGATAATGTTCACTCTTTTACATAACAGATTCATGCACTGGTGGGGTCCCTTGACCTGGCCTGCAAGGACTGGGCTGAAACGGGCAATCTGACATCCCCCAAGGGGTCCCAGATTACGAGAGGTATGAATCTATGCACGGGGCCTCTAGTATGCATATAAGACCTTTGGTTAATCTCTTCCTGCCCTTCCTTCTCCCCACTTCCCATTGAGATTCATCAGTCTGTTCCATATTTCCATGCCTGTGCATTGAGCATCTGCCCACCCGTGGTCAGTGTGTATCATAGCTACCGAATGGTTAAATGGTCACTTAGGCTTTTATAATATAGACTAGAGGCCCAGTGGACAAAATTCATGAGTGTGTACGGTCCCTAGGCCTGGCCTGTGATCAGGGCCATCTTTCTCAGCTGCTCTCAGACAGCCCTGTCCCCTGCCACCCCTCCCTCCCCCTTCCCCATTCGTCATTGGGTGATTGGTGCCTGCTGGTCGGGGAAAGGAATCAAAGGTGGTCAGTGCACCTCATAGTGACTGGTCCAGTGGTCATTCCACCATTAGGATCAATTTTCATATTACCCTCTTATTATATAGGATAGAGACTGGTGCAGGGGTGGGGGCTGGTTGGCCTTCCTTGAAGAGGGCCCTGGATTGGGGTAGGGGGTCCCCAATGGGGGTGGGGCTGGCCTGGGTGAGGGGCCTTGGGCAGTTTTCAGGCCAGCACACCCCCGATCAGGGTGGGGGGCACCGCTAGGGGGTGGGCCAGCCTGGGCAAGGGGCCGAAAGTCATTTGCAAGCCGGCCATGCCCCCAGCTTTGTCAGGAATGACATCCGGAATGACATCCAGAAGATGTCCGGTCTATCTGGTCTAATTAACATATTATCCTTTTATTTAGTATAGATAATATCACAGATTCCAGGGCTTAGTGCATGGACACATTTTGAAGAGCCACCATTTAACTCACTATAGGAGGAATATACAAGAAGGGCTTCAGTTTACATGAGACAGGACAATGGGAGAAGGTTCACAGAAAATGCCTAATCCAGTGTCCGTCCTACCACTAGTATACTAAACAGAAAATAAATCAACTTTTCAATACTTAGTATTCAATTCGAAGTGGTTCAGCCCATTGTTCATCACAGAACTAACTCCAAGAACTATCAAAGGGTAGTTAGCTTGTCAATACTTCCAAACACATACAGTTGATTCATATGACACAAAAAAACTAGTGGAAATGCTTTTTTTAAATGTTCGTCATGTTAAAAGGGCTCAGTAGAAGTATCTGAGAGATGAGACACAGTTCACCCAAATGCTCACACTCAATATTCTTACTGTTTATATTCTTTAAAATAACAAATTAGAAGTCAGAGGCTGAAATATCATAAGAATATATCTGAAGACTAATAAATTCTCAAGTGTTGCTTTAAACCATTTAAAATATTGCTGAAATAATCTTATAATATAGTGAATGGCTAAAAAATAAGCAAGTAAATCTGAAAGTTTAGAACTATTCTGAAATACAGTAAATTCTTGGGCCTGGCTAGTTAAACATTTACCTACTGTGTACAAGTAAGAAATACAAACCTTGGCTGCAGGTAGCTTTTGATAAATTTTGTTCTTGGATATTAGCAGGTATGCAAATTTCTGAATCTGTTCTATCCTTTTTCTCTTCACAATTTCTTACAGTGCTTTCATCTCCATTGATATTAGTTAATTCCTCATCTGAAAAATAAACATTTTTACAATATCAGTGTGACAGTTCTTCTTACTGGTTAAATTATTAGTCATATAACTATCCCACGTTTCTGTTCCTAGCTGGAAGAATTTAGAAATGGTTTTATATAACTAATGTAAATTAGTTTGCTAAATGCAATTCTGATGTGAATACAGTGAATTGTTGAAATCACTGGACTAACAATTTCCTGCTATAAAAATGTTAAGTTTATCGATACTAAGGTAAGTCTATTCTAAAAATGAATATAAAAATTTATATAAATACTGTTTATTAACTTCTGTTAATATCAATTTAGCAACTATCTTCAATAATAATGGTTGAACTTTTAAAGTAAACACTATTACTTAACTAATTAACAGCATCCTTCAAATTATAGCCCCCATGTCCTCATTCTTGTCAGTTTGGGCATAGGTTGAGTGAAATTCAGTTGGAAATTTCTATAAAATAACTAAATCTATAGGAAATGTGTACAAATCTATCAACACTATTAATACCTGATTTATGAGAAATTTCCTTCTCTTCTCTTTGACTAACTTGTGAGATGTTGGTCAATTCTTTATTCATATTGTCAATGGAATAAAAATCTATATTATGTGTGATTTCACTTTCTGCAATGTCTTGTTTCCTTTTTTCAACTTCAGTTGTTTCTATTACTTGAGAATGAACAACTGTGGATAAAGGCCCATTTGAAAAATTTGGTTTTTGGCCTTTGTCGGTGTAATGCCTTTTAGTGCCTTCTTTCTTATTCACCTTTTCCACAATATGTGTATTGGTTTGATTCACTAAAGAAGTTGGTATGCTGGGGCTACTGCAATTCTGAGGCCTTTGGAATTGCTCCACATGATTAGTCAACTGAGAAACTTCATGTGTTGAAATTGTTCTTGTACAAGCCAAAGAAGTATGCTCAGGATTGCCTTTTGAGTTCCCAAAAGAAGTTCCATATATGTATGGTTCATAATTTGCAACATGTGATTCAGAAACGGCTGTATTATCTGAATTAGAAAAATTAACAGCCTCCTGTTGTGGAAGTATGCTTAGGTCATCTGCTTTTAACTTATTTTCCTGTGAAAAATGGTCTTTAGAAGGTAAAGACTGTTCAAAATTCATTATTTCTCTATTTGTTATATTCTCTTGATAATTATAGTGGTTTTTGCAACTTGTAGAATATATCACCTTTTTAGACATTATGTTCTCCTCAGAGGTACAACAATCAGCATGAATATCATTATCAAAATTTTTCCACTTATTAAGATCCTCTTTTTTTTCATCCGAGTTAATGTTTTTATGAGGACTAATGTGCTGTTGTTCTTGGTGAATTTGAGCCTGCTGATCTGTAGTAACAATGGGTAATTCAATTTCCTGATGTACAGAAAGTCCTGAGAAAGTAACAGCTTTAACTTGGTCACTAGATTCTAATCCCAAGGATTTTATATCTTGACTTTCTAATAAATCCAGACTCTGGGTATGTGTCTCTTTGGGAACTGAATGAGTGTCAATATTGTTACTCAATCCATTTTCCAGGCTTGAGAGAGCAGGGCTAAAAGGTTTACTTGACTCTTCTGGAAGGTCATCAAGGGTTTGGAGAATATGTTGCTGATCAGTAACCAATCTACTTCTTCTGGAAGAAGAGACAGCTCCGGTCTTTCTTGAGTTTCTTTCTTGGATTACCTTATGCACCTGAATCCTTTCATATTGTTCATTTCTTCTTCCTTTATATTTAGATGCATTTGTGCTGGGATCCTTGACATTATGGAGATTGTTTTCTCTGAGTCCTGTAGAGTATATTTGGTTAACAGTTGCTTGCTTATGCTTGAAGTTGCCAAATTTCTTGCTTTTGGGATTTCTTGAGTAATGTTCATTTACCTCTTCTTTCTTTATAAATAAACCCTCTTTGCTTCCTTTATCAACTTTTACATGTTCTGCCTTCTGTCTGTTGGAATTTTCATCACAAACAAACCCAATGCAATTTTTAGAACTGAATTTTGGTTTCTATAGAAACAAAATATATAGTTAGCTTTAATTTTCAGTTGTAGTTCTATACTTGATTCATTCTGGATTGTTCATAAATTAAACTATTATTCCATTAAATTTTATAATTTTATCTAATCACAGGGCCTGCTGAGATATATACAACCTGATTCTTCTGAAAAAGTAGACTAATAGAAGAAAGGCAAATATAATAGACACAGTATGTGTACTAATCTTTATTCTCTGCTGTACATTTCAATTTTTTTGCCAATATATTAGCACTACCAATCTTATTAAATATATATTTTTAAATTTTAATCTAGTTAATATTTATAGGCCCTGGAAATAAATCAGATAAAAGTTTCCTTATAAAGGAAACTTACCAAGAATGCTTTAGAAACACTCTTCTTTCCCAATTATTATACAGATAGAGCTAGAATTAAAAGAATTTCTTCCTCTGGTATTTGTGACAGACTGTAGGTAGGCCAGCAGAAGAAAGATTTTAAAAACAAGAAGACATATATGCTCCCAAATTGGTCTGCCTGGAAAGATTATTGTGGGCTGCTAAGATTAAAACAGGAACAATGCTTCCTGCTTCCTGTCACTCATCACAACCCAAGCACCAGATGAAGAGTAACTGCCCACCATGTAAAGTTCGAAGGGATGGATTGACACCTTTGACTCTTGTACTTTGTTTAGGCCAGAGGAAATTTGACATGGTTGATAACCCTAATGGCTCCATGAAGAGGAGGTAAAAGGAAATGTCTACCAATACATTAGTGTGCCCAGATATGCTACATTTACTGCTTCCCAAATCAACAGCTCAGAACCCTCTGATTTTCATATAATTATTCCAAAGTATCTTAAAAGCAAAGTTGAAGTCACTGTTCCTGATATATGCTTTAGTAACCTTCCTTTCCTCTTTGATGATGCATTCTTAAAAAAATGGTTTTTTGCTAAACAGAGATATACCTTGGGCTGGTGTGCATCCTCTACATCTAATGGGTCAGTGCTATCCTTTTGAGCTGTAAACAAAAAGAGAAAAATCAAAGAAAACAGCCTCCAGTGGCCAGACTCAGGACTCCTAAAACATATAAATCCCTTGCTAGGAGAAAACCAGGTAGATTAAGCAAAATTATGCAAACATTTTCTATTAAGTTTGGCATTTTCTATTTTTCTTTACTATAAAAATAGGGTGCTTTGATCCAGGTCTTAGTCCTTAGTGACATTCAACAATTAGCTCTTGGGAAAATTATACACATATTATCTCTTGAATGGAAAGTATTTGTTTTGTTTTGTTGTTGTTTTTCCAAAGGACTGATTCTACTTATTCAACAAAAATTTACTGAATGCCTACTATGTATATGGTGCTCTAGTATTCATTACTAGACAAAACAAACATCCTTTCCTTCATGGAGCTTATATTCTAATGGGGGAAGACAAAAAATATAATAAAAATAAGTAATTGCCCATTGTGTAAGATGGTATTAAGTGCTAGGGGGGGAAAAAGATAAATACTAGTATAGTAGGGTAAGAGGGATTGAAATGTGGTGGTTCTAAAAAAGTGTTCATAAAATTTTTTATACTCTTCCATTCAAGAAGTGGAGCTTAATTTTGTTCCCCCTGAGTGTGGGCCAGATTTAAGAGACTAACTTCTAACAAGTAAATATAGCAGAAATGATTCTATATCAATCCTAAGATTAGGTTGTAAAAAGCTTGTGGCTTTTGTCTTGGGTGCATTCTCTCCTGGAGTACAATCCTTCTCTGAGCCAGCATTTAGGTCATCAGAAGCCCTATGGAAAAGCTCATTTGGCAAATAACTAAAAGCACCAGCTGACAACCAGAGCAGGAAAATCCACTGTTTTTTTTTCATTTATTTTCACATAGAGAGTCTTAAAAGAGAGAGAAAATTAAAGCCCCTTCTTGTTTTCAGATTCTTTTAGAAATTATGCCTATTAGGTGGCTCTTGGGAAATATGTATTAAGAAGAACATCAAGAATATGCCATATAAAAAAAAAAAATCTGGAGAAACCAAGATGGTGGCATAGGTAAATACCTGAACTTGCTGCCTCATACAACCACTTCAAAACTACAACTAAAAGACAAAACGGTATCATCCAGAACCATGGGAAGGCTGGCAGAGTGGAAATTCTACAACTAGAAGGAAAGAGAAAAGCACACTGAAACTTGTAAGAGGGGCGGAGGTGCAGAAGTGAAGTGCAGAGATACGGAGGTGCGCACAGAAAGGGCTGGCAACTGAGTACGCTGTTGTCTTTTTCAATAGAGCGGGAGACACAAGCTCACGACTGCACTGAACTCCAGTTCCAGGCGAGACTCTGGGGACCCAGACTCATACAGGGGGAAACTGGTCTGGCATCGGGCAGAACTTGAGGACGGCTTTCTCTCAGAGGTCTTGCAGCGACCATTGTTCCTGCCCAGTGGCACAGGACACAGAGACACAGGACCTCTTCCAGGCAGGGTTGACGGTCAGCCATTGCTGTTTGCTTCACCCTGGTGATTCCCTGAGACCCCACCCCACCCAATTTGTGCACAGAGGCTTTTGCATATTGAATGGCCTGGCCCTTTGCAATCTGAAACCTAACATATTGCAGGTGGGTCAAAGAACCCCAGAGCTTCCAAAAAAAGATGCAAAGCTTGACAGCAGCTTGCATTGCTTCACAGCTAGGCCTCATTTGGGCATCTCCAAACCTTAAACAAAGAGAAGGAATCTGCAAATCTCTCTGTAGCTCCTGCTGAGTGGCTTCTCTCCTTGGAGATCCAAAAGCCAATGTACCCAGTGGTCAGAGAGAGATCATCAAGACTACAACTTTTCAGATCCATAAGAGACACAATCATGGGGCAGACTCAGTGAGCGCCAAAGCCCCACGGAAGCAAATCTTGCCCCATAAGGGTGTCTCCAGCACAGAAATTCTTCCATCATAGACAACTGATCCTCACAGCCAATTGCCTGGAGCTCAATTCCTCCCAGGGATACCAATAACAATCAAGGCTTAACTACAACAAGAGTGTACATACAGCCCACAAAGGGGTGCACCATGAGTGTCCACCTCAGGTAACTAGGGAGGCTGAGCCACTGGGCCCTATAGGACACTTAGCACACAAAGCCACACTATTAACACAAAGAAGCAGCCAAAATGCGGAGACAAAGAAATGGAGGAAATGACAGAAATGGAGGAAAGCAAACTACTGGATACAGAGTTCAAAACCATGGTTATAAGGTTATTCAAGAATCTTCTAGAAACCGCCAATAAAGTTAGTGAGAACCTTGAGGATATGAAAAAGGACTAATCAGAAATTAAGCATACAATGACTGAAATAAAGAATAATATACAGAGATTCAACAGGAGACTAGAGGATCCCAAGAATCAAGTCAAAGATTTGAAATACAAAGAAGCAAAAAACACCCAACCGGAAAAGCAAAAAGAAAAAAGAATCCAAAAATATGAAGATAGTGTAAGGAGCCTCTGGGACAACTTCAAGTGTACCAATATCCGAATTATGAGGGTGCCAGGAGAAGAGAGAACAAGATATTGAAAACCTCTTTGAAGAAATAATGACTGAAAACTTCCCCTTCCTGGTGAAAGAAATAGACTTACAAGTCCAAGAAGCACAGAGAGCCCAAAACAAAAGGAATCCAAAGAGGACTACACCAAGACACATCATAATTAAAATGCCAAGGACAAAAAACAAAGAGAGAATATTAAAAGCAGCAAGAGAAAAACAGTTAATTACCTACAAGGGAGTACCCATACAACTGTCAGCTGATTCCTCAACAAAAACTATACAGGCCAGAAGGGAGTGGCAAGAAATATTCAAAGTGATAAATAGCAAGAACTACAACCAAGATTACTCTACTCAACAGAGCTATCATTTAGAATTGAAGGTCAGATAAAGAGCTTCACAGACAAGAAAAAGCTAAAGGAATTCATCACCGCCAAACCAGTATTATATGAAATTCTGAAGGGTATTTTTTAAGAACAGGAGGAAGAAGAAAAAGGTCAAGACAAAAACTATGAACAACAAAGTGATAACAAATACATAACTATCAAAAAGTGAATCTAAAAATCAGGTGAATAAAAAGTCTGATGAATAGAATAAACTGGTGAATATAATAGAATAAGGGGCATAGACAGGGAGTGGACTGACAATTCTCGGGAGGTGGGGAAGGAAGGGTGTCGGGGTTTGGGAAAAGACTGGACAAAAATCATACACCTATCCATGAGGACAGTGAAGGGGGGCAAGTAAGGTAAGAGGGGGTGAGGGAACTGGGTGGAGGGGAGCTATGGGGGTGAAAAAGAGGAACAACTGTAATAATCTGAACAATAAAGATTAGTAAAAAAAAAAAAAAAAAAAAAAAAGAATATGCCATATACTGTTGAACCTCAGAGGGAAGACAGGGGAGAGTGGGTGGGAAGAGAATAGCCAATGAACTTGTATGCATATATGTATAACCAGTGGACACAGACAATGGATGGTGAGGGCCTAGGGAGAGAGGGGAGGATGTGAAAGGGCTGGAAGAGGTTATTGGGGATGGGAGGGAAGAAGGGTCTATGTAATACTTTCAACAATAAAGATTTTTTTTTAAAAGAAATTTAAAAAAGAAGTATGTATTTAGTAATCTAATAAATTCAGAATATCTTAAGGGGGAAAAAGAATATGCCATATAATATGTAATCTTGTTATTTGACAACTGCAGAATTATTATTATTTTTTTATAGTTCAATTTAAAAGTGTAATGGATGAGCCCTAACTGGTTTGGCTTAGTGGAGAGAACATTAGCCTGCATACTCAAGGGTCCCAAATTCAATTCTGGTCAAGGGCATGTACCTTGACTGTGGGCACATCCCCAGTAGGGGGTGTGCAGGAGGCAGCTGATAGATGTTTCTCTTTCTTCGGTGCTTTCTTTCTAACTCTCTATTCCTCTCCTTTCCTCTCTGTAAAAAGTCAATAAAATATATATTTTTTTTAAATGTAATGGATGAGAGGGCAAAAGTATAGCCATACAAGAAGATTCTTAGGGAATGAAAATAAACAATTTTTGGTATATTTATTGATAGAGATACAGCCAAATATAATTTATATCACATCATGCTATTCAGCCAAAGGATTATGGAGAGTGTCAGATTTTTATAGAAATTTTCTTAACTGTCTGTAATGTACAATCTTAGGAAAAGTACATGTGATATTATCTATCTTTGTTCTTTTAGAGTCCTTCTTTTATGTGCATTTGCAAAAAGTTAGTGTGCTTTCTTAAAGGAATGAAGCAAGGCCTTGGGTGGTATGGCTCAGCTGGCTGGAGCATCATTCTGTGCATCAAAGGATCGTGGGTTCAATTCTCAGTCAGGGCACATATCCAGGTTGCAGGTTCGATCCCAGGTCAGGGAGTATACCAGAAGGCAACCAATCCATGTATCTCTCACGATGATGTTTTTTTCTCTCTCTCCCTTCCTCTTTCTCTCTAGAATCAATTAAAAACATATCCTTGGGTGAGGATATGTTTAAATATATATATTTAAAAAGAATGGAGCAAGGATACCATTGGGTGGATTTTCTCAAAATGTATAAGGAGAATAAATTTAATTTTTATAATTTTAAATTCAATTTCTGTAATTCTCTACTGACATGGTGAACAGATATAACAAAGCAGTGTAATCTTACCTGAAATAAGCTGGTTTTGATGTTTAGGAATGTATCTCTCAAGAAGATGCCTCATACGTATACCTTGGACGTCATCCAAAGCACACTTTCCATTGGCACTTCTAAGTAATGGATCAGCTCCATTGCAAAGAAGTAACTCTGCCACCTAGTGGAAGATTGTTCAAATAAGGGAACACGGGACATAAGGAACATTATTGTAAATGTCTGCTAGTATACAACTCTAAGCAACATCAAATATTTCTTCCAACAATACAAAGTTTGAGCTTACCTATAATATCTTGCCCATTAAAATTTTTTAATGTAATTGATCTTTTATTTTAAATCATTTAGATTATCTCAGTTATCAAACAACTAAAAATACATAATAGCAGATAAATAGAAATTTATTAAAACCATTGTCTTCTATAAGCCTGGGTGTGATTTTTTTCCCCCCAGATGGAACAGTTTTCAAGATGATTAGCCAGAATAAGAGTACATTCTGTGAATATTTAATAAAGTTGTTTGATAACTGAGGTATTCTAAATGATTTAAAATAAAAAACACATTTCAAGTTTTTTTTCAAATGTTCAAAGGTATTTCTCAATCCAAGCATCTTTATAATAGACAGAACTATTTCAAATGCCAAACTGTAGTACATGCTTGATTTTTTAAAATGATTGATAGAGAAGACTATTAGTGCAGTTTTACCAGAAAGTTATTAATGTCTTTGTGTGATTTACAGTGATTCTGTCTCTGCTCCATAGAGTGTAAGAAGTGGTTTGACTCTTTAAAATGCAATAGAATAGATCATCAAACTTTGTAAGAGAGCTCACTCCAGACACACATGGAGTGAATAATCACCATGTCTAAGGAAGATCTTTTCAATATATGTGAGTCCCAATGCCACTGTCAACCAATCTCATACACTCACATACTTTAGGACACTTCATGATATAAAAGCTTTGTTAAAATCATGACAGCTTACATCCACTCACCATGCCATTTCTTTTACCAACTAACAAAGTAAGCCTAATGAAAGAGGAATCAAGGTTTGTCTGATATAACTTGTTCTTAGTGATACCTAAAGATTTTCAAAGACCACTATCTTCTTGTCTAAATGTCTCCTACCATCTGTTAAATGATTTGTTCCAGATTTTTCTAAGGAACCACACTGAGCTGATCTGTAATTCTCAAATTTTACTTTTTCCTCATTTAAAAAATATATTTTTAAGTTTTATTGATATAGAATTCACACGACACTCAATTCATGTAAAAAAAATACAATCAATATTTTTAGTATGTTAAGAAGGTTGAGTAAACATAACCATAACCTTCTTTTGGAACATTTTCATTTCCCTTAAAAGAACCTTTTAACCATGATCTGTCAACTCACTTTTCCCCACCGTCTACCATTCCTAATCTTCTTTCTGTATCTATACAGTTGGTCTATTATGGATTTTTTAAAATCATACAATATGTGTTTTTAATGGCTTTTTCACTTTTTAAAAATATTATCTTTTAGTATCTTCTATCTTTAGTATCTTTCCAATATATAGTCAATGCCTGTAGGACAATACACTGAGTGACCAGATTATTATGATCTCTGAACACATAATAATTTGGCCACTCGGTGATTTTATATATATATATATAAGCCCAGTGCATGATTTCATGCATGGGTGGGGTCTGGCCAGCCTGGCCAAGGGGAGGGAACATGGGTAGTTGGCCAACCTGCCTGCTGGTCGAACTCCTGGTTGAGGGGAGAATTTGCGTATTAGCCTTTTATTAAATAGGATATACACTGAGTGTATATTCAAGTTTCTTCAACTCTGGAATGTTTAAGAAGCTCATCCTCTCCAACTTCTGGGTCTAGAATCAGGTTCCCAGGGCCCCCCTATCTGACATCTGTAGTCCTGTCACATCTAAAATAAATGAGCAGCCTAGACTGGTTTGGCTCAGTGGATAGAGCGCCGGCCTGCAGACTGAAAGGTCCCGGATTCAATTCCAGTCAAAGGCATGTACCTTGGTTGTAGGCACATCCCCAGTAGGGGGTGTGCAAGAGGCAGCTGATCGATGTCTCTGGCTTATTGATGTTTCTAACTCTCTGTCTCTCTCTCTTCCTCTCTGTAAAAAAACAATATATTTTTAAAAATAATAATAAAAAATAAAATAAAATAAATGAGCAATCCAATACCCAAGGCCTGTGCCATTTTTTTCTGATCATCTCTGCCTCACCTATGAGATTCCCTGAGGTAAGCCTGATGCTCTCACAATTTCTACTTTACCCTCCAACACAATTTCCTGACTCACTTTGATTCTCAAGGCTTTGGTTCTTAAGTCAGTCCAGCACTGAGTTAGAGTTTTATATTTCATGCAAGAGAGACTGGGTGAAGTAATTTGTTGGCTATAAACTAAAGGGGAGGGTAAAAAGAAGACAGACTGCGACTTCACCCCACCCTACTAGGTTTTAGCTTTTAATTCTCATGACCCTTCTCTAGATTTGTGTTCCATGTCATTCTCTTTTATCTGGCCATCAATTAGGGTATGCCATGATGCGAGGAACACATGAGTCATGGAACACAGGAGTTGGCAAAAGGGAGAGTGGTAAGTAATGATCCTGTGTCTTTGGTCCTTTCTACTTCACTGAGGGAACAAGAGAAGGTTACATGTCTGCAAAGGCTAGAGGGAGACAGCTAATTCTAGCTTGTGAGGTGGAAATTAACTGAAGACTCGTCACCAGGAGCAAAGGAAGAACTGAGAAAGGAAAGTGCTCACATTGCCCAAAAGGAGAAAATACTCCGCACCAGAAAATGTGAGCCCTGGCAAGAGGAGAAGAAAGAAGTTCTTTGACATTAAGATTTCACTCCTGGAGGTCAGCTGTGAAGAGGGGGCAAAGGGCAGAGAGAGGGTGCATACCATTACCTATCTACCTGGCCATTAAATTAGGTCCCAGGCAGAATTCTTTCCTCCCAGCCTCTATACAATGTCCAGAAATGATCACTTACTAGCAGGTGACACATTATCCAAAAAAGCAAAACTACATAAAGCACTATTTCCCACTGGGAAGGAATAAGCCTATCTATGTATGAACATAGCTCCCACAGCCTTCCACAGCTCAATGTTAGGCATTTCTTCTGAAAGTATACAGAACAGATCTTCCTGAGCCCAGTTGTTAGCCCTCTTTCTATCCTAGGAGTTTTGAACCCAAGGGGAACTTCAATACTGAAAAAATAACAAGATAATATCAGAATGTGCCTCAGCCCTGTAATGCAGTGCCTGAACAACAACAACAACAACAACAAAAAAAAAGTAAAGAAAGCTCACAGCATATTCGATTTCTAAAATAAACTATGTGTGCTGGAATTCATAATCTTTATTATCCATTATTACAGTTGCTATATTAATCAACTCATATGGAATTACAGTATTTTGATATTTAACCAAGGTACACTTATGCTGGTGTGTACTGCCTGATCATTAAATCTGAAAGGTTCTCATTTCTTATGGCAACTCTGAAACTGATACTAGACTCCATAAAACTATATGCCTCCTAACAGGACTGGAAATCATTGTGTAACATTTCATAGAAGGAAATATTCTCTTGAAGCTTGTAAAGCACCATACAAAAAGAGTCTAAAAGAACCCAGCTGGCATGGCTTAGTGGTTGAGCTTCAACCTATGAACCAGGAGGTCAAAGTTCAATTCCACACACCTGGGTTTTAGGCTGGATCCCTAGTATGGGGTCATTATTGATGTTTCTATCTCCCTTCTCCCTTCATCTCTGAAATCAGTAAAAAAAAAAAAAAATTTTAAGTTACATGTAAAATGTCACCTACTATATTAGGGACAATAAACCCATATACAGTTAAAATTTTAGAATAATTTTGAATATTGATTAGCAGAATAACCTAAAATAATTCCTATTTTCCTATTTCTTGGTGCCAGAGCTTTTTAAGACTTGCAGAATGTAGCATCTGCTCCACAAACGAAAGCATCACAGTACCTTATAATGTCCACTCATCACAGCATCATGTAGGGGAGTGACTTGGTACTTTCCTTTGACATTTACATCTGCTCCACCTTTTACTAGTTCACTGGCTGTCTCATAAAATCCCCTTGCACTAGCTTCATGAAGTGCTGTCCAACCTATTATACAAAAAGGAAATGGTACTTGTTTATATTTGGCATCTTAATACATCTTAATAATGTTCTGTGCTTAGCCTTAAAATAAAAACTCAAATTCTAAGCTGTTTCTTTAAAACATATTTATAATATATGAGACAAGATAATCTCAACATGAAAACAACCTGTATTATTTGGTGAATTCAACTAATCTGAGGGACAAATAAAATTTCTACCCCAACTCTGTTGCAGAAAAATATAAAAAGAAGTAAAGTATTTAAAACTATTTCTGCCTTCTTCAAATAAAAAGGCTATAAGGAGGGTGGATGTCATTAGCTCAGGAAAAAAATGCTGGCTGCAAGCTAGTTTTCTACAAAAAAAAAAAAAAAGAAAGAAAGAAAGAAAGAGGGAAGAAAAGTTTTATTTCTAGCTCAAGGTACTTCCATTAAAGTAGCACAACTGGCAGAACTACATAGAAACATAGAATCAGTTTAAAAGTATATATTTCTTTTCTCCTTATTTGCAAAAAACTATTTAAGGTAGTTCAATTAACAACCCACAAACTATTCCAAGAAAACCATTCATCCAGACAAATGTTCTTTTTCTTTGTTAGTCAGAGACAATGGTATAGGTTATAGAGATTTATTAAATTCCATATGATTGATGTAAAAATATATATATATATAATTTGCATGTTAAAAGTGTATTTCAGCTCTGGCTGGTTGCTTAGCAGTTAGAGCATCAGCCCACAGATCCAAGTGTCTCAAGTTGGATTCCTGGTCAAGGGAACATACCTCATACCTTGGTTGCAGGTTCCCAAGCTCCTATAGGGGTGCATGCGGGAGGAACCAATTTATGTGTCCCTCACAGTGTTTCTCTCTTTCTCCTCTCTCTCTCTCTCTCTCCGTCTCCCTCTTCCTCTCCCTCTCCTTCTTCCTCCCCCCCTCCTCTCTAGAAATCAATGGAAAATATATCCTTAGGTCAGGATTTAAAATATAATATAATAATAAAAAAATAAAAAATTTTTCAAAGTGTATTTCACTCTTTTCAGAACTTTCTCCATAAACGAGGGTTTCTTAGATTTGGCACTAACATTTTGGGGCTGGATAATTCTTTATCCTTCTGAGCATTCTACCAAAGGTCAGTAGCACCCAACCCCTTCCCAGTTGTAATAATTAAAGATGTTTCCAGAAACTGCCAAATGTCCCTTGAAAGGCAAAATCACCCCAGTTATAGAAGGAATTTCTCTTAAATAGAAAGCCTAGAGTAAAAAATAAAGGACACCAAAAAATTGAAAATATATAGTTAATAGAGGTTTTTTTCCCTATAAATTTCCTTAAAATGCACATGGCTATTTAAAGTAATATGGGTCAATAATTATAACATTACTAGAGTCCCGGTGCACAAAATTCGTGCACTGGAAGAGGGAGTGTCCCGCAGCTCGGCCTATGCCCTCTTACAGTCTGGAGCCCTTAGAGGGTGCCCAGCTGACAACTTAGCCTGTTCCCCGCTGTCAGTTGGACATCCTTAGCATATTAGGCTTTTATTATATAGTATAAACTTGATTAATTAGACCTGCTTTCTGATTTATCTCAACTTTTTCCAGCCCAGTAAAGTATTCCAACTTTTCTTTCAGGTAATTGTTAGCAACACAGCAGTAAATATCAACAGAAAAGCAAATTATTATGGTAGATAACGCAGGGAGAACAGTTTGACTATATTCTGCACAATAAGAAAACCTGAAGTCATTTTCAACATGTACCATTTCTTCTTTTCCGTTGGGTCAGGTTTCTAAGCTTTCTAAATCTCCATTTTCCGGCTAATGAAAAGAAAACAGGATTCTACCGAGTCTCCTATCTACCTAATCCAGGAATTCTGCAAGGATCAAATGAGATAAGGCACAGGAAAACACTTCACAGACATTTGGTTAAAGTGTGAAATATTTCCACCTGGCTATAAAGTAAGTTGTGTTCCTGGGCTGAAGAAACTGCAAGGAGGCTAGTAGCGAGGGAGAGGAAGCCAGGCCTTGCTACGTGACATCATTACCCAGTGCCCATAGCCACCATTTCCGAGCTGGACTGGGTTGTTGACTGCATTTTGCACCATAGGGTCTTGACAGCATCAGCTGCAATTTCATGGGCTGTCGCTCTGAGATGGAAGTGGGGCCTGTGTCCCACTTTGGGGAAGCTGAGTGTTGCTTTGTGGGTGCCAGATCCGTGGTGCTATTTCTTTGTAAATGGCCGGTGTATATCAAGGTAGCTCTTGAATTGAGCATCTACCCCCCTGGTGGTTAGTTCATGTCATAGCAACCATTTGGACAGTCAGACAGTCGGACACTTAGCATATTAGCCTTTTATATATAAAGATGTGAAAGTTATAAAACAGGATAAGGGAAGTATATTCCATGTTCATACGTTTTATATGAAGTATTACAATATTAACTCTAAAAAGACAGTGGAATATTAAATATGCATATTGTAATCCCTATACTATCCACTACAAAATAATGCAGAAAAGGAAACAAAAAAACAAATGAAGCTCACAAGGGACAAATAGCAAAATGATAATCCTAAATCTGACTACTTATATTAAGTGAAAATTTACTAATCATCCCAATTAAAAGGCAAAGAATGTAAAATAGCAAAATTGTATGCTGTCTAAACAAAATACATTAAAAAAAATTATATATATATATATATATATATATATATATATATATATATATTATTGATTTTTTACAGAGAGGAAGAGAGAGGGACAGAGAGTTAGAAACATCAATGAGAGAGAATCATCGATTAGCTGCCTCCTGCACACCCCTACTGGAGATGTGCCCGCAACCAAGGTACATGCCCTTGATCGGAATAGAACCTGGGACCCTTCAGTCCGCAGGCTGACGCTCTATCCACTGAGCCAAACCGGTTTTGGCACAAATTACATTTTTAAAAATATATTTTTATTGATTTCATTAAAGAAGAGAGAGGGAAATAGAGATAGAAACATCAATGATGAGAATCACTGATTAGCTGCCTCCTGCACATCCTCTACGGGGGATCAAGCCCGCACAATTCAGGCATGTGCCCTTGAGAATAGAGCCCAGGACCCTTCAGTCCACAGGCCAATACTCTATCCACTGAGTCAAACCAGCTAGAACCTGTGTCTTTTTAAAAAATAATTATTTTATTGATTTTTTTTTTTTTTTTACAGAGAGGAAGGGAGAGGGATAGAGAGTCAGAAACAACGATGAGAAACATTGATTAGCTGCCTCCTGCACACCCCACTGGGGATGTGCCCATAACCAAGGTACATGCCCTTGACCAGAATCGAACCTGGGACCTTTGAGTCGGCAGGCTGACGTTCTATCCACTGAGCCAAACCAGTTAGGGCCTGTCTGAGTCTTTATATTTAAAATATATTACACGTAGTCCTAGCTGGTTTTGCTCAGAGGATAGAGCACTGGCCTGTGGAATGAAGGGTCCCAGTTTCAATTCCAGTCAAGGGCACATAACTTGATTGCAAGCTTGATCCCAGTCCTGATCAGAGCTCGTGTGGGAGGCAACCAATGGGTGTGTCTCTCACATCTATGTTTCTCTCTCTCTCTGTCTCCCCTTCACTCTCTCTAAAAATCCATAGAAAAATGTTCTTGGATGAGGATTAACAAGAAAAAGAAAAAGAAAGACACAGATAGGTTGAAAATAAAAGGATAAAAAAAATGGCATTGCAAATAAACAAGAAACATAGAAGGCTACAATGTCTATATTATATAAAAGAAGACTTCAAGACAAAGTGTATTACCAGAAATAAAGGGATATATAATTTTCAACCTTAAGAAACAAGAGGGGGGGGGGGAAACTAGAGAAAGAACAAAGAAAACAAAGAATAAGTAGAAATCCAAAGAAAAGTAAAAATAAAATACAAAACAGGTAATAGAGAAAAATTTAAAAACCTGCAGTTAGTTCTTTGAAAAAAAATTAATAAAATTGATTATCCTCTAGCTTAGGAAAAATGGAAGAAAAAGAGTAAAAGGAAGGAAGGAAAGAAGAAGGGAAGGAAGAAGGAAAGAAATGAAAGATAAAATGAAAGTATAATGAATGAAAGATAAAATATTCCTAAAGATCTTCACATATTACAAGTATTACAGGGGAATATTATAATAACTGTATGCCAATAAATTCTGTAACTTAGATGAAAACTGAAATAAAATCTGAATAGCCCACACCTAATAAATAATTTAAATTTATTATTAGAATCTTCCCACAAAGGAAACTACAGTCCCAGAAGTTTTACTCTTAAGTTCTGTCAAACATTTAAGGAAGAAAAAACCTCAATCTTATGCAATCTCTTTCAGAAAATAGAAGAGAGAATACGACTTAACTGATTTTGTGATACCAAAATCAAACACATTACAAGAAATTAAAGTACAGCCCATGTGGTTCAGTGGATTGAGCATCATCCCATGCACCAAAAGGTCGCTAATTTGATTCCAGGTCAGCACTGCACACAGCCTACCCAGGAGGCCCCAGGCAGGCATAATCACTGAAGATGAAATATAACGCTCTTCTCTTGCTCCCTACACTTCTCACTTCCCTATGAGATGGTGTTAAAGAGCTACCTGTGCAGGAAAATTACCTGGAAACTTTCTGTTTGAGACTTGACTTAGGCTCACTTTATCATACATTCATAGGAATAACTAATCTAAAACTACAAACCACTTCCAAAATAACTATGGGTGGTAACCCAACTTACCAGCATAACTTGGTTGATTAACATTTCCTCCTTTTTTAATACAAAGATGAACAAGATGAAAATCATTGAGAAGAGCAGCCTTATACAGTAAGTTTTCTCCAAAAATGTTTCTCCGGTTAATGAGAGAAAGAGGTATTTTATTCATTTTCATTTTTTCTAAAAAGACGGAACAAAAGAAAAAAAATAATTCTTATTTGAAAATTAGGAGGAATAAAATGACACAGTAAATCCAGCCAACGGAATGGATGTACACTATATTATGAAAGAGCATTTCATCCATTAACCCAACTATAATATCCACATGAAATAAGGTGAAAGAGACAATGTTAATTTGAAGTTATAAATCATCTGAGCAGTTTATGCTGATTGAAACCCATGAAAGGTGCATATATGAGAAAATTAACAGATTATTTTCTTTTTTTAACCTTTATTGTTGAGAATAGATTTTTAATTTAAAAAATTTTTTTTATTGATTTCAGAGAGGAAGGGAGAGAGAGAGAAACATCATTGATGTGAGAGAATCATGGATTGGCCGCCTCCCATATGCCCCCTAGTGGGGATCGAGCCCACAACCCAGGCATGTGCCCTTGACCAGAATGGAATCTGGGACCCTTTGGTCTGCAGGTGGATGCTCTATCTACTGAGCCAAACCTGCCAGGGCAGTTTTTAATTTCTTGCTCCCTCTCTTCTGGCACCACCATGATGTGCATGTTGGTACACTTAAAGTTGTAGCTGAGGCTCCTTAAACTATCTTCATATTTTGGGGTCCTTTTTTCTTTTTACTGTTCTGATTGGGCATTTTTGGCTTCCTCATATTCCAAATTGCTGATTTGATTCTAGGCATCATCTATTCTACTACTGATTCTTCATTTCAGTTAGTGTATCCTTCATTTCTGACTGATTCTTTTCTATGATTTCTATGTCCTTTGTCATGGTGTTTTAAGTTTCACTAAGCTACTGAATTTCTTCCTAAGTTCCTTGAGCATTCCTTTAACCATTGTATTAAACTCCATATCTGGTAGTTTGCTTACTTCCATTTAATTTAGTTCTTTTTCTAGAGATTTCTCCCATTCTTTCACTGTAACATGTTTCTTTGTCTGCACATTTTGCTGCTTCTCTGTGTTTATTTCTATGTATTAGGTAAAACTGCTATGTCTCTCGGTCTTAATAGGGTGGTCTTGTTTTAGGTGTCCTGAGGGGCCAATGTCTCATTTCCCCAGTCACCTGAGCTGGGCATTCTAGGTGCACCCCTGTATGGGCTGTGTGCACTGTGTTGTAGTTGAGCCTTGATTGTTGTTGGCATCACTGGGAGGAACTGATCCCTAGATCAATCAGCTGTGAGGACCAGCTATGACTGCAGAAGAGCTCCTGTGCATGAGTTGATTGACCCTACAGAACAGGACTTGCTTCAGTGGGGCTTCGGTGCTCAGAGTCTGCCTCTTGAGTGTGGAGGTGGTAGCATTGTAATCTGCCATGGTTTAAAGCTATCCAATGGGTGCACTGGCTCTGGGACCTCCTGGGAGGTACCAGTACCTTCATGGGGCCATACAGCATAAGCTACAGAGTGATCTGCAGCCCTGAGAAGAGCAGCCTTATGCAGTAAGTTCTTTCCAAAAATGGCTGATACTTGTTTGGAGTTTGGAGGTACTCAGGAGAGGCCAAGCTCTGAGCCAAGGCAGGCTGCTGTTAGTGCCAGGCCTGGTACCACTTAGCAAGATGAATGGGGTGCACTGAGGCAATTGATGCTTGTTTGAGAGATTTTAGGAAAGTCTGAAGAATGAGGCAAGAGAGGAGAGTTGTATGGGAAAGCCACTGGAAATGGTTTGAATGAGCCCCCCAGTTGAGTAAGGCTCAGGGAATCACCAGGATGGGATGAAAAGTGTGAACCCAGTGGATGGAGACTCAGATATGTCACCACCTGTAGGCTGTCTTGGGGGGATGGCTCAGCAAAGGAACAGTGGCCTTTGCCAGCACTTTTATCTAGGAGAAGCTTCTCCCCAACTCTTGCATTGATGCCAGACAATTTAGTTACTCTGTATATCCCTGGTTCCTTCAAGCTGCTATCCCAATGAGGTAGCTCAAAGGGAATGAGTCCAAATAAGTTAATGAGTGGGCCCTTTAAGAGAAACTGCCTAGGACTCCAGCAGCCTCCATGTTATTAAGGCATAATCCCTGCTGGTTCTTACAGCCTGAAGTATGGAGACTTCTTTTCCCAGCTCTGGAACTCTGGCTAGGGTCTGTTATGGTGCTGTGACAGCTCACTCTTCAGAGATAACCTCTATAGCCAATATATCCCTTCCATGTAATTAATAAGTCAGACATCTAAGTTTTAAAAGGGTTCTACAACTATTATCTCCAATAAGTATAGAAAAAATACCAGCCTATGAGCCAAAAGTTCAAGATTAAGTCCTAATTATGCTACTGATGAGCTGTACAATGTTGGGGAAAATCCTTAACCTACCTCCATGAATTGCCTCATCAGTAAAATGAAAACGTTGAGATAGAGAAACTTTAAATCTTTTTTAGTACCAGAATTCTTTGTTTCTGTAAGTTACTATTTAAAGAAATAAAATATTCCTCACCTTTCTGTTTTGTAATTTTTCCATTTTTCCTGATTTGTTCTTTACTCTTGAGTCTGGATGAATTCATATTTTCCCTTTTACCTTCAATCATTAAAGCAGGACCCTGCATTCTTAAAAAATAAATGTGTTTTTAAAATTATTCTCATGTTCTCTATAACCATTCACAGAAAGCCATATCAAAAATTCTAAATTTTTAAAACTCAAGGGTATTTTACTGATCTGTTGTCAAGCAGCACAGCAATTGTAAATAAGAAGATGGCTCCTAAGAAAACTGCGGATAAATCTGTGACAGGTATGCTAGTCATTATCGTTTCTAGTCTATTCTTTGAGGCACCTGTGTGCTTCTCTCCTTTAGGGGAAGTCACCTGCAAGTGTATTCTGAGTCTCTTGCCCCTCACACTCCAGGTTGACATGGGACTATCCACTCTATCCACCTTCTAGGGAAAAAGAGGCAGGCTCTATGAAAGAAAAAAGAACTTGCCATATAGTATGGCACTGATCAAAAACTGCAAAATATTGTCATAAAAAAAGACACACAGATCAGAGGAACAAAATAGAAAGCCTGGGAATAAAACTATACATGCATCAATTAATTTATGACAAAGGAGCCAAGAATGTACAATGGAGAAAAGATAGTCTCTTCAATAAATGGTATTGGGAAAACTGGACCGTCACATGCAAAAGAATAAAACTGGGTCATGATCCTACACCACAGACAAAAATTAGCTCAAAATGGATTGAAGATTTGAGAGTATGACCTAAAACCACAAAACTCATAGGAAAAAACATAGGGGTAAGCACTTTCACACTGGTCTTGGCAATTTTTTTTTTAATTAAAAACAAAAGCAAATATAACAAAAGCAAGTGGAACTACATAAACCTTCTGCAGAGCAAAGGAAACTATCAACAAAATGAAAAGGCAACCTACTGAATGGAAGAAAATATCTGCAAATCATATATATGATAAGGGGGGGGGCGGTTAAGATTCAAAATATATAAACATACAATTCAATAGACAATAAAATATTATTTTAAAATGGGGGAGGGCCTGACCAGTGTGGCTCAGCGGTTGAGCATTGACCAAGGAACCAAGAGGACACCAGTTCAATTCCTGGTCAGGGCACATGCCCAGGTTGTGGGCTCAATCCCCAATAGGGAACATGTAGGAGGCAGCCAATCAATGATGTTTCTCATTGATGTTTCAATCTCTCTATCCCCCTCTCTTCCTCTTTCTCTAAAAATCAATTTAAAAATATTTTTTAAATGGGAGAGGAACTAAAAGGACATTTAAAAAAAAAAAAAAAAGACATCCAAATGGACAATGAATGTACATGAGTTATATGAAAAGGTATTCAATATTACTAACCATCAAGGAAATGCAAGTCAAAACCACAATGAGGTAGCACCTTATACCTGGTGGAGTAGCTATTATCAAAAGACAAGAAATAGCAAGTGTTGGTGAGCAGATAGAAAAGGGAATGGTTGTGCACTGTTGTTGGGAATATAAATCGGTGCAGCCACTATGGAAAACAGAACAGAGTTTGTAAAATAAATAAATAAAAAATGAAACTACCACATGATCCAGCAATTCTGCTTCCAGGTTTTTATCCAAAGGAAACAAAATCACGATCTTGAAAAGGTATCTGCACTTTCACATTCATTATAGCATTTACAATAGCCAAGGCAGGAAAAACAATCTATATTGTTGAATGAATGGATACAGAAAATGTGGTATACATGTTCAATAGAATATCATTCAGCCATAGAAAGGGGAAAAAAAACCCTACCCTTAAAAAAAAATTGATTTCAGAGAAAGGAGAGAGAGAGAAAGAGAGAGAGAGAGAGATATCAATGATGAGACAATCATTGATCAGTTGTCTCCCACAAACCGGGCATATGCCCTTGACTGGAATAAACCCAGGACTCTTCAGTCCGCAGACCAATGCTCTATCCACTGAGCCAAACCAGCTAGGGCAAAACCTGCCATTTTTTACGACATGGATGGACCTTGTGGTTATTATGTTAAGTAAGTCAGACAGAGAAAGATAAAGACCATATGACCTCCTTATATATGAAATCTAAAAAGAACCCAAACTCATAGATACAGAGAACAGACTGATGTTGCAGGATGAGTGAGTAAAATGGGTGAAGGTGGCCACAAGGTATACATTTCTAGTTATAAGACAAATAGATCCTTGTATATAGTGACAAATAGTAGTATAGTTTCATTTTGTTATATGTGGCTTCCAATTTTCCCAGCACTGTTTATTGAAGAAACTTCACTTTCTCAGTGTATGTTTTTGGCTTCTTTGTAAAAAATTATTTATTCACATTTATTTCTGGGCTTCCATTGGTCTGTGTGTGTTTTTTTCTGCCCATATCATGCTGTTTTGATTAGTGTCTCAAACTAATTGCAGTATAATTTGAAGTCAGGGAGTGTGATACCTCCCACTTTATCTTTTTTTTTTTTTTTTCATAATTGCTTTGGCTATTTTGAGTCTTTTGTGGTTCCATACAAATATGGTGATTTTTTGTTTTTGTTGTTGTTCTATTTCTTTAAAAAATACCATTGGGATTTTGATGGGGATTGTATTTAATTTATATATTGCTTTGGGTAATATGGCCATTTTTACTATGTCGATTACAGAATATCTGTCCATTTCTTTGTATCTTCTTTAATTTCATTTAATAATGTCCTGTAAGTTTTAGTGTATAGGTCCTACCTTTTGTTAAGTTTATTCCTAACTACTTTATTTTTGTTGCAACTGAAACTCTTTTTTCCATTTCTTTTTTTTTGAAATTTCATTGTTAGTATATAGGAATGTAATAGATTTTTGTATATCAATTTTGAAACCTGCAACTTTATTGTATTTGTTTATTGTTTGTCACTATATACAAAAATTAACTTAAAATGAGCCAAAGACATAAATATAAAATCTGAAACAATAAATTACATAGAAAGAAAGCATACTACTAAATGTAGGACCTTGGTCTTAGAGAGGATTTTGTAAATTTGACAATAAAGACAATGGAAATAAAGCAAAAATAAATGAATGGGACTATGTAACACTAAAAAGCTTCTGCACAGTAAAAGAAAATGCCAACCAAATGGAAAATGAAATTTGCAAACAAAACATCCAATAGCATTTAATATTCAAAATATATAAAGAATCTATACAACTCAACTACAAAAAACAAACAATCCCATTAAATTGGCAGAGTACCTGAGCAGATACTTCTTCCAAGAAGACATACAAATGGCCAAAAAATACAAGAAAAGATGTTTAACTATACTAGCAATTTGGGAAATACAAATCCAAAGCAAAATGAGATGCCACTTCACACCTGTTAGAATGGCTATTATCAATAAAACAAGAAATAACACGTGTTGGAGAAGGTGTGCCAATAAAGGAACCCTCATTCACTGCTGGTAAGAATGAAAACTAGTAAAGCCACTATGCAAAATAGTACAGAGGCTCCTCAAAATTTTCATAATAGAGTTAACACATGACCCAAAAACCCTTTTTCTAGATATCTAACTAAAAATTTGAAAACATTTATTCAAGCCGAAACCAGTTTGGCTCAGTGGATGGAGAATTGGTCTGTGGACTAGGAGGTCCCGGGTTTGATTCCGGTCAAGGGCGTGTACCTTGGTTTAGGGCACATCCCCATTGGGGGTGTGCAGGAGACAGCTGGTCGATGTTTCTCTCTCATCGATGCTTCTAACTCTCTGTCCCTCTCCTTTCCAATGATTTTTTTCCCTTTCTATGGCTGAATGATATAACATTTACATAAACATATAAGCAATTTGGGAAATGCAAAATTTGGGTAATATGGCCAGTTTAACTATGTTGATATTTCACTGCAGCAGTGGCCAAGACATAGAAATAAGCAAAAGTATCTTTTGATAGATGACTGGGTAAAGATGTGACATATATATACAATAGAATACTACTCAGACATAAGAAAAGATGAAATCCTGCCATTTCTTACAACATGGATGAATCTTGAGAATATCATGCTAAGCGAAATAAGTCAAACAGAAAAGTTAAGAACTATATGATTTCACTCATATGTGGGATATAAAAGTGAAATCAACAAATGAACAAACAAGAAAAACCAACATACAAAAACCCATAGGCACAGACAATAGTATAGTGGGAAACGGTGGGGATAGTATAATAAAAGGTAAAGAGGGTCAAATATATGGTGACAGAAGGAGATCTGACTTTGGGTGGTAAACATACAATGTAATACACAGATAATGTATTATAGAATTTTACACTTGAAACCTACATTAATTTATTTACTAATGGTCACCCCAACAAATTTAATTAAAAGTTAAGACATACTCATAAGTAAGTCCAATTCTGCAGATGTGGCTCAGTGGTTGAGCATCAATCTAGAAACCAAGAGGGCACTGGTTGCTCTCATCAGGGCGAGTCTCTGGTGGTTAATGAAAATTCTCTGCTTTCACACACCACAGTCCTGCTCAGCTCTAGCACCTGCTGCCAGCGCCGACCCCACTTGCAACCACTGCTGGCACCTTCAGCCGGTGCCAGAGCCTCCACTTGCAATTGCTGCTGGCACCCAGGGCCAGTCCTGATCTCTCGGCATCATCAGTGGGTGTAAGCAGTGGCTACCAACCCTGATCACCCCTGATGGCTTCTCCTCTTCCCCCTGCTCCTGAGGGGCAATCGGGGCAACAGCTGCTGCTTGCACTCACTGACAGCACCAGCTCCAATCGCACCCACTGCTGGTGCTGGCCCCAACTGCTCCCCACTGTCAGGGGCTGCGAGCAGGGCCAGTGCTGTCAGTGCATGGGAGTGGTGGCAGCAGGAGTGGGGTTGCTGACAGAGAGGAGATTGGGGGCAGTGGTGGGAGGAGCCAGGCAGGGGCGTGGAGGATGGGCCTATACCTGCCCCCCTGTGCTTAACAAAGCCTTGCAGCCCACAGTTCCTTTCAAGGCGCACAGATTTGTGCACTGGGCTCCTAGTAGTTAATAATACTGTATTGGAGCCGAAACCGGTTTGGCTCAGTGGATGGAGCATCGGCCTGCAGACTGAAAGGTCCTGGGTTTGATTCCGGTCAAGGGCATGTACCTTGGTTGCAGGCACATCCCCAGTAGGAGGTGTGCAAGAGGCAGCTGATCGATGTATCTCTCTCATTGATGTTTCTAACTCTCCATCCCTCTCTCTTCCTCTCTGTAAAAGAAAAAAAAATCAATAAAATATACTTAAAAATAATAATAATAATACTGTATTGGATATTTGAAAGTTGCTAAGAGAGTAAATCTTAAAAGTTCTCATCTCAAGTCAAAAAAACTGTAACTATGTATAGTGATAAGTTATCTAAAACTTACTAAAATAAATAAATAAATAAAAGAAAATTAACACTAGACTGAAATACAAGTCTCCATTACTTTGTCTTACAAATAAAAAAGTAAGAGTTTTCTAGCTTAAAAAAAAAAGCAACTGCAAGATAATTATTTACCAATACTAAAAAGTAAAGTTCTTTATTTGGGGTAACTATACACTGACTCAATGTTCCAAACATAGACTTATCTACAAGCTCTACAGCATACTTGGTAGAAAAATATAATTTCATAGCATACCTGAAAGTCTCAGTTAAAGAATTACTTGCTTGACTCTCACAGCCAAGTATTGTGGGTAAAATATTTTCTGGTATCTTATACACGTCATCTTTGTGCTTTGTATATTCGCCTACTTTTATTCTGGATGATCTCCTTAACCCAGATGGAGGGTCCTGATCAGAGCTATTTTCCAATGGATTTGAGTTTCTCTTATTATTTAGTGGATCACAAGAGATTACATTTTGATCAACCAATGTCTGCAATCCAAATGGATTTGGATCTTCTAGAGTCTGTAATAAAATATAAATAAATACATATTCAAATGAGTACAACAATACAAAAATATTAAAACTAAGGGAAATAAGTTTTTTTTAAAACATTTATTTTATTGATTTTTTTACAGAGAAGAGGGGAGAGGGATAGAGAGTTAGAAATATTGATGAGAGAGAAACATCTATTAGCTGCCTCCTGCACACCCTCTACTGGAGATGTCCCCGCAACCAAGGTACATGCCCTTGACTGGAATCGAACCTGGGATCTTTCAGTCCGCAGGCCGACGCTCTATCCACTGAGCCAAACTGGTTCCAGCAGGGAAATAAGTTTTATCTTGTCCTTTGAATACATGAAAATGCCTCTTACAAGTTGAAAGTATAAAAACCCAGACATATGTGAACATAAATGAAAATGTATGTGATATACAGTATAAAAGGCTAATACACAAGGTGTCCCCTCAGGAGTTTATTCAGGATACTGGGAGTTCAATCGCTCGCTATGATGTGCGCTGACCACCAGGGGGTGGTGCAGAATGAAGGAAGGCCCTGGCTGGCAGCTGGCAGCTGGGAAAGGAAGGCCCTGGCCTGCAGCCGGAAGGAAAGCCCTATTAGACCCTGATTGCTGGACCCTCCCTGTGCACGGATTTCATGTATCAGACCTCTAGTTAATATAACAAAAGACAATGCATATTTAAAAGCCTAAGTTAAGCAGAATATAAGTAAAATTATTTTTATCAATATTCATCCTTAAAAGTTAGTGGCAAACCTGAGGTCACTCTGGGTGCTTTAATTTCACAGGAAACTGGTAGCACAGACACATACAAAAGGTAGAGATATGACACTAGGCTAGATCTATGTTCTATTCAGCCTGGGGATTTTGTTATTTGATAGCAGTAGTTAATGTTATTTTGTGAAATAAGGTAATATATAACCACTAGTGGCCCTGTGCATGAATCTGTGCGTGAGTAGCTAGCTGCCCTGCCCTCCTGTAGCTCTCTGCTGCTTGTAGCTCACTGCCCCGCCTGCCTACTGATCGGTTGTTATGTGACAGCGCCCTGACCAATTTGCACATTAACCTATTATAAGTCTAGATTATATTGATTTTAAAAGGTTAACAGTATATTATGAATAACTCTAACTTCCCCTTAATAATCCATTATAGATGAAATATATTTTTTATAAATATCATGTAAAGCTTTCCTGAATTATTTATATAACCAGATTGCAAAGCTTCTCAAGGTAACAAGAACCATATTTTTATTACAGCTGTGTAAGAGTATTTAATTTTTTTTGTTCTAAATCAATCTTTTTTCTAATTTTATTTATTTTTGAATGATGTGTTTAATCATGGTTTCTTTTAACATTAAATTATTAATTTTCACTGGTAATATTTATATGTATCTTTTATTACAATTATCTATATAATATGCAAATAGACAGAAAGGCGGAACAACTGAACAACCGAACAACTGTGCTGTGTGCTGACGTGTGCTGTGTGCTGACCACTAGGGGACGCACACAGAACATGGTAGGCATCATCAGCAGGCGGCAGAGCATGAAACATTGTGGGCAGGTGAGAGGGGGTGTCAAGCCAAGGAAGGTCACTGGTCGCTATCATCGGGGTAAGCCTCTGGTGGTTACTGAAAATTCTTTGCTCGCGTGTGCCACTGTCCCCCTCAGTGCTTGCATCCACTGCCAGCACCTGGTGCCAGCCCCAATCACTTGGCATCATCAGCGGGTGCAAGTGGCGGCTGATGGCCCCAATTGTCCCTCAGGGCTTCTCTCCCCCCCCCCCACTCCTGAGGGGCAATCGGGGCCAGAAGCTGCTGCTTGCACCCACTGACGGGACCAGTCCCTCTAGCACTTGCTGCTGGCACAGGCCCCAATAGCTCCACACCATTAGTGGGTGCAAGCTGGCACCGTAAACATGTAAGAATAGCCATGGCAGGAGCAGAGCTGCTGGCAGATAGGGGGCCGGGGGCTGCTGTGGAAGGGGGTGCAGAGGACGGGCTGAGACCCACCCCTGTGCCCACCACAGCCTCGTGGTTCACAGTTCCTTTCAAGGTGCATGAATTTGTGCACTGGGCCCCTATTATAAACAATCAATAATCAACAATGATTATTTAATGTCACTGGGTCAAAACTCATTACACACAAACAGGCTACGGCATAGATGAAACTCAAGAGCATTATGCTAAGCGAAATAAGCCAGTCAGAGAAAGATAAATATCACATGATCTCACTCATTTGTGAAATATAATAAACAACATCAACTAGATCCAGAGAGAGAGAGAAGCATCGATCAGACCCTCAAAACTCAGAGGGAAGGTAGGGGAGAGTGAGGGTAAGGGGAAGAGAGCAACCAAAGGACTTGTATGCGTGCATATAAGCCTAACCAATGGACACAGACACCAGGGGGGTGAGGGCATGACTGGAGGTGGGGGGTAAAAGGGGGGGAATAGGGGGATAAGGACACATATGTAATACCTTAATCAATAAAAAAAAGAAGAAAATTAGCAAACTCAAGCAATTATTCAAAGATTTCTTCTTTCTACTTTTAAAAAGCTGTTTTTTCTTGAAGACTTGCTAAGGTCATGTCTACTCTATCAATACCAATCGTAATTTCCTACACATTATTCATACTACCTCATTTCAGATTAGAATACTCAAATGTTTTGTCATGCCATATTCCTGTAGTTAGTTTCTCTTTTTCTGAATAATTTTTAGTCCTATTATGTCTTTTGAGATTTTTCTTTTTTACCAGAATTACATGTAGTATTTTATTCTAGGTGTGTATGTTGCAGTATAACCTTAGTATCATGTTATTTATATCTTCCCATGGATGTTCACAGGAGCATTTTGATAACAGCCAAAATAAAAGAAAGAACAATAATCTAAA
The DNA here is from genome assembly GCF_964339955.1 of Pipistrellus hanaki. NCBI lineage: Eukaryota > Metazoa > Chordata > Mammalia > Chiroptera > Vespertilionidae > Pipistrellus > Pipistrellus hanaki. Next base: position 35,491,581 of record NC_140506.1, read on the forward strand.
TAACCATAATTAGTGAATTGGTCAAATAAATTACAGACACACAATCCATACAGTAGAATGACATGTAGCAAATAAAAATATTTAAGTTGTGTGCTACATTTGCTGTGGCAGAAAGATAACCAAGATTATTGTTAAATTTAAAAAACAAGTTATATGTTTACATTATATGTATTATAGTCCCATTTACATAAAATTATATAGACTATGCATAGAAATAATTAGAGACAGAGATACACTAAACTGTTAATAGTGATTACCTCTGGAAGGCAGAACTGTGGGAGACTATATTATTATGTATTGCTGTAATGCTTAGTTTTTGTAAAATGAGGACATATTACTATTTTAATCAGGAAAACAATAATGGTTTTTTGAAATTGTCAACAAGAAAAAGGGACCTGGCAAGTGGTGGGCCACTGCAGGGTCTCCAGGCATGATACAGTAAGCACTGTGACACCTGGCAGTATCTTCAGACACAGAATGCAAAGTTCTCCTGAAGACAGGCATACTTTCCCCGCTCTTAGCAGCCCAATTACATATATTCTATGTCCTGTTAGAGATTAATGTGGGGTATCTTATCTCTACTGCGCACCTAAGTAGTCATAGTGACTTTTTAATAGGGAAAATTCTGGTAAAAAATTCTTTCTTTCCTGTATATAAGCAATCTACAGATATGTCTTCGCGGGTCTTCTGGGGAGAAACTGATCTATTTTAACTTTTAACCCCTTGAAAACTCAACCCTAGGAACCTCTAAAAAGATCACTGGCCTAGGTGTGGCTCAGTGATTAAGTGTCAACCTATGAATTAGGAGGTCACAGTTCAATTCCGGTCAAGGGCACATGCCTGGGTTGCAGGCTCGGTCCCCAGTAGGGGGCGTGTAGGCAGCAGCCAATCAATGATTCTCTCTCATCATCGATGTTTCTATTTCTCTCTCCCTTCCTCTCTGAAATCCTTAAAAATATATTTAAAATAAAAAAATAGATCACTATGCTTCAAAGTCAACAAGTCTTTTCTGAGTGTTGATATTTGTGTAGAAGGTTTGATTTTAAAATAAAGTATATGGGCAATAAGACTTGATAAAAGGCACTATAAAAGGCAAAATCATAGACTCATACTTGCACTTACTTGCTGCACTGAAGGATGCTTGTCCTGCAGCTCGGCTAACTTGGAATCTTGTTCATATGATGGAGTAGAACAAAGAGACTCAAAATTCACTTCTGCTATTTGTGTGCAATCTTCATCAGTCTGAGACATGTTGGGCTCTGTTCCTAAACATTCATTTCCATCACTGAGACTGCTGCCTTCCTCTTTTCTGTGACAAATGGGTCCCATGTTGGCTTCTGACAATGTGTTTATGGCTGCTATCAATTCAGCTGGCAATGCATCATCCTTTGTGTTTTCTAGTAAATCTCTGTCACATGTCAAAGATATTGATAGGGAATCCAAAGAGTTGCTCAATGGGCTCATCAACTCTCCAGCTTCAATATCATTCATTGTTTCTAACAATGTCTCCTCCTGAGTGTTTGCTGGTGATGTTATTAACTTTTCTAAGGCAGAAACAAAAGTTTCAACAGAGCTTTCTTCATCTTTGGCTTCTTCAGAAGTCATGGTCAATGTGACTTCCTTTCCAGACTCAAAAAATACATTTGGTGCTGCTAAGATATTCTGTGACTCTATTAATGAATTTTCCTCGACAGCAACCATATCAGATACTTTAATAGCAATACCTGAGAGAAGGCTAATTTCAGGAGAATCTCTGTCTGCATTTAGTTCCTGTGTATTCAAAAAAGAAATTCCATCAGTACAGTATATACAAAGACGTGTTTAAAATAAAAACTTTATAGTTTTTCAATTTATCAGGTCAGTAAGTTATCACCAGAAAGTTTTAACAAATTTCCCCCGCTTCTATAAATAAAAATAATCTTTACTATTTTCCTATACCAAATCACTAATGAACAAATGGCTAAATATACAAAAGAAAACCAAGGGTAAAATTGGCTGGACCATAACTACAGATGGCAAATTATCTGTTCAACTAAGTTTAAATTAACCATGCTAAAAGAAGAAGCAGAGATGGCATGGATAGTTAACAGATTATCTCAAAACTTCACTGCAGTTAATGGTTGTCAAAAACTTGGTCAAAAATCTATTGAATTTTATAAAAATTATCAATTAGGAATAAAATTGGTATAGTTTCACCTTTTTATTTCCCACCTCTTTATGAATATATTAAATGTGAAGTAAAAAAGCCAAAAGACAGGAGGTTAGAGGAACAAAGAGAAATAAGAAAACAGTTCTATATAAATATTATGAGCCCTGCCTATAAATAAGTGGTTCTGAGTTGTGAATTTTTTAAACAAAAAAACAACAACTTATATTTCTAAATGACTGTTACTTTTCAAAAACATCATCTTAATAGATTACACCCATTCTCAAATATTTCTAATGCTCTAAATATTATTAGACTTCCTATTTTAAAAGTATGACTTTCAAATTTTTTATAAGCCATTCAAGAAAACCACTCTCAATATTTTAAAGAAACTGAACTTCTCTCAACACTAAAAACCGTTTATTTGCTTGACCTTAAATAACAGAATGGGTTTCAATAAATTTTGACTATTCCTGAAAGTCAAATCCACCTTCCAATGACATACCAGTGTGATAGAATGAACTGTAAATTGTAAGCCCTCTAATATTTTGACTTGAATAAGAAAAATGAAAACTATTTTATTCCCTCTCCTGCCATCATTTATCTTCTTCTGTATACAACACACAAAGCTTAGGAAGATATATTTATTTAGCAATAATGCAAACTATAATTTTCTCTGAAAAATAAAAGGAATTTAGAAGGAATTCAAGAACCAAATCCTATCCATTCTTAAAGTCTCAATTCAAGGTCTCCCTTCTATTTGACATCTTTATAGCTATTAAATCCAAAGCCATAGATGTAATAAAGTATATACAGGGTGTCCCCCCAAGATGTATAACCACTTTGAATAACTATAAAGGCAATGTTTGTTGAATCTAAAAAGAAAGAAACATCAATTGAACTATCAGTGTTAAAGCTTGTATACATTTTTTGGGATACCCTGCATATTGGACACTGCCCTAAAAGATTTAAGATGAAAATCATAAGTACATAAAACATTAAATAAAGTATAAAAAATACTGTATGAATTTAAATGAATGGCATAAACCATAGAGTGGCCTAATGTATTATAAGATAGTTTTTTGGAGAAGGTAAGAGGAGGGAGTCTGCAGCAAGCTTTCATGATTGTTTTAAAAATGCTTGGTTAGACAAAGTTAAACAGGTTTCTTCACCATAAGAATTTTCATAGTATGCATATCATAAATCTGAGAAGACTTTAGGATACAGTGTTCTCTAAACTTCTTTGTTCAAAAAAGTCCTTTTTCTCAAATGATCTATTAATTTTATGGGATGCAAATGCTTAGGAAAAAATGATACAATCAGTGAATAACAAATATTAAAGAGGAAGCAATTTGTTCAAGATCAACAATATTATCTGAGAAAGAGCCATAGAGAAAAGGGGACTTAATCCTGAAATTAAAAAAAAAAAATTGTGAAGGAGTGAAATAAGAGAGAAACACATATTATTAAGCACAAACTAAGGCCCAGACATCATGAACTATCATTGCTCTGTCCTCACAATCCTGTGAAATGGGTATCACTAGTGATATTCTACACATATAAATGACACACTTGGAATGCACACCTATCTGGTTCCAAATTTTATGCTCTTTCTCTTGCTTCTGAGTTCTTGACCTGAATGAGTCACTGAAGCAGGAATGTTTAAGGTAAGGCTGAGACGAAGTAAGTTACAGGTATAGTAGTATTGACTAAGAAAGAGTCTAGATGGGTTTGAAGCTTTAATCAACATAATTTTTAAAAAATCTAAACCCATGATCTGTATGCCTAATCTCAGTTATATAAACCAACCTTTGCTGGGTGTGGCAAAACTTCAGGGTTTTCAGTGTTAGGCCCTAGAAGAGAAAAATATATGTTTACATTCCAGTTTTATTAAAGCACTAAAACCCCACGTACCCTCACCTGTCATTTCTCAATCATGTAACTTGAAATGACTCCCCAGAAATATATATAACATTTCAAATGTTTTCTATATATTACATCAATTTGATATAAAAGTATCATTATGTTGCCAATAAAGTTTATTTAAAAAAATCTGCCACTTCTTTTAAAATATTTTACATGAAGTCAAGTAAAATTATAATTATTTGGAATTATTTTAGCTAAAAAACAACCTTTCCATTTTGTCTGAGCAATTCTAAGTGTTTATAACCATAAGGGGAAAATCACATCTACTTTCTCAGATAAGAATCCAGTATAGGTAATAGACTTTAAAGAAATTCATGCTGTCAAGTTAAGCATGAAAAGGAATGACCTATGTAGAGTCAGGAGGTTATCCTAAATGTGTCTTCACCATCAACTCCTCACCTGGCCTGTTGCCCTGAGATGAGCTGGCTGACAGCAATTCACACCAAGTTAAGGAGGATCAAGAAAAGATACATTTCTCCTCCTCCACTCCTCTTGTCTCCAACCTGCACTGGCAAGGTCTTGCCACTCGGACACACTTAGGCAGGAATTCAGGGTTCACTGGCATATGTTTGAGTCATTACTTTGGTTTCTTTTGATTAGGCAATATCTAGAGCTAGAGTGTAAGCAAATAATTATCTTCTCAATTTCAGAATGCATCCTCACAAGCAAGACAGGTTTTTCAGGGGGGGGGAAATAAACATACTGAGCTTATATGCTTACTGAGCTTTATAGCCTGCAAAAACCTATAATTATTATTATTTGCTTCACCTTTGCCATTTGATGGTGAAAAGCTATGAAAATCATCTAGGAAGATTATTAGCATGGTATTCCAGTTCCTCACAGAATTATGAGCAAAAAGTCATAAGAATAAATCATTTCTTATCCTTGCATTAGAGTCCTTTGTGCCAAGCAATAATGATAAATAGCATTATCAATATCTTTGTTTAAAATTTTATATCTCTGGTTGCTTAAAATTTAATACCAATAAAGGAACACTTAAAAACAATAGATACGTCTTCAATCATCTTTGCAAGGAGATTTTTGTTTTTAATAAACTCTCAAATCCTTTGGGGTTAGAGTTCAAAAAGAGAAAAAGTTCATCTTCTTCCTCCTTCTCTGAATTGTAAAGAACCTGTCATCTTTTATGTTGTTTTTAACCACCTCAATATAAAAATGATTATTTTTATGCCAATAGTTACTATTCTTAAAACTTGATAAATTAATATAATGAAGTGTATTATTATAATTTTATTACTATATTTAAAAACACATTTATAAGAAATTCTCATTTTCCAGCAACAAAATTTACATAAAACAGTTTTCACAAATAAAAAGTATTTTTCTTGAGTTCTTGTCCCTCCTTTAATAAATTATTAAAAGATTTTCTACTTATCACTTGAAAAGCTAAAATGTGCTATATGGGAAATAAATTCTAAAGTGCCAAATGAAAAGAAAATGCTCAGAGAAACTGAACTTTAACTTATAAACAAACTATTTTAAGGCCAATGTTATCATGTTATGTTACTAAAGATCATTTACTTATTTTGGTCAGTTACAATCTGGTTAGAATTACTCTGAATCGGGAGGGAGAAGATAGGATTGTATAAGAACTGAGTCAGCCGGGGCCGGATAGAGAGTCGGCTTGGGGACTGAGGGGCCCCGGGTTCGATTCCTGTCAAGGGCATGTACTTTGGTTGCGGGCATATCCCCAGTAGGGCGTGTGCAAGAGGCAGCTGATCGATGAGTCTCTCTCATTGATGTTTCTAACTCTCTATCTCTCTCCTTTCCTCTCTGTACAAAAATCAATAAAATATATTTAAAAATAAAAATAAAAAAAAGAACTGAGTCAATTATACTATCTAACAATTTAATTGTTTCCTTATATGTAAGTTAACTCACTGTCTAGGATGATAACAAAAGGAGCTTCCTGTTCTGAACACTCTGAAAAGTAAAAGCAAGAGGTCACTGCAATCAGAATCCAAGATGGCTGCTCGGGTAGGCAACTAGCCGCAGCCGCACACAACAATTTTAATAAAATACAACTAAAATATAAAATGGACATTACCCAGAACTACAGGAAAGTCGACTGACTGGAAATCCTACAACAAGAAGCAAGGAGAAAACCAGAAGGAAGCGCGGAGGAGCTGTAAAAGCCCAAGGTACGGAGACACGCGGCGCGAGGAGAGGACGGAGCCGGAGAGGAGGGAGGCCGAGTGCCTGGCGGGCGTTCCCTAGCGGAAAGGAGATAAAACTCCGACTGTGCTGGGCCCCTGACTGCTCTGAACCCCAGATCTGGGCCAGACCCCGGGGACTCAGGCTCAGCCATAGGGAGCTGAGCTGTAAAGCGGAACCCCGGGGTAGCGGAGAAAGGAGGTCCCGGAGGCGCGCACACTGCCCCCAGAGAAGGGACGGTCGGCTGTGCCGCGGGATTGCCCTGACGGGAAGGAGACTGGGGCTCCAGACTGCTGTGAACGCCACCTCCAACTCCACTTCCAACTGAACTGAACCCCAATACCGGGCTCATTGTGGGAGAGCATAGACTGTTTGGCAGCAGGCGAAAATCGAGGGCACCTTTCTCTCAGAGGCGCCGGCAGCGAGCACTGAAGGACCCGCATAGGGCGGGGCTGACGGAAGCCAAAGCTGCAGGCTCCACCCTGAAACCCCGTCCCGTCTGTAACTGCGAAATGCGACAACAAAATAGATCACAAACGAAAGAAATGGAGGACAAAAAGCGTCTGGATATAGAGTTCAAATCTACGCTTATAAGGTTTTTCAAGAATTTCCTAGAAAAGATGGATAAGGCCTATGAGGATATGAAAAGAGATCAACTAGAATTAATAAGGAGTCAACAAGAAATGATAAGGGATCAACAAGAAATAAAGAATACATTGTCTGAAATAAAAAATATTCTACAGAGTCCTAAAAACAGAAGGGAAGATCGCAAGAATCAAGTCAAAGATTTGGAACATAAAGAGCCAGAAGACACTCCTCCACAGAAGCTAGAAGGCAAGAGAATCCAGAAAATTGAAGATAATGTAAGAAACCTCTGGGACAACTTCAAGCGAACCAACATCAGAATTATGGGGGTTCCAGAAGATGAGAGAGAGCAAGATATCGAAAACATACTGAAAGAAATAGTGACAGAAAACTTCCCCCACCTGGTGAAAGAATTTGACTTACAAGTCCAGGAAGCACACAGAACTCCAAACAAAAGGAATCCAAAGAGGACCACACCGAGACACATCATTATTAAAATTCCAAGAGCAAAAGATAAAGAGAGAATACTAAAAGAAGCAAGAGCAAAGAAGGTAGTAACTTATAAAGGAGCACCTATACGATTGTCAGCTGACTTCTCAACAGAAACCATGCAGGCCAGAAGGGAATGGCAAGAAATATTCAAGGTGATGAATAGCAAGAACCTACAGCCAAAAATAAGCTACCCAGCAAAGCTATCACTCAGAATCGAAGGCCAGATAAAGAGCTTCACTAATAAAAAAAAGCTAAAGGAGTTCATCACCACCAAACCAGAATTATATGAATTGCTGAAGGGGGTTCTTTCAGAAGAGAAAGTAAACAAAGATAAAAATTATGAACAACAAATACGTAATTATCAACAAGTGAATCTAAAAACCAAGGAAATTAAAAAAATCTGATGAACAATAGTAACTGTTGAATATAATAGAATCAGAGGTATGGAAGGGGAGTGAACTGACGATTCTTGGGGAAAAGGGGAGAGGGGGGCATGGGAAGAGACTGAACATAAACTGTGCACCTATGGATGAGGACAATGGGGAGAGGGGAAAGGGCAGAGGGTGGGGTGGGAACCTGGTGGAGGAGAGCAATGGTGGGGGGGGGGGAAGGAACATTTGTAATAATATGAAAAATAAAAACTTATTAAAAAATAAATAAATAAATAAAATAAAATAAAATAAAATAAAAAAAAAAAAAAAAAAAAAAAAAAAAAGAGGTCACTGCAATGAAGTGCCAGAAGGGAAGGGAATTATTTCTGGGTCTCAAGTCACAGAAGCTTCGTGGCATCAAGAAACATCATGAAGTTATAATTCTGGTGCCCATGGCACTTTTATAGGAACAGTCAGGAAAATACTTGTGACTCAGATGCTATTGGTGGTGGCAAAAATGCACAAATACCAATAGCATAATAAGTATAACTGCTCTCAGAAGGCCAAATGAGTTGAAGGTTGGAAGTGTGGGAAATGCAGAGCATAGTGGAACCCTGTTTTTCTGAGACTGAGTATGAGAAAAATGAGAATAGACCTTTTGCCTAACTATTGCTGACTCTCGTTATCATGACCAAAATCCAAAGAAAGAAAGGAATACCCAAGGCATGCTATCACCCATGACACCTCTCTCTCAAATTGTTTAAAACAACCTATATAATAAAAGCTTAATATGCTAAGTGTCTGTTCATCCAGTCATCCATTCAACCAATCAAAGAGTATTATGCTGATATGCTAAGGCCACTCAACCACTCGCTATGACGTGCACTGATCACCAGGGGGCAGTCAACCAGTCGCTATGATGAGCACTGACCACCAGGGGGCAAATGCTCTGACTGGTAGGTTAGCTTGCTACTGGGGTCCGGCCAATCAAGCCCTCCTGTGGACCCTCCCCAGCTGGCCAACCTCCTGCATCCCTCCCTGGCCTCGATCATGCTCCAGTGGGGTCCCTCGCCCTGGCCTATGCTCTCTTATAATCCAGGACCCCTGGGGGATATCAGAGAGCTGGTTTCGGCCCCATCCTGCAGGCCAGGCCGAGGGATCCCACTAGTACTTACCTAAAAAAGGACTTCAACCTCTAAGATGGTACCTCTGTAGCTTCATTATTGTTCAGTTTATCTATAAACTGAATCTTATAAAAGACGCTAAACAGGTTTTCACCACATTTGGAGGGCATGTTTGCCATAATGTGAATTATATTAGGCTATTTGCTATTGATTAGACATCTGAAAAACTAAAAAGGCTTTTATACTTGGAGAGAAACATCCATTACTATTTGCATTTATGTTTGTTTAATGGTCAATTTATTAAATTTCTGTTTAATCTGAAGACTACTGTGTCTTTAATATTTCAACACTAATTACAAACTTAAATTCCCTTAAATAATTTAAACTACAAATTTAATGTTTGCTATTTCAAACATATTAACTATTAGACAAAACACACATGAATACAATGGCCATAAAACTTATTAATGCTCTTAACCTAATTCTATAATAACAATACATTGGTGTAATTCATTCTACATTATTTCTATATCTGTTCCTAAGTTTTCTTATGATTGAAGTTATTGACTAATTTTTTCTTGGCCCATAAGACATTTTCCTCAAGATAATTCAAACCTGAACATTCAATTATCTGGCTTTACCTTAATAAACTTAAACTTCACAAAGGTTATTTTTTATGATCTAATGTTTTGCCCAAGAATGCTGCTTACCTTTAAGTTTTAGATGGCCAGTGTTACAAAAACTTTTGTGCTATCATTATTATATACTGATTTATTCTGTTAGCATCATTGCAAACTTATGCCTGCAATTTTAATCTTATCATGAGTAGCAGGACCATCTATGGCTTTAATTTCCTAAGAGATGAGGGATCTAATCTGTGTAGAAAACTCTCCTTAACTGGATATCAAGTTAGTATGCCATCTTGGAATTTAATTAGACCCCACTTCTTACGTTTTTATGTGTGGCTGCTTATGCTGTGTGGTCTTTCCTTTTCTTGGTACAGTTCTTATCTCAGGACTACTTGACTTACAATTGTGTTTTCTTTCTTCTCTACTTACACAGTGATAAACAAAAATATCCTATGCTTTGTAAACGTTATGTATTTAATAGGGAAAACAAAAAGCACGTGTTTTAACAGGTTCCTATTTTTTAAAGTCATTAAGAAGTCTTAAACACTCTACTATAGTTGCTTTTTTTTTTTTTTGCATTGAGACTACCTTTGGTACACTATTAACATTTTTTAAAAATATTTTTTACCCAGCCGATGTGGCTCAGTGGTTGTGGGCTGGATCCCCAGTAAGGAACTTGTAGGAGGCAGCCAATGAAAGATTATCATCATTGATGTTTCTATCTCTCTCTCTCTCTCTCTTCCTTCCTCTCTGAAATCAACAAAAATATATATTTTTAAAAATTTATAATAGCAATATATACTAGATTAGCCCAGTTGTAAATAAATATGTCTAATTAGCCTAAAACAAATTTATTTTATATGACTCTACCCATGAAAACATACCTTGGATACTTTTGTGGTTCAGTGAAAGTTCAGCTTCAGGAGATGACACAATGAACATTGGACAACTTTTTCTAGTTTTAAAACATAAATCAATCAATAAATAAAAATTTTTAAATGGAAAGAAGAAACTCTTTCTCATTCAAATACAATTTAATTTTTTTTCTTCATTTAAACAAATTTCAAAATAGGATGCTTTTATTGCTACATTATTCCAATCACTTTTACAATTACTACCAATTTGTTAACATTAATATTTCAAGTGCTGCCCTATTTTGTTTGGCTCGGTGGATAGAGCGTCAGCCTGCAGAATGAAGGGTCCTGGGTTTGATTCTAGTCAAGGGTACATGCCCAGGTTGTAGGTTCGATCCTCAGTAGGGGGCATGCAGGAGGCAACCAATCAATGATTCTCTCTCATCATTGATGTTTCTATCTCTCTATCCCTCACCCTTCTTCTCTCTCTAAAAATGAATAAAAACGGCAGAAACCAGTTTGGCTCAGTGGATAGAGCATCGGTCTGCGGACTGAAAGGTCCCTGTTTCGATTCTGGTCAAGGTCAATGTACCTTGGTTGCTGGCACATTCCCAGTACGGGGTGTGCAGGAGGCAGCTGATCAATGTTTCTAACTCTCTATCCCTCTCCCTTCCTCTCTGTAAAAAATAAATAAAATATATTTTTAAATAAAAAATAAAAATGAATAAAAACATATTTTTAAAAGAATACTTTAAAAAATAAAAATAAATTTAAAAAAATAAAACTTATTGATATTATACACACAAACACACACATGCTGCTAAAGGTGCAATTATTCTAAAACATAATTCTAAAACTGTTAAGAAAATTAAGACATTTTTGATGTGCAAAATGACAAAGTATTTATAACATAATAAAGCCAAAAATTAGTATGCTTACTCTAACAGAGCTTGATTTTGTCCCATTTCAGCTTGAGGTAGCTAGGGAAAAAACACACAGTAGTTTTCCAGCTGATGAATACTAACCCAATGCAACACACTAAACATTTAACATTTAAGGTAATTCAAGTTATTCTTTCTTAGCATCTTTTTTTTTTAATTGTGGTAAAATACATATAAAATAAAATTTACAATTTTAACCATGTACAGTTCTGTGGTACATATATATTCACAATGATGTGCAACCATTCCATTACCACCATCCATCTCCAAAAGTTATTCATCCTCTCCTACTAAAACTCCATATCCATTAAACATTAACTGTCCACTCACCACCCCACCAACCCTCAATATCTACTTTTTTACTTTTTGTCTCTATGAATTTGACTACTCTAAGAAGCTCATATAAAAGAAATACTGCAGCACTGGCCAGTTTTGCCTATTGGATAGCAGGCTGAAGGGTCACGGGTTCAATTCCTGGTTAAGGGAATGCACATTGGTTGCAGGCTCAATCCCTGGCCCTAGGTGGGGGCACGTGTGGGAGACAACCAGTCTGATGTTTCTCTTTGCCTCTCCTCATCCCTTCCACTTTCTCTAAAAATAATGGAAAAATATCCTCGATGAATATTAAAAAAAAAAAAAAAGAGAAAGAAATACTATGTATATTTGCCCTCTTATGACTGGTTTATTTCACTTAGTATAATGTCTTCAAGGTTTATCCATATTGTAGCATTGCTGAAGAATATTCCATTGTACGTACCATATTTTTTTTGCACGCTCATTTGTTAGTAGACACTTTGGTTACTTCCACCTTTTGGCTATTGTGAATAATGTTTCTATGAATGTGGGTAAACAAATATACCTCCTCCTAAAAAAAACTGTTGTTGGTGTTCCTCGTTGCCGGGGTTCTTTTCCCAGCCTTACAAAGGGTTTAGCATTCTGGAGAAAGGGGCTACACATAGATTCAAGAAGGAGTCCAAGGATGAAAGATAGTTTTGAAAGGTACTGGGGGGTCAGAGAAGCTTCAGCTAAAGAGAACTGAAGATTCTCCTTGTCTCAGAACACAGTGCTTTTATTAAACACAATTTGTCCAAGGCAAGGTGGAAATATACAGTTCAAAGGGTAAGGTATCAAAGGGTACAGAAGCATTATCAGTTTGGGGAATAGTCTACAGCTGTTCCGGTGTTTGGCCAATAGGAGGCAGTAAAATGCCCTGAGCTGTCTGGCAGCTAACAATTATCCTATTCAGTTTTGAGGGAAGTTGGAAATTAGCCATTTCCAACAGGTAAACTACATATGTGGCTCACCCTTGTTGAGCCCACCAAATCCCATCAACCTTTTGACAGAATTGTAATTATTACATGCTGGAATGGGTTCTCAGCAAACTGGCTTTCAATAAATTTGCAGCAGGGAAACAGAATGATTAGCTAAGAAAGGAGAAAAAACTGATAAAAGATAGAAGCAGCAAAATAACAGACAAAAAGAATTAATCATTAGTGACTTGCCACTCTTTAAAATAGCGTTTCCAATTTTTAACAAGTATGTATTGAACCAATATGCTTACACACCTGTAAGACTGCATCCTCACTAAGTTCAGGCATAGTCTTCTTACTTACTTGATTTTGTAGATCCTCTCTGAGTTTCAACCCAAGTTGAATCTCAGGAGAGCGAGTGCCTAGAATGGAATATAATCATAATCATTCATAACAGTTTTATTGCTCTGACAATGATCCAAGGATTTAAAGATAGTAAGAAAAAAAAAGTCATTAAAGATCATTTTGTAAATTATAATTTCCTAATTTCCACTTTTATATATTATGGTTTTTTACTTATTAGTTAGGAAGAAACATATACACTACAGAGAATAAAATAATACTTGATAGTTACTTTTTTTTCAGGATGAATGATGCAAAGGATATATATATAGAAAATTATATAGATTTAAATCCCACTAGAAAGAATACTTTCTTTTTTTAAAAAAACAAACAAAATCATTTAAGTCTTCTTTAAAACCCATCATGTTAGTACAATTCAAGAAAAGTCCAAGTTTCTGTTTCAAGATGGCAAATTGAGCCCATATTTTAACTTTCTTCCCTTCCCAATTCCTAAAAAGAATCCAAAGAAATGACTAGGGTTTAAAAATCTAAAATAGCAATGGTTTAAAAAAAAAAAAAAAAAAAAAAAGGAGGAGGGGGGGAGATATCCTGTATAGATTTGAATATGAAAATAGGTTAAATAGGAAACATTAGTAAATAGCTGGTGATTCAACATAGAAAAAAGAGGGGCTCCTTTAGAAGTAGCTATATGATTTCTTCCATCAGAATCCCTGAAAACTACCCAGCTAAGAAATCCCACCAACAAAGGATGGAAGAGGGTAGATTAGAAGTTCACAGTGGGTACTGAGCTTGCTGTTTGTAACCAAGAAATTTAGGATGAATGTTGTAGCCAGCTACTCTGTGTAGGAAGATATATTCCTGCCCAGATATAGAAATGTACTAAAAGCTAAGGTTGGTAAAATAATGTAATAATGGCACAGAAGTAGAAATAGTAAAAAAAGATCAATGAAACAAAACAAAAAGTGGGAAACAGACATATATATCTAGGAACTTAATATGTAACAACATGGTATTTTAAACAGAGGCACCAAGAAGAGTTATTCAATAAATAATATTGGGAAAATTGGTTAATCACTTAGAAAAAAATAAATTTAGAACTACCTTCCCATAGGCCAAAATATTCCAAACAGATTATTTGTAAAAGCTATAAATATAATAAATGGAAATAAATATAAAATATTTTATAGTTTTGAAATAGGTAAACTATTTCTAAATTTGAAAAAACTAATAAACCTTAAAAAAGAAGAAGAAGAAGAAGAAGAAGAAGGAGGAGGAGGAGGAGGAGGAGGAGGAGGAGGAGGAGGAGGAGGAGGAGGAGGAGGGAGGAGAAGGAAGGAAGGAAGGAAGGAAGGAAGGAAGGAAGGAAGGAAGGAAGGAAGGAAGGAAGGAAGGAAGAAAGAAAGAAAGAAAGAAAGAAAGAAAGAAAGAAAGAAAGAAAGAAAGAAAGAAAGAAAGAAAGAAAGAAAGGAAGAAAGAAAAAGAAAGAAAAAGACAAAGACTGCTCTAGCCAGTTTGGCTCAATGGATAAAAGCATCAGCCTGCAGACCAAAGAGTCTTGGATCCCATTCCGGTCAAGGGCACATATCTGGGTTGCAGATTCATCCCTGGGCCCTGGCTGGGGCGTGTGCAGGAGACAACCAATGTGTTTCTCTCACATTGATATTTCTCTTTGTCTTCCTCTCTCTCTTCCACTCTCTATAAAATTCAATGGAAAAATATCCTCAGGTGAGGATTAAAAAAAAAGACTGACTTTTACTGCATAAAAACTTAAAACTTCTACAATACACAATATATCACAAATAACGTGAAAACTAACTAAGAAATTGGGTAAACATATTTGCAATACATATGACAACTTTTGTTACCTTTAATATGTAAAATGCTCTTATAAATCAATAATAAAGATTAGGAGATATATAAGGCAATTCACACCCAAAAAAAGTATGAATGGTCAATATTAATATATGCTTAAATAGTCTTTAAAATAAAAATTAAAATAATCATATACTTTTATTTATCAGTTTTGCAAAGACTGAATATGTCTATGTTGACAGAGGGGAAAGCCATTTTTTGGGAGACCATAACGTCAAGATCTGACACATGTCAGATCCTTTAAAATCAGAATACATTATTTGAAAGTAAATCTAATTTTAGCTAGTTATTTATTCTAAATAAATAATAAAAAAGTAGGCAAAGGTGTAAGCATTAGAATATTCATATTTGTTATAGTATTGAGAAACATCAAAAATATAATCAATTTATTAAGGGTACATTCATACAAAATAATATGTAGCAATTTAAAAGGTTGAGGTAGATAAATATAACAAAATATGAAACATATTATGTAGTATAATAGCAATTATGAAAAGATATTTATATTGGCATCTAAAAGTCTAAAAGAATATAAAAATACTAAATGCTGACAACTGTTGGGAGTGGAATTGTAGGAAAGAATAGGGGGTAGGCTCTTTAATTTTCTACATAATATATTTTTTATTTTTTTTAATATTTTATACTTTTAGTAATTAGCAAAAATAATAAAAGACTTCTATTTGGAAAGTGAAATAAAAGAAAAAAACTTGGATGGAATATTAAAGCAGACCTCTAACTTTTTTCTACTGGCACTTTATACATCAAATAATACATTCTGAAGACCAATATTACTCACTGTCCCTTCCGATTACAAGTAAGAAAAACCACACCAAGACAAAACTGTAACTTGCCATTGTGGTAGAATGAGTAATGTATAGTGAAAAGACTTTGCAAACTATACAAAGATCTTCATGGTGTTTAGGAAATTTTTCTTCTATACTCATTCCAGACATCCTCCAGAATGAAAAATGCTCACAAGAAGAAATAATAAAAGGAGATAACCTACCATTTAAACACCAAATGCAGAACTGAACTTTTTAAACAGTAACAAGTGGTGATGGGCTTTTCTAGACACCATTTAAATTGATCTAGAAGTGGACTCAGGAAGTATGAATTGGCAGGTAAAAGGCACCTTTTAAAAATATATAACTAGACTTATTGTGTGACAATGTTAACTGCATTAATGTAATAGACTATGTTTACTAGACTTACTGTGGTGATCATTTCAAAATATATAGAAACTAGAGGCCCGGTGCACAAAATTTGTGCATGGGAGTGTGGGTCCCTCAGCCCAGCCTGCGTCCTCTCACAATCCAGGACCCCTCAGGGAATGTCAGGCTTAAACCAGCAGTCCAATATTCCTCTCACAATCGGGGACTTTGTATGCGCCAGTGACCATACTTTTCATACAGGTGAAAGGCATCTTGCTATTGTGCTGGTAGCTACATTTTTTGTCCTGATTATAAAAAGTAGTACATAACATGATCCTTCTGGGGCAGTAATACCATTTCCCCCATCTTATGGGTGGAAAAACTGAAGCAGAGCGAAGTTAAGTAATTGTCTTTGTCACACAGTTGTAAGTGTCAGAATCAGGGCTGACCACAAAATGTGCAAGCCAGAGTCCATGCATGTCATCGCTGCATCATCCTGTTTTTTCAGTGTTAGAGTAGCCTTGCCATGTTTTAATTTTTAAATCTAAGAGACTGTTCCCAATATATAAGGTATGGTCCCTAGGCCTGGCCGTCTGTGGGGTGACAGGTGGGTGGGGCGATCTTTGGGGAGGAGTCCCCTGCTGGCACCTGCCTTGGCTGGCAGCCAGGCCGGCCCCACCCACTGATCACTGCTCTCAGTCACTTCCCTCTGGGGGGCGGGGGGGGGGAAGAGAAGGGGAACATCTGCCCCCTGGTGGTCAGTGCACGTCATAGTGACTGGTCGTTCCGCTGGTCATTCGGCCATTTAGTCTATTTGCATGTTATTTTATTATATAAGATATTGAATCATTATTTTTATACTTGAAAATAATATGATATATGTCACTTACACCTCAATAAAAAATAATAAAATGAAAATAAATAAAAAATATATACCAAGGATATTGCAACTTAATTTTGACTGAAAGAATCAGATTGGTTATTAAAAAGTACTATTTACTGCCCTGGCAGTTGTTGCTCAGTATGTTGGCCTGTACACCAGAGGGTTGTGGGTTCAATTCCCAGTCAAGAGCACATACCCGGGTTGCAGATTTGATCCCCAGCCCCTGTAGGGGTGTGTGCGGGAGGCAACCAGTCAATGTGTCTCTCTCACATTGATGTTTCTCTCTCCAAAAATCAATGGGAAAAATACCCTTGGGAGAAGATTAATAAGAAAAAAATATTACTGACTCTTTTTTTTCAGCTTCTAGGGTTAAGCTATACAATTGGGGGGAGGGGGCGCGGAGAAGAGCTTTCTCAGTACTACTACCATATCTCTGTTGTAAACATCTTCCAGAAGTATGATCCCCATTGCTGTCCTCATAGTAACAGATCTTAATAGATCTCAGGGTCTATTACAGATGCCTCAAAGAAACTAACTCTGTGAAAAGTTAAAGAATAAGACTAAATATAAAAGGAGACATTAATGAAATAATAACACCTGGGAAATTAAATGGATTACTTAGTGAAAAGAATTATTTCTCACCTTCGCATGTTCCACTTATATCAGGATGGAGACTGAACTCAGATCTAAGAGATGTATCTTGATCAAAGAGCAACCTTTCAAATACCGAAAAGAAGGTACAGATTATCATGTTTCCTAAACAAAGACTAACAATTTAACTGTCAGGTTTTTCCTACAAGTGCCTCTTTTTACAGTTGTTTTGTTCAAATCAGGATCCAAACAAGGTAGACACTGAATTTAGTCGCTATGTAAGTCTATTTTTAAATCTATATATTACCCCCAACTTCCCTCACCCCTTTGCAATTTATTTGTTGAAAAACTGGGTTGTTTTTACTGAAGAGTTTCCCACATTTTGCATTTACTGACTGCATATCATTTAATATGCTCCTCTATCTTGTATATTTCCTGTAAACTAGTTATTAGATCTAGAGGTTTGATCTAATTCAAGTTCAGTTTGGGGAAGCATATGTGTACTTCCTACAGGGATAATAAAGTGTATATCGGGAAAGGCAGTCTTGTGCATGCAGTCTTTCAACTACCTTTCGGCCTTGAGCTTTAAACACTTTCTTATAAAGAGACCAAGTGTTCTCTCAGGCTGTGCTGGACCTATTACCTTGTGTGAGAATACTTTTCCTTGTTTCAGACTCAATGTGTATTCCTTTGACTTGTTTAAGTGTGTGTCACATGGCACCTGGCCAATCCCACCACGATTTATGTCTTCTGTGGGGAGAGGATGAAGTTTTTCGTTTTGTGGCACAAGAGGGATGTGGGCATGCCTATGGCCATGGGGGACCAGTGCCCACTATTGAAACCAATCTTGCCCTGTCTCTTCTCTATGAAAAGTGTTGTTCCAGCACTGTGTTTTCATTGATGACTCTAATACCAAGATATAGTGGGTAGAAGTGTCTGGATTTCTGTTTCTGGTGAAAGGCAACAGATGCCACTTGCTCAACATGATGGTTGTAACTCATTTTGTGATGTTAGTGATCATTGATGACCATTGCGTAGGTCTATTCATTATTAGGAGTATATAAAATGGAGATATTCTACTCTATTACTTTCTTCATTTATTAATGGAAATACATGTTTTTAAAAACTTTCACTCATGCATGGCCAGTGTGGCTCAGTGGTTGAGCATCAACTCATGAACCAGGAGGTCAGGGTTCGATTCCCAGTCAGGACACATGCAGGGGTCATGTAAGAGACAGCCAATCAATGATTCTCTCTCATCACTGATGTTTCTATCTCCCTCTCCCTCTCCCTTTCTCTCTCTGAAGTCAAAAACATACTTTTAATAAAACACTGTCACTCACCAACTATACAATTACTTTCCATCAAGCCATGTTAACTCAGCCAAGTTATTTACATAGTTACAGTTTGCATAGAAAAGGCAAAATAAATGCCTGCTTCATCCTTTCTTTTTTATTTTGTGTATTTAAACAATTTTTTTTTATTGATTTCAGAGAGGAAAGGAGGGGGAGATAGAGATAGAAACATCAACAATAAAAACTGCCTCCTGCACCCCCTACTGGGGACCGAGCTCACAACCCGGGCATGTGCCCTTGACTTAAAATGGACCCAGCATTCTTCAGTCTACAGGCTGACGCTCTATCTACTGAGACAAACCAGCTAGGGCTGCTTCTTTCCCTTTCCTTATCAGTTTTCAGAATATTGAAGTATGTTTTTAAAGACCATTACAAACTCATCGATTTAAATCCACTGCTGTTATAATTCTTTTCAATGTTCAAATTGTCCCATTTTTAGCTAGTGATAGGTTCTTCAAAGTGGCTCATGAACCCACTTATATCAACCCCAATGTGACTAGATTTGGAAACAAGTCCTTAAAGGAGGCAATTAAGATTATAAGGGTGGAGCCCTAATCTAATATGACTGGTATCTAATAATCTGATTAGAAGAGAGGGATACACCAGGTATGCATGCATACAAAGACCATTCTATATAATAAAGAGGGAATATGCAAATTGACCATCACTCTACCATAAAGATGGCAGCACCCATGGTGGGGGTGGGGGTTTCTGTAACAGAAGATGGCTGTGCCTACAGCAGAGGCAGGGGTGGGGGGTTCCTTAACACAAGATGGCTGCACCCACAGTGGAGGCCAAGTTTCCCTAATGAGTCTTAACAAGCTATCACCAGGGACCTGAGGCTGCGTCCCTCCATCGGTCCCCATGGGACTTGACAGGGGACCTTAGGCCACACACCCCATAATGGTGCCAAGTCTGGGTCTATCCCAATGTGATCTGGGTCTTGTGCGATTTTGAGGCGTTTGTAGGTGGGTGGGTTCTTACTCTGGGTCCCATGATGCGCCCCAAACTCTGACAGGAATAAGATTTTCATATGCATTTTACTATTCTTTCATCTCTGCACTTCTATTATAGAGAAAGGAAAATAGCAATATTAAAATATTTCCTCTAATTAATCCCTTTTTAATATGCATGAATTTTGTGCACCTGGCCACTAGTAGAATTAATAAAGCTTCAGGCAGCTGGGAGACAATATCAAAAAGTCTAACATTATTGTCATTTAAAGTTCCAAAAGAGAAGAAATTGGTACAGAAAAATATATATGAAGGAATTATAATTTCCCAAGTTTGGTGAAAGTCATAAATTTACAGATTCAAGATCAATGAACCAAAAACAGGAAACAACACAAAGAAAATCATGCCTAGATACATCATAGTCAAACTGCTAACAACCAAAGATGGGCGGAGGAGCAGAGAAAGAAAGCAGACAGAAAAAAAAAGATGATATACCACAAATATAGGAATAGTGATTTAAATTGAAGAGGAGCTTGACAAAGGGGCAGCTAAAGGGAGTTTTTCTGGAGTGATGGAAATGTTCTGGATCTTGATTGTGGTGGTGGTTATAAGATTCCATGTATTAGTCAAAATGTTCTCTGGACACTAACAGGAGCAAATATTATTGTATGTGTATTCTATATAATAAAAGCATCGTATGCAAATTGTCCCCTTGACCAGGAGTTCCCTGGGAGTTCGACCAGAAGGCGGGGTTGGCAAGGGGAAGGGAGGAAGGTCCTGACCAGCAGCAGGCAGGCGCTAGGAACTCCCTATGTATGATTTCATGCACTGGGCCTCTAGTACATAAATAAGCCAGAAACCTGGGTATCATCCTCCAATTCTAATACACCAACACCTCCTGCCAAATTTACTCTCTAAAGATTTCTCAAATTTGCCCTTTTCCCTCCATTCCCACTGTTTCTTCTTAGTTGAGGTCTCATCATCCCAGTGTGTTACTACTTGGATCTCAAAGCTAAGCTCTTATAAAAGGTGATCCCTTCTCTAATAGTGCCAACTTTCATCTGAAAGCTTGTTAGCAATGCGGAATCTCAGACCCCTCCAGATAACTCCTGGATTGGAATCCACATTTTGCCAGGATTCCACAGTGATTTACACGGGCATGAAAATTTGAAAAGCCCTAATCTAGCCCAGCCAGCGTGGCTCAGTGGTTGAGCATCCACCTATGAATCAGGAGGCCCTGGTTCATTTCCTGGTCAGGGCACATGCCTGGGTTTCGGGCTCCATCCCCAGTGGAGGGGCATTGCAGGAGGCAGCCAATCAATGATTGTCTCATCATGGATGTTTCTCACTCTCTCTTCCCCTCTCTCTCTCTCTCTCTCTCTCTCTCTCTCTCTCTCTCTCTATATATATATATATATATATATATATATATATATTTTAAAGGAGTGGTGAAAATGGACATCCCTGTCTAAATGAATAAATAAATAAAATAAAATGGCCTTAGTCTAGCACTTGCTGGAGTCAACAAAAATCTGAAAATGCTACTCCCCCACCTAACATCTCACAAGGACACATGCAGGACATCTGAGGCCTTAGAATAGGGGTGTCGAACTCAATCAGAGAAGGGGCCAAAATCTAAAATCCAGCCTAAATCGCGGGCCGAATGGTTTACTGAACAGTCATAAACTGACAATGTCATAAACTGACAGCGGAGTGCAGTGATGACAGCGCGGTGCGGGCCACATTGCAAGGCCTGGCGGGCTGGATTTGGCCCGCGGGCCTTGTGTTTGACACATGTGCCTTAGAAGACCTCACTCTACCAGGCTCATGTCCACCGCTCCCCGCCTCGGCATTCAGCACTTCAGTAAGAGTTAACTGCATTCCAACAACACACATAACACGATGCTATGTCCCACAGCCACATCCTGGCCTAGAGCACCTCCTGTTCTTCACCTGGCCAATTCCTCACCCGTCTCCAAGCCTGTACTCCCAAGTCAACCCTAACAAACTCTGACGGCCACCTAGGTTTCCATGGAAGACACCCTGTGCTCCCATCCCCACCCCGGGACTGCCCACATGACACTGACATTGTGTATATGTGTCCTTCCTGGCCAAAGGCAGTGGCCTCCTCTCTTACCTTTTCCCTCAATCTAGCACCGAAAACGACATAGGTTCAAGAAGGTGTTGATGAACTAAACAACTGCCCCTTTTGATTCTTACAGAAGTATCGGTTTCCCATCACACATTCCTCTCCGGAGAGAATTTATGTTAACCATCTCCTAGACCTGAGCTACAAGCTGCTGGAAGCAGAAGGCATTTGAGCTGTTTAGACCTACTACGTTTTTGCCTGTTCAAAAGGACTTAGGGCCTCAGGCTAAGAGTAAAGGTTAGATAGATAGATAGATAGATAGATAGATAGATAGAGATATAGATACATATATAGATATATAGATCTATAGATATATATTAAGGTGATCAGACGTCCCAATTTTTAACAATTTGTCCCGCGGGACGTGGGATGCGGGACAAATTGTTAAAAATTGGGACTGTCCTGCCAAAAGCGGGACGTCTGGTCACCTTACTCTCTCTCTCTCTCTCTCTCTCTCTCTCTCTCTCTATATATATATATATATATATATATATACACACACACACACACACACACACACACACATACATACATACATACATATATATATACACATTGATTTTTGCAGAGAGGAAGGGAGAGGGATAAAGAGCCAGAAACATCGACCAGCTGCCTCTTGCACACCCCCTACTGGGGATGTGCCCACAACCAAGGTACATGCCCTTGACCGGAATCGAACCTGGGACCTTTCAGTTTGCAGGCCTCTACCCACTGAGCCAACCGGTTTCGGCTTTTTTAGTGCCATACAGCCAGCTACTTCTAAAGCCCATTTTTGTCTTACGTTGGGAGGGGGCCTGTGTCCTTATTCACAAGTTCTAAGCTCTGGCCTGGCTGCCTCACAAGGCCTCCCTCAGCCGGTCGGCTCACTCCCGCGCCCCCTGGGGCCTGCACCCCCTGGGGCCTGCCCCGCCTGCGGGCGGCCACTCTCTCCACCCCGGGGCGAAGGGTCACCTTCTCCAGGGCAGCGCCTCCTCCTCCAGGTCACTCTCCGTCACCGACCCGTCCACCACCGTCCCATCGCTGTCCCAGTCCGGGCCCGGGGCGCCCTGCTCCATCTTCACCTCGCACCGGGAGACTTTTTCTGTCCTCCCTCTCCAATTCCCCCTTTCCCGCAAAAAACAAAACAAACAACAACACAGAAAGACTCAGTGAGCTCCTCTCTAAGCCGTGAGTTAAAAATCAGATTCCTGGCGGCAGCCTGGCCTAGCACTGGTGTGCTGAGGAGACAGAGGGACCAGGAGCGTCGTGGAGGCCAGGCGGTCCCGCCGGGCTGAGTGGCCGCCCGCCGCCGGCAGGGGGAGCCGCGCGCCACGCGCGCTCTCCGCCCTCCTCCCCCCGCCCACCTCCCCCCCCCCGCTCACGTGGCCGGAAGTGGCCGGGGGCGCGCGCCGCCTCAGGCTTTCCGGTATCGGTGGGCGTGGCCCGCTGCCGCGCAGCTTGCGGGTTAAATTCCGGTCCTCTGAGCCGGCCGTGTGGTGAAGGCCGCCGCCGCGGGCAGACCGCGGGCGGAGCGCGCTAATGCCAGTGGCTGGGAGGGAGTCCGGGCGGCGTCCCCTGCGGAGCACCTGGTGCTCCGGAGACCCAGGCCCGAAGGAACTGTCCGCTCCTGCGGGACCCAGCAGCGCGGGCCTCGGTCTGAGGGTCCGAGTGTGGTGGTCACATGCACCCAAAGGTTGCCCGTTGGATTCCTGGTCAGGCCACATGCCCAGGTTTCAAGTTTGATCCCTGGGAGACAACTCATTTTCTCCCTCTCCCTTCTTTTCTCTAAAGTCAGTAAGGAGATGTTTTCTTAAAATTTCCTTTTTACACAACAGTAAAGTTATTAAGAAAGTTCACCTGTGAGCTTGCATGAAAAGATTTTGCCAAAACACATAAGATATTACTACAAAACAAAACACCACCACATACACAGATCTCATTAATTGTTCTCTTAAACTATGTGGAAATCGAATAGAAAATGGTCTCCCCTGACAACGCAGCACTATAAATGGTTCCTCTATGGCTGTCCCCTCCAACATGTACAGCCTTGATGGATGTTTATAAAAAGTTAAATAACCAAAATTTACACTGTAAGTCCATTATGGAAAATACATGCAACCGCAAAGAATCCTGTATTTTTCTTTTAAAATTGACAGATGAGGAAATAACCTGGATGGAATTTAAAATTACATAAAAAAATATAGTATTGGTCTGTAGTATTGGTCCGTATACAATAGAGGAAAGATAAATTGGATTTAGCTCAAAGCTCTTTATTGCTTTGGGTTAATATAGTTTATCTTTATTATTTTATCTTTTTCTTAAATAAAAAAAATAGATGTGTGTGTGTGAGTGTGTGTGTGTGTGTGTGTGTGTGTGTGTTTCCTTAATATCTTGGTTTAAAAATTGCTATTGTTTAGACTTACAGCTAAAAAAAAAAGTCTTGAGTACCCCAACCATCAATTATTGGTTGAGTAATAAAACTATTGAAAGCAGTGTTTGTTTACAATCCTGGGTAATAGGTGCTCCCTCTCCTCTGTTATTACCTCTGCATTTATTGAGCACTTCATGTGAACTAAACAGGGATGGTACA
This sequence comes from Pipistrellus hanaki, assembly GCF_964339955.1. Lineage (NCBI taxonomy): Eukaryota > Metazoa > Chordata > Mammalia > Chiroptera > Vespertilionidae > Pipistrellus > Pipistrellus hanaki. The sequence continues at coordinate 35,515,957 of NC_140506.1, forward strand.
GATAATACCTCTTGTCATTGTCTGAGCTCCTTGTCTCAGTGTGAGTTCAGTGACAGACAAGTAAATCCAGTGTTACAATGCAGTATGTCAAATGGGAGGCATGAACTGTTTATAATAGTATGTCAACATCTTTTTAATATGAACACGATATAGTAATGACCTCCTTTTTTATTTTGGACATTGTTAGTGTTTGTTCTCTTTTTTTCATCTTGATAGGGGGTCATCAACTTTAAAAAATATTTTTTTTAATACATTTCAGAGAGGAAGGGAGAGGGAGAGAGAGATAGAAACATCAATGATGAGAGACTGGGAATTGAACTATGACCTCCTGGTTCATAGGTCCACACTTAACCACTGAGACATGCCAGCAAGGCCTTTCTCATTTTAAAGACTCAACTTTAAGCTTTGTTCTCTCTATTGTAAATTTGTTTATTATTTTACTGATTTATAATCTTATCTTTATTACTTATTTCTTTCTGCTTTCTTTAGGTTTAAAATTTGATGTACTTTTTAGCCTCCTGAGAAGGAAATGAAAGTAATTTCCTTATCTTCTTTTCTAATATATGCATTTAAAAGCACAGATTTCTCTCTAAATGCCACTTGAATAATACTTCACAAGTTTGAGTATGTTGAATCTTTATTATCATTCAGCTCAAAAGATTTTACAATTTCTTTGACTCATGGGTATGTGAAGGTGTATTATTTAATTTTCAAGATATGAGGCATTATTTTTGTGATTTATATCTTAACTAGAGGCCTGGTGCATGAAATTCATTCTCTGGGGGTGGGAGGTGTCCTTCAGCCCAGCCTGCACCCTCTACAATCTGGGACCACTAGGGGGATGTCAGATTGCCAGTTTAGGCCCAATTCCTGTGGCAGTCAGACATCCCTCTCACAAACCAGGGCTGCTGGCTCCCAACCACTGGCCTGCCTGCCTCCCTGATTGCCCCTAACCGCTTCTGCCTGCCAGCCTAATCAATCCCTAATCACTCCCCTGCCAGCCTGATCAACAGTTAACTGCCCTCCCCTGCAGGCCTGATCCCCCCAAACTGGCCTCCTTCCTCTACTGGCCCAATCACCCCAACTGACCTCCCCTGCTGGCCTGGTAACCCCTAATTGCCCTCCCCTGCTGGCCTGATTGTCCACAACTTCCCCCCTTGCCAACCATCTTTGTTGCAACCATCATGTGACCACATGGGGGTGGCCATCTTGTGTGAGGGTGTGATGGTCAATTTGCATATTACCTCTTTATTATATAGAAAGATTGCACAATAGTCAAAGAATACCTGACTATTCAAATGTTGATTGACTTCCTGCTAGGAAAGAAAGAAATAAGCAGTCTTATTTTTTTATTACATATTCTTTTTGTACTCCATAACCATCACCTAATATTTCTTAGCTATATTATTTTTATATTATCAAAAGTTATATTTATAGTTAAATACATTTATATACTTATAAGTAGTTACACAATCATATTTATATAATCATATTTTTATAATAACAATTTCTGTCAATTTAGTCTTTGTTTCATATTTAAATTCATATAAATTTGCCAGTCTTTTTACATTTTCTCCATCCTGAGTTTTAAATTTTCATTCATTCTTGTATCACTGAATTTTTTCAACAAGTAACATTTCAATAGCACTCATAGGTATAGTATCCATTGAGTTTCTTTATCTTTAATAAGTCTGCCTTTTGCCTTTATACTTAAAGGATAACTTGTCTGGTTTCCCATAGATTTGGGTCACATATATTTTCCTTCCAAAAATGTGTACATTTGCCTAACTGGTTTGGCTCAGTGGATAGACTGTCAGCCTGTGGATTGAAAGGTCCCAGGTTCGATTCCAGTCAAGGGCATGTACGTTGGTTGCAGGCACTTCCCCAGTAGGGAGTATGCAGGAGGCAGCTGATCGATGTTTCTCTCTCATCAATGTTTCTAACTCCCTATACCTCTCCCTTCCTCTCTGTAAAAAAATAAATTATAGCCGAGACCGGTTTGGCTCAATGGATAGAGCGTCGGCTTGGGGACTGAAGGGTCCCAGGTTCGATTCCGGTCAAGGGCATGTACCTTGGTTGCAGGCATATCCCCAGTAGGGGGTGTGCAAGAGGCAGCTGATCGATGACTCTTTCTCATCGATGTTTCTAACTCTCTATCTTTCTCCCTTCCTCTCTGTACAAAATCAATAAAGTATATTTAAATAAATAAATAAATAAATAAATTATATATATATATATATATATATATATATATATATATATATATATATATTTTAATGTGTACATTCCTCCATTTTTTTTTTTCTAGCATTAGACTCCCTTTTGTCCTTTTAACACTCTTCCAAGTCATCTTTTTATTATCTGGATTCACCCATCTATACATTTTTAAAGAATGGCTCATAGTGTCATATTCCCTGAGTACTTTCAGGTGTAAGGTTTTCATGCTGAAACCGGTTTGGCTCAATGGATAGAGCGTCGGCTTGGGGACTGAAGGGTCCCGGGTTTGATTCCAGTCAAGGGCATGTACCTTGGTTGCGGGCATATCCCCAGTAGGGGGTGTGCAAGAGGCAGCTGATCGATGACTCTCTCTCATCGATGTTTCTAACTCTCTATCTCTCTCCCTTCCTATCTGTACAAAATCAATAAAATATATTAAAAAAAAAAAAAAAGATTTTCTGCCAGCTGCATTTAAAGTTCAGTTCAACCTGGTTGAGTATAATATTCTTGGGTAATACATTTTCTCAGAGCTTACAGACACAACTTCATTGTATTCTGGTGTTAAATGCTGCTATAGAAAAATCAGAGATAAAGTATTTTTTTCTCTTATGATTTTGTGCCTAGTATCTGAAGAGTTCTTTATATATAAAGCTTAGCAACTGAACCAGACAATATCTTGATTACAACCATTCTTCCTTTCATTTTCTTTTTCTATTCCTCTACATGCCCTTTCGCCTGGGAAGTCACTATGTTGAGTTCATAAATATGGATTTCTATTGTCTTTAGATGCTTTTAAAAACTTTTTCTGCTGAAACTGGTTTGGCTCAGTGGATAGAGCATCGTCCTGCATACTGAAAGGTCCCAGGTTCCATTCTGGTCAAGGGCATGTACCTTGGTTGTGCACACATCCAGTGGAGGGTGTGCAAGAGGCAGCTGATCGATGTTTCTCTCTCATTGATGTTTCTAACTCTCTATCCCTTTCACTTCCTCTCTGTAAAAAATAAATAAATAAATTATATTTTAAAAATAAAAAATGAAATCAGTATTCCACACAACATAAAAAATAATGAGCTCATCACCTGCTAAGTTTCTGAAAGTGGGAATCAAGATATTTCCTATCTACCCAGATAGTATGGCTCAATGGTTAAGTGTTGACTTATAAACTAGGAAGTCACAGTTCAACTCCTAGTCAGGGCATATTCCCAGGTTGTGGGCTCAATCCCCAGTGTGGGGCATACAGGAGGTAGCCGATCAATGATTTTCACTCATCATTGCTATTTCTATCTCTCTCTTTCCTTTCCTCTCTAAAATATACATATATATTTCCACCTAATAGCATACACAATTGCCCTATTTAAAGAAATTTTATAAGATCTGGCACTGTATATTCAGACTTGTGCCATGTTAGGCATTGTTTTCAGCAAGCAGAAATTAGATACTTCAATGCAGCCAAGTCCATTGGTTGGCTTACTGAGTAGTTACCCCCAACCCCCTCTCCCTTGCTGTTTCTCCTAATAAAAATTTAAAAACCCAAATGCTCTATATCCCTGCTTCTCTTGCATTTAGGGGTGGCCATGTGATGGAGTCTAGCCAAGGAGACATAAGTAGAAGTCTTCTGAAGAAGTCTAGGGAAATTCTTTTTTTCTGATAAAAGAAACAAGTCAAATTGTATGCCCCTTCATCCTATTCCTCCTTTGAACTATAGGAGGATTGGAGTAGGGGGAGGGTGGGTGCAAAACTTTCCTCAGCTTTCCTAGGGTCTCTGACTGGGCCTAAGAATTAAGTTGCCATAAGACAGATAAAGGGGAGAAAAGCATGCATATTTTACTTTTACATTTACATGAGAACCTTCTAGGAAAGTGAAGACCCAAAAAGCATTTCGAACTAAGTACTTACTAGTACATACTAAGTTGAACATAGAGTAGTAATTGTGAAAGCATAACTAAAATATATGGGGAAGCAAAGGGAAGATAGGGCTATTTATAACAAAGTCTGTTTATATAGGTTTCACTTGGTCTCAGCTCCTTATCTTTTTTTTTTTTTTTTTTTAAATATATTTTATTGATTTTGTACAGAGAGGAAGGGAGAGAGATAGAGAGTTAGAAACATCGATGAGAGAGAGTCATCGATCAGCTGCCTCTTGCACACCCCCTACTGGGGATATGCCCGCAACCAAGGTACATGCCCTTGACCGGAATCGAACCCGGGACCCTTCTGTCCCCAAGCCGACGCTCTATCCATTGAGCCAAACCGGTTTCGGCTCAGCTCCTTATCTTAAAAATGTCCTTCTCCTCTTGGTATAGGGAGGGCGTCTTTTACAAGGGAATTTTATCTCCTGCTTTCAGGAGTAAAAGGAGAGATCGAAGTGTCCCTTTTGCATCAGCTAATCTTTTAATTCCTGTAGTTCAAAAGAATCCTTATGCCAAAGAGGTATACTTTAGGGTAGCACATTCTGCTGCTCTACAGAACCTGTGTGTGACACCTGGAGCTTCAGCAGCCAGCTTGGAACCATGGGTAAAGGCCAGCAGAACCAAAGAGATGGTATACCTATCACTGTTGCACTGCTGGACCAAAGCTAGTAACCACCTATCTGCAGATTTCTCGCTATAAGAGGGGGGAAAATGTTTAAGCCTCTGTAAGTTAAATGCTCCATTACTTGCAGTTGAAATGGATCATAAAAATGAACCTTTGAAACCTATGTAATCTTATTAACCAATGTCATCCCAATAAATTTAATAAAAAGAAAGGAATGAAATGAATAATTCAAAGGCAACTCCTTCATAGATTGATTGCCCTAGTGCAGAGAAATACTTCCTGGTATTTAGGGAATAACACAAAATGGAAAGTCTAGTAGTTATGCTGCCTTCAATTGTTTTCTAATCACTCCACAAGCACTTCCACAAGTTGAAGTCCTTAATCATGAAAACCATATCATTCACCTTATTTAAAATTTCCACAATCCTTGCTTGAGTAGGTCTGGCCAATCAGAAAAGTATTTTGTAAATGCAATATTCTTTATATGAGGCACTAGAGCTCCAGATAAGGTACACCCTTAGAATCTACAAACATTTCAGAACACACTATTCTTTGGAACCAAACAAAAAAACCAATGTGATTCACTAAGTGACTCACCCTAAGGGAGAGTTTATAGATGTGTGGCTGCAGAGAATATAGTCATTGGTCAAAAAATTAAATTGGATCTACACCTCACACTACACCCAAGAAGAGAATCCAAAGGAATCAGAGATCGTAATGTAAAGAACAAAACCAAACAAGCACTAAAACACTGATGAATTCCTTTATAACCTGGGTGTGGGCAAGACTTTTGAACTATAATTCAAAATCCAAATGTAATAAAAGACTGCATTTTTTACAAAAACTTTATGTAGCAAAAATCACCAGAAGCAAAATCAAAAGACAAAGTGGAAGACACTACTTGCAAAATACATCACAAGTAAAGGGCTCATAGTCATAACAAGAAGCACATCTCTAATATAATAGCTTAGAGAGGAGTAACAGTGACATAGATTAGAACAGCAATTTTCAACCTTTTTCGTCTCGTGCCACACATAAACGAATTACTAAAATTCTGCAGCACAACAAAAAATATATTTTTTGCTGATCTGACAAAAAAAAAAGGTATGATTTTGATTCATTCACAGCTATTGTTGTGTTGGCTGTTGTCATTTTTTAATTTGACAATCTAAGCCTTAGATTCTAAGGAAAAAGAAGTCAGCTGCCTCTGACTAACTAGTTAGGTATTGCATGTTGTAAAAATTCTTGAGGCATACCATTGTGCCTTTGGCAGCACGTTGGTTGAAAAATCGCTGGATTAAGTCAGGGGAAAACAAGTATCACATGATCTCACTCATATGTGGAATCTAATAAACAAAATAAACTGATGAATGGAGTGAATCCGGAGACCTGGAAGCATGGAATAGAGTATGGAATCTCAGAGGGTGGGGTAGGGTGGGTGGGTGGGAGGTGATCAACCAAAGAACTTGTATGCATATTTGCATAACCCATGGACACAGACAATAAGGTGGTAAAGGCCTGGGTTGGGGGACAGGGACAGGCTGGAGTGGGTCAATGGGTGAAAAATGGGACATATGTAATATTTTCAACAATAAAGATTAAATTAAAAAAAGAAAAAAAAAGAAAATCACTGGATTAGAGCATCCTGTAGGCAAACAGGAACACATTAGCATTAGCTACCTAATTCTCATTCCTTTTAGGATTTCATAGTTAGATCTTATAAATAGAAAGTTTGGAATGCTTAATTATCTATTGACAGTTCTTCTAATAGTCTGGGGTCTTAAATGTGGTGGGCATAATAATTTCTACCAATATTAAAATGAAATATGCACACTATTTTATGATATATAAAGAGATTTCACGAATATTTTTGACTCTGACAATTTCCCTTTCATATGATTAAAAAAAAAAAGTCTTGCTATCCTGATAGAGTTTCTTTTTTACACTGATTTTAAAGACCTTAACTTCCACAAATAATATGCTCCTTCTGTGTGACAAAGATGAGATTTTTAGATATCAGAAATATTTGTAACTCCACCTGTACAGCTTCTTGAATTCCTATTTAACTGTCCGTTAGCTTTCTTGTCCTTTCTTTGAAATGCTTTTTCCAGAAATATTTGTTGGTTTCACTCGACAAGTTCCTACCTAACAGTATTATAAGTCATGGTTTCACTATTTTTAGAATCATCAACAAATATATGTTGGTCATTTTCCATGTGTAAGCTAGAGTACTTACTGTTAGGTTTGACCGAGCAATTGAATTGATAGCCCTCCCTCTGGAACTGGCTTTTCAGGTCATTTCACTATGGACATTCCCTTTGACCACATTTCACTTGTGGTGACCACATCCCATTATCTCTCCTCCGGGTATGCATAAAGTCTCCACCCAGAAAAAAGCCTGCCAAAAGTCCTTTAAAAGCCACTGGATGCTGGAGCCATCCAGGCTCAGCTATCTGGTGTGCATATGATCGAATAAATTCATAATTCCTCACCATTCTGGCCTCATGCGTTCCTCCTTTGGGGACCTAACACTTACTAGCTTAAATATGTTGATGGCCACCTGGCCAGCGTGGCTCAAAGGTTGAATGTTGACATATGAACCAGGAGGTCATGGGTTCAATTGTCAGGGCACCTGTTAGGGTTTCTGGCTAAGTCCCTAGTAGAGGGCAGGCAGAAGGCAGCTGTTCGATGTTTCTCTCTCTCTCTCTCTCTCTCTCTCTCTCTCTCTCTCTCTCTCTCTTTCTCTCTAAAAATCAACACAAAAATATTTATAAAAAATTCATAAGAGTTCACTTCACTCTTATCAACTGAGACCAGGAGAAAGTTTGTTATTGAAGGAGAAATAGTGGTACTCATACTTGGGTCAGAATTTGTGTTATGCTAATACAAAAGATGGTAAGTGTAGTGGTTTACAGTGTGTGCTTAGGAGCCTGATTTCAAAGTTCATATTCCCACCCTGACATTTGTATGCTGTGAGAATTTAGGCGGGTTACTTAATTTCTTTTTTTATGTAACTTCATCATTTGTAAAATAGAAGTGCTACTCTGTTTCCCCGAAAATAAGACAGTGTCTATATTAATTTTTGCTCCCAAAGATGCGCTAGATCTTATTTTCAGGGGATGTCTTATTTTTCCATGTGCTAGGTCTTATTTTCGGAGGATGTCTTATTTTCAGGGAAACACGGTACTAATGCTTTCCTCATAGAACTATTATGAGAATTATAGAAGCAAATAAAAATAAAGCACTTATAAAAGGGCTGGTACATAGAAAGAGCTTTATTATTGTCGTTTGCCGGGAACCAATTCCAGCATGTAATAATTACAAGAATTTCACCAAAAGGTTGGTGAAGCTTGGGCAGCTCAACAAGGGTGAGCCACATATGTAGTTTACCTGTATAAGTGCTAAATGGCACTTCCCCCCAAATCTGAATAGGATAATTGTTTGCTGCCAGACAGCTCAGGGCATTTATTGCCTCCTATTGGCCAAAACACCTGAACAGATGTAGGCTATTCCCCAAACTGACAATGCTTCTGTAACCTTACCCTTTGAAGTGTATATTTCCATCTTGCCTTAGGATAAATTGTGTTAAATAAATAGCATGGGTCCCTAGACAAGGAAGTAGTCTTCAGTTCCTTTAGCTGAAGATCCTCTAACCCTTCAAAATTATCTTTTGTCTTTGGACTCCTTCTCAAACCTACGCATCAGCCCCTTTCTCCAGATTGCTGAACCCCTTGTTAAGGCTGGGATAAGAACCCCAGCAGTTGTTATAATTCCCTATCTTAAAGTAGGACCCATGACAATAAAAAGAAGGAAAAGTGAAGATGGAGGTCTAACATGTTTACACAGTAAATGCTAAGGGCAATGTGAATTAAGGTTGCACTATGGGTCATTCATTACTTTAAAATAGGCTCTTAAAATTATATTTCTTTGCTCTGAGGGTAAACCACAAGAGAAGAAGGCACATAGATTCCATTGACCCCATCCCTCATGCCTCCATGGCGTGTCCAGGACAAATTTTGTGATTTATCATTAAATACACATTATTAGTTTAGTTGTAATAAAAGATTCTTTTAAAATATACTTTGGAAATCATGCAGAAGTTTTTTAAGAACCTAAAACCAGCCCTGGCCACTGTGGCTCTATTGGTTGGAGCGTCATTCTGTACATTGAAAGGTTTCTGTTTCCATTCCCCGTCAGGGCACATACCCAGATGGTGGTGGGTTTGATCCATGGTTGGGGTGCGTATTGTCCTCCATTGTCTCCCCCACCCCCAACCGCACCATCCCCTGCCAGCATGGAGCAGTTCTCTGAAATGTGCCTCTCCAGTGTCTTCTCTGCATTTCCTCTGCCCTCCCTTTGCTAAGGCCTTTATTATCTCTTACCTGAAACAGTGCAATGCTAGTAGCCTCTCCTAACTCGTCTCTCTACTCTTGGTGCTTCCACCCTCCGATCCTATTACGTATCCCATAGGCCTGCCTCCAAAGCATCAAGTTACCCATTGTCTACCAGGTTAAAGAACTGGACACCACCAATATTGCCCCACCCCACATTTCTTGTATATCTCTCACTACTTCCCTGTGCCATCCCTACATTACAGCCCAAAGAGTCATACTCAGTACCTTTTTTCAGTCACACACAGTACCTTTTTACCTCCCTGCATATAAGTCTTTGTTTAATATAGATATGCCTGTGCATTTAAAAAAATATATATATTTTATTGATTTTTTTCACAGAGAGGAAGAGAGAGGGATAGAGAGCTAGAAACATCGATGAGAGAGAAACATCAACCAGCTGCCTCCTGCACGCCCCCTACTGGGGACGTGCCCACAACCAATGTACATGCCCTTGACCGGAATCGAACCTGGGACCTTCCAGTCCGCAGACCGACGCTCTATCCACTGAGCCAAACCGGTTTTGGCATGCCTGTGCAATTTAATTGTTGAAATCTTAACTATCCTGTAAGGACCATTTCATATGCCACCTCATTTTCTGATTCCCTCAAACACACTTTATGTCTCCCTACTGTGAATACCCAAAATTTCCATGATATTCTGTGATTTGTGAAAATTTATTTAGAACAGGAATTGTTACCCATTCAATTTTTAAAAACTTGTATGTATTTTGAAACACAGACCCTAGAAAATACTACCTATTCACACAGTGGGAGTTTGTTTTGTTTTTGTTTTTTTTCATTGCTTTTTAAAGAGGGTGAAGGGAGAGATGGAAGGGGGTGGGGAGAGAGAGAGAAAGAAATATTGATGTGAGAGAAACATGCCTATTGATTCCCTTCCAAATGAGACCCAACCAGGGCAGGGGATCCAACCTGCAAACTCAGGTACCTTGCCTGGGAATTGAACCCATGACCCTTTGGTGGGTGGGCTGGCACTCTAACCATTGTGCAACACCAGCAAGGGCCACAGTGGAAGTTTTAATAAACCATTATCCTGTTAAATTCTCATAATCCTTGTAAAATAGATATTATATCCTTTTACAAAGATAAATGGTTAAGCAACTTGCTGCAGATCACATAGATAATAATTAAAAAAGCGAGGATTTGAACTCAGATCTAAAACTTATGCTGGTTCTACTATACTCCACTGCTTCAGTGTGAGACCTTTATTCATATCTCTTGACTAGATCCTTTTGGAATGCCCATTATGTGAAATGCACCATAGTTGACACCGAGATAATAGCACCAGACATGAAACCTTTATGAACTTTACATCTCTTCACAGAATAGACGATCATTACATATTTATTGAATTGATTACAGTGAAAGGAATTTTCACAATGAATAAGACTGAGGTCAACTAACCAAAGATTGCAATATTCTTAGTCTTATCTAAAGGAAGAAGAAAGGGGGAAAAAGAGAAAGATCTGTAAGTACTAAGAGCCTATAAACTTTGTCATACTTTAAATGTTCCTAGAAGTCTAAAGGGCCAGATGTCTCAGAATTACAGATTATAAAATACTAATATAAATTCAAATAAAGATTATAAAGGTGTTTCCACAAAGGCTTTAGACCAAGATTTGGAAACTTTTATTCCTAAACATTGATGAATTGAGAAACTCCAATAAGCATATAGATTTAAAAGCAAGCAATAAAGAAACTCTGTCTGGTTTTATGTTTTGTTTTTAATTTCAGGAAGAGGAACGGATGGGGGGAGGAGAGAGAGAGAGAGAAATTGAGAGACCAGTCAATGACTGGTGTCATTTACACTAATGGGCAAGACACAGTCAGGTAGGTGTTGGTTTAGGATATTAGTCAGCATGAGGTTTGGTTGCACCTCCCTGCCACCTTCCCCTTTTTATATTCCCCTTTTCAGGGCCACCTCCCTTCCCCTCCATCTCCCTCCTCTAAGTAATGGAGCTCTATATCCTCCACCTGCATCTAAAGCTCCACACTCCGCTCCTCGCAGTGCTCTCCCTGCCAAGGCCGGGGTGACACAGGTCAGCTCCAGGGTCGGGTGGTAGAATACTCACTCCACCCGTCTTCGCCGTGGCAGCTTCGAGGTTTGCGCCCCCACGGCCCTTCGACCAATGGGCAAGTCCCAGCGCTGGAACTCGGCTCGCTATTGGTTGGCCGAGCCATGGTGAGAGATGGTGCGGTGCCCGTTCCCACCAAGGATGAGAGCTGTGGGCGGTTGTTAAGGCGACCGTTCGTGACGCAGCGCCACCCGGCCGAGCAGCCCCCCGGTGATTGGCTAGGCGATCGGACGATCCCTCCTCATTGGCCGCAGGCTCGGCCGGCTCGGAGCGTGCGTAAGCTGAAGGTTCCTTCCGCCCTCCGTCTCCGTTGAGTGGAGACAGGCGGAGCGCCGGCCGGCCGCGGGGTTCGGTGACCTCCAGTGAGATCAGGAGGTGAGGCGGCGGGGGCCGCGAAGGGGAATCGGGGCGGCGGGGAGCGGGGCCGCCGTGGCCGGGGGTGGCTTTCGGGGCCCGTGGGTGGCCGTTTCCGAGCCCCGCTAGGCCTTGGGAAGGGGCCGGCGGCATCTCCGGCGGACCAGACGGCGCTGCGGGGGAGGCTTGGCTGGGGTGGGAGCCCTTGTCCCCCGCGGACTTGGAGGAGACGTCCTTGAGGCGCGGCCGATGGCGGCCCCGACACCTGTGCCGGGGGGAGCCCGGGGGCCAGGCTGGGCCTGAGCGGAGGGGCGGCGGGGCGGACCTGCGTCTGCCGGCCCTGTTCGATCGGGGCGGTGCTGGCTGCGCTGTCTCGATCGTGGAGGAGAAAGCGTGCCAGGGCGGTGACCTTAAAGGCCCCCCGATTGGAGGGATGTTGGGGGGCTGGGGACCGGCCCGGCCCGCAGCTCGCGGCGTGAGCGCTGGAAGGTCCATCCGGTGCCGGCGTCCACGCCCCGGCGGTGCTGTTCGTCAGCACCTTCTTCCTAAGGGTTGTGGCCGATCCTAAAGGATGCACCTTCCTTAGGGATGTGGCCGATCCTAAAGGATGCCACTCACTCAGCGGTGAGAAAGCTGTGGGTCTGCACACAGGTGTTCGGTTATGGCCGGGAGAACCGGGCTCAGGATGCGGCACCCAATGTCAGGAGTCAGCCAAGGACTTACAGGATTCTTCTTTTTTCATTTCATTTTCACTTTTATTTATTTGTAAGGGGTGTAGACTCCTTGTGGCCCATGTCCTTTAGTCCAAACCTTTAGGTGTTGCGGAATTGGCTTTAGTTAGGGGACAAAACACCTATTTTGGAGGTTCAAATATCGATCAGTCAGATCTCTGCGGTGGGAGAAGGTTGATGTGTACTCCATCTTACACGGCGTATTGGCATATCCCAGGGCTTGAGGACATGCTTTCTTAGGTTTGGTGATGAAAAGTTATGGGAAACATTGTTTCCAGGCCATGCTAAGTAGTCGTGCATATTGTGAGCATCTCACGATTGTAGAAAATGTTTTTTTTGTTGTTGTTGTTGTTTTTTTGGCTCGTGAATGTATTTTTCACTCCATGCAGGGAAAGACATTTTATGATTTAGACAGGCTATTTAGCAAAGGCCTGGCGTGTACACTGGGGATGCATAGATTGGATTTCAAGGACCTGCCTGGTTGTAATGTCTTTTCAAAATTTATGGTAAACTTGCCAGTGAGGAAGAATGGGAACTAGTAACGTGAAGGTTTAAAAAAAATTGTGCAAAGATCGCCGAAACTGGATTGGCTCAGTGGTAGAACGTCGGTCTGCGGACTGAAGGGTCCCAGGTTCGATTTCGTTCAAGGGCATGTGCATTGGTTGGGGGCATACCCGGGAAGGGGGTGTGCAGGAGGCAGCTGGTTGATGATTCTCTTTCATCGACGTTTCTAGCTCTCTGTCTCTCTCCTTTCCTCTCTGTAAAAAAAATCAATAAAATATATGTGGATGTGTGTGCTCTTTTTTTATTGTATGATCCAGTTTATAGTCCATGGATAATCAGATATACAGGAAAGGAAAACAAAAGTAGGTTTACTGTTGTTCCTATGGAAAAATAACACAATAATTAGTAAAAATATAAGAATAAGCTGTTTCACACATTTACAACTGTAAATCTGCTTTTGCCCCACCCTGCATATCGATAATCCTTTTAGGTTGATCCATATGAAATTGTTGATACTTGAAATTTGACTTTTTTTACGTACAAAAATAGCAGTTTCATATAGTTTCACTTAATACTTAGTCAAACTCTGGAGCTCTAGCTTTATAAGTGAACAAAGAAAGATGTGACTTACCAGCAGGTAGCATATACTAGAATTAAGTGTAGAGTTCATGCTTCTTGATTTCCAGCAGGAAATTATTTTTTCCCTAGGAGACTAGGTTGAATGCTAGATCCTGTTGGAACTAAAAATGTCTGATAAGACGACAAAGTATTTACCTTCAAAGGAACCACGTACATAGCAATTAAAAATTTGAGAGCAGTGTAAGCTAGTATAATCAAACTCTGGAATGTGGAGTGCTGAGGGGGAGGAAGGAATTAGGGCAGGATGCCAAAGCATCCTTTTCTGCAATTGGCCATGGTAGGTGGTTTCTGTAGCATACTGGAGAGGAGCTGCAGGATTCCATTGAATTTAAATTCTGCATGCTTTCGAAAAACCTTGTGAAATGTTTGTATCTCACTTCAGTCCGAATAAGCAAGGCATACATTGCCTTTTTTACTTGATTTTTAAAGTAAATTTTATTTTTATTGCAGCATGGCATAAATACTGCCTATTGACTTTGCATGAGCCGACCTGTAGCCTGCTGGTGCCACTTGCAACTGCTGATGAAGGTGGAGATTGGATTCCATGGCATTTAAAGGCTTTGCATAATCTCAGAGAAATGGGGAGGGTGCTCATGAGAAATGAGTTTGCAGTTACGGTTACTTTTGACACACCTTTGTGTATTCCATTACTCAGTTTGTATTTCCAAATAGGTCAGGTTCTTTGTGGTGGGGTATGGTTTAAGGGATCATGTGTAAGTCTTTTCCTGAATGTTGCAAAGATGACTTTATACCCAGGAAAGAAATGTCACAGAATTGACAGTGCTACCATGAAATCTTTTTGAGGGAAAATATAATGTGCTGAATATATAATTATAGGTTAATAATGCTAAACTGATTTGTGATCAAATTGGGGTGCCTTCCTGCTAGTAGCTCAGATTTTAATTCAACTAAATTAACCTTTTAATAGTGAAGGATATGTTGAGTTGATAGGGATTTACTTAAATTGAGGGTTTTGGGTGAGGAAGAGTTACAAATCATTTCAACCTAGTTTTGACTCACCTTGATTTTTTAGATTGGTTTGCAGGTGTGTTTTTGTTTTGTTTTGTTTTGTTTTTTAATATAAGAAAGAAGTTATGTGATGGAGGACCATCATGAAAAAGTAAATCTCTTGTGAGACTTTTGGTTGTAATGAAGTAGGGTTCAAATCAAAGATATGGATTAATAATCTCCAATACTTTAAGGCCAGTTCCTTGCTAATTTAATAGAAAGTATTTATGTTATTGTTCATAACATAACATAAAATGTAGCCTCATTCCCTACCTCATCTCCCTGTAATATATTCCTTGAATACTCTGCATTCAACTTTTGACTGGGGGCCAAGAATGGTGGAGGATTATATTCAGATCTTGGTGACTTAAAAAAATTAATCTTTATGTCTCAAGATGTATCAATAAAATATATGCTGCTGTAGTATAAAAATTTATTTTTAATTAAGCAGATATTTGTTGAGCAACTGCTATATATAAGTATAAGTGCTAAGGATAAAATGAATTAAGACAGAAGAGAAGGTTGAAAAACATGAATAAACACAGGCAGATGCATGACACATTTATATATTTTAGTGACTGCCAGCTTTTTAAAATGGAGACCCACAGTACAAAATACATGTAATGTTAGAAGCCAGTACACATAGTCATGTATGTATAGTTTCATGAAACAGAGTTTCAAGTAGTAATGCCTACTCATATTATATTTCTTACCCACAGCTATTTTTTTCTATTTTATTTAATTTAATTAAAATATATGTTTTTTTCTGATTCAAAATTGGTTTCATAATTTAATTGACTTGTACTTTGAAAACCATGTATGGTTGCTATGTAAAGAATATAGAGGAATGCAGTGAGAGATGTTTGCTTTGCTTTCTTTAGATAGATTTGGTCCCTTTATATATATGAATGCTTTCTTTACCTTAATTTTTTTGCCTTTTTATTTCCTGTCTTCAATCAATAAATAATTTTCTGTGAGATTCATTTGATATTTGCTAGTGTCAATCAGCTTGTATTTTACATCTTAATTTTAATGGTTTTTTATGAGTAGTTAATATTCTGTTATAGCATTAATTTTAGAGTAAGAAGTAAGACTTGTAAGTTCCTATATTAGAGTTCAATGATTATGTTAGTGTTTTTTTTTGTTTTTTTTTTAAATCAGAATATCTAAATTGTTATTATTTAGCCAGCAAACATGGGGAAGTTGAGTTGTGGAAGGGGTAGATTAAAATTACCGATATGTTCTGGGGGGAATGTTTGAACGATATAAACACACACTTCGGTTGGCCATCCTCTTCTTTCAGTAATGTAGCGTTTTGATTAGCGATAAAAGTTTGGTTTGGAAAAAGACTTTCTCTGGTAATGAACACATTAGGAAGCTAAGCATCATTTGGCTAGTGACATTATGCTATATGTTGGATGGAATGTTAAAATATAATGGCCCCTTCCTTGAGGGGTTTTAAACTAAGATAATTTACAGGATACTCAAGGAGTAGATTCTTTAGTATTTTTACCTTTTGCATAACCAGGATGTGGAGAATGAAGAGTGTGCTTACATGCATTTTACATAATTAGAAAATAAGTATGAATAGTTGTTTCTCACTTTTGTTTTCTGCTTTATTGCTCTCTTCCTGGGCTCAGATAATATCAAGGGCTGAGATATTTATTTGTTTTTATCTTAAATGCCTGAATTCATACAATTGTAAGAAAAAGCTGTTCTTTAGTTGGTTGCTAGTGAATAATAGAGGATACAAGTGTTGCGAGTAAAGAAGTACTAATAACAGTCACCTATTTTGATTTTTTTAACTATTTTCCAAAATTATAAGGAGCACTATCAAATAGTGTTATTCAAATGTACAAGATACTGTGCATACAATAGCATGATTTATAACATTTTCCCCCCCTAGAAATACAGCCAGCTGTATACTAATTATTCATACTTGCATTTCCTTTCAGGATCAAGTATTCTGTAGCCACAATGTTGTCAAGACTCTTCCGAATGCATGGCCTCTTTGTGGCCTCCCATCCCTGGGAAGTCATAGTGGGGACAGTGACACTGACTATCTGTATGATGTCCATGAACATGTTTACCGGCAACGATAAGATCTGTGGTTGGAATTATGAGTGTCCAAAGTTTGAAGAGGTTTGTGAAATTAATTCAATATTGGTTCAAGAAAATTACACTTTTAACTTCTAAAGAGTATCTTATCTTCTTTTAGAGACCATACAATCAAAAAAGTCAAGTAAAATATCTTTGTATTTATGAACTTACGGTAACTTCAAATTTTCATTTACTAATGTAGTATGAAAATGTACTAGAAACACTCTTCTTTTGCCTTTCTCTGCACAAGTGAGTGTGATTGACTCTACTTGCGAAATATAGCTTTTATAACTGACCAACAGTGAGTGTTTGGCTTTAACAGTAGATTGCTATTTAAAAATTGGATTTAATTAAAAATATTTTTATTGATTTCAGAGAGGAAAGAAGAGAGAGAAAGATAGAAACAATGATGAAAGAAAATCATTTATTGGCTGCCTTCTGCATGCCTCCTACTGGGGATCCAGCTCACAGCCTGGGACCCTTCTGTCCGCAGGCCTATGCTCTATCCACTGAGCCAAACCAGTTGGGGCAAATTTAATTTTTGACTTGTATATTTAATATTTTTATTTGACTTGTACTGTGCCTACACTTATATTATCATAATATGTAAATGAATGATATTTTATCTTAATATATAAACGAATGATGCATACAAAATAAAAATTCTTATTTTTGATTGCTTATTTTAAAAGCTATAGCTATTATGATTATTTTTTTGTCTCTCCCAATAGGATGTTTTGAGCAGTGACATTATAATCCTCACAATAACACGATGCATAGCAATCCTGTATATTTACTTCCAGTTTCAGAATTTACGTCAACTTGGATCAAAATATATTTTGGGTAATCATTTTATACATTTAACTTCTTTGTGTGCCATCAGATTTTTTTACTTGCTGTGGAAATACGCCTGGTTGTTCAAATCATGTGTATGGAAATGTGTGTATTGCTTAATGTGTGCTGCATGCATTTAATAGTTTACTTTTTATTGGGAGTTAGACATTCTAGTATTTAAGACCTTAATCTGGAGAAAAATAATAATTCTTTTAGAATATTGATAAGTCTGTATGTTTTTCTTGTGTGTAATAAAAGATGAAATTTTTCAGTTTGTTGAATTTTGTCATTTTAGGTATTGCTGGCCTCTTCACAATTTTCTCAAGTTTTGTATTCAGTACAGTTGTCATTCATTTCTTAGATAAAGAATTGACAGGCTTGAAGTAAGTATTTAAAGCATAAATATGCTTTTTTGAAAATATTTTATATATTTCATATTTTTTCAAAATATAGTAAGAACTTCTAAAGTTGTAATATATAAATTTTCAGAAGTTTTAGAAAATACAAGGAAAGTTTACATGCAGTCTTTTAGCTATTTTTAAAACTTGTTAACATTTTGGTATATATCCTTTGCCACTTTTTTTAATACTTAAAACTTCTGAGGTCATCTATAATAATAAAAGTGTAATATGCTAATTAGACTGGACAGCCAAATGACCTTCTGAATGAATCCAGGACTGCCAGGGCTCAGGCAAGCCATAGTGGCTGCGAGGGCCAAGCCCCTTGCACGAATTTCATGCATCGGGCCTCTAGTACTATATATACTGCTTTATAACTTAATGCCTACTAAATAGTTTATCAACATCTTTGCATGTTCTTAATACTAAACTAAATTATTTGTAGTGACTGTCTAGTGTTTCTCTGTATAAATACATTAAGTAAATACATTTACTTAACCCTGTATGGCTGGATTATTAGGTTATTTAATTTTTTTCATTAATAAAAACACCGTTGAATGTCTTTGAAGCTCAATTTTTGTTAGCTTCATGGTCATTTTCTTAGGATACATTCTTAGGAATGCAATAGTGGCTGTGTAAGTTTTAAGTACAATTGAGTGCTATCTTTTGCAAATTTACTCTCCAGTAAGGTTTAGTTTATCCTCCCACAAGTAATGATAAATGAAAGAAAATTATATTCCCCCCCCCCCCCCCAAATGCTAAATGAAGGTGACATTGTTTACTAAGGATGATATTTGGTATAAAATTAGTAAAAGGTATTTCTGTATAAATATATTTACACTTTTAACAAATGTTTTGAATTACTAAAATGTTTAGTTTTGTCAAAGGAAAAGTTTTGTTTTAGAAAGAATTTTTTAAGCCATATTTTTTCTTCTATTAAATGAACCTTGTTATCTGGGTTTGTTTTTTCCAGTGAAGCTTTGCCCTTTTTCCTACTTTTGATTGACCTATCCAGAGCAAGTGCACTAGCAAAGTTTGCCCTCAGTTCCAACTCACAGGTAAGTATTATTTATAAGACACAAATGTTAATAGTATTCTTTTTTTTTTCTTTTTTTTTTTAGTTTGTTTACAGTAATTGGAAGGATTTTACATTAAATAGTGGATTGCTAATCAATTAACAGTGGAAGGGTTAATAGAGTTGAATGGAGTTCAAGATTTAGGAATTATCTACAATTGTAAATTTATCAAGTCCTAAGATTGGTCTTCTTAAGTGCCCTAAGAATGGTCCCATTTATCAAACAACTCAATTATAATTCCGTAGCTTCTAGAATTTGGAATCGTCCCCATTTTCCTTTTTGAAGGTTTCAGAAATTAAAGTTATATTTGGACTTTTGGATAAGTAAGAGTACCTACCTAATAAAACACACAGGATAGGACTATGGAAGACAGACTCAGAGTAGATTTATTTCTAAACCTTTAAAAAAAAAAAAAAGAAATATATATATATATATATATATATATATATATATATATATATATTGCAACTCAGAACTTCTGTCAATGGTAGCCAAAAAAATTGATTTTTTTTTTACAGAGAGAAAGGGAGAGAAATAAATAGAAACATCAGCTGCCTTCTGTACACTCCCTACTGGGGATTTGCCCACAAAAGAGGTACATGCCCTTAACTGGAATTGAACCTGGGACTCTTCAGTCCTCAGAATGACTATTCACTGAGCCAAACTGCTGGTTAGGGCTTATTTCTAGTTTTGAAAAATAGCATTATTTCCTATCTGAAGTTTTCTCTTGGTGTTCATTAGTTACTTTAAAGAATCTAACATTTTAACATTCTTTTATTAGAGTATCTGAGTATAAAATAGCATGTACTAAAAAAAAAAAAAAAAAAAAAAAAAAAAGCAGGTATTTCTGCCTTGATTTTGTAATTTGAGGAATAGTTATGATCATTTGAACAAGGATATGATTTAGGTTTTATAACTAACATGGTCTCCAAAATTTTGCAACTCAGAACTTCTGTCAATGGTAGCCAAAATATAAAATGTTATAAAATTTAATTATGTGAGATTTAAATGGCAGGATTAATGCACCGCTTCTCAGGAAACTACTAGAAATATCTTGTTCAGTGGAAAAGGAAAGCAGGGCACTATATATGTTTTTTGTTTGTTTTTAGTCCACTGTATTATTAGTGTATTTTGCATTTAGAGTGCCTATTAGTTGTATCATATTGTATATTTTCAGTGGAAGCCCTAGCATGCTCTCTAATATTTTTTTAAGTTATTTTGTGTCTTACCCTAATTGATATGTTTTTGGTCTTTGTTGTAGGATGAAGTAAGGGAAAATATTGCTCGTGGAATGGCAATTTTAGGCCCCACGTTCACCCTTGATGCTCTTGTAGAATGTCTTGTGATTGGAGTTGGTACCATGTCAGGTTTGTAAGCAATTTTTAATATAGTTTGAAATAAGTTTTTAATAAAGGGGAGAAAGAACATCTTATATTGCATTGGGTTATTCTTAAATTCTGACTTTTAAAAGTCTGATATCACTCTTAAGAATTTTTGATTGTATGAATATGTGGGTATATTTGACCTTTGTTAGTTTTAAAAATATATTTTATTGATTTTTTACAGAGAGGAAGGGAGAAAGATAGAGAGCTAGAAACGTCGATGAGAGAGAAACATCACCAGCTGCCTCCTGCACACCCCCTACCGGGGATGTGCCCGCAACCAATGTACATGCCCTTGACCGGAATCGAACCTGGGACCTTTCAGTCCCCAGACCGACGCTCTACCACTGAGCCAAACCAGTTTCGGCAACCTTTGTTAGTTTTAATATAAACTTAGCAGGTTACTGATTTATTTTTCACTCTTGCCATCTATTTCAGTGCACCTTCCTTTCGATGACTTTGTCTATGGTGCTTTTGTTCTTTGTTTTGCTTGTATTGGAAGGCTTTTCTGAAAGCGCCTTCCAGACCCTGCTGTAGCTTATACTAAATTATGTTTTATTGTCTTATAGAGATAGTACCAGAGTCAGGAGTTGTTGGCCCTGACCAGGTGGCTCAGTTGGTTAGAGCATCTTCCTGATATGCCAAGGTGTATGGGTTTGGTCTCCAGTCAGGCCACATACAAGAAGCAACCAATGAATATATAAACAAGTGGAACAACAATTTGATGTTTCTTTCTCCCTTCGTTTCTCTCTAAAATCAATCAATAAATTAAAAATATTTTTTTTAAGTCAGGAGTTGGATAGAGGCAAGTCAGTCTCCTAATAGGATGGTAAGAAGATTTAGTCAGACAGTATGTAGTATATCTCAGTTGGAGAGGGGAGAATTAGATGTTAAATATCAAACAGGACTCCATTATAAAGGACAAAAATTATGGTCTGGCTTGAAATTTTGCCAGACTGAATATATCATGCTATTGTGGAGTTTTTCTAAATCAATAAATAATTTGCTCATGTAGGCCACATGTAGTTAACTCCTGTTATCATATATTTCCTAATAACTTAGTGCCCTTATTAAGGGGCTTCATTCTTTCTGAAATAAATTATCTAATTTGTTTTTTGTTAATCCTCACCTGAGGATATTTTTTCCCATTGCTTTTCAGAGCGAAGCGGGAGGGAGGAGAAAGAGAGAGGGAGAGAGCATTGATGTAAGAGAGACACATCCATCTGTTGCCTCATAACCTGACCAGAGCTAGGGAGAAGCCCAGGTACCAGCCCTTGACCAGAAATTGACCCCCTGACCCTTTCGTGCATAGTCTGAGGCTCCAGCCATCGAGCCACACCAGCCAGGGCAAATTAAGTTTTGAGAATAGTTGTTATTAGTTGAGGTAAAAAAAAAAAAAAAAAAAAAAAATATATATATATATATATATATATATATATATATATATATAAGTTTTTTTATTTTAAGAAAAATTATTTTAAATATCACGTTACATGCAATAAACCTGGATATTTCAAGAAAAACAAACTTAAAAATGTTATATGCAATAAATATTAGTATCTCAAGAAAAACAATTTTAAATATGTTATATGCAGTAAACACCAATTATTAAAGAAACATGATTTTACATATAATATTACATGCAATAAACATTAATATTTCAAGAATAAAGGATTTTAAGTATAATAATATTACCAAAACTGTACTAACATAATATGATATCACAAAAGTTGTAGGAAATATTAAAGATCTGCAAATAACAGGATTCTATTAATCATTTGAAACTTATATGGAAAGCAGTGGAAACTGATATGGAAAGTATAGTCATGAGTTTTGTTACAGTACGTCAGAGATGTGAACAAAAGAAGTAATTAGATTTATAGTTGGAGAAGCCAGTCAGGAGACATTTATAGCTCTACAAATCTATACTAATACAAAGGTAATATGCTAATTAGACCGGGAGACCTTCTGGACATCCTTCTGGACAAAGCCATGGTGGCGGGGCCAAGGCAGAGGTGGTTAGGGGTGATCAGGCCAGGAGGCGAGGGCAGTTGGGGGTGATCAGGCTGGCAGGGGAGGCAGTTGGGGGCGAGCAGGCAGGCAGGGGGGCAGTTCGGGGCAAGCAGGCTGGCAGGAGGGGCAATTGGGGGCAAGCAGGCTGGCAGGAGGGGCAATTGGGGGTGATCAGGTCGGTAGAGGGGGCGTTTAGGGGTGAGAAGGCTGGTAGGTATAGTGTTTAGGGGCAATCAGGCAGGCGAGTGGTTGAGAGCCAGCAGTCCTGAATTGTAGAGAGATGTCCAACTGTCCATTTAGATTGGGCTTAAACAGGCAGTCAGACATCCCTCGAGGGGTCCCAGATTTGAGAGGTTGCAAACTGAGCTGTGGGACACACACACACACACACCCTGCATGAATTTCGTGCACCAGGCCTTGTTTTCATATATTTGTCTAACTATGGGAAGAGTCCTTGTGATGTATACAGCATCAGAAATGCACATACTTCATTAATTGTACATTTAACTTTTCTCTTTTCAGGGGTACGCCAACTTGAAATTATGTGCTGTTTTGGCTGCATGTCAGTTCTTGCCAACTACTTCGTGTTCATGACTTTCTTTCCAGCTTGTGTTTCCTTGGTTTTAGAGGTAATTGTATTGACATTAATAGACGAGTAATACTTCTCATTATATCACTTCACCTAAATAAAATTAATACCTTCTAATGTAACACTGATTTACTTTGTAGCTTTCTCGGGAAAGCCGCGAGGGTCGTCCAATTTGGCAGCTCAGCCATTTTGCCCGAGTTTTAGAAGAAGAAGAAAATAAACCGAATCCTGTTACTCAGAGGGTTAAGATGATTATGGTAATTACATAACTTTCTTCTCCCTTTATTATCTTCAGCTTTTCAATTTTTAAAAAATTTTTCTTCTTTTGTTATCCTGTAATTTTTGGATTTCACTGATTTTCCTCTTCCCTTTTCTTGTTTCTCATTTCTTAGAGGCTCCTGATCTTTCTTAGTGTCTCTCCCCTAAACAGATTTTTTCAAGTTCTCCACTTATCTCTCACTGAAAACCTGTTCTTTGGGATGTGTTCAGTAGTTCAGTGAGGCCAATACTTTAGTCACATAGCAAGCTTGGGGATTTTCGTTTCTGTATGGGGAGGCCAAGGAAGATAGTATATCTTGTTATTCAGTTGCTAAGGATGAGAAGCTTAGGTTTTATTGATATGAAGAAGGTACATAATTTTTAAAAAACTTTATTTCAGTCTCTAGGCTTGGTTCTTGTTCATGCTCACAGTCGCTGGATAGCTGATCCTTCTCCTCAAAACAGTACGGCAGAAAATTCTAAGGTTTCCTTAGGACTGGATGAAAATGTGTCCAAGAGAATTGAACCAAGTGTTTCCCTCTGGCAGTTTTATCTCTCCAAGTAAGTTACCTGGGACCTACTTTGTTGTATATTAATCATGGTACTCTGTGCTACTGTCAGTTTAGGTTAGGCCTTTATATTCTTGAGTAATTTAATTTGCTTTCTTTTATTTAGAATGATCAGCATGGATATTGAACAAGTTATTACCCTAAGTTTAGCTCTCCTTCTGGCTGTCAAGTACATCTTCTTTGAACAAGCAGAGACAGAATCTACACTTTCATTGAAAAACCCCATCACATCTCCTGTAGTGACCCAAAAGAAAGTCGCAGATGATTGCTGTAGACGTGACCCTGTAGTGGTCAGAAATAACCAGAAATGCCATGCGGTGCAGGAGGAGACAAAGATAAACAAAGAAAGAAAAGGTAATTTCTTAGTCTCTTCATTTTCCACTCTTAAAATGCTGATTTGTCAAGAAGTTGAGTCAGTTTTAAAACTTAACGTTCGGTATTGTGAAATGTCTTTTGATCTCTTGAACAGTTGAGGTCATAAAACCCTTAGTGGCAGAAACTGACACCTCAAACAGAGCTACATTTGTGGTTGGTAATTCCTCCTTGCTCGATACTTCCCCGGAACTAAGGACACAGGAACCTGAAATCGAACTTCCTAAGGAGCCTCGGCCTAATGAAGAATGTCTACAGATACTTGGGAATGCAGAGGTGAGGAAAAGAAAATAAACTCAAAGCTTGGTATCTTCCTTAAGAAAAGGAGTTTTTATAGAGAAGAAAGTTATAGCAACTACTTACTAAGTTCTGGGCACTCGTTGCATGGTTTACAGGTATTGGTCTTATTTATGGCCCACAACCTGTGGGACTGGTGGAATTATCCCCATTTTTTAGATGAGCAGCTGAGGCCTTAGGAGGTTTAAGTATTCCCCAAAAGTAATTCATCTAGGAAATGTTAAAACTAGGTTCATGGGTTCAAGATTTACTGGCCTAAGAGTCAGCTCAGCGGTCTTTCTATTTTATTACTGCTGATTATAGAGATTAGCAACTATTGTACTCTCGTATGTGTGGTGAGACCCAGAAAAGGTTTAACATAGAAAATGAGCCTCAAAAATAGAAGAAAGCTTTTTGTTTTTAAAGTAAGCTTGTTGCTCATGAGGAAGTTTATTTTCCTTTCTGAGATTTTAACATGGTTCCCACCCACATGACCATATGAGTCCACTCATGCTTTAGTGGGATATTGTGTTCTAGCCATACTTGCTTCATCTGGTTCATTAATTTATGTACATGAGAGTGAGAATAGAGTTGTGCTTGTTTTCTTTACCACTTTCTTTCCCTCATTCCTATTAACATGCATACCAATATCTCAGCTGTCTTCTCCTGTATGTAGGGTTAACAAACCTATAGGGTGTCAGATTTTTTAAATTATGGATATTTTCCCTGTGGACCTTCCTTGCTAAATTTAGTGTTTTGGTCTTACATTTGTTTAATTGTCACATTTTTAAGAAGAATTTTCTTTCATTTTGATAATCTTATTTGTTCCTCAATGATCATCTTTAGAATTCCAGACCTTTAGGTTCTCCTCTTGTGTGTTAGTTCTATGAGAGTATTATTTGTATTAAATGGTTTATTTGGTATGAATAATATGAAGTGCAGTTCTTCAAAATCTTTTGTCATCACTATCCCTTAATTCTCTCCCGTTTTTATTTTTTCATTTCTTTAGAAAGGTGCAAAATTCCTTACTGATGCTGAGATCATTCAGTTAATCAATGCTAAGCATATCCCAGCTTACAAATTGGAAACTCTGATGGAAAACCATGAACGAGGTGTATCTATTCGCCGACAGTTGCTTTCCAAAAAACTTCCAGAGCCTTCTTCTCTCCAGTATCTACCTTACAGGGACTATAATTACTCCTTGGTATGTTGATTTGAGAAGGTTTGCTTTGTAATTATTTAGTTTTATAACTTTGGTCTTTAGCTTTTTAGTATGTGTGTGTATATATACATATATACATATATACATATATACATATATATATATATATATATATATATATATATATATATATATAAAATCTTTATTGATTTCAGAGAGGAGGGGAGAGGGAAAGAGAGATAGAAACATCGATGATGAGAGAGAATCATTGATTGGCTGCCTCTTTTAGCCCCCTACTGGGGATCAAGCCTACAACCCAGGCATGTGCCCTTGCCCGGAATTGAACCTAAAACCCATCAGTCTGCAAACTGACGCTTTTTCCACTGAACCAAACCAGTTAGGGCTAATTTTGTTCTTGACCGGTCTTTTATATGTTCATAGTTTTTATAAAATATATATATATATATTTTGTAATAGCAAAGATGGAGGTTTATTGAAGAACAAGTACAGACTCCCACATGGGGAGAAGGAAAGAGTCCCACAGAACATACTCCCAAGTAGAAAGGGTCCCCAATATTTTATTTTTTAAGTAATTTTACTATAATTTTGTATTCTGCTTATAATATAGGTCATAGAAATTGAAAATATCCTTCCTGTTTTATAGTCATTATTCAAATATTTTAGTATCTTAAAGACTTTTTAAAGAGTAAATAAAATTTTGTTGAAAAATTCACTAAAGGGTTAAGTGAAGAAAGTTAATACAACAAGAGTGTTATATTTGCAATACTGATTTTCACTAGGTGTCTAACTTTACCTTTTAGGTGATGGGCGCTTGTTGTGAGAATGTTATTGGATATATGCCCATCCCCGTTGGGGTGGCGGGACCTCTGTGCTTGGATGGAAAAGAATTTCAGGTTCCGATGGCAACAACAGAAGGCTGTCTTGTGGCCAGCACTAATAGAGGCTGCAGAGCAATAGGCGTAAGTTTGCATTTATATACTTGCCTGTTTTAGGGTACACTCTAGGCCAGGTGATGGGAAGAGATTGGGGAAAACCAGGGACACCTTTTGGGATAAGCAGAAGTGTTTTCAGAATTAATATGTGTTTCTGTGACTCCGCATAGCTTGGTGGGGGTGCCAGCAGCCGAATCCTTGCAGATGGGATGACGCGTGGCCCAGTGGTGCGTCTTCCTCGTGCTTCTGACTCTGCAGAAGTGAAGGCCTGGCTTGAGACACCTGAAGGGTTCACAGTGATGAAGGAAGCATTCGACAGCACCAGCAGGTGCGGGGTGTGTGTGTGTGTGTGTTGTGTGTGTGTGTGTGTGTGTATGTATGTAAGTTCATTTCTCTTTATTTCAGAACCAGTGCCATCTTCTTTGATCACTAAACATTATTGTTAGCATATTGCCAGCTTAAAATGATCTAAAATCTCTACCTTAAATTAATTCAACATTAATAATATTAATGTTTAGTTTGGGGTAGAGAAGCAGAATGTTAATCCAAATGAATACCTCCATAGAGGTAACTTAGAAAACTATAGTGTGAGCTGGTGTTTGTGTGTTGATTTTGTAACACACACTTTGATCAGACCGTTACTTTGTCCTAGAAGAGCTTTTTTTTTTTTTTTAAATATATTTTATTGATTTTGTACAGAGAGGAAGGGAGAGAGATAGAGAGTTAGAAACATTGATGAGAGAGAGTCATCGATCAGCCACCTCTATGCCCGCAACCAAGGTACATGCCCTTGACCGGAATCCAACCCGGGACCTTTCAGTCCCCAAGCCAACGCTCTATCCATTGAGCCAAACCGGTTTCGGCCTAGAAGAGCTTTGACCTAGCCTTGCTCTAGGGCAACATTGCCTGAGAAAATGATTATGGAAGCAGGATAGAAGTAAATATTAGTATAGTAGATTTTCTTTGAATACAGAAAATTAAATTTATAATGAAGCATAAATGATACAATGATAACCTTGCTATAGTTCAAGCTTATATGCTTGTTTTTGTTTGGACTTTTAAAGTTTATGATGAAATGATTATCTATAGCCCTACCTTCTTGCAGCATATAAGAATGAGTTGATATAGTATCCTAATAAAATGTTTAAAGAAGAAAATGCAGTAATAAGTAATATCCATGGGGTTTATCTTACAAATAAAATGAACCAACAAAACTAGATTTTAAGATAACTTGCATCTTCTTAAAAAAAAATACTTGCTGCTTTTGTTGACAGGTTTGCACGTCTACAGAAACTTCATATGAGTGTGGCTGGGCGTAACCTTTACATTCGTTTCCAGTCCAGGTCAGGTGATGCCATGGGGATGAACATGATTTCAAAGGTGAGCATGGGTAGACCCGTACAGAACTTGCAGGAGTGTCCCAGCAAAAGGGAACTCGGAGAGAAGTGGGACCAGCCTCTATTTTATGCCCTCCTATACTTTGAATATTATACTACGTACATGTGCTACTTACTCAAAGAGTTAGTTGATTGACTGATTTTTATTGAAAAGACTGATTCATGTAACTCATTATATAAATCAGATATTTATTGACTGGTGGTGTTTGTATTTGATACATTTAATTTAGATTTGACATTATACACGTTCTGTCTATTCAGAGGGCGTGAGCAGTCTAGGAGTTAGCAATTTAAAACTTTGTCCTTGAAAGTTGACCTCTTCTGGAGACTAAGTCTTGTGTTTAAGAGGCCAATCTCATGTATATGGTCCATTTATTTTAATTATCTCCTTATAAGAAGCTTGTGTATGATTTACATTTTATTCTACTGGTATTTGTTATTTACCAGACACAAATGTAAAATGTTAAAGTCAGTTAAGCTAGTAAAATTTATTATTTGGTTTACCTATTTATATGGACTATTTGGAAAGAGAACGGATAGTGACTAAATGTATACCCTTTAAAAATTGCCAATAAATAGTATACAGAAGTTCCTAAAACAATTAAAAATATAATTACTATGATCTAGCAATTCCACTTCTGGGTATATATTCAAAATAATTCAAAGGAAGGTCTCAAAGAGATAATTGTACACCCTGGTGTATAGCAGCATTATTCACAATGGCCAAAGCGTCAGAGCAGCCCAAGTGTCCATTGATGGATGAATATATTATATAAACTAAATGTGGTGTGTATATGCAATGCAATATTATTCACCCCTAAAAAAAATAGGAAATTCTGACATGCTAAGTATGGATGAACTGTAAAGTTCCCTTGCTAATTGAAATAGTCTGGTTACAAAAAATAAGTACTGTATGCTTTCCATGTAGGAGATAGATTGGTAAAATTCATAAAGATAGAAAGTGGAATGGTGATTGCCAAGGGCTGAGGAGAAAGGAGAATGGAAGTTATTTAATGGGTACGGAGTTTCAGTTTTGTAAGATAAAGAGCATTCTGGAGATTGGTTGTACAACAATTGGATATTCTTAAAACTATTAAACTGTAAACTTGAAATTAGTTAAGGTAGTAAATTCTGTGTTATGTGTATTTTACCACAATTAAAAACCATTTTTTTAATTGCCCACAAGTATGTTTTAAGTTATTGAGGTGTGTGTTAACTGAATTAATTTCACTTAATTTGAAATCATTAGAAGTCTTACCTCTCCTTCCAGGTTTAGTAAATTGGGCTTTCAGGTACTAATTTAATAACCATAAGAAAGAATTTATTGAACATTGATCATGGGTTGTGTAACTTCCACCCCAGTGACATGAATATGAGTATTATATTCTCATTGAGTATTTCCTAATTATCAATCGTTATCAATCATTATAAAGAAGTTCGTTTTCATACCTAGAAAGAACCTAGGAGTCTATACCTGATTGAGAAATTACTTTTGTGCTCAGTTTTTTTTTATAGTTATTGTATTAGAAATTAAGATTATTATAGTTACTGTACTTAGTATCAGATACAAATAAAGCCTCTGATCTATAAATCACTGTACCCTTTAATGTAATTTTTTCTTTGTTTTGTTATTGTTATTAGGGTACAGAGAAAGCACTTGCGAAACTCCATGAGTATTTCCCTGAAATGCAGATCCTGGCAGTCAGTGGTAACTATTGTACTGACAAGAAGCCTGCTGCTATCAACTGGATAGAGGGGAGAGGAAAGTCTGTTGTTTGTGAAGCCGTCATTCCAGCCAAGGTTGTCAGAGAAGTGAGTGATTGGATAAAGTCTATTAGTTTAATCTTTAATTGGATTAAAAATTAGAGAAAGGAATGGTAACATTCTAAGTTTAATATATGGGGCTATGTTTTACGTTAAAGATGACTCTTTTATTATATCTTGCTCATCTGTCCATGTCATTCACAGGAGCTGGTACTCCTTTTTTTGAGGAAAGGGCTTAAATGGGGCCATGTCTAACCTGATGGAGGGGAAAAATAAATAAATAAATAAATAAATAAATAAATAAATAAATAAATAAATAAATAAATAAAATGAACTTCTGTAATAGTATGAACAATAAAGGTTTATAAAAAAAAAAAAGGAAAAAAAAACTTGTTCTCTGGAGGTACAGATAGATAGATATGGGGAACATACTCCTGAATCTTCTGGGGATAGATGTGAAATGTGCACAACTCTTGTTTTGTAGGTGTTAAAGACTACTACGGAAGCTATGGTTGATGTCAATATTAATAAGAATCTGGTGGGCTCCGCGATGGCCGGGAGCATTGGAGGGTACAATGCCCATGCGGCAAACATTGTCACTGCCATCTACATCGCCTGTGGACAGGTGAGGGCTCCACCTCCACTTAACTTTTCTCTTTTGTTCTCAGTGAGAGAAGTTTACAATTTTTTTTTCTTTTTCTTTTCTTCCCAGGATGCAGCACAGAATGTTGGTAGTTCAAACTGTATTACTTTAATGGAAGCAAGTGGTCCCACAAATGAAGATTTGTATATCAGTTGTACCATGCCGTCTATAGAAATAGGAACTGTGGGTGGTGGGACCAATCTGCTCCCACAGCAAGCCTGTTTGCAGGTATGAAGCGACCTCAGTCTAGTTCTGGATTCTCTGTTTCTACCTGACACTGCATATGGCTCACCTCTATATTTTAGTTGGCCTTTTCATTCTTTTGTTTCCCACCAGCCTAGTCCAAGTACATATATGTTCAGGCGTATACTTAGTAAATTGTGAAAGTAGATTAAAAAGCAAATAAATGTTCGTGTACTCTGAGTAAGTACACTGCCAGCCAGGCTGTGGATGTATGCTAACTATGGTGTATGCATTGTAAATCTTGGAAGTTCAGTGGAGTCTAGTTCGATTCTGCTGCCATTATAGTTGTCCTTATTTAGTTGAGTAGGAAATTGTTGCCATGATTTGAAGGGTGAGTCCTGCTGTTTCTCTCTGACTGCAGATGCTAGGTGTTCAAGGAGCATGCAAAGACAATCCTGGGGAAAATGCCCGGCAGCTTGCCAGAATCGTGTGTGGTACAGTAATGGCTGGGGAATTATCACTGATGGCAGCATTGGCAGCAGGACATCTTGTCAAAAGTCACATGATTCACAACAGGTAAGACTTAAAGATTTGTTTAACATGCTTTTTCTGTACTCAAAATATCATTAGAAAAACCTAGTATTCAGCTCTGGCTAATGTGGCTCAGTTAGTTGGAGCATCGTCCTGTGCACTGAAGGGTCGTGGGTTCAATTCCCGATTAGGGCACATTCCCAAATTCGGGGTCAGGAGGTAACCAATAGACATTTCTTTCTCCCCTTCTCCCCTCTAAAATTAATAAACATATCGGATGAGGATTAAAAATAAAATAAAAACCTAGTATTCAGCTACAGTATTTCTTTTTTTTTTTAATATATATATTTTATTGATTTTGTACAGAGAGGAAGGGGGAGAGAGAGAGTTAGAAACATCGATGAGAGAGAGTCATCGATCAGCTGCCTCTTGCACACCCCCTACTGGGGATATGCCCACAACCAAGGTACATGCCCTTGACCGGAACCCAACCAGGGACCTTTCAGTCCCCAAGCCGACGCTCTATCCATTGAGCCAAACGGGTTTTGGCTCAGCTACAATATTTCTAACTTAAAATTCTGCACTCTTACTATTTTGTATATGTCTTTTCCCCATAGGTCAAAGATAAATTTACATTTCTAACCTAAAATTCTGCACTCTTGATATTTTGTATATCTTTTTCCCCATAGGTCAAAGATAAATTTACAAGACCTCCAAGGAACTTGCACCAAGCAGGCCGCTTGAAATAGCCTGACGGTTCTGAACTGAAATACGGGTGTTGGGTTCTAATGGACTAACATAAAATCTGTGAATTAAAAAGCTCAATGCAGTGTCTTGTTAAGGATGAATAGATGTGATCGGTGAAACGGCTGCTTGGTGTTTGGCTGTTTCAGAAAGGTCTGAGGTCTTTTCCATGCAGCTTCTTTAGCTCTGAAGACAGTTTAGTGCTTTGTGTGCTGTGTTCTTTGGAAAGATCTCTATATGGATATTATACTTTAAAGTGTCACAGATGGTAATCAGCAGCTCAGTTCTGAGTACACGCTGGAAAAAAGTGTTCTTTTGAAATTCATGGAGTTCATGGTGATCAGAGTGAGATTGGCCCTCCCCACCCAAACCCCCCACCACCAAGGGTTGAAAATGGGTTTTTAAATTATTCTGTAGCTGACAAAACTCCTGATTTCATAGTTAATTTATTAAGCCTGGGTTGTAGAACTTTAAGAAATAAGAGCTAAGTTTATTTTTTGTAAACTAATACTTCATTTGGTGCTGGTCTGATTTCTTTTGGGGTAGCCAACATGATTCTTCAGAAGATGATCTGCTTTCTTTAAGGGAAGAATTACTCTTATAATGTGCTAAGCAGTGCTAAGTAGTTCTCAATCAAGAAAACAAATCACTGCATTTATCTCTGTAGCCTATTTGCTCAGAGAGATCTTTTATGGAAAAGTAAATTTCTAGATTGGCTATAACATATCTTTGAACATAAGGCTTTAAGAAACAGAATTTTTTGTTCTTTAAGATACCAGAGCTCTTAATTTTGATTAGTGATTTTCAATTTTTTTCATTTCATAGCACCCGTAAACTAATTGCTAAAATTCCATGATACACCAAAAAATACTTATCTTGTGGATCTGACCCCAAAAAAGGTATAATTATGATTTGTTCATGAGATGTCTATTGTTATATTGGCTATTGTCAATATTTTACTTGACAGTCTAAGGGAAAAGAGTCAGTACCCCTATGTAGTCAGGTATTGCATGTTTTAAAAATTCTTGCAGGACATCTTAAAAATCGCTGCTTAAAATTGACTGTTTAACAAGAACACACAAACTCTTGTGACCCCCTCTCAGAACTCAGAGGGTAGAAAATAGATTTGAAAGAAAAAATACAATTTCATTCATCAACTTTAATTTCTTAAAGTACAAATTTATTTAGCTGAAAATCTAGTTTCTTGTGAAGAATTGTATAAAATCTACATATGTTGTAATAGAACCTCATGCTAGGAATTCATTGAAAGTGTTCAATAAATAAAAACTTGTATACTGATAAAACACTCTAAGCGTAGGCCGGAGACAGTAGTGTTCTTTCACGTTGCCAGGAAGCCCTGGCTTGCTTGTGGAGCCTAATGCATGGGGAAGTCAGGTTTCAGAGCCAGGGAAGGGAAGGCGCCGTGTGAATGGCCCTGGAAACTGCCTGTTCCTGTGGCCAGGAGGTTGGTAACTTCACCCAGGGCTCTTGGATGGACCCATAAAAGCTCTTAGCTTTCTCAGGGGGTCAGCAGAGCTGTGGGATCTTAATTTTTTAATGTACAAGTTTTGTATACGTAATAAAGAACTCTTTATTTTGTATTACACCTAATGCTTCAAGTGTTGGTCTTGGAGAACCGATGGCTCATGTAGAAGATGGACTCTGAGAAACATTCCAGCAATGCTGTGGCAGCACGGAGAGCCTCTGAATGATTGCCTCTGCAGTGTTGTTGTGAAAGTTGTCTGTAAACTTGAAACTGCTTCTGTTGCGACCTTTCAGCCAGTGACTTATCTTTTTCATAGACGTGGCAGTGAAAAATACGCTGAGTCTTCATTTTGGTGACTATAACCAATATTGTCTTGCTAAATTAATGTTTTGTACAATTACTACATTGTATACATTTTGTTATACTTTTTTCCAGTTCCAGTAAATTATGAAAAGGAAGTTAATACTGTGTAAGCAGTAACCTTTTTTGTTTGGATTAACCCTCAGCCTGAGGTCTGGAAGCTTGCAAAGTCTGGCCAGAGTGATAACCTAATTCACGCTAGGTATCATGCCCATTCGTTGTTCTTCATTGTATTCTCCAACTCTGCAGCATTAATGGCAGGCTGGTGTTGCATGGACATTAAAATCATCTTCTTTATACTTAGAGAATTGGATTAGTTGAGATTTATCATTTCAACTCAACTACTTTTGGATATTGGGGTGTGAGGGTTAGTTGAGAGGAAGAGGGCATAAAGATTGTGCAGCCAAAACCAAATAGCCATTGCAGGTGTGCTTTTAAGCTTTTTCAGCTGAAATGGAGAGTACAAAGTCGGCCTCTTTAAAAACTGATTCCCATTTAGTTGCAATTGACTACACTTCTGCTGTAGTTAAGTGGTGAAAAGCTGTGTGTAATCCTCTAAGAACAAAAGCCCATACAATAGAAAATCCATTTGAATTTTTCTTTCCAGATGACGTGATCACTTGCGGAGTCAGGCCCCCCCACCCCCCACTCCCTTTCCCTCCCAGATTGGAGCAAGTTAAAGTTAGATAGGCAACCGTGAAGGATTTTCATCCCCTATTCACTGGGGATGATTTCATGAGCAGTGAGGTGCATGTGGCAGGACAGGACTTTTCCTCCTCTCAGGATAGAGAAATCAAAAGGAAACATTCACATTATTCAAGGGTCTGAGCTCAAATTAGGATGCAGAGCCGTAAAACAGCAATACAAATCCACTGTGTATAGAAGGTGAAACTTGGCTATAGAAAACATTTTTCAAGACTAATTCTTCCCTCACTATGCTGGCCAAGACTATTAATAATCAACTATCCACAGTTAGCAAAGATAACGGATAACTGTATAGTGGAAACCAGGAGATGGCAAATGATGTTACAATTATGTTGCAACATTCCTGTTTGGTTTTTTTGCCCCACTGTACTGAAACATGCTTCCCACACTCCCTTTATTTTCCTTTTCCTCCTGAACAAATTGAAGAGCTGCTGAGGGAGGTATGGGCACTCTTGCATTGGGGTAACAGCTGCAGTTACGAAGTAGAACACAAAAGAGTACATTAACTCAGTGCTGCTTCAACCTGAGTATGTAACACTCTCATTGGAAGACTTGTCAAAACAAATTGCTGAGTTACCCCCAGCGTTCTGATCCCTGGGTTTGGGTGGGGTCAGGACTTTGACAGTTCTATTGATGCTGCTTCTGTGCTAACAGTTCTGGGGTTCAGTATGAGGTGCCTGGTATTACTGAGTGAACAGTATTAGAAAATCATGTTCATTCAGAAGCACACTGTCGAAAGATCAAGTGTTGGTTAATAAGATTTAATTAGAATCAATCCTAGAGAGATACAATAAATGACCAACTAGAAAGTTTATTTGGATTTGGTGTTACCCTGCCCTGCACCTATGACTATCCCCCACTGCCCACCAAACAACACTATAGGTCTGCATATCATCAATGAATGGAATGACTGCTCCAGACAGACATTACCCTGTGTTGATCATGGAATTCCTTGCTTTCTTGTCACTGGAAATTTGAAAAGGTAAACAGGACTTGGTGGGTGGGGTAAGGGTAGGGAGTGGTCGAGGGAGCAATTCTGTCTTTTCCACTCTAAAATCACCTGGGGTTGTATATTGACACCATAAAGCAAATGCAGAGGCTTTAGTCCTAAAGGATGTGTTATGGATAAATCTACTCCAAGCTAACTACCAGCCTGAAGATCACACAGTAGCCCCTACATCTGACTATTCCATTGTCTGGAGTTGGGCTGTAGCCTCAAAGGGCCAATGAAACCCAGTTTTGGTGCACTTCTTGCCTCAGTTTCTTCTAATATCAAGTATAACTTGCGAGAGCCCAACCTCATTCTTAAACATATTACTCTTCTTAATAGCAAAATACACTCGGATCTGTGCAGAGTATCCATCCCACTCACCTCTGGCCACGACACCTTCAGTAGACATGGATGCTCTCAAACTGCACAATCCTTGGGAAGAATCAAAGCTTACACTTGGCTTGCGGGTGTAGCCTGGATAATTGCAAAGCTCTTGGGAAAGGGCCTACCTAGGCCAGAATCCAAATCTTTAAAATTGTTTTTATATATATATATATATATATATATATATATATATATATAAATTAAAAAAAGAGGAAGAGTTAGAGAATCATTGATCAGCTGCCTCCTGCACACCTCTTACTGGGGATCAAGCCCACAATCCAGGGATGTGCCTTTGGCCGGAATTGACCCCAGGACCCTTCAGTCCACAGGCCAACCCTCTATCCACTGAACTAAACTGGTTAGGGCCAGAATCTAAATCTTGAACACCCCATCTGAAAACTTTCAGAAACACCTATAAGAAGTGTATTTCTTGATAGATTATGTTGACATATTATCCATCAAAACCAATATAAATATCTACACTAATGGAAGGTAAATATGCAAATTGACTGTACCTCCTTGATACTTATCAGCCAATCAGGAGCAAGTATGCCAATTAAACCAAGGATGGTGGGTTAATTTGCATATGTAGGCACTGAGCACTGGGATGCCTGCTATTAGGGGGAGGGTGGGGGGCGGAGGGAGCTACAGGAGCAGTGCTCTGTGAGAGGACCTGCAGGCTCTAGAGCGGCCTGGAGCAAAGCCAGGGGAAGGAAGGCCTATTCTTGCACCAAGTCCCACTGATTTTTCTCAGATGTGTAAATTAAAAATGTTCAAAAAAAGGCCTCAGGGACTACCATTGCTGGCAGAAGAAAAATCAAACTACTTCACATAGCCTGCAATCCCTCCCCCTCCCCCCCAAAACTTCTGCCTCTTCCTAGTTTTCTCCCTTGTTTCACAGTCCTGTAAACTAAACCCGACAAGCCAAGGGACTTAGATGAAGTTCAAAGCCCAAAATGCTTGCAACCTTCTTTACAGAATTGCAAAAGTATTCCTGTTTTACCCATTTTCATGTATCTAGCACTCAATAAATGAGAAATTATTTACTTATGGCAAAATTCATGTAAATACATGTGGATTGACACTGTAGTTTCATTTTAGAAATTCCCAACTGTATATGCTTTCATTGTCTAGCAATTAAAAAAAAATTTGAGCTATGACGCTTAGTAAATTCATTTTAAGTTGTTACCCACTAGACACACATATGAAAAAATATTCACAAAATATTTACCTTTATTACATTCTATGTACTTGATTCTTCCATTCTGTTTTAAGAAAATAATTGGATCATAACTCATTAATAGTTTTCTTGATCCCTAGCTGGGTTATAACCTAGTATGAAGAACAATGAACTAGAACAGTGGTCGACAAACTCATTAGTCAACAGTACAACGATCGAAATTTCTTTTGAGAGCCGAAAACTTATGCACATGAGCCATAAAGTTTCAATCGCACTGTACGTGCACAACTGCATGTGGTATTTTGTGGAAGAGCCACACTTAAGGGGCAAAAAAGCTGCATGTGGCTTGTGAGCTGCAGTTTGCCGACTACTGAACTAGAGTATTTCAAGCTCTTAATTATTCAGAGAATTATGAAGGACAGTATCTTGGGGTTAAGAAAAACAATCAAACAAGCACATTTGTCCATAATATTTTAATACTTTTCCACTTTTAAATACTGGTTTTAAATTTGTGATTGTAACATGGAAGATCCAACTTTATTACTTTTTTTTTTTTTTTAAAAACATCATCAGGATCATAAAGCTATTATAGAATAGTTACACTCTATACACTCCCAAGGTACTTTAAAATGAAATTTTGAGTTTGTAGATAAACAATGACGGTAATCCACATACATCGTCTGTATAACTTGGACTAAATACTGGAGAAAATGTTTAATTGGACGAACAACTGATAAGTTTAAAGATAACCAGCACAATTTCACGAGAACCAGCTCAGCCCTACTGAAAACTTCTCAATAGCAATCGACACTGATGTTGTATAGGTGTATAAATTAGTTGACGAAATTGAACAAATGGGAAACCTATTCCTCCCTTGCCTTATTTTGTATTCTTACAACTCTCCCAGCCATTCTCCTCCTTGGTCTGGCTCCCCTGTGGTGATCCCAAACCAAGAGCTGCTATGATCACCCTCCACCTCAAAACCATGAGTCCTGAATTCTAATTGAAACACTGTGCTCTCTCTCTCGAACTGTAGAGTGGGCACTCAGGGAACAAAACCCCTTATCACCAATATTTTTAAAGTTTCTATCATAGTACAAAAAGAGTAACTGAGTAGAAAAGAGAGTAAAAAGATAATTTTTTTTTTTTTTTTGGCTTGGGGAAGAGAAGTAGAAAATAACTATGGATGAGAAAACATTGTGTATATTCAGAGTATGTAGGAATTAGCCATACGGAATTCTAGAGGATCTGAATATTGTCTAAAGGGCTAGTACCTATCCAAATTATAACCTGTTTTAAATTCTTTTCATACTCTCCTACTCATTTCTAAATCTGGTTGGACAGGATAAACTCTAGTAAAGTACCAGTGCAGTTATCTAAAGGTAAAATGTATCTTTTTCTTTTCCTTTTTAATACAAATATTTTAGAGTAATCATTTTATTTACAGAATTGCAAAAGTATATCATTAACATTTAGTGCAAATGCAACTAATGATAGTTAGATTTAGATACTGCTTTGTAAACTTTCCATACCTTTGTAAAACAAAGCTATTTAATTTAGTTACGAAAGTTACTTGTCTGTGTTCGTGATAGTTACCAGAAAAAATGGCAAACAGAGAAACATTTATAGTGGGCATACAGAACTGTTTTTGAAGTTTCCATCAGCATCTATGAATATACCTTCCCTCCCCAACCCTCCCATACTCCCACACCCTGACCCACAGCTGATTGTAAAATAAAATACACATTTGAGGTATAAATTTTTCTTTTTTAAACATCACAATATAAAATGTTAACTGGTGATGTAGTAAACTGATATAATTTGTCTTATTTGCCTTACTAGCATTACCACCATAGGCACTTTTCCACATAGTCAAATTATGAACAGCATTTTTCTATAATAAGGCATATTCCATGCACATCATTTAGAGAAAAGTAAATTAAAAAATAGAAAGATTTATGGAGCATGAAATCTGCGTGCATGTAAGCTACGTTTTATATGTATTTCCTCTCTATACAGAATAATAAATACCACTATATTTGATGCAAGTAATTCACCTCCAGGATTGTGCATATGAAGTGACCAGACTAATCCCATCATTAAATTATCACCTTGCATTTATCATTAAGACGCCAATACCACATATGAAATATATACAGGACATGTTCCACGTGACATGACTTTCTGCTTTACAAAATGGGTCGGATTTCTGTGTTTCCACAGAGATGAGTTTAAGTCAGCAAAGCATCTACAAAATGCCTCTGCTTTATGCAAGCACATTTGTGTATAAACATAATGAAGATTTTGAAGTGGGCAGTCATTTCTACTTCGACGAGTATAATTCCTTGCCTCAACTCCATGCTTCATGGTTTTTCACAGAGGCCTAAAACTAATAAAACTAAAGAAGGATTTTACATTTAAGTTCTTATAGCTTCTAAGGAAAGAATTTCAGTCTGAATCACATGGAATACCTTAAAGCTCTGCTGAAGTTTCTGATCAAAAGGCAAACAGAAGCACTGCTCACATTTCTATGCATATCTTGCAATATATCTTTTAAACTAACCCAAATTAGAAAAACGAAAAAACATACCTGTTACTGAGTCCTAAAATGTCAAATGTCAAACTCAGTCTGACTTGCTTACACAATAATTGCATATCTTCTTACAAATGTGAGTTCATTTTATCCTGACCATTTTTTCAGAAAGCAGTTTGTACACAAGATTTATACTACAGATGTTTCTATTTGAAGGCAGGCACAACCAATTTAGAAATTGCCAAATTCTGTTTCTAACAAATGGGCAGTAAAAAAAAAAAAAAAAAAAAAAAAAAAAAGCTGTAGCATACAGAACACAATTAAAAATACAGGAAATATAAAGATAACTGGGGGTGGGAGGAGGAATAAAGCTTTTCATTCTTTCTCCATCAAAACCAAGGTTCTTCATTGGAGTAAGAATATAGAAAAGGCAAAATCACAGTTATTAACAGCCCTC
Organism: Pipistrellus hanaki; assembly: GCF_964339955.1. Classification (NCBI taxonomy): domain Eukaryota; kingdom Metazoa; phylum Chordata; class Mammalia; order Chiroptera; family Vespertilionidae; genus Pipistrellus; species Pipistrellus hanaki. The sequence continues at coordinate 35,555,771 of NC_140506.1, forward strand.
AGTTATTAACATACACTTTACATGACTACACGAATCATTACAGAAATCAGCAGCAATGAATTCTATGATTATATAAAGCAAAACAAAACAAAAAAAGGTTGAAAAATTCTAGACACAGACTGAACTGCAGGCCTGAAAAAAGAACCCCATCCAGGTATTTGGTGCACAGAAAGCACATGCCCCATGAGCATTCAACTTTCATGCACAAAACCTGATACCACCGAGGATCTTAGGCTGGACCGTATACTCAATTAAAAATTCTGAAAAAGTTTCCAAAAATTAAAGCATCAATTCCTAGTTGTGATTCAAAGTTGATTTTTCTCTCTTTTAGGAGCAAGCAAATAAAAATATAGCCATGTACATGTAATTTTACATGTATTTATAATTATATGCTGAGCATAGAGGTCTAGCAGGAGACAGCTAGGGTTAGATGTTCAGCTTTGCTATTGCAACATTTCTTCATTTTTGTACACAAGATCAAGGTGTTGGGCCATAGACAAGGCTGTAGATCCTACGTTCCAGCTTAGAGCATTCAATTTGTGGGTGTGTGTGGTTTTTTTTAAAGTTTTCCCTCCAACGTGGAATGTCACACAGCCTTGTTTCAATCACTGTAGGAAAGAAAATGACAAGTTAAAAATTCAGCAATATATTGCTAATAACTGCAAGACTATCAGAATAGATTTCCCCTACTCTCTGAATTCATGGAATGCATAGATTATCTCTTAAAATTGAACTTTAAAGGGTTTTCAACTTTAAGAACATAAAATTGTTCATCAGAAGGAATAGAATACCTTCTGTATAAGGAATCTTCGAAAGCTTGGAAATGTAAAAGGGTAATGTACTATAGGTAAACAAGGAGGAAATCAACCAAAGGTCTCTGGATTTGTACCCCACAAACTTGGCATTTTCTTCTTCGTCTTCAATAAAAATTATGCTATAAAATTTTTCAAGAATTCTAAAATTTACTTAAGCTATGAAAAGACTTAAAAAACAAACAGGCTCAGACCTCATCAAATGTGTTTAAGAAATTTGACTAAGAGTTTTGAGTATCTTTTGACCTCATTAACTTTATGAAATTTATCTAAAATTACTTTTTCTTCATCACCAAAATTAAGCATGTTAGTTTTCTTAAGGTTTCACTCCTGGAATCCACTTCATAGATATCTCTTCGTTATTATGAAACAGACATTACTTTAGGTGAACAAAGATTTTACCACATGTTAGGATTAGAATTTGGGTTCTTTGTCAGAAAGAAGCTCAATCCGGATTCAAGGCCAGTGCTAATTTTGGCCAGTGAGTCTTTATATATGTCTCATATCTTTCTATGGAATAATAGTTAAAATTTATTAACTAGAAAAACAAGCTGCAAAATAATATAAGCACATTTTTTAAACAATTAAAAATACACATATGGGAGTACATACATGTAAAAATCTGAAAGAATATATCATAAACTTAACAGTAATTTCTGCGAAGGGAAAGTTATAGGGAATTTGTACTTTTGAAATTCTGCAGTTCTATAATGTTGAAATTCTGCTAAATAAGCAGGTATTATTTAACATAAAACAAAAGATAAAAATTTAAGTTTTAAGGCTATAAAAACAACAACTCTTTATCTGGGAACATCATAAAACACAAACTACTTTCAACAGTTAACTAAATTTTAGTATCTGCAGCAGGGGTGGGGAATGTCTGGCCTGTGGGCTGTATAAGGCCTGCAAAACCATTTGGTCTGGCCCTGCCAAGGCTTTAGGGGTGAGTGAATTAAATGTTTGACCAAATATAGCGGGTAATTTTAGGCTGGTAATTCTGTATGGCCCGTGAATGATATAAATATCCAGATGGCCCTTGGCAGGGAAAGGGTTCCCCATCCCTGGTCTAGAGTCATGTTAGTCAAAGTTTAAAAGGATAACATCTATCTTCCAGTACCTGTTAATACTAGAACAAAATAGGTTTTCCTGCTGTTTTCTCTTGTACGTAAGAAGTAAATCGTTTTAGAAACTTTGGATACTCTCGTTTTGCCACTGCCCTTAACACTGAGGCTGGTGCCCATCCTCCAGGGTTCACTATGAGTTAAAGAAAAATTAAAATGTTAAGATACAATTCTCCAAATACACACAAAGCACTCATTTTGTTCATTTGCTTTAAAAAATTTCATGATGTTGGAACAATTGGCATCTCATCTTGACCATTAATCTTTCATATTAACCACCAAACAAGAACAAACAGCAAATAAGCATTTATTACTTTTCTAAATTGTTCTTACTTTCCTAAAATATATTTAAGTATTAGCATAGCTATACTTTAGGTTACTTGAGGCAGATTTTTTCATTAAGCTCTACTATAATCAAACTAGAGGCCCAGTGCATGAAATTCATGAATGGGTAGGGTCCCTAGTGGCTGCTGGAGGCTAGCCAGGGCCTTCCTTCCTTCTGTGCCACCCACTGACATTCTGGTCAACGCACATCATAGAGGGCAATGGAACTCCCAGTCGGTCGAACTCCTGAGGGAATACTTTGCACCCAGTGCATGAAATCTATGCACATTAAAAGGGGGTTAATTAGAGGAAATAATTTAATATTGCTATTTGTCCTTTCTCTATAACAGGAGTGTGAGAGATGAAAGAAATTATTAAAATGTATATGAAAACCTTTCTGTCAGTGTCTGGGGTGCACCATGGGACCCAGAATCAAATCCCTTCCCACCCACATGCACCTCAAAATCTTGAGACCCCAACCAGGCTGGCCCCCGCACTGGGCTAAATCCTGACCCGGCCAGTCCCACCTTGTCAAGCCCTGCCAGGCAGGGAGTGCAGCCTCAGGTCCCCTGGCCCAGTGCCAGGACAGGGGGCATGGCCTGAGGTCCCCCAGCCTAGACCAGGGAGGTGGGTGTGCCTTGAGGTCCACCATCAAGCCCTGCCAGGTGGGGGACACAGACTGAGATCCCCTGTCAAGCCCACTGGGTGGGGGGCATGGCCTGAGGTCCCCCATCAAACCCTGCCAAGCAGGGGGATGCAGCCTCAGATCCCCTGGCCCAGTACTGGGAGGGGGGGGTGCAGCCTCAGGGCCCTGTCAAGCCCCGCTGGGTGGGAGGCATGGCCTGAGGTCCCATGTCAAGCCCAGCCAGGCAGAGGGGGCGAAGCTCAGATCCACTGGGCCGGTGCTGGGGATAGGGGAGCAGCCTGAAGACCCGTAGCCCAGCACCAGGACAGATAGCGCACCTTGAGGTGGGGGTTGCAGCCTGAAGTCCCCTGTCAAACCCTGCCAGGGGCGGGGTGTGTGTGTGTGTTGCCTGAGGTCCCCTGTCAAGCCCCATGGCAGCGGGGGAAAGCATAGCCTCAGGTCCTTGCTGATTGCTCGTTAAGGCTTCTTATGGAAACTGGGCCTCAGCTGTGGGTTCAGCCATCTTTGTGATGGAGTGATGGCCAATAAGCATATTCCCTCTTTATTAGATAGGATAAGCTAGAGGCCTGGTACATGAAAATTTTGTGCACTCAGGGGGAGAGGGGTCCCTCAGCCCAGCCTCGCCCAGAGGCTCCCACCACCACCACTGCACTTGTCAGCCACGAGCCCATTTCCTGGCTGAGCAGCGCTCTCCCTATGGGAGCATATTGACCACCAGGGGGCAGTTCCTGCATTGAGTGTCTGCCCCCTGGTGGTCAGTGCGCATCATAGCAACCACTCATACTGTTATTCAGTCGATTTGCATATTATCCTTTTATTATCTACTAGAGGCCCATTGCATGAAGATTTGTGCAAGAATAGGTCTTCCCCTGGCTTCGCTACCGGTCACCTGAAAGCCTGCAGTCTTTGCTCCTAGCTGGAGCGCCGCTCCTATAGCTACCTCCGTCCCTTGCCCCACCACTCTCATAGCAGGCATCCCGTCCTGCTGTTCTGTGCCAACCTATGCAAATTAACCCATCAGCTGTTTTGTGTTAATTTGCATACTCACTCCTGATTGGCTGATGGGCATAGTGGAGGTATGGTCAATTTGCATATTTTCCTTTTAGGATGGCAGGCAGAGGCAGTTAAGGGTGATCAGGCAGGCAAGCAGGTGAGCAGTTAGGAGCCAGCAGTGTCCGATTATGAGAGGGATGTCTGACTGCCGTTTTAGGCCCAGTCCTCAGGACCGGGCATAAACTGTAGTCAGACATCCCATGAGGAGTCCCAGTTTGGAGAGGGTACAGGCCTCTTCCTCCGTGCATGAATTTCGTGCACTGGGTCTCTAGTCCTATATAATAAAAGCCTAACATGCTAAGCGTCCAGTCCTATGGTCTTCCGTTCAAAGTGTAATATGCTAGTGATATGCTAAGATCGCTCAACCCCTCACTATGATGTGCACTGACCACCAGGGGGCAGATGCTCCAACTGGTAGGTTAGCTTACTGCTGGGGTCTGGTTGATCAGGACTGAACAAGACAGGCTGAATACACCTGGAGACCTCCCACGGTCCCTCCACAGCTGGTCAATCTCCTGCATCCCTCCCCTTAGATCATGCACCGGTGGGGTCCCTTAGCCTGCCTGTGCCCTCTCGCAATTTGGGCTGATGGCCCCCACCCCCACAAGTGCACGATTTTTGTGCACCGGGCCTCTAGTATAACTTACTCAGACATAACTATCTCTTTGAAAACACTAGAAGTTATGGTTCTATATAAAGAAGGCATGAGGATTTGGATTTCAATAACTCCTACAAGTAGGAAATGGGTGTAGTAAGGAACCAAAGCAACGGGGCTGTCCAGCAGCAGATCAATACAAAACAAATGTGTAACTAGCAACTAATAAGAATTAGGGACCAATCAATGATGCAAAAAATGAATAAGCCTGCTAATTTCCTTTCTCACTGTTGCTTACATTTCTAATTCTATGAATATTCTTTTAGGTAAATACTTAATAAAATGGTTCTTAAAACCAAGGATATGTGATAGTGATCTTGATACAAAGTTTAAAAATAAGTATTTTTATTGATTTCAGTGAGGGAGAGGGAGATATAGAAACATCAGCTCCCTCCTGCATGTCCCCCACTGGAGATTGAGCCCATAACCCAGGCATGTGCCTTGACCAGGAATGGAATCATGACCTCCTTGTTCATAGGTTGATACTCAACTACTGAGCCACGCCAGTTGGCCTAAAGTTTTAAAATTGAAATATCTAGTCCCAGCTTCAAAAATTCTGATATAGTAGTTCTGGAGTAGAAGGCAGGTATGTGTATTTCCTGAAAGTTTGATATACATCTTTCCAAATTAAAAATTAATAATCTAAAGGACAAAAACTCAAAAGGTATTTGTAATGGTATTTATCCAAATGGCTAGTTATCATATAGATCACACTAAGAATATCCACATTACCAAGTAGCAAAAAAAAAAAAAATGAAATACGTACCATTAGCTACATATGTAATCTTGCATAAAATGTTGTCCCTGCTAATCTTCTGGTTTCCTTCTGGTGGGCTAACCAAGGTTTGACAAATCATAGCGATATTTATTTTGGCACGAACACATCGATTGTTCAGCTGCCAAAACAAAAAATAAAAACAAAACAGCAGTATAGCAGATACTCAGTATTTTGTAATCTCTACTAGTCTAATAATACTATACTAAGCAAGCTGAAACCTCAAAACATCAAAATATTCAACAAAATCTTATAAGGATCAAATAACACTTGTCAAACTGGTAAGATATCAGAAATGATTTATCCTCCTTTTACATAGTAAATGGAGCTAAATCGAGATAGCAACCAGAGGTTTTGCCAGTAGTTGATAATGGCTTGAGAGATAACTGTGAGAAGCAGTCCGTGTATACTACCCATCAGTGCTGTCTCACCTCATCTCAGGAACAAAGGAAAAGAGACCTGCCATTACTACTGTCCTTCAGATAACACACAGACTATATTATTCTAAGAAGCCAAAATAACACAAAATGTAAGTATTATCAACTCTAGGATCTGTTTGTGTCTGGCATGTGTTTATCATTTTTGCATGGCAAGTATAGTTAGTTGTATATTGTACTACTGTACACATTTATACAATGTACTTACAGGAGCACTGTCATGATCCACAGAAAAATTACAAACTATCCAAGTTTCAGGGTCATTTTCAGTAAAGGCTGGTATCTTTCGAATGGCAGAAAGATATAATACATCTCGCTGAGAAGCAGGCCACACTCTCTGAGGAAAAAGTAAAAATTATTTGAAAATTTGAACAATTCTTTATTCATTTATAATATGGAACTAACAGAGAAACAAATGTAAAATCAATAAATATCTTAGTTGAAGGTAAAATCTGTCAAATTTTAAATGAAAAGCATCTGAGACTACCCTCCGAAGTACTAATTATGGGCAGTGAGTTAATGGCTTTGCAGAACTATATCAAAGGAACAGCGTTCTGCTATTTTAATTTTTTAAAAAGTTGTAGTAATTTTATCTTTAAACCAGTTTTAAGTGTACAATTCAGTGCCATTAACACATTCAGAATGTTATGTAAGCAATACCATTATTTATTTTCAAAAAATTGTTATCATCCCAAATAGAAACCCTGTACCTATTAAGCAATGACATACCATTATCCCCTTGTACAAACTCTGGTAATATCCTGATTTTAACTATAGTATTAAACCTCAGCTTAAATTGTTCAGAGGCTTAAAGCAAATATTTTAGGGAAATAAGACTACTCTTTTGATATCATAATCATACTTGAAGAATTCCAAATTAGTTACACAGAATCTTTGAATTTTATGGTATCCATGGAAAAATATTTATTGTTGAAATGACATGGTACCTATGTCTCAGAAAAGGGGCTATTATACTTTTAAATGAGAGAAAATATGCTTTGTCTTTTCTGATTGTTGAGTATACCAAGTAGCCAACAACTCAGTGTTAACACAACACAAATCATTTGCAATTATATTTTAAAGACACAAAATTTCATGTAGTCAACAAAAATAGTGTTGGAAAAATATGTATGAAGCTAGTAATAAATAATTTTTTTTTATTTTCAAGCTGTTTATATCTTTGAATCCAATGTGTCTCCTGTAGACAGCAGATGACAGATTATATATATATCTATATATAAATATATATATATATTTAATATACTTTATTGATTTTTTACAGAGAGGAAGGGAGAGGGATAGAGAGCTAGAAACATCGATGAGAGAGAAACATCGATCAGCTGCCTCCTGCACACCCCTTACTGGGGATGTGCCCGTAACCAGTGTATATGCCCTTGACCGGAATTGAACCTGGGACCTTTCAGTCCGCAGACCAATGCTCTCTCCACTGGGCCAAACCGGTTTCGGCTGAAAATTTAATCATGTTAGAACTAATAAATCCAAATCCAAAAGGATGATGATAAGAAATTTAAAGAATGAGATGACTTAAGTATCAGATGAGTAGCCCTCTTTAAGACCATTTTATAAAAGAAGCCAAATCTAAAGAAAGAAAATGTATATAGCGTTATTGGATTTTATTGAAAATAAATATGCCAGGATAATTTTATTCAAATAATATAATTGTGACTTAAATTTTGTTACATACGATACATTATTTTAATAATTTTGTTATATTTTTCAAGAAATAAACCTAATACAACCTATATAATCCTCCCTTCTAATATTTACCAAGTAAAATAATGGCAGCAGACTGTTTTCCTGGATCAATTATCATCAAATAATAAGATTCTTCTGAATCTAAATTATTGGCCATTTATTTTTTTTCTAAATTATAGGACAATTAATTGATATTTTAACATCTGCTAAATTTTAGATTACACTTAAACACCTCACAAATCTGTATGCTGAAATAGAATCTTCATTTTTAACATTTATTGAGCAGCTATCATGTAAAATGAAGCCTAGCTTATAGTCATCCTATATAATAAAAGTCAAATATGCTAAATGTCCAGTTGACCGTTCAACCAATCAAAACATAATATGCTAATGATATGCTAGGGCCGCTCAACCGCTTGCTATGATGTGCACTGACCAACAGTGGGTAGATGATCTGACCAGTAGGTTAGCTTGCTGCTGGGGTCTGGCCGATCGGGACTGAGCGAGATAGGCAGGACATGCCCTGGAAGCCCTCCTGTGGTCTCTCCCTGGCTGGCCAACCTCCATGTCCCTTGCTGGCCCCGATAGTTCACCAGTGGGGTCCCTCAGCTTGGCCTGAGTCCTCTTGCAATCTGGGACCCTCTCGGGGGATGTTGGGGAGCCGATTTTGGCCCAATCTCACAGGCCAGGCTGAAGGACCCCACTGGTGCATGAATTCATGTACTGGGCCTCTAGCCTATATAATAAAAGCCTGAGCAACTGTTACAGTGGAGTGACCAGTTGCTATGATGCGTACTGACCATCAGAGGGCAGATGTTCAAGATAGGAGCTGCTCTGTGGTCAGTGTGCTCCCAAAGGGGTAGTGCCACTCAGCCAGAAGCTGGCTCAAAGCTGGTGAGCGCAGCTACCATGACTGAAGCCTCTCCTGGCCTTGCAGCAGCAGGCACAGCAGGCTGGGATGAGCACAAGTGGTGCCCGGCCCTGATTTGGGCTCCTCCTGGGCTGCCTGCCGCTTGGCACACTGCTACTTCCCCTGGCGGGTCCCGGACTGCAAGAGGGCACAGGTAGGGCTTAAGGATCCTGCCCCCAGAGTAAGAATTTCATGCACTGGGCCTCTAGTTAGATATAAAATGCCTCAGGAGACAACTCTGAGTTTACGAAATACAGAGCAAATCTAAAATATTTTCACATATTCAGCTCAATTAAAAAGTCACTTGAACCTAGCTGGTTTAATTCAGGGGATAGAGAGTCAGCCTGTGGACTGAATTATCAATCCCAGTATTGATTCTGGTCAAGGGCACATGCCTGGTTTGTGGGCTTGATCTCCAGTAGAGGATGTGCAGGAGGCAGCCAATCAATGATTCTCATCATTGATGTTTCTATCTCTCTTTCCCTTTCCCTTCCTCTCTGAAATCAATAAAGATATATTAAGATCATTTTCATATCTATTAGTCTTAACACAAGCAAATAACATACTTTTCCACTTCCCTTAGTATATTGATGTCACAGGAAACTATGATTCAATTTCACATTCAGTGATTGTCAATCTTCTATAGACCAGCTGCTAGAAAAATATTTGCATCCCTGAATTATTAATAAAGTCTTTAGATCTTTTCTGGCATTTAATTTCCTGCCAATGCTTAAAAAATATATTTTATTGATTTTTTAAAGAGAGGAGGGAGAGGGATAGAGAGTTAGAAACATCGATCAGCTGCCTCCTCTGCACACCTCCCACCGGGGGATGTGTTCACAACCAACGCACATGCCCTTGACCTGAGACCCTTCAGTCCACAGTCCGACGCTCTATCCACTAAGCCAGACCGGTTAGGGCCTGCCAAATTTTATTTTAAACAATTTCTGTGTTTCAGCTTGAATTATAGTGAAGAGCTTTAGAGGTGAAGAGACATTTACCTTGTGCGTTTGATAAATGATGATTGCATTATCAGCTAATGTTTCCACCACATGAAAGTTTTCTATAGTTGCTGAAATGAAGGGAAAATATTAGTAGCCAAAAAGACATATTACTTTTTCCTAGAAGGTGATTAATCCACTTATACTGAGAATCAATTACAAATGAACATTATAGTAGAATGAACAGGATTCTGCCCCACTTGGACTAAGTTCAAATGGAAGGTAGTTAATGCCTAGTATTAGGGCATTGTGGCTGCGGGAGCTGACTACCAGAAAATCTCACTTTCCTTTATTCAACATTCAGCCTTCACAGCAAGAAAGTGATTCCATATCAACACTGCATTACTCAGGCACAAATAATTCCCTAACACTATACGCCCCCCCCCCGTCTGCCTACAATCCCTAATTTACTGAAGCTGAATAAACTGCTCTATCTAGGTTTAGGTGACTATATTTACTGGGAGGATTGTCAAACTGTCATTGATACATATCTTTTGATGTTCAAAAGTATATGCAATCCTAAGCCAAGGGAAACATCCCCTGCCAAAGTAACTAAACAAACCACAGCAGGATTCATGTAGGATTTACCAGGGAAACAAAACAATCTAGGAGAAAAGCAGGTAAAATAGAAACAGTTTTAGTCCTAGCTTTTACACCCGCTAGATCTGTGGCCCCTGACAAGTCATTTGACATATCTGAATTTTACTTTATTACCTATCTTTGCGAAATTGTTGTGGTATTAAATCAAATGCTATAAAATATTGCAAGCATTAGAAAACATGAAAAACTTTATTTAAATATAAAGTATTATCAGTCCCCTATATTTTCTACATTGACTTTGCAAACTACAGATCATATGGAGAAAATCAGATTTGATATTAACCCTTTGCACTCCGCTGTCCCCTCTCGGGGGACATCGGAATTCTAGCATATCACTCGGATGTCCCCTCTCAGGGGACATTGCAGTTTATTAGTGATTACGGGGAATTGAGTTATTTCAACGCACTCCGCCGCAAGTAGCGTCGAGTAGCTGGTAGCCAATGTCCAGAATGGTTCGGAGTGCAAAGGGTTAAATTCTAAATAATAATTATATTAAAATACATTAATAATAGCATCTTACTTTCCCAATCATTCCGAACGTCAACATTCCAGAAGTAATTGCAGACCTCGTGTCCTGTAACTCCTTTAACTGCATGGGTAGCTTTCAAAGGATCCAGAACAATCCCATTTTCTTCTACTTCCCTCCTATATACCTATATAGGACATAATTAAAAACTTGTTTAAAAATTCTAAAGTAAACATTTGAAAGCATGTTTGCAATTTTAACAGCTTTTTAGGATTTTATTTACGAAAATCTCTTTATGGAACATAAACATTCTGTTAAATTAAGTTTAAAATTTTAAATTATTAACACATTAAAAATATTTAAAACTACAAATCCAAGGTAAATTTCAACTATGAAAAAATATGAATATATCATTAATGACTAATCACTGTGAGTTGTTAAAAAAATAAATATATCAATTTAAGTCAGGTATTATTTACTGAACATTCTCAAGGACTGTTCACAACATGGCAAAAACGACAAGCCTGGTTAAAACGCAATCTCCTTAAGGGATACTGATTTGAGTCAGCTGTGTTCACTGATGTATTCCCCCGCATCTAGCATAGTATCTGAAACCCAGTAAAGCAGGGGTCCTCAAACTTTTTAAAGTGGGGGCCAGATCACGGTCCCTCAGAGAGCTGGAGGGCCGGACTATATGAACTACTAATTCCTACTGTAACACCTCGGCTGCGCTCACTGCCCAAAAAACCTGGCGGGCAAGATCAGACTCCCCTGGGGACTGCATGTGGCCCGCGGGCCGTAGTTTGAAGACCCCTGCAGTAAAGCAACTATTTGTTGAATCAATGATTGGATACTAAAATGTAATAAAGATCTAGGTTCTCTTGCTTTAAATACTGAGGTTGTATACTAACGTGCTGATTAAAACTAGTTATTTCAAAATTATTGTGGGCTTGCTACTTTAGAGAACCCTGTACTAAGTTCTTTTTTTTAAAAAAAAAAATCCTCATCTGAGGACATGCTGAGAGAGAGAAAGGGAAGAGAGAGAAGAGAGAGAGAGAGAAAGAGAAAGAGAAAGAAAGGGAAGAGAAAAGAGAAGAGAAACATGGATTGGTTGCCTCCCACATGCTCCCCGACTGGGAATCAAACTCAAAACCTTCTGGTGAATGGGATAATGCTCCAAGCAACTGAGCCACCTGGCCAGGGTCTGTAATAAGTTCTTTTGACAAATGATAAAACATGTTACCAAAGGAAGAATCAGCTCTCAATTTATGGATTGCCCATGGAGCCAGATACTACTAGGTATTTCACATAAAGTTTCTCTTTTACAATCTCTCTCCCCAAACTCCATTCCCTACATGCTTATTTGCTAGTGGGTCTGCTATTTTCCAAGTCATCTGAAATGGAACTCTGTAGACTTTTGGTTCCTTCTCTCACATTTCACGTGGGCTATTAAGATTATTACAAATCTTCTATAAAAAACAACTTGACTTTTCTACTTTGATTACTCTTTTAGGTAGACTTTCAATATCTTATACCTGACTTTCTCAAGTGGTTTTCTCGGTCTTTTGCTGCTTCCCTTTCAGCTTACTTTTCTGAAAATGCTACTTTGCATAGTGGCTTACCTGTTGCTACAAAGGGTAGGCTATTTGCTTTAGTGGGTTATTTTATAATCCAGCCCTAATTTCTCTTTCTAATGTTGTTGGTTGTAGGAGCACTTATTAGTCTCTTTGCTTCCTGGAATTTCCCTAAGGGAGAAACACTTATCTAAACAATGAGTACAGAGGGAGAACTAGGCAGCTGTGGCTCAACCCCTTCTGCAGAAAATATGCATCCTGGTCTGCTTTTAGGGCTCTTGTGGGAAAGGCCTCTGATTATCCAGGTATATAAAACATGTTTAGAGGTAACATATTAGCAAGACATTGTGACAGCTGGTCTCCATGTTGTAATTCAATCAAATCATCAGAATTATAGAATTTTGGTATCTCATTTGCCTGTCTCTTCTAACTTATTTCTTACTAGAGGTCTGGTGTATGAAATTTTGCACAGGAGGGAAAAAGGGGGGCAGCGTGGGTGTGTGTCCTCAGCCCAGCCTGCACTGTCTCCAGTCTAGGACCCCTCGAGGGATGTCCAACTGCCCATTTAGGCCTGATCCCGGAGGCACAGGGCCTAAATGGGCAGTTGGATATCCCTCTCACAATCCAGGACTGCTGGCTCCCAACAGCTCGCCTGCCTGCCTGCCTGATTGCCCCTAACTGCTTCTGCCTGCCAGGCTGATCACCTCCCAACCACTCCTCTGCCAGCCTGATCAATGCCTAACTGGTCCCCTGCCAGCCTGATTGCTCCTAACTGCCCTCCCCCTGCAGGCCTGGTCACCCCTATCTGCCCTCCCCTGCCAGCTTGGTCGCCCCTAACTGTACTCCCCTGCTGGTCCTAACTGCCCTCCCTTGCCAGCCTGGTCCTTCCCAACTGCACTCCCCTGCAGACCTTGTCCCTCCCAACTGCCCTCCCCTGCAGGCCTGGTCCCACCCAACTCCCCTCCCCTGCAGGCCTGGTCCCTCCCAACTACCTTCCGCTGCAGGCCTTGTTGCCCACAATTGCCCTCCCCTGCCAGCCATCTTGTGTCCACATGGGGGCAGCCATATTTGACCACATGGGGATGGCCATCTTGTGTTGGAGTGATGGTCAATTTGCATATTACCCTTTTATTAGATAGGATTCCCTATTCAGCAGGAGAGGAAATTCCAACACTTAATATTGCATACCATTTGCTAGAATAATTCTGGTCAACACAGTCTATATAAAACTCCTGAGTAACAAATTAACTTTCAACAGTGAATTCAGTCAGACAGAAAAAGACAAATACTGTATCATTTCACTTATATGTGGAATCTAAAGAAAATAGATGGCCCTGTCCAGTGTGGCTCAGTTGGTTGAGCATCATCCTGTGTACCAACAGGTCCTGGATCCCTGGTTTGATTCCTGGTCACTGCATATACAAGAACCAATCAATAAGTGGAACAACAAATCAATGTTTCTCTCCCCCCCTCCCCTCCCCTTATTCTCTCTGTCTAAAAAAATCAATAAATTAGAAAAAAAAATTTTAAAGAGAGAAATATCCAAATAGAGAGCCATCAGTTAATTGTGGCCTGTTCATATTTTAACCACAAAATTTTATTTCTCTATAGCTTAGGCAAAAATGAATGGCTTGTGCATAGATTTGATCATAAAGAAATTATATAAAAGCTAAACCAGGAAAGCAAAAGGACATTTTATTTATCAATATCTGGTGCTTCTTTGATCATATGTTTAAAAGTAATTTTTAAATGCTATCCTTATTCGTATCAATAATGACAGTATGATTGGAATACAGGTGCAATTAGCAACCTGTAACTTTTCACTATAATTACCTTCATTTCTCCTTCTTCCACAACCAGCTGCCAATTGGCATCTCCACCTACGTCCTGTAATGAGTAAGTCATGTGGTTCTGCACCATCTCTTCCACCTTGAAAAGAAAAAAGTAAAGCTATGAGAATCCGCCTCCAATTAAGAGCTATGACATAATCTCTAAAAAAAAACAACGATATTCAGTTTTACTTCAGTTCTAAAAAGATGCTCTTAAGAGAGCTGAGCAACCAAATACACAAAGGTTAGTAGGTTTGAAAAGTTTAGTCTACATTCTAGATATAATATCTAGGTTAATGACAGGAGGAAGAAATAATGGAAAGATGCTTCAATCAAATAACATACTGTACACTGGGCCTAAGGTGCATCGAGTGACCAAAATAAGCATTTGGGGGGGGGGGGGGGGGGAGGAGGGAGGAGAATTCTTTCCTTTACCATAAAGCACTTCCTTACAGAGATGAAGTCTTAAAGCATAAATTCATTAAATTCTAAGGATAAAAGGAGCATGAAGAGGCCATCTAGTCTAGTGTTTCTATATTTAAGACTACACTGAGATACTAGAAAATTCATCATACACCAAGATTTCCCTACAAAAGGTAATAAAATTTTGGATATTTCAGTGAAATGATAAAAGAGATTGTTGCTGAAGGAACTAACTGCTTTACCATCTACTCATAGACACTTTAGTTAAACTATTTTCTAATTTTCTACTCCGTATTTTATGTACTAAATACATTAAAGAAAACAGGAAGAATTGAAAAATATATATACTGTACAATTAAAAATGTATCCCTAAGTTTACCTACATATTTTACATAAAATCTATGTTCATTAGGGATTAAAAAAAACCCAGATTTACACATACTTTATTCTTAAAATATATATTTTTTATGGATTTCAGAGAGGAAGCAAGAAAAACATCAATGATGATAGAGAATTATTTATTGGCTGCCTCCTGCACACCACACACTGTGGATTGCGAGTGTGACTTCCTGGTTCATAGGTTGACACTTAGCCACTGAGCTATGCCAGCCAGGTTACACATATTTTGAAATAAACAAATACAAAATTAATGGCTTGGGGGTAGAAATTTAAAATTACTAACCCTGGGGATATATAAGTTTTATACACAAAAGAATGCGATCAATATGGTATTGTGGTTGCAATTCTGCTATATCAAGCTTTCTAGATCTCAGAATGCATCTTTGGTTGTTGAAAGCAGGATGCTGAGAGTATCTCCTTAATTGGCAGTGATCATAAAAAGGTTTTGATAAAAATACATGCTGAGATTCTATAATCTATTTTTGTATTAAATAAAAACTAAGATAACATTTTATTTCTTAATTCATTGCTCAAAACAATGTCAATGGTGTTGAGTTGCACACTTGAGAGAAAATTTAAAATGTGATTAATAGAACATTCTATAGTTTTATAAAGCATAACTTCAGAAGCTGTCTGGAAAACATGTGCCTCTATAATTTTGAAATATGCTTACAGAAGATGAGGATGACTAAAGTGGGACACCAAGTTATAAATACATTCAAACTGTATTTCATTTACAAAACAGAAGAAAGTTCCAGTTAGTATCCATACGTAAAAAAGCCACAGTAGCACTGCCATCATTGTCTGCTTTACATACTGATATGGAAAATGTTTATTCTTATTAGATCCTAAGATCTTAAAAATCTTTAGATTTGATATGTACTTTTTAGGTTGGACACTGGGAGTTAAGAACACCTTTATCTATTAAAAGATTCAAAGGCAAAAAGAAATGTTCCCCCCAACTAAGTCCTACTTATTAATGGATTACTTGTGAAAGAAGAATGTTAAGGTTTTATTCTGGTAAAAACAGAGTGAGTTCTGTTAAAAAAAACATTTACTGCCATTTAGCTCTTTTGTTGGAACGGATGCAGGTAACTGTGTTTTTGTTTGGGAGGCTCTTCCTAAATTAGCAATTTCAAAAGTTTGAAAAATTATATATTTTGGTTTAAAAAAAAAATCAGATTCCACAAATATAAATTGACAGAAGGTAACATAAGTTAAAATAATGCAAAGTAAGTATATTTAACATTGCCTTTCTAGACAGATTAAAAAATAAATAAAAATTGTATTCATATAACAATTATCACTGTATCTATGTAAGTTTTTAGTCTTTTGCCCTTATCTGCTTCTTTGACTTAAGAGGGCTTGAAAAAGTCCACCAGAGAAACAAATAAGATGTCTTCAGTGCAGTAGTCTTAGAAAATTAAAGAAACTAATGAAGTACTCAATTATTGTAGTAACCATTTCTGCAAAGCCTTCATCATGAAATCTTTATTCAAGCATCTTCCTCTAGGTAATAACATTAGGATTAAGAAGAAAGGTGATACAGGTATAATTTCATTATAATGAATTTTATGTTCACTGCAGTAAAATATGAAGTAGCCAATCTTACTACAGGGGCAGTGACTAGTGCATTCATGACCACAGATACTTCAGATCTAATCTAATGATCTACTCCATTTATTGTTTCAGTTATAATTCTGTATATAAAAAATAAGGACACAAGGGACCATTAAGTTGGACAACAAGAATAAACCAAGCCAAATTTACCATTTTCTTAGGTTCAAAAATTGATATACTAAAAAATGTTCCTAGTAACACCTACTAATATTAAAAAAGAAAAAAAGGAAAAAAAAGACTGGACCAAATTACTGAAGCAGGTTTCCCCTGCTTTAATTGTATAAAGTTTAATTAGATAAACATAATTTTAGGAATCGTGCCCTTGATTTTTTTGGACCTACAGTTAAAAATGATGAGCTACAGACAGTATCTTCATACCAAATGAACTATGAAAAAAATGGATAAAATATTTGAAATAAGAGGTGATGGTACTCTAATTATTACCCTTTCACCTCACATCTGAATCATTCACTATGTCATTTTAAGAGGCTGTCTAATTTAATTTTTCTACTTATTAAGACAGTAATTTCAAATATTTAAAAAAATTTTTATTAATTTTAGGAAGAGGGAGGAAGGGTAGAGGGAGGGAGAATCAGAGACAAACATTGATTTGTTGCTCCACTTAGTTATGCATTCATTGGTTGATTCATGTATGTGTACCCTGACAGAGATCAAATCTGAAACTTGGGCATATCTGGATGATGCTCTAACCAGCTCAGCTATTTGGCTAGGGTAATATAGTAATTAAAAAAAAATTGACCTTTGATAGCACAACACTGTAATGAACAAAATTCTACTGAACAAAAATAAACCTAGAAGGGCTCAAATATAGCTCAGATCTCTTTCTCTTATACATTTTTAAGGAATACTACTATGTTTATTATTACAGTTACAGAGTCAGAGAGCTATTTGTTGGATAGTTTATTATTATAATAACAAGTTAAGAGTGTACTGTTAAACTAAAAGAAAAAGGCCCAAAACATGAATAGTCAATTCACAGAAAAATTGCAAACTTGCAAGAAGCAAAAATACCACTTACAGTGTATCACATTGGCAAATTAACTAAATTATAATATTCAGTGTCAGTATAGTAAAAGAAAACTGACCTGGGAATGCAGTTGGTTCAACCTTTTTAATGAACAGTTTGGTAATCTAATTTAAAATTCATAAGTGTGCATGGCCTTTATCTTAACAATTCTAAGAATATATTCTGAGGAAATAATTTAATCAGTGTACAAAAAATGTATATAAAAAGATGTTGTATATACAAGAATGCCCATGTAGCACTACTTATAATAGCGATAAACTAAAAATTCAATATCAGGTGAGAAGGTAAACCCAGGATGCAATCCATAAATAGGTAAGTAGATATAGACCTTTGTTTATTACTGGTGGGAAGATGGACCTAATTATATGTTTAAAAAATAAAGCTGGTTACAAAATAGTATATATAGATTTAACTACTGTGGTAGAAACAGACCATTAAGGTATGTGTATTTATCATATGAGCCTGATTTTTTATATGCATGAGAATATCTATCAAGTGGTACAGTATTTTACTTTTATTTACTTTCTAGATCTGCTACAATTAGCATGTATTACTGTTCAGTAAAAAAGGGAGGAGTAAAATAAATAATTACCACAACAATGTGTTACTATGAACATAAAGTAGAAAAGCTTTATACAGAATTGTTTTGCAGTTATGTTCCCCATGGATTGATTAACCTGCAGCTGTACTGCCCACGCTTTGATTTTATTTTTTCAAAAGATGATTTTTTTCTCTCATTTTGAAATGACATCTTTAGTTGGAAACTGTAATGCAAATAAATGTGACATATTTAGTTGGCAATTGTAATGCAAATAAATGTGACCAAAAGATCAATTTATAAATCCAAGTTTTTTCTACTTTCTGTACGCTTTGATTTAGAGCTACTTCATTCCCAATTTCTATCCAGAAGACAGATTCATAATTTGCTGTTAGTTTCCTAGTAGATTCACTTATTTTATTTGAAGTTATTTTTCAGGGCATCTCATAATTCTATGCTTAATTATCCTGTCCAATCAGGATTATGAATATAATTTCAACAAGAACAAAGCAGTCATGAGCTGAGACTTGTACACCGATGGCAAAACCAATTAATCAATAGCTACATGCCAAAGCCCAAATTTGCTAATGATACCAAATACTTTAGCAAGGACAATAAACACTCGAACCTCAACGTTATTTGTCTTCATTTTTGCCCTTTTTTTGGAATATGACAGTAAATAATCAAAACCGTAAACAATCTGGTCAGTCACATGCATCACATATTAGGGAAAGAAACTCTTTGGAAAGATTTCTAAACTTACAAACATAAATTACACAAAAAATTAGGTAAAGAATTAAGCTATGATTTGGCAGAAATCTTGTAAAAGGTGGGCACCTACTTCTCAGTGACATATTCACCTGTACTTGAAGGCTGTCAGTTGTACTATAGCTCTCTACAGCCAGGGTCCTGATGAGGGTTCTGAAACCTCAATTCTTAGGCACTTATCAGTGGCTTGTATTCTTTTCTTGCTCTCATTTATATTTTCTTTCACTTATAGTCTGTTTATTCCTATATTTTAAGGGAAAATGGTGACCAGTACTAATGGGTTTTAGTTAGTTTGGCTCTGGGTGATTTCTGATAAATTGATACATCTCTTTCTCAAAAATGTTTAAGGAGAAAAAAGCTGCAAAAATCTGAACACAAAATTTGAATTTAGACTTATTGTTCTTTACTGCATAGTTAAAAACTAATGTAAATTTTATTCATATGTGTGAACTAATCTGTTTTGAATTATGCCTTTTAAAAACTTTTATTGAAATACTCTGATAAGAGAAAAATGATGTAAATAATACTGATGAACTCAAAGAAATTATGTTGTTATATTATTAAAAGCTCACTTACTGAGCACTGACAATATGGCAGCCCCTAGGTAGACCTGAGTCCTAGCTAGATCACAGAAGTGCAGCTAACACAATTTAAACTTGGGTAACTTTGGGAATTCAAGTTCTTAAAAATAAAATGATTTAATCCAATAAAATGCAATCACCAGAGCGATACAAAATTGAATTGTAAAGATGGGAAGATAAAAAAAATATTGTCCCCCAACAAATGCTAATGCTAATGCTAAAATATATTGTCTTAATGATTTTATTATGTGACTGCAAGCATCTAGCTTCCTGTGTTAAATTCCTAAACCCTTACCAATGATACCAAATAATCAATTCAAACCAATTTCCATACATATAATATAGAGGTATTAATTTATAATATCAAATGGTAATATGCATAAGCAAAGTACAAGATGTTCAACAAGTATTATTTAAAAAGTTATTTCCCTGTTGAATATAATTATATTTTAAATTAGATTAGAAGTGAGGCTGCTGAATCCTGCTTTTATGCTCTAACCATGTCCATCAAAGTTGCTGAATCCTGTCTGAAGAAATTAGATATTACATAATATTTAAGAACCATGTACTTTCAGTTATTTCAATTCACTTTACAATCTTTCAGGAATACCTCCTATATGGCAAAATTTCAAGTTATTCACAGTAAAAGATACAAAGGGCACATGCAAGCTTGATAGAGGAACTATTTAGTAGACAAGGAAGGCCTTTTTAATGCTTATAACTATTTAAAACTTAGAACGAAAAAAGTGGCCTGCCTAGCCAATTGATTTCTCGGAACTGGGAAAGCAGGCTGAAATATAGCACAGAAAGACTCAAGTCCACGCTATACATTCATACAGTACCTGGGAGCTGAATCTGTGAACATCGTCAGAGGCACTGACTAGATCAATGGAAGACATGGAGGAAGAGCGACTATAGGGCTACCAGAGACAGACAAAGAAAAAACCAAGTAATCAGAACAAAGGCACAACAGAGCGTTCAGTACCAACTTCCAAACACAAGATAAAGAGAGAGAACAAAGCACTATATGAAACAAGCTCAGCAGCAAGTGCTGAGTCCATGCACGTATTATGTGTTATGCTCCAAAATCTATCTAAAATGAATGCAGAACTTTCAACAATGAAAAATAATACTACTTAAACTCAAAGAAAAAAAGAAACAATGTAACTGGCTAATTGGACTAGTCATTCCCTGTCACACCCCCCTTTCCTCTTAAATGAAAAAGAACTTTATATTCACAAGAAGATTTTGTTTTAGAGGATGCATATGGAAGAAAACATGTAATACCAAAAAAATAAAATCTCATTACTTAAGTTCAAGAAAAGGAGAAAACTTATAATACAAAATAGCTCCATTAACAGTGAAGAACAACACAGCATATACTTTCAGTAAACTCTGACATTAGGCTTACCTTTTGGACAAATCTATGAGTCCCCACAGAAGAAAAGGCATCTCCAGATGGCATGGATGTAGGCCAATGTAACCTGACCTTTTCGCTCTGTGACTAAGAAAACATATAATGTTAAGATGCGAAGGCTTTTAAGTATATTTTGCAGCTAAAGAATGGTTAATATAACCTATAACCTCAAACTATCAACATTTAATTACTGAACACTTTAGTACTTATGTAGTAGGCAGTTAGACCAACATGAACAGAGCAAGATGACAGGCTAAATACAGAAGGCCAGCAGAGCAGAAAGCCTCAGGTGCCGAGCTATGGGGAAAACAAGGACGTCCATCCCCGGGGTATCCTTTCCTCCCCGGAGCCTATCACCAGTCATGTGGGTCAGACCCCCTTAGAGGGCGAGAGAACAAGGGGACAATGAGGTTCTGACCCATATCAAATAATCTTAGGAACAAAGCCTCAGGTCAGTTGACCACAGAGACAGTTTAGGTTAAACTAGGGATTATATCTAGGCCTCAGTCATCTTTCAGCTCCAGGCCCAGAAAAGCAGCAAAACCAGACAAGCCATGCTTATGGCTGACATGAGGACCGGCTGCATTGACTAATGACTCCTTGCCCTGGTGCTGTCCAATCACTGGAAATCACAACCCTGAAAGGACACATCTGTAAAGCTGATGAATATTCTACTGGGATCCTCCCCGAAACCTCCAGACAAATACCCTCAAGGATGATAACTTAGCGTTGCTTTCTGTATGGAGCACATCTATGCCATTCCCCACCCTCAGACACGTTTTCCTTGCCTCTTTTTCATAATCTTCAAGGGTCTTCTTTTGCTTCTGTAACTTGCTTCCTGAGCCCATTTCTTCTGACTCACTTCTAGCTCTGTGGCTTTCTAAATAAGCTTTTGCTTGTGTTTGAGTCTCAGCTCTGAATTCTTTCTTAGGCAGAACTCAAATAGTAAGGACTCAAGAACAGAGGTTGAACTGAGGTATGGTCTAACTACACCAACCATGTCAAACTCGCAGCCAAGAGGCTGCATGTTCCCCACAATGAATATTTTTGCGACCCAGCCAATATAACCGTATGTAAGAAATGTTTTAATAAAAATTTTGTAACTTAATTTTTACAATATCCTATTATACATAATCTATATTTATAAAAGGCTAAAAAGCCTAAGCAACAGGACAACCTTCTGGTAGCTATGATGCATAATGACCACCAGAGGGCAGATGCTCAATGCAGGAGCTGCTGACCTGCAGTGATTTGGCAGTTTCGGCTCTTGGGTGATGTACCTGGAACCAGAGAGAAGAGAGCCTGATTCTGGGGTGCATCACCTGTGAACTGCCCTCAGAATCTGGGATCCCCTCAGGGATGTTGGGAAGCCAGTTTCAGCCCGATCCCTACAGGCCAGGCCAAAGGACCCCACCAGTGCAGGAGTACATGCACTGGGCCTCTATCTATCTACACTAATAAAAGAGACAGATGCAAATTGACCATACCTCTGCTAGGCCCACCAGGCAATCAGGAGTTAGTATGCAAATTAATCCAACAAAGATGGCAGGTTAATTTGCATTATGTAGGCCTCCAGCAGTCTGGTTCCTGGGAACATACTCAGGACCCAGGCTGCTCTGAGCCTGTAGGCCTGAGTTGCAGGGGTCCCATAAGCTCTCGGCCACTCCTAGCCTACCAGCCTTGGCACAGATCAGCAGAGGACAGGGCGGCAGAGGCTTGAGCAGGGCCTGAGCAGAGCCTGGGGAGCGGGGCGGGGGGTAGGGGGGAAGACCTGCCCAAGCTGTGGCACAGGCTTGATCGGAGCCGGGGGACCCTTCACAAGCCCTGGCAGAGGCTTGAGCAGGGTCTGAATGGAGCCAGGGGGCCCTGCCCAATCCGTGACAGAGGCTTGATTGAAGCCAGGGGGCCCTGAGTGAAGTTAGGGGACCCTATCCAAGCCACATTAGAGGCTTGGGGAGATGAGGGTACCAGCCTTGGCTTGCCAGTAGTCCTGCCTCTGTGTGTGAACTGCAGAACAAACATCTTTTCTGACCACTCATTGGCTAAGCTCCCTGTACGCCACTGGTAACTTGGGTAATAAGAATCAAAAAGGTTAAAAAAAAAAAAAAAAAAAAGTGATCTAGGGTTTTTCCACCACAGTCCTAGAGGAAAAAAACAAAGGTCTGCTGCTAGAGGGTTAAGAAATGTTATATCCTACCCTAGCAGGTTTGGCTCGGTAAATAATGCCTTGACCTGCTGACCACAGGGTCCAAGTTCGATTCTGATCAAGGGCATGGACCTAGGTTGCAGGGTCCTCCCTGGCCAGGGTCCAGGTCAGGGCTCATGCAGGAGGCAACCAATCAAAGTGTCCCTCTCATATTGATGTTTCTCTCTGCCTTTCCCTCTCCCACACTCTCTAAAAACCAATGGAAACATATCCTCAGGTGAGGATAAAAACAAAGAAAGAAAAAAATGTCATATCCTATGAAAGACACATCTTGAAAATGCCTAAAGAAAGTTGTCATTTTTTCTTGGTGAAGGGTCTGGAGTCTGTGTTGATGAGAACACCTTGGGGGCTGCGGTGGCTGGCAGTGGCTGCAGCCGTGGGGTGATGGGGCTGGCACCTTCTCCTTATCAGCCTGGTTGCCTCCTGCAGAGGGAGGCCAGAATGGGGCTTAGGCCCACTCCCCATGTAGGACATCCCCTGAGGGCTTCCAGTCTGTGAGAGGAGGTAGGCTGGGCTGAAGGACCCCTACTCCAGTGCACGAATTTCGTGCACTAGGCCCCTAGTATATATATATAAAAGGCTAAGTGACCAACCGACCATCCGACTATCTGGTACATGATGCACAACATTGACTAGTGCATGCATGATATATATAAAGCTCTCGCTGGTGCCAATTGCATGTGACCAATTGGCCAGTACATATGATGGGCACTGGCAATGCTATCCTATGTAATAGAGGTAATATGAAAATTGACCATCCAACACACATGATGGCTGCCCCCATGTGGACACAAGATGGCTGGCAGTTGGGGGTGATCAGGCCTGCAAGTAAAGGCAGTTAGGGGTGACTGGGCTGGCAGAGGAGGGCAGTTGGAGGTGACCAGGCCTACAGGGGAGGGCAGTTGGGGGGGGACCAGGCCTGCAGGGGAGGGTAGTTAGGGGTGACCAGGCCTGCAGGGGAGGGCAGTTAGGGGTGACCAGGTCAGCAAAGGAAGGCAGTTAGGGGCAACTGGGCCAGCAGGGAAGCAGTTAGGCATTGTCAGGTTGGCAGGGAATAGTTAGGAGTTGATCAGGCTGGCAGGCAGAAGTGGTTAGGGTCAATCAGGCAGGCAAGTGGTTGGGAGCCAGTCTCATGGATTATGAGAGGGTTGTCTGACTGCTCATTTAGGCCCTATGCCAGTGGGATTGGGCCTAGATGGGAAGTTGGACATCCCTCGAGGGGTTCCAGATTGGCGATATTGCAGGCTGAGCTGAGGGACACACACCGAACCTCTAGTCCTATATAATAAAAGCCTAATATGCAAATCGACCGGACAGCAGAATGATCAGTCACTGTGATGTGCACTGACCACAAGGGGGCAAATACTCAATGCAGGATCTGCCGCCAGCCCTTAGGACCAGGCCAGCCAAGGAAGGTGCCAGCGGGGGAACCCCCTGATCACCCTCCGGCTGCCCCACAGATCAGCTCTGACTGTGGGCCGGGCCTAGGGACCCTAGCCATGCACAAATTTTGTGCATCGGGCCTCTAGTTTAAAAATAAATGTTTACCGTATGAATCTTTCTTCTAATTAATTTCCTTTTGATGTGTATGAATTTGTGCACCAGGTAACTAATTATTAATAACAAACTACAATGTTCACTAATGACCTATTACTATAATTATGTTGCATTCATTTCCCTTACACGCCTTACACACAGGCACACCATTTGTTTCCACTAATACTAGAAAGCTAATATTTTAGTAGCCAATTGCCACATCATTAGTCTTGCACTGACTTGTTTGGTGTGCACAACGGGAAATATCTTGATTTCGAAGAACAAGAAAAATAGGTTTATTTATGTTACGCTTATTAATTTGTGGAGTTATTCAGTGTGTGGAAAGTTAATGTTCAAGAAAAAATATTGATTTTTATTAAAATATTCTACTATTTTATGTTAATGATTACTCATTTATTTCAGCCCTTTGTATTCAGCATGTCTTTATTGAAATAAATCTACGTTTCTATGAAAATTGAAGCTTTTGTTTTTTGTGGCCCACATAAACTTAATTCTTCTTTATTTGGCCTGTGCTAGCCTTTGAGTTTGACATGTTTGGACTATACCAATCTAACAACTGTTGCTGTTTTTCTGCCAACACTTAGAAATATTTGAATCATGAAACTACTCTTCTTTTGGACCTTACAGTTATTAATTTAGCCCAGGGATTATTTTTTTATTTTGCTCCTAGTCGGACTCTCAAATGCCAAAATGAAATCATTTACCATAAATCAATCTTAATTGAATATTGCTGATTTTCTTATCCAAACTCTGCCCTAATTTTTCAAATCATTCCACCTCATAAGGCTCCTGCAGGGCTGTATCATTTGAATCAATACCAGTGTTTGCTTCAGTCACATTCCAAACACGTCATGTCTATTTTTGCCTCCTTTCCATAAAGGTATTCATTTTGTCTTCCATCTAATCATCTCATTCCTGTTAAGCTGCCACTTAACTTCTTTTTTCCTCAGCTTCCCTAGTTTCTTTTCACTTATTCAATAAATATCTATTAAATGTAATGTACCAGAAACATTGCTGTTTTGTGTGCTCATTTTCTAACCATGTAGAAAACAACTCGTTATTTCTATCTAATACGATCTGAACATAATGGCATATATCTCATTTCTCACCACTTTTTGTATACCTTTCCTTATGCTGGCAAATAATGTAAAACAAATAATGTAAACACAAAACTGTGTCCCTGAAGACTACCTATGTAGTGGCTGTGTTGTTGAGGGCCCTGTGTAATATCTAATGCATACAATGAGGGAAATGATCTGAACCTTTGGAACCGATTTCATCGATTACTGATGATTACTCCTCTAAAGTATTAACATACTGTAATCATCTGTCATAATGACATACCTAGTTATTAGATAAGGAAAGTCATAGTTCTGTTTAATGCTTGTTTTGTAGAGGATCTATCGGAGTACCAAAAATAGTTTGAAATGAAATGAGTTGATAGTCCCATGAATATTTCTTTTCTCTAAAGCTTATAGGAGCTTTCATTGATTCTCTTCAACTCCAACTCAACCAATGTGTTGTTACTTCGAAGAGTAGGATTTTAGAGCCATAAGTATGATTTGAGTCATTTTGTCTAACCCCTTGTTTCACAGATCAGGAAACCAAGGCCCAGAAAATTTAAGTGATAAGTTTATAGCTTCATAGTTAGCCAGTGGCAAAACTAAGGCTAAAACAAAATTGTAATGACCTCAGTTCACTACACTTCCATGGTAACACATATTCGATAAACAAACAAAACACACACACACACACACACAAAGACAGTGAAGGTGAAAAAACCTCCCCAAAAAACAAACATAATGATACTGTTTTGGGTAATACTTTTGGCATCCAAAATTCAAAGTCATTTGAGTGCTGTGTGGCATAATGAAAAATGAACATGAAAAGTAGCCACTATTACAAGTGATTTACCTTCAAGTAGATAGACTAATAAATGGGCATAATAGCCATGACTGTCTTAGCAATGGTAGGGAATGAACATGCCAACTTTTTTATGCAAGTAAATCTGTAGTGTACAAGTGATATACATATCATTTATTTGTAAGATGTTTCAAGTCCTGGGAAAGTAACTAAAATTCACCTTCAGTACCATCTAGTGGTAATACATGGCAACTGCACTTTTGCAGAATTGAAGGCAAGGGATCAAATTAATCTTGAAATTAAGAGTTAAAGGATTTAAGATATGCTTAGTTCCACTTCCACAAGAGAAGCTGGGTATAACTGCTGTGAATTTAATGATAATAAAACACTGAGAAAATTAAAGGTGAGGAAGCAATTGAAGGTTAAGATAGTGAAAGCAATAAAGGAGTTAATAATAAAAACTGAATGGTACCAATGGAAGAAAAATAGATTCTTGGTAATCTTCCTTTTGAATTTATATGGTACAATACTTGGTGGTAAAAAGAAGTTCAAAGAGATTGTTTTACTCAGAGTAAATATATGCTTAATATTAACAGGATCATGATAAAGTTGGATATTTCAAAGTAATAGGCAGACTATTTAAATTTAACTTCAAGTTAATTATGCATGCTTTCTTGAAACTATCATTGGTCTTCTTTCCATTGCTTGGAAATTGATCAATGGAAGAACTGACATAAAAATTCTCCTACATTTGTGACTCAATACAGACACAGTTAATATTCTAGGTTATCAGTTTTACAGTTTTCAAATTCTATTTATATAAAATAACACACATCAAGAAATATCTCGTGTTAAATTTTTAGTGACAGACATACCTGTTCTTCTATTTTATCTTGTCTGTCAAGAGCAGCTTCAACAGCATCAAAGAACTCTTCTTCATTAATCAGACTATTTGGACCTTCCTATTTGAACACACAGAAGAAGAAAAAAAAAGCTGGTTTAAGAAAGTAGAAAACACTGATAACTCTGGTATTAACTCTAAAGAAAAGTTGAAAAGTGATTCAACAAACATTTATGAACCAGTTAGTACACTAGGTAATCTACACTAATAAAAGAGAAACATGCAAATTGACTGTCACTTTGCTATGCCCACCAATCAGGATTACGTAAATTAACCCAACAAAGATGGCAGCCCTGTCCCCCAGCTGCTCTGGGCCTCTGGGCAGCACTCATGCAGGCAAGCAGTGGTTGGGTGGGGCAGGACACCTGCTCTGAGGGGAAGGGCCAGGGGCGGAGGGAACTACAGGCAGCCAGAGGAAGGCCTGGGTCCCGGCTGCTGGAGGAAAACCGGTGCAGGCAGCCAGAGAAAGGAAGGTCTATTGCAACAGGCCTTTAGTATTACATAAAATGAGTATAACATACATTTTGTGTAGAATCATGAGTATAACAATTGAATCATTCACTACTCATATATTTACTGTATATTGACCAATATTGTATTAGGGCAATAATCTAGAGTAAGAGATTGGTGAACTATTGTATATGGACCATAGGCCAAATCCAGTCCACTGCTTGCTTTTGTATGGCCTTTAAGCTTAGAATTTCATTTTTTAAATGGTTGGGGGAAATGGAATGAATAACAACATTTCATGACATGTTGGAATTACATAAAGCTAAATAAAGTTGTATTGGAATATAATCTTGTTCATTCATATGCATTGTCTATGCCTGCTACGGTGACAGACACCATATAAAATTGAAGAAAGGTAAGTACAAAGTTGCAGATCTACAGGCAATGAGCAGTACAGATAGGGTACTGAGGGGGATCTTTCTAAGCAAATACAAGTAGTTCATGGAGAAAGAAAAATTGAGCTAGCTGATGCTTGAGAGCCTGGTTCTCAATTGCATGGAGAACCACAACACCATTAGAATAAAAGATTTTTACGTTATACAATAATTTTTAAAAATCCATGTATATCAGCAATGTATTTAGAAAAGATCATTAAAAAAGAAAATACAGATAATTATTTGAGGTACAGGATGCTTTTTAAACATGACACCAAATGTAGAGATAAGTATAACAAAAGACTGAGAAATACATAAAAGCATAAAACTTTTATATAGCAAATTTTTAGTGACCAATAAACATTTTTTTAGAAAAGTCTAAATCAATCACATCAATAAATAAATTAACATTTTTAGATTTGAAACTAGTAAACACATATATCTAGCACAAGGCCTCTCTTTCCTCCACCCGGTTCATTCCCTGAAAAGAAAACTGTGTTGACAGAAGTGGAAGCATATAACTATATTTATATATTGCTAGAAGGAAATAAATTAGTACTATATATTGTTAAATTAAAAACATGGGCTTTTTGTGTATTTTCTCTAATCTTTCTATAAGAAATATTTATTTTATTTATAATATAAAAAAATAAGGTAACCTAAAACGGCAAAACAATATGCTTAGCATCAAATTAAAAATTAAAATTGTAATAGCTTATATTTTAGTAATTTAGCTTATTAAAACCCCAGAGAATAATTAATTATATACTTTTTATACATCCTAGAAGAAATGAATTGACAGCTTAATAATTAAAAATATATTACAGCTCAAGTCTAGTCATCATGGATATACATATTTGGAAATCAATTACAACATAAAAAATATTTAGTTAATAGCAGCTGAGTTTTTTCTTTAATCAATTCCAACATTAAATATAGTTAGTAAAAGCTCTTCTTTTCCTCAATCAGTTCCAACATAATAGTCAATATCAGCTTTTTGTTCCCTTCTAGAATAAAAATGTCAAGATTTTCTATTTCTTTAAATATAGTCTAATTATAATTATTTTAAAATATATGTATTTTTTTATTGACTTCAGAAAGAAGAAGGGAGAGGGAAAGAGATAGAAACATCAATGATGAGAGAGAATCATTGATCGGCTGCCCCCTGCATGCCTCCCACCTGGGACTGAGCCTGCAACCTGGGCATGTGCACTGACTGGGAATTGAACCACACTGACCTCCTGTTCATGGGTTGATAATCATTGAAGAATACCATCCGGGCTAACTATAGCTATCTTATCATCTTATCTCTATCTCAATGGTACTCCTTGCCATTCTATTTAAAAAATATTCATTTTACCCTGGCTGGTTGGCTTCGTTGATTGGAGACTCGACCTGCACACCAAAAGGCTGTGGGTTCAATTCCCAGTCTGGGCACATACCTAGGTTGTGGGTTTGATCCCCTGTTGGGGCATGTATGGGAGTCAACTGATGGATGTTCTCTCTTTCTCTCTCGCCTTCCTCTCTATCTAAACATCAATAAAAACTAAACAAAAAAAATAAACAAACCCCCAAAAACATATCCTCAAGGTGAGGATAAAAAAGTAATTTAAAAAATGCTCATTTCATGTTGTTAATAGCAGCTGAGTTTTTGTTAATGACAATTACAATATACACACTGAGTGGCCAGATTATTATGATCTCTGAATGCATAATAATCTGGACACTCAATGTACTTATGTATAAGGAAAATCTTGCAAATCTTGATATGTCAAGGGACCAGGAGATAGTGGCCTCCAGCCTCTGGCTAGTAAGTCCTCTGCTTCTTTCTAACTACCCATAATCCAGTTGTTATACATGGAAAAACCTTATTTTAAAATCCCAATTCTGTGGTCAGTCTACACTGAGTGGCCAGATCATTATACGTTCAGAGATCATAATAATCTGGCCACTCAGTATATATTATATATTTTTCTATAAAAACATGTCAAAAACTAGCTTATAAAATTTGAATTATGCATGTATATGGAAGAAAGATTTTATTAACTACTCAGTAAAAAAAAGAGGTTAGCTGCTAAAAAAAAAAAAGGGGGGGGGGGGAAAGAAGTAGCCTTCACACATCCAAACATAAAGGCAAGGTGATTATAATGGTTTGTGCTCTACTGTAGATAAGACATCATAGTATATATACAAACTAAAATATTTTGCCTGTATAAAGTATTCAGGTTTTCCCTCCATAAGTTGCTTTTATTTAAAAAAGAGAGTTAGAAGATAACAATAAAAATTATCATCTTCACAGGGGAGATGAACACTTGTCTTATACTGTGGACAGGCATAATAAATAAGCCTTTTAAAGCCTATATAAATTTTGTAGGCAATACCAAAAATTCTATTTCAAAGTAAGCCTAGCATTTATATATTATGATATATACATTTAATTAAAATAAACATATAAAATTATATATTTAGAACCTTTATGGTTACAAAAATATAATTTAAAAATTAATCACTTTTGTAATAGGCATGCATATATATTTTCCTTTCTAAGTTCAAAATGTAACACCATACCTCATAATCAGGTCCTCCAAAGTGAGATTTTTTCTTAAGTTCTATCATGGCATTTTTGCATGCTTCCTCTGCTCTTCTTCTTTTCTCCATTTCCTATTTTCAAAAGAAAGCAAGTGAAAAATCAAAATAAGATATCCACTCAAAACTGACAATATTATGAGCTGACAAGGGTGAAGAGCAACAGAAATTCTCATCTATTGCTGGTGGGAGTTTACACTGATAAAACCACTTTAGAAAATTGTCAATATCCACTAAAGCTAGTTGTATACCCCCATGAATTAATAATTGTATTCCTAGGTATATGCTCAAGAGAAATGAGTGCATATATCCACCAAAAGATATGTACAAGAATGTTTCCAGCAGCTTTATTCATAATAATAAAAATATAAAATCTTAAACTTCCATCAATTGGAAAAATAGATAATCAAATTAAAGTCAAACAATGAAAATTTATCATACAATGAAATACTATCTATACTAATAAAAGGATAATATGCAAATTGGTTGGGACACCCTCATGCAATGACCGAACAGTGTGGGGAGACCAGGCTGGCAGGAAAGGGGGGGGGCAGTGAGGGGCAACCAAACAACTGAACAGCAGGCTCTGTGGGATGACCAGGCTGGCTGGTGGGGGGGGGGGTGTGTGAGAGAGGGGGTGGTGGTGGTGGTGGAGGGCAGTGAGGGGTGACCAGGCCAGCAAGAGGGGACAGTTGGGGGTGACCAGGCTGGCAGGGGAGGCAGTTGGGGATGACTAGGTCAACGGGAGTGGGGGAGTGCAGTGAGGGCAATCAGGGGCAGTTGGGGATGACCTGGCCGGCAGGAGGGGCAGTTAGGGATGATAAGGCCAGAGGGGAAGGGAGCAATGAGAGGTGACCAGGTTGGTGGGGGGGGGGGCAGTTAGGGGCAATCAGGCTGGCAGGCAGGTGAGTGATTAGGATCCAGCGGTTCCGGATTGTGAGAGGAATGTCTGACTACAGGTTTAGGCCCTATTCCCATGGCCTAAACCGGCAGTTGGACATCCCCCGAGGGGTCCCAGATTGGAGAGGGTGCAGGCTGGGCCAAGCCCTCAGCCCCCGCATGAATTTCTTGCACCAGGCTTCTATTACAATAATAAAAAATAATAAACTACCACTAGATGTAACCACATAAATAAATCTCAAGTCAAGGGGGAAAAAATAGCACAAGAGTATATACTGTATGATTTCATTTATATGTCATTGAACATATAAAACTAATCTATGATTATGTAAGTTAGAATTGTGGTCACCTCTTGAGGTAGTGGTGGTGGTAGGGAAATGAAGGAACCTTGTGCTATAAAAGTTCTTTCTGCATGTTAATCTGATTGGGGTTATAGGGGTATATACAAATGTACAAAAATCATCACTATATACATTAACATCTTAAAAAATGAATAAAACCAAACCACACAGCACAGCAATATTTAAAAGACTTAGAGAAAAGTGAAAAAGCAAGTGAAATTACAGATATGTGAGTCTACTAATGTAAGCAAACATCTTAAATGTTAAAAGAATATTTTAAGGCAGTGTGGTTAGATATGAATGAAGATGATGATTCCTTAGTGAAGGTTAAAGAGCCTAAATAAAGAAAAAAGTTTTAAATAAACTAGTCTAGATGAGTTGAATGATTCTCTTGAACCATTAGTCTACTAGATTTAAGGGGTTGTCTTGTTTTCTCAATACATTATTTTTGTGTGCACAGGGAATCTTCTAAAAACTCAATTTGATCCACACTAGTATAGATTTGAAATTTTTCAATATAGAACAGTTTAACTCCTGAATAGTAATGAAATGGTTGTATACCTTAAATGGATGTCTTTATTGCCTGTTTTTTAAAAATACATATTTTGTCAGTCAATATGGCTACTTCACTTGAGAATTCTGAACAATTCTCTTTTTGTCTAAACATGGGAACTGTTTTAAATACATAGTGATATTCAAGTCCTATGGCCATTCTGCCATTACATCAATGTGGACAATGCTCTCCTAGTGTCCTGCTTTAAAGTGATAATAACTTCAAATTCTACAAGCAATATGATTCACTTATTAAGAAGATTCTGACTGGCCCTAGCCAGTTTGGCTCTGTGGTTAGAGCATCAGCCCTTGGACTGAAGGGTCCCAGGTTCTCTTCCGGTCATAGGCCTCAGGTTCAGGCTCACAACCAATCAATGTATCTCTCAAATCAATGTTTCTCTCTCTCTGTCTCTCCCCCTCCCTTCCACTCACTCAAAAAAAAAAAAATTAACAAATTGGAAAAATACTCTCGGGTGAGGATTAACAACCCTCCCCTTCCCAACAGACATAAAACAACAACAACTACCGAAGATTCTGTCTGATTTCTAGCCTAGTATCCAGAGCTGAATATAGAAAATAGTAAAATTCTTCTAATTCTGCTACTTAACACCTGTGGACAAGTCTTGGGGCCACAGTTCCTCTTCTATAAAATGGTGGCATATTTGGGTTCTAACATTTTACTATTTCATTGATGTTGAATTATGAACAGAAATATTCCTACTAAACAAATTCACTACACCATACATTACACTATAAAAATATTCATATTTTAATATTATCAGTGTAGTAGTAATTTAAACAAAGGTCAGAAAAAGGTGAGCAGTAAGCAAATGTTTAATGAACAATATAATGTATGTTGAATGATATCACAATGACCTTGGAAAATGCACATGGTTACAAATGCATAAGTTAATATTTAACTTTATAAATTGATGTTTAAGTTCGTTTATAAAGCTTAAATACAGTTTCATATGTCATACAATAAAGTTGGGTAATTTTAAATGGCTCATCATTTACATTCCAAAGCATTGCTTTATTACAAAAATGTTATTAACCAAGAATGCATATTGTACAGTTACTGAATACTTAATGGATGAATTTCATTAGGAAAATGAGGTTAAGATGCCCACAAAGTTTCAGAAGTACCACCTGCTACTTCTATCAATCCCAATGCATTTTTCTGTAAGAAGTTAGTTTGGTTTAAATATTCACTCCATATTTAAAACTTAAATGAAATGATTACTTAACTGAAAGAAAACTAGTCTTACCTTATCCATTCTCTTCTGCCAGCTGTCTTCACGTTTTACCATTAGTTCAATACAATGAGAAAGTGTAGCAAGGATTCCAGCAGTAGTTGCTTTAAAAGTTATTGCCTCCCCTTTAAAGTCTATACCATTAATTCCTTTCAGTGTTACCTGTGGAAATACTAAAAAAGAAAGTTTTCTACTGAAAATTTTCCTAATGGAAAAGTAATTCTTCACAATTTTACAATTAAAACTTGTTTAGAGCCAAGACCGGTTTGGCTCAATGGATAGAGCATCGGCTTGGGGACTGAAGGGACCCGAGTTCGATTCCAGTCAAGGGCATGTACCCTGGTTGCGGGCATATCCCCAGTAGGGGGTGTGCAAGAGGCAGCTGATCGATGACTCTCTCATCGATGTTTCTAGCTCTCTATCTCTCTCCCTTCCTCCCTGTACAAAATCAATAAAATATATTAAAAAAAAACACAAAAAAACAAAAAAAAAACTTGTTTAGAAAACTAGCAAATCAGCCCTGGCCAATGTGACTTGGTTGGAGTGTTGTGCCATATACCACTAAGTGCAGATTCTATTTCCAGTCAGGGTATATCCCAGGTTACAGATTCGATCCCTGATTGGGGCATCTGCAAAAGACAACTGATCAATGATGTTTCTCTCTCTCTCTCTCCCCCCCCTTCTCTCTCCCCCCCCCCCCCTCTCTCTCTCTCTCTCTCCCCCCTTCTTCTCTCTAAAATATAAAGTAACAAACAAACAAAACCCTAGCAAATCAGAGCAGGCTTTCAGGATGTAATTTCCTTCTTGTTGGTCAACATTTAAAAATTTCCAGCCATACTCTAACAGCAAAGAAGCTGTGGCAGCATATGTACTTTCAAGTCTTTTCTGGATTCTATTCCCTGAAATCTATTTGCTGTGCTGCATTTAGTGAATAAAGTAGGAGAATATGACAGTTTGACCGGTCGCTATGACATGCACACAGAAGCTCAACACAGGAGTTGCCCCTAGTGGTCAGTGTGCTCCCAAAGTGGGAGCGCTGCTCAGACGCCAGGTTCAAGGTTGGCGAGCACAGCTGCAGCAGTGTTGAGCCTCTCCTGCCTCTGTGGCAGTACTACCAGCAAGCTGCTTGTGTAGCAGGGCCAGGATGAGTGGGAGCGCGTGGTGCTTAGCCTGGGCTCAGGCTCCTTGCCAGCTGCCGGTGCTTTACGCACTTACAGGGGTCCTCAAACTTTTTAAAGTGGGGGCCAGATCACGGTCCCTCAGAGAGCTGGAGGGCCGGACTATATGAACTACTAATTCCTACTGTAACACCTCGGCTGCGCTCACTGCCCAAAAAACCTGGCGGGCCGGATCAGACTCCTCTGCGGGCCGCATGTGGCCCGCGGGCCGTAGTTTGAAGACCCCTGCACTAGTACATCCCTCGGGCTCAAACCAGCAGTCCAACATCCCCCAAGGGGTCCTGGATTGCAAGAGGGTGCAGGCCAGACTGAGGGACCACACCAATGCATGAATACATGCACCAGGCCTCTAGTCTTATATAATAAGAGAGTATTGATGTCTCAAACTATTAATATTGAATTGTCTTTTTTTTTTTCTCTTTTCAATTTGCATAGTTTTTGCTTCATATATTTTTGGACTTATTGTTACATGCAATTATGTGTATAAATGTATCTTTTTGATGGATTGACTCTTAAATCCTCATAAAAATCTTCTCTTTGTCTCTAGAAAAATAAATTAAGATGATATAGAATATAAAAAGAACATTTACATTAGAAGTAAATAAGAAATTTGTTCACTGAAAATTTAGGGAACAGTGCTTACACCATGACCCAGACAGAACTCTTGAGGTTTTTAACTAAGGAAAGTGTTTGCTTATCAAAAAACAACTCCTCTGGTCTAATCTAAAGGCAAATTAATTTAATTGCCTTTCTTTTCAGGTTAGAATCATTGGAGTTTTACTCTTGCTCTATTCTACCCCCTCCGTAAAATCCTATTTTTGTAATGTTTACTGTTTACTAGCTAGTTCTAACTTTTTAAGACTTACCATACTCAATATTACAATATGTGATTTAGACCCAATCCTTAATGATGAGACTCATAATTACTTGAAGATTCCATTATTTGCAGCCAATGTTTCTGGAATCCTAGCACCAAGACCCTGTCAGTATTTAAGAGATGATTTATATAGTCTAATCCCAAACTCTGACCAATAGTATCAGATTTAAAGATTACACGTTCTACATACTTTCCACCTACGATGATTAACAAAAGTTAATTTTCATTAACCCTAAGGAAGGAAATTTTTAAACAGTGACTTCCACAAGTATATTGAAAATGTGACTCATTATTTTAAAAAGTATGCAAACTTGTATAGGATATTTCTCTAAATGATAGCAGTAGCCCTATCTTCCATTGGTTGGTTTCAAGGCTCTCTTCAAAAAGGAGATGTTAGGGGCTTTCCTTAATGTCTGGAGGTCTAGTCATCTGTTTACATTAAAGAGTTAAGAACTGTAAACCCTGAATGCAATAGCAGTTTATTTTAACTAAGTGGAATTCATCAAAAGGTGACATGGTAGCGAGACAGCTTTTTCATGATGGGCCCTTGAGAGTCTCTATTTATAGGTCATCCTCTATGTCCACTCAAATGTCTCTAGAGTTTAACTTTGTATCAGAAAATATTTGTCTGGTTGACAGGCATTTGGCAAACAAGGTTAGAGAAGGGAGCTGG
The DNA here is from genome assembly GCF_964339955.1 of Pipistrellus hanaki. Lineage (NCBI taxonomy): Eukaryota > Metazoa > Chordata > Mammalia > Chiroptera > Vespertilionidae > Pipistrellus > Pipistrellus hanaki. The sequence continues at coordinate 35,592,255 of NC_140506.1, forward strand.
GGAAGGCATCTTTCAATATGTAAACTTACCTTTAGTCCCTGGCTACCAGATTTCTTAGAGATAAGCGGAATAGTGATACTCTTAGATTTCAATAATCATTAGGTACATTTCTACTTAATTACTTTATTAAGTACACCTATACATCTATCTTTTGCTGTGCTGGGTATTCCTGAATCTATAACTCTTTAGTTCAATTTCTACAGGAAATAAGCTTCCATTCTCCTTTGCAGAATGTAGGTATGGTAGTTAAGTATATGTGGAATGGAAGACTAGATCTGTGAGTTTTACAACTTCTTTCAATAATTTTTCCAATATGCAAACAAAATATTTTTATATTTAGGAAGATTATTCATTGTGAAGTTAAAATGTAACTGGGGGAAAAAACCTTCCCAAATTAAACATTTAATTTCACAAAAATACATAAATATAGATGGTTAAATAAAATTCAACAATTTAGTTCAAAGTTATAAGAAAACTTTGTAATAAGCTAGTATTCTGTAAAACTGGGAGGGAGCTAGGTTATAAGGAAAAAGTAGAGAGCCATGATGAAACTAAGAAATAAGAAGGAAAAGGGAAGGAGAGAAACATTACATTTTAGTGCCAATATTCAGATGTAATATTTTCATATTATATTTGAAAGAGAAATTTATTCTCATGCATATAAAAGTTTTTTGTTTGTTTTTTGGTTAATCCTCACCTGAGAATATTTTTTCCATTGATTTTTAGAGAGAGTGGAGGGAGGGAGAGATACAGAGAAAGAAACATTGATGTCAGAGAGACACATCAATTGGTTGCCTCCTGCAGGTGCTCTAACAGGACCAGGGAACAAGCCTGCAACTGAAGTATTGTATGTGCCCCTGACGGTAATCGAACCCAAGACTCTTCATTTCACAGGCCAATGATCCAACCAATGAGCCAAACCAGCCAGGGCCATCCATACAACAGTTTTAAAAAAGTACCTGAAAACAGCCCAAACCGGTTTGGCTCCATGGATAGAGCGTCGGCTTGGGGACTGAAGGGTCCCGGGTTCGATTCTGGTCAAGGGCATGTACCTTGGTTGCGGGCACATCCCCAGTAGGGGGTGTGCAAGAGGCAGCTGATCGATGACTCTCTCATCGATGTTTCTAACTCTATCTCTCTCCCTTCCTCTCTGTACAAAATAAAATATATTTTAATTTAAAAAAAAATTACCTGAAAACATGACACAGCTATAGATTATTTAATAGTCTTTCATAACTTCAACAAAAATGAGCACAATTAGATTTAACTTATTTTTTTCCACAAAGGCACATTTGTAACTTTAAAAAAAATTTAGGAGTCCACTCTAGCTTTTTATTGACATGTTAAAACAGGATCACTGACTATTAATCACAGGTTTCTGGTGTTTAAGATTCTACATATGAGTGATGCCAAATGACATTTGTTTTTAGCTTTAAGTTCTCTTAGCATAATGCCCTTGAGGTTGATAACTGTCACAAAACAGAGATTTCTAATGAACAATTCAGAATTCCATCTAATGAGTTGGCCATCCTATATAATAAAAGGCTAATATGCAAAGAGACCAAACGGTGAAACAACCGGTTGCTATGACGTGTGCTGACCATCAGGAGGTATGTGTGGAATATGGCAGGCATTGGTAGCAGGCAGCAGAGCAAGGAACATGGTGGGCACCAGCCGCAGTGGGATGGTGGAGCAGGTGTGGTGGGGTGCCAGTTGCTGTCATTAGGGTGAGCCTCTGGTGGTTACTGAAAATTCTTTGCTCCCAAGCACCATGATCCCACTGGGTGCTCACACCTGCTGTCACCATCATCCCCAATTAGCCCACTGCCAGCACTGGAGTTGCCACTCGAACCTGCTGCCAGCCCCAATTGGCCCTCAGAACTTCTCCACCTTCCCCTGCTCCTCAGGGGCAATCAGGGCCAGCAGCTGCCACTCACACCCATTGCCAGTGCCAGAGCCTCCCGCCACTCATTCCCACTGCTAGTACTGGCCCTGCTTGTACCCACTGCTTGCTCCCGGCACCAGTCCTGATCACTTGGTGCTGTCAGCGGGTGCAATCAGTGGCTGCTGGCTCTGATTTCCCCTGAGGGCTTCTCCTTCTCCACCTCCCCCTACTCCTGAGAGGCAACTGGGGCAGCAGCTGCCACCTGCACCTGCTAATGGTGCCGGCCCCACCTCACACACACTGCTGCTCCGCGCTGACAGCAGGTGAGAGTGGGGCCAGTGTCATCAGCATGTGGGAGCAGCCGCAGCAGGAGTGGGGCTGCTGCAGACAGGGGACGAGGGGCTATGGTGAGAGGCAAGGCAAAAGTGTGGAGGATGGGATGAGGCCTGCCCCTGTGCCCACTGCAGCCTCGTAGCCCACAGTTCCTTTCAAGGTGCACAAATTCGTGCACTGAGCCTCTCGTTCTAAATAAAAAAAAGGACCAATTAATAAACTGGTACATGAAATAAACCACTTCATTCCTGGTCTATAAACAATTGTGCTGTGAAATCAGAGCTATTACAATAATTTTCTTTTAATAACACTGATTATATGCTTTTCAACACCAGCTTATCAAGTGGAGGGAAAAAAGGGGAGTTTTCCCTCCACTCCAAGCAACATTTTTCAGTTCTAGAAACTGATTCTATCAAATAACACTGCAATAAGTGGGCCATTGTCTGGAATTTAGAATGAGTCTTTGTTAGATAATTAGGAGCCATTATTATTTAATGTAAAAATGTGTCTTTTTTTCTCAAGAAATTTTCATTTCTTTAAAAAAAAATTACTCACTTAAGGCTCTGGTTAAAGTCTGATTCCTTGTCAAAGATGCATACCAGGGTTGCAAGTTCTATCGCTAGCCACAGTTGGGGCAACCAATAGATGTGTCTCTCTCACAGAGATTTTTTCACTCTCTCTCTCCTTCCCCCTGGCCTGCTTTCCCTCCCACTCTCTCTAAAACCCAATAAAAATATCCTCAGGTGAGGATTAATAAAATAAAACAAAAAAAATAGCCCAAAAATCATTTAGATAATTATTCTTGTTATATAGTGATTATATAACTTCAGAAAGTGTACTTTATTCAGCTGAGGGAGGAAAATGTATTACTTACATTTTTCCTTATTGCCATTGGTATTATGCAAGAAGTCTCCATCAGACCGTGTTGTAGGAAAGTCATCTTCATCATCTTCTACCACTAAATAAAATATATTTAAGGATATTAGGATGAAAGAAAATAGAAATTAACCAATTTATTCTTAGGTTCAATTAAGTCAATACATTCTGGATTCTTCTGAGTGTAAGATTTAATTCATCTTTGTATTTTCTTTCTTTCTTTTTTTAAAAATATATTTTTATTGATTTTACACAGAGAGGAATTGAGAAGGATAGAGAGTTAGAAACATCGATGAGAGAGAAACATCGACCAGCTGCCTCTTGCACACCCCCCACTGGGGATGTGCCTGCAACCAAGGTACGTGCCCTTGACCGGAATCGAACCCGGGATCTTTCAGTCCACAGGCCGACGCTCTATCCACTGAGCCAAACCAGTTTCAGCCATCTTTGTATTTTCAGTGCTTATCAAAGTATGCCCAACGAATATGCTATAGACATTAATACATTATTATAAAAACTGTACCCATTCTCATTTGCGTAAGGGATGGTATTAAGATATGAGTTATTTTGCCCTTTAGTCTTCCTACCTACCTTGGGGCAATTTCTTAATTCCATTAATTCCTATAATGGCTGAGCAGGACTGTAAAAGGACAACTTCCATGCAGAAAAGACCTTATCTTGCTTCTGGGAGTTCCTAAACTTACCATTTCTAAACATGTAGGAAAAATATAATAATTTACAGGTGTGATTAATGATTTTTATTCATCCCACTGTCTGTGCCTAGAATTCCTTTTAACTTATCCAATTCTATAAAGAACAAAATCCTGTGTTCTCCTCTGTTTATCTTTCTGTTCTATTCACTTTTTTTTTTTTTTACTGCCTAACATACTTTAACTTTTTGCACTATATATTCCACCGCTTTTTTTTCTTTTTAATGTATTTTATTGATTTCAGAGAGGAAGGGAGAGGGAGAGAGAAACATCAATGACGAGAATCAATGATCAATTGTCTCCTGCATGCTCGCTGCTGGGGACATGTGCCCTGGCCTGGAATGATACTAGGTGTACCAGCTAAAATGCGGATTTCTTTCAATAGATGGAGTTACACATATGTTGATAAATATGCAATTTGATATGTATGCTATTTTGTGGTATTGACAGCAAGCTTTAAACTTTATGTCAAATTTGCTGAAGGTGTTAACATAGATATTTTTATGATTAAAAATGTTGAATTTCATGCCAAAAAAAGAGCATTTGAGGAAAGTTTTAATTCATTATTTTATTTTGAAGAAAAAGTTATCGTATACTTTGGAAAGCTTATGGTAAACGTGCTCCATCTCAAGATACATGTGAATACTTGTTTAATCGTTTTAAAAGTGATGATTTTGATGTGAAAGACAAAGTTTGAAGTGAAAGACAAAGTCCAAAGTTTGAAGACCAACAATTACAAGCATTACTAGATGAAGATGCATGTCAAACTCAAAAACAACTTCCAGAAAGATTAAACATTGTTCAACAATTTCCGAACATTTACAAGCAATGGGAAAGATTTTAAAGGAAGAAAAATGGGTGCCCCACCAACTGAACGAAAGACAAATGGAAAACCGAAAAGTCATCAGTAAAATGTTGCTTTAACAGCATCAAAAGTATTTTTTGCATCCAATTGTGAATGGTGATGAAAAATGCATTTATTTTGAGAATCCCAAATGCACAAAATCATGGGTTGATCCAGGTCAATCATCAACATCGACTGCAAGGCCAAATAGCTTTGGAAAGAAGATAATGCTCTGCTTTTGGTGGGATCAGGAAGGTGTGGCATATTATGAGCTTCTAAAAACAAGTGAAACTGTTAATACTGATCGCTACTGACAACAAATTATCAATTTGAACCACACTTTGATCGTGAAACGACCAGAATGGGCCAGAAGACATGGCAAAGTAATTTTGCTTCATGATAATGCACCATCACACACTTCAAAAACTAAAGACATGTTAAAAGATCTTGCCTAGGAAGTATTAACCCACCGTCTGTATTCACCAGACTTTGCTCCTTCAGATTACCATTTGTCCTGATGTATGGTACTTGCACTTTCTGAACAGCACTTCAAAACATACAAAGAAGTGGAAAATTGGGTCTCTGAATGGTTTGCCTCAAAATAAGAGTTCTATTGGGATGGTATCCACAAATTACCTGAAAGATGGGGGAAATGTGTAGCAAGCAATGAACATTACAATGGATGTTCTCTTGAACTTATCGTATTTTCTTTGCTCAGAATGTGAATGTATCTGGAGACAGTGTCTTATGGACATAATCAAGTTAAAATGAGATCATCAGAACAGGCCCTGATTCAATATGACTGATGTCTTTATTAGAGGAAGAAATTTGGACACAGAAGAAATATGATATAAAGACCCGGGGAGAAGATGAACCTCTATAAGCCAAGAAGAAAGGACTCCAACAGATCCTATCCCTCATGGCCCTCAGAGGGAACTAACCTTGCCAACAACTTGATCTCATACTTCCAGCTTCCAGAACTGTAAGAAAATTAATTTCTGTTGTTTAAGCCATCCAGTCTGTGGTACTTCATGATAGCAACTCTAGCAAACTAATGCAATAGTCTACCACTGTTGCTATTTAATAAAAATGAATGTTTAAAATCATTTTTCAACTCTTCTATATAACCTGGTTATAACTGTAGTCCTTCTACTTCTCTCGCTATCACTTTTGTCTTTCAAAAGGTATATACTTTTGATGTGTATCATCTATAATAATAAAAGCATAATATGCTAATTAGGCCCAACAGCTGAACAACCTTTCAGATGTCCTTCCAGATGACCTTCAGGATGACCTTCCAGATGAAGCTAAGGCTGTGAGGGCCGAGCCCCTTGAATGAATTTTGTGTATCAGGCCTCTAGTTTAAAAATAAACAAGGAACCCTAGCTGATTAGGCTCAGTGGGTAGAGTGCTTCCCTGTAGATTGAAGAATACCAGATTTGATTCCCAGTCAATGGCACATACCTCATTTGCAGGCTTAATCTCCAGCCCTGTAAGAGTGTGTGTGGGAGGCAACCACTTGATGAACCCCTGGTGGCTGATACCATAATCAGCAGACTTCCAAGTCTCACATCAATGTTTCTCAGTCTCCCCCTCTCCCTTTCACTCTCTTAAAAAAAAAAAAAAAAGTGGGATGAAATAAACAAGAAATCCAATTCATATTCATATTCATACACATACACACACACACATATTTAGTTTAAAGGGATATTTTCAAGCAAATGAAAGTTGATGGGGAGAAACCAAGATGGCGGCATAAACAACTGGTCTGCCACCTCGCACAACAATTTCAAAATTAAAACTAATACACAGGACGTCTATCACCCAAATCCACGGGAAGGCTGGCTGAAAGAAAAAGAAGTGGAAGAGCTGAAAAGCTGAGGAGCCTAGAAGGTATCCCGGAGTAAACACAGCTGATACTCACATCCAATGAGCCTGAAGGTCAATTCCTCCCAGTGATACCAACAACAATCAAGATTTAACTACAATAAGGCTATACACGCAGTCCCCAAAGGGGAGCACCAAGAGTGTCTGCCTCAGGTAACTGGGGAGGCTGACCACTGGGCCATATAGGATACCAAACACATAAAACGATCCTACCAACTCTGGGAAGCAGCAAAAATGCCGAGACAAGGAAATAGATCTCAAACGAAAGAGAGGAAGGAGAACAAAAGATTGGATATAGAGTTCAAAAACACGGTTATAAGGTTTTTCAAGAATTTCCTAGAAAAGACCGATAAAATAAATGAGACCTTTGAGGATATGAAAAGGGATCAACTAGAAATAAAGCATACACTAACTGAAATAAAAAATATTATACAGAGTCCTAAAAACAGACCGGAAGATTGCAAGAATCAAATCAAAGATTTGGAACACAAAGAGTCAGAGGACACTCCCCAGCAGAAGCAAGAGGAGAAGAGACAATTTCAAGTGAACCGACATCAGAATTATAGGAGTCCCAGAAGAAAAGGGAGAGCAAGATACTGAAAACCTATTGAAAGAAAGTGACAGAAAACTTCCCCCCACCTGGTGAAAGAAATAGACTTACAAGTCCAGGAAGCCCACAGAACCCCAAACAAAAGGAATCCAAAGAGGACCACACCAAGACACATCATAATTAAAATACCAAGGCAAAAGACAAAGATAGAATATTAAAAGCAGCAAGAGAAAAGCAGGTAGTTACCTATATGACTAAGGAGCACCCATACGACTATCAGCTGATTTCTCAACAGAAACCATGCAGGCCAGAAGGGAGTGGCAATAAATATTCAAAGTGATGAATAGCGAGAACCTACAACCAAGATTACTGTATCCAGCAAAGTTATCATTCAGAATTGAAGGGCAGATAAAGAACTTCACAGATAAGAAAAAGCTAAAGGAGTTCATCACCACCATACCAGTATTATATGAAATGCTGAAAGGTATTCTTTAAGAAGAGGAAAAAGAAGGAAAAAAAGATAAAAATTATGATCAACAAATACATATATATCAACAAGTAAATCTAAAAATCAAGTGAATTAAAAATCTGAGGAACAGATTAAACTGGTGAATATAATAGAATCAGGGGCAAAGAAAGGGAGTGGATTGATAATTATCAAGGGGAAAGGGGTGTGGAGGGTGCAGGAAGAGACTGGATTAAAATCATACACCTATGGATGAAGACAATGGGGAGAGAGGTAAGGGCAGAGGATGGGGCGGGAACCGGATGGAAGGGAGCTATTGGGGGAAAAGGAGAAACAATTGTAATAATCTGAGCAATAAAGATTTATTTAAAAAAAAAAGTTGATGGGTAATGTTTAATTTGATAAAAAGGCTATATACAGTCAGCTTTCTGTATCTGTGTATTCAACTAACCGAGGACTGAAAAATAATTGAAAAAGTTACATCACCGCTGACATGTACTTCGTTGCTAAGCCTACAATGGTGTGTCTGTACTGAATGTGAACATACTTTATTTTACCCCTTGCCATTATTCCCTAAACAATACATTATAACAACTATTTATTTAGGAGGATGTGTCTAGATTATATGCAAATATTAGTCCATTTTATATGAGAAACTTGGAAATCTGCTGATTATGTATCAGCTGTGTGGAGGGATCCTAGAACCAATCCCTTATGCATACAGAGGGACTATTACATATATACACTGAGTGGCCATATTGTTATTATCTCTGAACACATAATAATCTGGCAACTCAGTGTATATCCTATATAATAAAAGAGTAATATGCAAATTAACCACCACCACACCAATGCCCACAAGCCATGCCAACCAGCCAATCAGGAGCGAATATGCAAATAAACCCAATCAAGATGGCTATAGAATGAGGGAGGCTTGGGTTTCCCTGGCAACGGGGGAAGCCAAGCTTTCCTCCTGCCCTTACTGGCCTAGGCCTCCACTCAAGGCTACAAAGTTTCAATGATAGAAGATAAATAAACCTCAACATAAATGGCGGCATCCAGGGAGCTGGAAAGAGCAGGAGGCTAGGGTTGCCCCCGGCGATGGAGGAAGCCAAGCTTCTGCACACCTAGCCGGTTTAAGGCTACAAGGTTTCAATTATAGAAGTCACATAAATCCCAATAGAAATGGCTGCCACCACGGAGCGAATAGAAGGCTTGGCTCTGCTCCAGGATACAAAGTTTTATTTATTTATTTATTTAAAAAAAATATATATTTATTGATTTTGTACAGAAAGGAAGGGAGAGAGAGTTAGAAACATCGAGGAGAGAGAGTCATCGATCAGCTGCCTCTTGCACACCCCCCACTGGGGATATGCCCGCAATCAAGGTACATGCCCTTGACCGGAATCGAACCCGGGACCCTTCAGTCCCCAAGCTGACACTCTATCCATTGAGCCAAACTGGTTTCGGCGAGGCTACGAAGTTTTAATTGTAGAAGATAAATAAACCCCAGATACCAGGGTCTCCGCTTGGGTCACCAGGGGGTGTGTCCAGCCTGCAAACCACAACAGGCCCCTCGCCCAGGCTGCCCCACATCCCAAGGAAACCCCCACCCTGATCTGAGACACCCTACAGGGCAAACCAGCTGGCTTCCACCCATGCACCAGGCCTCTATCCTATCTAATAAAAGAGTAATATATAGATTGACCATCACTCCAACACAAGTTGGTTGCCCCCATGTGGCCAAAGATCCTGCCCCTATGTGGACACAAGATGGCCACAACAAGATGGCCTACAGGGGAGGGCAGTTGGGAGGGACCAGGCCTGCAAGGGAGGGCAGTTGGGGGTGACCAAGCCGGAAGAGGGGGGAAGTTGGGGGCAACCAGGCCTGCAAGGAAGGGCAATTGGGAGGGACCCAGGCCTGCAGGCAAGAGCAGTTGAGGGGGACCAGGCCTGTAGGGGAGGGCAAATTAACCTCCACCCTGCTACACCAATCCACGCCCACTAGCCAATCAGGAGAAAATATGCAAATTAACCCAATCAAGATGGCAACTGGCCATGGAGCTGGAGCAAGCAGGAGGCTTGGGTTGCCCTGGCAATGGAGGAAGCCAAGCTTCCTGCCTGCCCTGGCCTTCACTCAAGGCTACAAAATTTCAATTATAGAAGATAAATAAATCCTAGATACTTGATTCCAGCTGGCCCTGTCCTCCAATCAAGAAGGCACTGAAAAAAAAAAAAAAAAAAAGAAAGAAAGAAAAGGGGCGAGGACCTTGGGTCCTGGGGAGTGATCAGGCCAGGATGGGACAGCAGGGGTCTTTGGGGATAAGCAGACCAGCAGGGGGTCCAGTTTGGTGTGTGCAAGCTATCAGTGGGGATCAGTTGGAGGTGATCAGGATAGCGGGGGTGGGGACAATTTGGAGTGAGCAGGTCAGTGGGAAGGGAAGTTGAGGCGATCAGGCCAGCAGCGGGGGGGCAATTGGGGGTAAGCAGGCCGGCAGGCAGAGTGGTTAAGGAGCAATCAGGCATTCAGGCAGGTGATCAGCTGGAAGCCAGCAGTCCCAGATTTTAAGAGGGATGTCGGAATGCCAACTTAGGCCTGATCCCTGTAAACTGGCAGTAGGACATCCTTTGAGGAGTCACAGATTGGAGAGGGTGCAGGCTGGGCTGAGGAACCCCCCTTCCCCGCCCCGTGCACAAATTTTGTGCACCGGGCCTCTAATCCCATATAATAAAAGGCTAATATGCAAATTATCCCCTCGACCTGGAGTTCGACTAGCAGGCAGGCGGGCCAACCACCCATGTCCCCTCCCTCTGGCCAGACTGGCCAGACCCTACCCTTGCACCGGGCCTCTAATATATATATATATATATATATATATATATATATATATAATTATATATAATCTGGCCACTAAGTGTATATATGTATATGTATACTTTTTTTTGATGAAGGAAAAATAGCTCAACCACCTTTATTTTTAGAGAAATAAGCATCCAATGTTAAAGAGCCAACAACTTAAAAAGTGTATCAAATATAAAAAACGTCAAGGCTACTTATTTTGTCTAAATTTTAAGATGATATGGCCTTCTGCTTCTGGCCAAGACAGAATAAAGGAACTGGATTTACCCTCTAGCATAAAATTAAAACCTGGACAAAATATATGAAACAATGGTTTTCAAGAATACTGTATATTTGGCAAAAAAAGATTTGATAAAACATTTTATATGAAAAAAACTGACAATCACCTAAAAGTGGTAAGGAACAAATGATCTGAACTCTATCAGTATCCAACTTCCTGCCTTGGAAGAGATTCCAAGCTGCAAAGTAAGGAGGAACCCAGGATAAGCCCAGTAGACTCTCTGAGGTGCGGAAATGGAACTGAGTCCAGACAGACAAAGGCAACTAGAGTTCACATGAGAGAATACTAGAAAGGAGACAGCTGTATAGAGAAAGAACCCAGGAAATTGAAAGAAGGGTCCCTTTGAGTATTCAGCAAAGTATTGATAGCACATACAAATAAGGGAACTATAGAGGTCAGGGAAAGAACCAACTAAGAGGATTCCAAGAAAAAGTTTCCTTAGAGTAATTGAGGTATAATATTACTTAAAGATATGTAGTGATAAATTAAATGAGCATTCTATAAACTAAAGTAGCCACTAAAATAACAATTATATCTAAAAAGCAAAGAAGGAGATAAAGAACAGAGAAGACAGAATTTGAACTCCCGATAAAACACATTTTAATAAGATTAAGAAATGAAACCATGTCAAGCAACTGAGTTATACTGTGAATAAAAGTAGTGCTATTTAACAATAATTTGCCTTCACAGCAAATAAGAGAAAAACTGAAGGACATATGTTGACATCAGTAATATCTTCAGCAATAACAAAGAAAAAGTTCAAAACTCACATTATTAGGTAGCTGAAAATCATAGCTCTTAAAAAGCTCATTATAAATTATTTTAAAATGTATACATAGCTCAATTATTGCTTTTTCTAAAACAGAGGCCAGAGAAGGGAGAGTGATGAAGAGAGGAAGATGAAAAGAGAAAGACAGGGAGGAAGGAGAAAAAAAGAGGAGGAGAAAGAGCTCAATTGATTCCAGAGGATTTAACATAAACATATGCCTATCTGTAAGACTCATCATAGGGTAAATATATTAGACATAATCCTATAAAAACCCCTATATTACTAAGATGACAGACACCATTTTTAATAAAAAACTTTAAAATCATTTAAAAATATTCTATGTATGTATGAATCTAGTATGTATGAATCATCAGAATAATTAAGATGTGTTATTAAAGTATGTAAGTTATATAGACACGGAAATCTGTTACATTGGGGGTTTGCAGCAAAAATGACTATTAATTACCTTTATCAGTTAAAGACATTACCCTTTAAGATCAAGAGGCTTTACATCCATTCATTCTCCAAGTAAAAATAGTGGTAATAGCCTAATTAACCTTTATCCCTTTGAAGTTCATCCTTGGAGACAGCATCAGCACAGGCATCAAAGTACTTCTGTAGAGTATCAACTTGTCTACATAGGATATCTCTAAAGGTTTCCATTTCAGCCAATTTCTCACGTAAACTGTGGCCTTTCTGCAAAACACAAAAAAAGGGGGTGGTGGATGTAATCCAAATTAACAAAACTGTAACTTATTTAATCCTATTGTATTTCATCAGTTTTTAAGTCTACATCTAACTAATGAAGGCCATCGGGTAGGGAGAGCTGTCAATGTAATACTTCTAGGAATTAACTTGAAACTGACTAACAGTGACTAGATAGTGATAAGCCTGAAGGAAATAAGGGACAAATACTAAGCCTGACAATTTGCTCATGTAAAATTTAATATTTTCAAATTATTGACATTGTGCGAAAAAAAATTGTGAAAGACTTTGAAATGGGAAAAAATATTACTGGATATTTTTCAAAGGAATGGTGTGTGCTATCCATGGAACCTTTAGCATTTATGGAATTTTGTCTAAGCATATACAAATCTTTGATTTCATTACAATTGGCCTATTTTATAATTCTTTAAGTAGCAGAAAAATAAGAGTAAAGTAAATTATTTTGGCCATAGATATGCAAATGATTTTTGATTGGTGGAGATACACTAGTTTCAAATCTGCTGATACTGAACAGTTTTGCATATATTAGCAAAATTATTTTGGCATTCTTCAGATTTTCCTTGGAACCAATTTATTTTTACGTCTTATCTATTAATAAATGAAAAAATCTTGGATGTGTTCATTTTCTATTAGTATGGGTCATAAATGTTAATCCTTAACAAATTATTCTGAACTTAAAATAAATTAGATTGTAGAGAAGTTCTTCTGAAAAAACTATTAAATAAGTTCTGTTCACAATATGCAGGACTAAATTCAATTTATCAGGCCTTAACTTAATGCATTCACAACCACAAACCTTGAATGAAGAGGTGGATGTTGCAGAATAGCCACTTGCTCCAGACACCAGTGATACCATTGAACCATGTCGACGTAAGCTGGATTCAGATCCATAACCAGATTCAGTCTAAAAAAGAAAGTAAACTACATGAAAAAAAATTAAATATAAATTACTTAATCATCACAAGAAAAAAAATTGTAACTGTGTGAGATAGATGTTTAACTTTTTTTACAGAGAGGGATAGAGAGTTAGAAACATCGATGAGAGAGAAACATCGATCTGCTGCCCCAGTAGGGGGTGTGCCCACAACCAAGGTAAATGTCCTTAACCGGAATCGAACCCGGGACCCTTCAGTCCGCAGGAAGACTATAACTTTTTCATTTTTGTAGCCACTTCAACAGTCCATGTCACACACAAAACTCTCAACTTTAACAGTCTGTTATAAAAAATAATTGAACTCCAGGATATTAGACATAGCACTGTAATAATCCTCTATAATAAAAGCTGAATATGCAAATTGTCCTCTCAGGTGGGAGTTCAACGTCTCGCCATGATGTGCTCTGACCACCAGGGGGCGGCGCGGAACATGGTGGGCATTGACAATAACCTTGGCAGTGGGTGGCAGTAGAGGCGCTGCAAGCCCTGTTGGGCCTGATGAGAGCAGGACTGCAGAGGATGGTAGAGCAGGTGAGTGGGCAGTGCCAGGCCAAGGCGGGTGTGAGGGCATGAGTTTACTTATAACCCCTAATCACTAATATAGTATTTTGAAAACACCAAATTCTATCTAAAATTAATAATGAGAAATTTAAGTACAGTTATTGTAGGAATATTTTTCCCTTTTAATATCTGCTTTAAGTTCCCTTAAATGAATTGCTGTGCAAAAACTTTCTTTCCCAAGTTTGTGAGTTAGTAAGCAATATTCCTGAACAGGTTTGGCAAAAACATTTAATATCATTTTAGTTCAATAAGAAATGTACTGAATATATCTTAATATAGAACAAGGTTTACGTTTAAATACTACAGTAATAAGACCAAAAAAGCACAATCTTTTGGCCACTAGAGGGGGTCAGTAGCATTTTCAAAATAGCAGTATACTACTTGGAAAGCTGATATAAAGGTTACTCTTGGTCAAAGTATAAGAGTAACCTTTAGACTAATTCCTTTACATGTATTGTACCCTCTACATCTAGACTTTTGGGAAAAAATGAAAAGCATGATAATTTAAATCATGTAGTTCAAAGTTATGAATTTAATAAAATACCAAAAAAGTCCTAAGAACAATTTCAAAAAACTCTCTTAAAGTCACAGCTAAATCTTATCATTTGGTTTAATCATGTGGAAGATAAACTTATATATAATCATTCTGCACAGTCTGTTCAATAGCATACCCACATACCAAAGCAGTGGTATAAATTACAGTAAGAATGTTGGCTTATAATTTTTAATGGAACTGGCTTTTGATTCTTTTCCTTAGCAACATTCTCCAGCAAGAAATACAACAAAAAAGTAGAGACAGTAACAGTAATTAAGTAACTTCCTCAGGGTGTCAAAATTATGTTATTAATATTGTAATTTTTTTCCATTTTAATTATGGAAAGAGAGAAAATATAAGATTAAATGTTAATATAAGCACTAAGGAGCATTTTCCAGAAACTGAAATTCTGAAACCTGTTATAAAACCAAATAAGCTTGCTATCTTCAATATTATTATTTTAAAGCAAACCACATGAGAAGCAAGAAACTATAATCAGGAGAACAATTTAATCAATAGAGTTGTAATTTAAAATATCATAAGTTGTAATGGCAACAATTTTATTCTTGTCTAGGTCAACAGAATATTTGAGATAAAATTTGGCACAATAATTTCATACTTGGAAATATTAAAAATTTCATCTATTTAGCCTTTCAAATATGTATGGGATCCCCCTAGAGAAGCAGTAGCCTCTAAAATAAAAAAAATAAAAAAACAAGATAATTTTAAGATAGGCTTTAGTATCACTGTAACCACTAGACAATAAGACAAGTTAATCATTACAAATCCTGGGCTCAATTTTATTTTTAAAGTAATATGTATGGGTAGTATGGTACTATAGTTCTCCATTCTAAACTCATGTATACATTTTTAGCCTAAGTTTCTAACACATGAAACTTAGGCTAAAAATGTATACATTTTACATGGAGGCCAAAGGGAGTTCTTTATTGAGCTAGATGGAAAGATATAATAAATTCATTCATAAAACCAACATTTATAATGTATCAAATGAGGAGAGGTTCAATATACAATGATTTCCAGAAATTGCAGTCTCATGAATCAAATAAATTAAAAAATATATTTAAGAAAATGGTGTTAAAGAGGATTTTATCATACTCTGCATAAAAAAAGCCCAACGGCAATACAATTAAACTTCGAGTACAATAGCTGCTTAACCTCAAGATACTTTTTTCAAATCATACTGAAAAACAGAACATTTGCTCAGAACTAGTTCTAGGAAATTTCTTCTTTTTCCTTTTCAGACCCTAGTCATTCTGATACCATGATTTAAAAAAAAATATCATGATATAAGGTTATTTATAGATCTTGATTATTCCTCTTCCATTTTCTTCTAAGAGAGCACGAGAAGAATTTTCACTTACAGACATATCTAAATAAGCATAGTGTTAGAGTGAGGTGAGGCTGAAAGGGTTAAGCATGGCCTTATCACACACCCTTGTTACCTATTAAAAGAATGCAGAAGAAAGTAAGACATTGTCTATCACTATTGGAAGTACTAAAACAAAAACAAAAACATAACAAAACAAAAAACAGCCCAAATACAACATGTATATCCTTTTATCTACAGGGAGAACTTAGTAAACTACCAAGCCCTTACTCTGTACCAAAAGCTGTTTAATAACCCAATCTGTGATACAAAAACAATTCTAAATAAACTAAATTTAACACTCTGAAATTCAGTCTTATTTTCTCAATCTTTCCTCCTTTTGAGGGAGCCTTAAAAGGAAGGTGAGAAATAACTAGTTAAATCAAATAAGGCTGTTTAAAGGAAATCTGTTAAACAATTTTTCCACCCTACCTTTACAAAACAAATACTAAAAGGGAGATCTTTTTTGTTTTGCTTTGAAAGAGTTCAGTAACTTTAAATGGATGTTTTATATATTCATTTTCTATTCTTTAAATTTCAGCATTGTCTATATTTTTTATTTAAATTTTTTACAGCAATAACATATCACTTCTACAAAAATTTAAAGTCACAGAATACATTTTTCATCTATCTAACTTGGAAAGGGTTAAAAAATTAATAATACTAGTAATGTTGTAGTGAAATGAAGATCTACACATTCTTGCAGATGACATTATATTAGCACAATCTTTTTCTTTTTTTAATCCTCACCTGATATATATATATTTTAATTGCTTTTTTTTAGAGAAGATGGAAGGGAGAGGACAGAGATAGAAACACCAATGTGAGAGAAACATATAGAACGCACTGTACCAAGGGACCAGTGATCAAGCCTGCAAACGAGGTATGTGCCCTTGACCAGAATCTAACCTGAGACCCTTCAGTGGGCAGGACTACACTCCAACCACTGAGCAAAACTGGTTAGGGCAGTATATAATTTTTTTGAAAAGCAATTTGGCAATATATATTTAAAAGTGCTCATATTCTTAATCCTAGCAATTCTATTTCTGAGAATCTATAATAATAAAAGCATAATATGCTAATTAGACCAGACGTTCTTCCAAAAGACCTTCCAGATGAAGGCGGGGCTGTGAGGGAAGCCGGTGTCAGCAGCCAGGGAAGGAAGGCCTACTCTTGCATGAATTTCATGCATTGGGCCTCTAGTCTATTATAAGGGTGCAACAATATTGCTGAAAAATGCTTTATGTAGGAAGGCAATAAATACAAAAAAGGTAAATTATAAAGGTCTAATAATAAGCAAATGAGCACCAAAATCACAGCACAATAAAATATTAACAAAGCTGTGTTATAAAAAAAAAAATAATGTTAGATTGGGAAAATAAACAGAATATAAACCGTTTATTTCCACAAATGTTTTGAGGGTAAAATGTATAGAGAATAAGGAGGAAATATTGCAAAATGAAGAGTAATTGTCTTAGTTATAAATTAAAAATAGTTTTATGTCCTGGCCAGTTTTGTTCAGTGGTTGAGTACTGGCTTGCAGACCAAAGGGTCACAGGTTCAACTGCTGGTCAAGGGAACCTCGGCTATAGGTTCCCCACCGTTGGTCGGGGCACTTACCAGAGGCAACCAGTTGACGAGTCTCTCTTACATCAAGATTTCTCTCTCTTCCCTCCCTCCTTCTCTTCCACACTTTAGAGAAATCATGAAAACATATCCTTAGGTGAAGATTTAAAAAAAAGATAGTTTTTTATTTCTTTTTCCTTATGAGCAAATATTACTTTTAAAAACCACATTGGGGGAGCAATAAAATCTAACTACTCTGTTTCCCCAAAAATAAGACAGTGTCTTATATATTAATTTTTGCTCCCAAAGATGCGGTAGGTCTTATTTTCAGGGGATGTCTTATTTTTCCAAGAAGAAGAATACGGTACACATTTATTGTTAAATGAAAATAAAGGAAATTTATTACCTGTATATGGTACGGTAGTACAGTAGTTGTCAACACAAACCAGACAAACTGTGAATCCTACAGTATCAAGAATTTACTCATTTATTCAATGACAATCATGTCATCATCATCTGGAACATCATCAGAACAATCCAATTCCTGAATTTCCTGGTGAATTTCTTGTGACTCCATTTCTTTCAGAATCAGTAGACCAAATCTCTCATGTTTAGCCTAGGGGAGGGCCTTATTTTCGGGGGATGCCTTATATTTCACTCAGAAGGAAACCTGTAAGTAGGTCTTATTTTCGGAGGATGTCTTATTTTCGGGGAAACACGGTAGTACAACTATTTGTAGGAATTGTTTTAGACTTCCTAAGAACTTTTAGTTTTAACTATATAGGAAATATTTTTTTAAAGGGGGTTGACTGATCATTTATTTTTCAGTATTCAACCATGCATCCATGAGAATAGCTGAAATTAACTAGAAAGAAGAATATTTAAAAAATGGTTTTTGCTTTTGAAATAATAATTGCCACTCACTGATCAATGTTCTCATAATCCACTTTATTTATTTATTTATTTTTATAAATAAATATATTTTATTGATTTTTCACAGAGAGGAAAGGAGAGGGATAGAGTTAGAAACATCGATGGGAGAGAATCATCGATCAGCTGCCTCCCGCACACCCCCTACCGGGGATGTGCCAGCAACCCAGGCACATGCCCTTGACTGGAATCGAACTCGGGACCTTTCAGTCCTCAGGCTGACGCTCTTATCCACTGAGCCAAACCAGTTTCGGCTACTTAATTTATTTTTAATGCAAAATGATAATGACGCCTACACTGAAAGGTTTCCAGGAGGTTTAAATGATAACTGTTTGTTTACTCTTCAAAGGGATGGTACTAAAAAGAACAAGGGTTTAGGAAATGAACAGTGATACGAGCATTCCCATCAACGACAATATCTGGTCTATCTTGAACATGGCTGTGATGGGAAAATGATAGAATTGTTTTCAGCTAGGATAACATTTTAACCTGCAGAACATTCATTTATTTTGCTACCTATTTGTATTATTCCTAACCCAATGCTGTGTTTCATTTCTCAATTTCAAATAAACCTAGAATATTTACCAGGCAATAAAGACAACATAAGCAAAATATTTTTAGGCTATTAGCAAAAAGGTTTACTTGATTAAAATGAGTTTTATATTCTTTGTTTTTAAAAAAAATGTAGGGAGCGGCTATAGGGTTAAGCCTCGGACTGACCTGTTGGCAAAGCCACAAACAAGTCCCAGATTTAGAGGGCACAGCCCTCTTAGCATAGTTAAGCTTGACCATATGACGCTAATGGGCAATGGGGGTGCAGCAAGTGCTGCCAAAACAAGTCAAACTCACAAGAACACTGTAACTATGGTGACCACTACCTTGTTTACCTCTGTCTATAAAATAAAGCATCAGCCTGCCATCTGGATCTCTCTCTGTGGCCTCAGCCAGGCACAGATCCACTGAACCCCAACTAGCGGGATTGATGCCTAACTGCTCCCTTGCCAGTCTAACTGCCCATAATTGCCCTCCCCTGCAGGCCTGGTACCCCCAACTGCTCTCCCCTACAGGCCTGGGTCCCTTCCAACTGCCCTTCCCTGCAGGCCTAGTGGCCCCCAACTTCCCTCCTCTGCCAGCCTGGTCACCCCTGCCCCTGCAGGCTTGATTGCCCCCAACTGCCCTACCCTGCAGGCCTGATCCACCTCCCCTCCAACTGCTCTCCTCTGCAGGCCTGGGTCCCCCCCTGCAGGCCAGGTCACTCCCAACTTCCCTCCTCTGCCGGCCTGGTCACCCCTAACTGCACTCCCCTGCAGGCTTGATTGCCCCCAACTGCCCTCCCTTGCAGGTCTGGTCCCTCCTAACACTCCTCCCCTGCTGGCCATCTTGTGTCCACATGGGGCAGCCATCTTGTGTGTTGGAGTGATGGTCAATTTCCATATTACTCTTTTATTAGATAGGATAGGATAGAGGCCTGGCGCACAGGTGGGGGCCAGCTGGTTTGCCCTGAAGGGTGTCCTGGATCAGAGTGGGGTTCCCTTGAGGAGTGGGGTGGCCTGAGAAAGGGGCCTGTGGTGGTTTGCAGGCTGGCCATGCCCCCCAGAGACCCAAGCAGAGGCCCTGGTATCTGGTATTTATTTATCTTTTATAATTAAAACTTTGTAGCCTTGAGCAGAGGCTAGAGCAGGCAGGGGGTGGTAAGCTTGGCTTCCTCCATTGCCAGGGAAATCCAAGTCTCCTCCTCGCTCCGAGGCTGTAGCCATTTCTGTTGGGATTTATTTATCTTCTATAATTGAAACTTTTTAGCCTTGAGTGGAGGCCAGAGCCAGCCAGGATGTGCAGGAAGCTTGGTTTCCTCCATCGCGGGGAAACACAAACCTCCCGCTTGCTCCGTGGCCACAACCATCTTGGTTGGGTTAATTTACATACTTGGTCCTGACTGGTTTGTGGGTGTGGCTTGTGAATGTAGTGGAGGTATGGTCAATTTGGATGTTTCTCTTTTATTAGTGTAAATGGCTTTTGTAGCATAACTTCGTTTTCTTTAAAATTTTCTATAGTAACTACAGGAAAAGTTATTCAACTCTATAAACTTCCTTTTTTACTTGATCTCTCTTATCTAAAGAAATATTTTGCAAGCAAATTACAGACTAAGACTAGAGAAATACGCTGAAAAATCTGTAATATTTACCTAAATTGCTAGTAACAAATAGGTGGTAAAGCATTATAAAACCTTGCAAATTTGGTAAACACTATACTGAGTTATATAATATACCCACAGAACATTGTTTGTACAACCGCCAGTCTGGCCCTACCCAAGTAAATATACAATCTATAATAATAAAAGCGTAATGTGCTAATTTGACCAGATGTCCTTCTGGACGACCTTACGGACAAAGCCAGGACTGTGAGGGAAGCCTGAGTCCCTGCCAGCGGTCAGACGGAAGCTCAGATAGATCCTAGGTGTTGGAGGGAAGCTGGTGCCAGCAGCTGGGGGAAGAAGGAAAGCCTTCTCCTACACGCATTTTGTGCATCAGTCCTCTAATTAATTATAAATGGGCCAAGGGTGGCCAATTAACAGTAACCTAAAGTGAAAAGGCAATCAGATTTTTTTTGAAGGCATTTACTTTTGGAAATGCCAAGAGATTAAGGAATTGGTAGTAGGAGTTGAAGTTGAAAAGAAGCCAAAGACAGGAAAAGGTCATGACAAAGCAAGGAAGAAGAAACTAAGAGGAAGATGGGAGAGCAGGTTATGAATAACAGGTACTATAAAAAGAGAAAAAAATAGAATGAATCTAAGCTACACAGGTGAATGGTGAGTAACTGAGTTCTGTTAACAATAAGATCAGAGTTAATTATACTTGGGATTTCTGTGCACACAGGGTATTCTAAATTTTCTTGGTTCCTGGCAATATTCCTATTTATCAATGGAACATGGGCTGACCTATATTCCCTGTAACATAAAAAAAAAAGCTTAATTAAAATGAATAGACCCATGACATCAATATCCATAGGATCTTTTCAAATTTTCAATATTTACCTTATCTGAAAAGACTACTATGTTTTGCTTTAGTAGATATTGTGAAACTGTTTTTTAAAGTGTTTACATGCAATTTATACACGTTGCCTCACATCCTCATCAACACGTAGTATTGTCTTTTTTATGTTAGAAGCGAGGTAGATGGTTATACCTCACTCACTGTAGTTAAAATTTGGGTTTCTCATATCACTAATGGAATAGAGTACCTTTTCATATGTTTATTACCCATTTATTATTTTTAAATATTTTTTATTGATTTCAGAAAGAAAGGGAGAGGGAAAAATAGAAACATCGATGATGAGAATTACTGATAGGTAGCCTCCTGCACACACCCCCACACTGGGGATCACAACCCAGGCATGTGACCTGACTAGGAATTGAATTGTGACCTTCACAAGTTGATGCTCAAATCACTGACCCATACTAGCTGGGCCCATTTAAATAACCTTTTATATTTTTTATAAATTGCCAGTTTAAGTCTTTGGCCTTTTTTTCAAAAGTAAAAAATTAAACTTTATGAACTATTTTTATTGATTTGACAAGAAATGTTATCAAATTATATCTTAATTCGCTACCTTAGTTATCTTCTTTCTTTACTGGTCTAGGTAAAATCCTGATTCCTCTTTACCATTGTGGTAAAAGATAAACACCTTTCTCAGATAAAAGAACCTGGCTAAAAACTATATATTACTGACATCTATTCCCTCTTTTCAAGATAACATACATTCTGTTTTGTTAAATCCTCATCTGAGGATAATTTTCCATTGCTTTTCTGAAGAGAGTACAAGGGAGTGGGGGAGAGAGAAAAAGAGGAAGAACAGGAGAGAGAGAAACATCAATGTGAGAGACACACATGGACAGGTTGCCTCCCAAACGTTTTTGGACTAGGATGTGCCAGTAAACCCACAACCAGATACATGCTCTTAGCTGGCAACTGAATCCTGGACCTTTTGGTGCTCCCACCGAAGCTCTAACTACTTAGAAGCAACACGGGGTAGGGTTCAAGATGACAGACTTTTAATTATTTAGGTAACTATGGAAGCACAGAGTGCAGATATTGACTCAGGTTAATTAAGATTTCAAAAATTGCAGGTAACAAAAACTAACAAAGTTATTTTAAAGGCCCTTGACAGGTGAATTGTTTTTATTTCAGTATACTGAGAATATGAAAGAGGGTTGATACCTTTTCTTCCTTTGATTCATCAACTATAAAAATCCTGGTAGTGTAACACTAACTACATTTAGATGTTTTAAAAAAAAAAGTTAACCACGTATTGATTACTGCAAGCAATTTAACCATTAACTCCCACTGTTAGGAACTAAGCAAATTCCTGATCTTAATGAGGAAAACATGCAGACACATAATGAAGTTTCTTTGCTGGTTAATAAAGTTCAGTTTTGATCCCAAGTACCTGGGTTTTTCTTCAACTTATGTGACAGCCCTGATGACTCTAGCAGCTACTAGATTGCAGCACTTCTCTCAAAAACTAAAACTCTTGAATGTGAAGGAGAATGTAAAGTTTGATTCCATCTTCGTCTCTCCGTCAGCACTGCATGGTGCATATAGGTAAATGGAAAATTGCTTCTAGTCCACTGATCTCATAAAATTACTTACAAAAACATACACTAAAAATAGTACTTTAAAAAGTTATATTTACAGTCTTAAGCCTTTACAATGAAATCAGATTAAAAAATACAAAGCTAAGTTTATATGCTAATCATTTATAAAGCAAACAGTACAGAAAGAAACTAATATCTGTTAAGAAAATTTTCCTATAGTTGATTAAAAATGACAAACAGAGATAACAGCTTTACATGACCTTGGCATTTAAAATGCTAAGAAGTAACAGGTATATTTTGCCACCTAGTTACCCTATCTAATAAAAGAGTAATATGCAAATTGACCATCACTCCAACACACAAGATGGCCACCCCCAGGTGGTCAAAGATGGACACTCCCATGTGGACACAAGATGGCCACCACAAGATGGCCAGCAGGGGAGGGCAGTGGTGGGCGATCAAGCCAGCAAGGGAGGACAGTTGGGGAGGAGATCTAGGCTGGCAAGAGAGGGCAGTTGGGGGGGACCAGGCTTATAGGGGAGGGCAGTTGGCGGGGGGAGGACCCAGGCCTGCAGGGGAGGGTAGTTAGGGGTGACCAGGCCTGTAGGGCAGAGCTGTTGCGGGGGGGGGGGGGGGGGGCGCAGGCCAGCAAGGGAGGGAGTTAGGAATGACCAGGCTGGCAAGGGAGGGCAGTTAGGGGTGATTGGGCCAGCAGGAGAGGCCAGTTGGGAAGGACAAGGCCTGCAAGGGAGGGGGGGGAATCAGGCCTGCAGGGGAGGGCAGTTAGGGGGGGGGGGAACCAGGCTTGCAGGGAAGGGCAGTTAGGGGTGACCAGGCTGGCAGGGGAGGGCAGTTAGGGGCAATTGGGCCAGCAGGAGAGCAGTTAGGAGGTGATCAGGTTGGCAGGCAAAAGCAGTTAGAGGCAATCAGGCAGGTGAGCAGTTGGGAGCCAGCAGTCCTGGATTGTGAAAGGGATGTCCAAATGCCCGTTTAGGCCTGATCCCAGTGGGCAGTTGGACATCCCTGAAGGGGTCCCAGATTGGAGAGGGTGCAAGCTGGGCTGAGGGACAACCCCCACTGTGCACAAATTCCGTGCACTGGGCCTCTAGTTTTAAAATAGTTTTCTAATGAGGTTATGTCCAATTTAACAACAACAACAAAAAGAAATGAAGATGTTAACTAAAATAAAATTAGAGGAAAAGCACCAAAATCAAGCTGATCCCAAGGTAATATGGGGGTGGGGGGGACTCACACTTGGAGATTTCATTATGGCAAATAGCAACACAATTTTTAAAAGATCTTTACAATGAATACTAGGTACATTTAGATGTCTCAACCAATGAGAATCTTTAAGTAAGAAGCTTTTTTCACACCCATTTCAAGTAAAATGTCTAAGTTACTTTTGAAGATTGTTTTCTACATTATTTCCTCAGATAGAAATTCTTAAACTTCTCAGGTTGAGAATAAACCTTTCTTCTGAAAGTAGTCAATGGAGCTTCACTTATGAATTAAGTGGGCCTTCACAAAGGATAAGAACAAATCCACAAATGTTATTACAAAACAACTTCTCACTACATACAATCAACATCTGTAAAAATTACCATTTGGATTCTTTCTCCCTAATTGTGCATTTTCCTATGACTCATCATATATGGATAGTTTCCAAAATGTGGGGAAAGTCTGTGTGGCCCATGACCACCAAAATTTCAGAATCTAATAAGGTTGCTCCCTTATGGACATAAAGAAATATTATGATTACCACAAACTCTGTTAGAGCCAAAAAACTTAACTTTTTCAATATGATTCCTACATTTGATAGTGCCAAGAAAGCCTTTCTGCTAGTGTTTTTTTGTTTGTTTGTGGGTTTTTGTTTTTTTTCTGAGGGTGGTGGTAGAAGTGATACTTTTGTAATAACCTGGCTATTATTTAACAGCAAAGGAGTAAAAGGAAAGACTGTATATAGGCACATCGTTGATACAGCTTTGGGAAAAAGCTGCATTTAACAATCTCCAAGTCTATTCCCCGCTGATTGATGGGGAAGGTACTAGACAAAGGCAGTTTAGAGGTATGCCCAGTAAGAGCTGAGTGACAGAGGAGGCTAACTGCGCATTAATCACACCTGGAAACAGGTATCTGGCCAGGATGGCCATGGCCACTGCAAGTGCACAAAACCTAAATATTTACAAAATACATCCAGAGACATAGAATCATGGAGCAGACTGATGAATCTCAGAGTGGATGGAGGTGGGTGGGAAGAGATTAAGCAAAGAACTTATGTGTACATATGAATAACCCATGGACACAGACAACAGTGTGGTGAAGGCCTGGGGTGGGAGCAGGCTAGATGGGGAAGAAAAGGGAATATGTGTAATACTTTCAACAATAACTATAAGTTAAAAAAAATAAATGACGAAACTATTTTAAAATAACCACAATACCACTATCACACCTAAAAATACCTAATTATTTAATATCAAACATCTCATGTTCAAATGTCTTCAACTAACTTAAGCACCCAAATATAGTGCAAATGCTGAAATGATATTAAATTTCTTTTACTTGGAACAAAATTTGAATATTTAAACTTCTAAATAAAGAAGTGAGACCTTGCTTTCACATGCTGGCCCTCTTAGGACTCCTGCTGCAGGAGGGCTGTGCTTCCTTTGTGCCAGGAGCTGGGCTCCACATATGGACTAATGGACCCAAATGCTTATCCACCCTCGGCTGCAACATGGAATGAAAACTCTAGACACTAGCCTTATTTCTGACTTGACTGAGCTCCCAGATGCACTTCTTCCAGGTCTGGCTTAAGGGGCAGGGGACTTTGGAACCTAAGGAATTTAACTCAATGCCAATAAAGCCTCTTTCCACGTTCCATCCTTCGATGGGGGCTTCTGAAAATGCTTCTTTCAGCAGTGTCCCAAGATCCTGGCTCCCCCAAACAGGGGAGTTTCATCCACCAGCAACAGAAGTAAATTACTTTTATGGTAAGAAAAAACTGGGTGTAGTCAAATCACATTTATACTAATAAAAGGGTAATATGCTAATTAGACCAGGTGACCAGACATCTTCTGGACACCTGACTTTCTTCTGGTCAGTTAGGAAACGACCAGGCCAGCAGGGAGGCAGTTGGGAGGCAACCAGGCAGGCTGGTAGGCGAGCGGTTGCCTATGGTGAGCTGGATGTCTAAACCAGCAGTTGGAAATTCCTGATTAGAGAGGGTACAGGACATGCTGAGGGACACCTGCCACTCCTCCCCGCGCATGAATTTTGTGCACCAGGCCTCTAGTGTATTATAATTGTAAAACATTCTAGACATAATCCTGACTCTTTTAAAAGGTATCAATAGATGACTTATAACATTTCCTTGACAAACATTTCATTTTCTATACAGAAAATACTCACCAAGGTCCTTTGACAATTCAGAAATACATTTTTACTTAATTGGGTCAAAGGAACAACCATCTTAACTTTACATTCATACAGCTTTTTCTTATTTTCTTTTTAATTTAATAAATCTTTATGTTCAGTTTATTAGAGCTGTTCTCCCCCATAAATCCCTTCCACCGGTTTCCACCCCACACCATGACTTTTCCTGTCCTCATCCATGGTTGTAAGATTTTTGTTCAATCTCTTCCCGCACCTCTCATACCCCTTTTCCCCCAAGAATTGTCAGTCCACTCCCTTTCTATGCCACTAATTCTATTATATTCACCAGTTTATGTTCCTCAAATTTTTTTATTCACTTGATTTTTAGATTCACTTGATATGTATTTGTTGTCATTTTGTTGTTCATAAATTTTACCTTTTTTTTCTTCTTCTTCCTCTTCTTAAAGAATACCTTTCAGCATTTTATATTATACTGGTTTGGTGGTGATGGACTCCTTTAGCTTTTTCTTATTTGTGAAGCTCTTTATCTGTCCTTGAATTCGAAATGATAGCTTTGTTAGGTACAATAATCTTGGTTGTAGGTTCTTGGTATTTTTCACTTTGAATATTTCTTGCCACTCCCTTCTGGCCTGCATAGTTTCTATTGAGAAATCAGCTGAAAGTCATATGGTACTCCCTTGTAGGTAACTAACTGTTTTTCTCTTGCTGCTTTCAAGATTCACTTTTTGACTTTTGCCTTTGACATTTTATTTTATTTTTAAAAATATATATTTTATTGATTTTTTACAAAGAGGAAGGAGAAAGGGATAGAGAGTTAGAAACATTGATGAGAGAGAGACATCGATTAGCTGCCTCTTGCACACCCCCTTCTGGGGATGTGCCTGCAACCAAGGTACATGCCCTTGACCAGAATTGAACCTGAGACCTTTCTTTCTTTTTTTCTTTTTTTTTTTAATATATATTTTTATTTTTTACAGAGAGGAAGGGAGAGGGAGAGAGTTAGAAACGTCGATGAGAGAGAAACATTGACCAGCCGCCCCTTGCACACCCCACACCGGGGATGTGCCCGCAGCCAATGTACATGCCCTTGACCGGAATCGAACCTGGGACCTTTCAATCTGCAGGCCGATGCTCTACCACTGAGCCAAACCGGCTTCGGCTGAACCTGGGATCTTTCAATCTGCAGGCCGACGCTCTATCCACTGAGCCAAACCGGTTTCGGCTGCCCTTGACATTTTAATTATGATGTGTCTTGGTGTGGTCCTGTTTGGATTCCTTTTGTTTGGGGTTCTCTGCGCTTCTTGGACTTGTAAATCTATTTCTTTCACCAGGTAGGGGAAGTTTTCTGTCATTATTTCTTTAAATAGATTTTCAGTATCTTGCTCTCTCTCTTGTTCTAGTACCCCCCCCCCACCAGCCCCAATAATTCAGATGTTGGTACGCTTGAAGTTATCCCAGAGGCTCTTTACACTATCTTTATATTTTAGGATTTTTTTTTTCTTTTCCAGTTGGTTTTTTGCTTCTTTGTATTCCAAATCTTTGAATTTATTCTTGGGATCCTTTAGTTTCCTGTTGGATCTCTGTGTATTATTCTTTATTTCAGTCTGTGTATGCTTAATTTCTGATTGGTCTTTTTTCATATCCTCAAGGGTCTTGCTAAATTTATCAGCCTTCTCTAGAAAATTCTTGAAAAACCTTACAATCATGGTTTTGAACTCTATATTCAATAGTTTGCTTTCTTCCATTTCTTTCATTTGTGTCATGTTTCTTTGTCTGCATTTTGGCTGCTTCCCTGTGTTGATAGCATGGCTTTGTATGCTAGGTGTCTTATAGGGCCCAGTGGCTCAGCCTCCCTAATTACCTGAGGTGGAGACTCTTGGTGCACCCCTTTGTGAACTCTGTGCACAGTATTGTTGTACTTGTTTATTGTTGGTATCACTGGGAGGAATTGACCTCCAGTTCAATTGGCTGTGAGGACCAGCTGTGTCTACGCTGGGAGAACTGGTATGCTGGAGACACCCTTATGGGGTAGGACTTGCTTCAGTGAGGTTTTGTGCTCACTGAGCCTGCCCCTTGACTGTGTCACTTATGAATGTGAAGAGTTGTAATCTGGTATAGTTTCAGACTGACCACTGGGTACACTGGCTCTTGGATCTCCAAGGAGGTGCAAAGTCAGACACTGCCTGGTGCCACCAATCAGGAGCTACAGAGAGATCTGCAGATTCCTCCTCTTTGTTTGGGGTTTGGAAGTGCCCAGATAAGGCCCAGCTGTGAAGCAATGCAGGCTACTGCTACAGAGCCTTATGCTTTCTTTTGGATACTTTGGAGCACACTGACCCAGCTGCAGTTTGTTGGGTTTTAGGTTGCAAGAGGGACAGGCCATTCATATGCTAAAGCCGCTGCGCACAGCTTGATGGGATTGTAAATTGGGTGGGGCGAGGTCTCAGGGAATCACCAGGGCAGAGCAAAAAGCAATGGTTGCCAGTCCACCCTGCCCTGGAGAGGTGCCCAGGTCTCTCTGTCCCACAGTCCCATGCAAGAACAATGATCACTGCAAGCACCTGAGAAAGCTGCCCTTGTGTTCCTGCCCAATGCCAGACAGTCCAGTTTCTCCCTATATGAGATATAAGTTGGATCCCCAGAGTCCTGCCTGGAGTTCAGAGTAATTGAGAGCTTGTATCTCCCTCTTGATTGTAAAAAACAACAGCGCACCCATTTGCCAGCCTGGTTCATGTGCCTCCATACCTCCGCACTTCCCACCAGATTCAATGTGCTTTTCTCTTTCCTTCTAGTTGTAGAACTTCCACTCAACCAGGTTTCCCGTGGTTCTAGATAACATTTGTTTTGTCTTTTAGTTGGAGTTTTGATGTGGTTGTGAGAGGTAGCAAGTACAGGTGTTCATGTATGCCGCCATCTTGGTTGCATCTCAGCTTCTTCTTTTTAAATAATTTTCACAAACACCATTTCAATGACCTTAAGACAACATGGGTGATGGCCAAGAGACTTAAAAACAAACAAAAAAAATCCCACCTCTTAAAAATCATTCATTTAGTGTTGCCTTAAATCCAGGAGAAATGTAGAATATGAATGGACTCCACACAATAAAACCAGCACACTATTTCAAAATAAAATTACAGGTCTGGTATACTATGTCCTTTTCTATATTTTAAACTGAAATAGATCCTTCAAATTTAAGAATGACTTCAGAAATATCTTTCTTGCACAGGGGCCACTGTCTAATGACCCACTGAATTGTGCAATTTCTAATATACTGAGAAAAGTTATATTATAGAATCATCTTTTAAAACTTTTCTTATGGTGAGCAAGTAACTATGGAATGAATACCAAGGAGGACAAAATAACAAAGCTACACAAAAAAGATAGGACTCTACATTGCATTTTTGTCAATAATTATTCTAATACCAACTATAAAGATTAAAAGAAGAAAAAAAAAAAAACACTTCAAAAATCACATATTTCCCCCCATAAAATCTGTTTTTACAATACTGTAAAATTATTTCAACAGGAAATTTTATGTGCTCAAAGCTTTGCTGATTACTACAAAGAAGTTGTACAACTGAAACTTTAAGAAGCATATGGTTTAAAATAAATACAAGAGATATGAAGAACATATAAAAATGAGAATATTGAAATTTAAAAAGCCCATGATTTAAGTCAACAAAATACATTTCAAATAAATACATACTTATAGGATGACAGAAGTGCCTGCTGGCCAAAAGCTCTGGTTCTTAAGTCAGATAGACCTGGGTCTGAATGCTGGCTCCTTCACTAATTAGCAGTTTGACTTTGGACAAGTTACTTAACCTATGTCTCAATTTCCTAATCTGTAAAAATAGATAATAATGTTAAACTCATTAAGTTTGTGAGACTAAAATGAGATAATGTATATAGTGTTTATTACCGTATCTGGCATACATCAATTCTCAAAAATGTTAGCTATCATTATCATCATCACTACATTATTGTTAAAAAGGTCCTGTAAGATAGAATTGCTAATGTGTGTGTGTGGGTATGAGAGAGAAAGAGAGGAGGGGAAGGAGAAAGAGGGAGAAAGAGGAGGAGAGAGGGAGGGAGAGAGGGAGGAAGGGAGGGAGAGGGCAAGAGACGAGAGAGAGAGAGAGAGAGAGAGAGAGAGAGAGAGAGAGAGACAGAGAGAGAGAGACAGAGAGAGAGAGAGACAGAGAGAGAGAGACAGAGAGAGAGAGAGAGAGAGAGAGAGAGAGGGAGGGAGGGAGGGAGGGAGGGAGGGAGGGAGGGAGGGAGGGAGGGGGAGGGAGAGAGAGAGGTGGACTATTACATAGATGTTATTATAATGAGCATAAGGGCCTCCTGGAAGGAAAAAAACCAGAAACCTTGAACTTCTTCCAAATATTACAAATTACTTAAACCTGACAGGGAATAGTTAAAAAAAAAAAAAAAAAAAATGAAAGCCCATCTGATGATATTAGAAGAGAAAACTACAAACCCACTATTCCAAATGTCTTGTCTACCCATCATAAGGACAGATGGAACCATGGGGAAGTAAGTATGAATTGAATGAGCTGGAATGATGAAAATCCAGGTTAATTTTAAAGTACAGTACTCTTGGTTTATTATATCTGGGTTATTTTGCTTGTTTGTTTATATTTGGAGGGAGAGTGTACTGTCATCTTTCCTTCTTTAAGTAACTTACCAGTGTCACACAGCTATTACATAATAGTGCCAGAATTCAATCCCATATTTGTCAGACCTCAGAATCCAGTATTCAAACACCAATTAATACAATGGAATGCTCTTTTTGACAATACATGGGCAGAAAGATGAGTTCATATGTGTCTTGCATATATATGGTAGTAGAAATCAGATGATATACCATAGCCTATACAAGGTAAACTTATAGAAATTATTTTTAAACATAGAGATAGTAGGAAGAAAATAAAGCACACGAAGTACAAACAATAGAGCTCCTATCATCATCACCATCATGCCTTAACAATTTGACATTAATTTTGAATAGCGATACAGCAATTCATGTTTAAAAATTAATAAATTTAGATTCCACATTCAATGTTCGTTAGTGATAATGAAGAATGAATTAGAAAACATCTCACTACCTCTAATTCCTAAAAGAAAAATATATGATTACGATTGGTGATAGCATTTAAATTTTCTTCTTCCATGTATTAGTTTAATAATTTATTTTTACAATTCACATGCAATTTAAACTTTTACTGATAAATTGCTTAGTTGTCACATATCACATATTTTACATTAAAATTAAATAATTAAGTATTAAGAATATCAATTAACAATGATTCCTTCTTTCTTGCCTATGAATAAACTATCTTTAGAAATTTGAAAGAAAATGTTTACAATGTATCTGGAACTTGCTGCTGACTCTCTTTTCTAAGAACTACAATTCACCAAAAAATCTGTTACCTCAGCTTAAGTCACAGTGCTCTAAAAGAGACCCAAAGATTGTATCTATCTGTTGTTCAAAGACACAAAGAAATCAATAATATGGAAGAAATATATGCTTCATGTATATGTCTTCATTAAAAAAGAAAATACAAATTGGAAGCATGCTAAGAAAAACAAGCATGCTAAGAAAAATAAAGTGTGCTTAACTAAAGAGAAAAAACATATAGCCATGCAATCTAAAACAACTAAGTCTTTAACAATCACCCCAGTTAAAAAAAATAAAAATTAGTTCTACTTAATAACATCTTTAATCATTAAGCGGGCTGGCCCTGATTAAATTCACAAACTAGGCCACTCTCCTTATGTGCACATTTAGCAACTCTCACTGAAAGCAGATCTCTTCTTTCAGAAACAACATGGTGTAATTTAGTTGTAGCTCCAAAGCCCATTCTTTTTTTCCTCTATGTCATGAATGGGAAGATATATCGGCCACTGTGGTGTAACTTTATATATATTATCCCATGTATTCCCTACAAACACTAAAAAATGAATTATCATACCAAGGGTCACATATGTTATATTTGGCAGAGGCTGCAGTGTCTGATTCCAGGTAGGCTTGACTCCAAAGCATTGAGAATCTGTAATTCTCATCTCTTTTTATTATTATATTTTTTATTTTTCATCTCTCTTTTAAAAACAGAAAACTGTTCCCATTTTTAGACTCTTTTCTAAATTAATAAAGATAATGAGATTCACAAAGTATTTATTTATTTTTTATTATTTTTACTTTAGAAAGAGAAACACTGATGTGAGAGAGTTGTCTCCTGTACTCGTTCTGATTGGGGATCAAACCTGCAACCTGGGTATACCCTGACCGGGAATTGAACCTGTGACCCTTTGGTGCACAGGATGACGCTTCAACCATTTGAGCCACACCAGCCAAGACCACAAAACTTCAAAAACCAATATAATACTAAAGCTAAATCAGAGATTAAAAGATGGACATCACAGCCAGTTTTCTTTAGGCTAGGAAAAATTCAGAATCAATAATCAAACAATAAAAGCTAATATATGATCAATATCAAGAAGACTGTGCCTGTAGTATCCCAGGTCAGACTGGTTTTTCTTGCTTTGTGTGTGTATGTATTTTGTATCTCTCAACCAAAACAGGCATTTCAACTACAACTCTGTAAAAACCAAATGAACAAGTATAGGCAAGTATGTGCAAAGTTCCCTTGAAATTATTCAGGAGTGGCATGGTAAATTTATAATTTTCCTTATTCCTTACTTTACCATGGTATACTGAATTAACTAATAATGCAGATTTATTAATATCAAAGCAGAGTCAAAGACTAGCTGTAAATGACAAGAATGTGGCTTATATATTTATATAAAAAAAGAAGTACTAAAGGTTTATTACCAGATATTTTCATACGTAACCAAAAAAATGATTTGCAAATGTTTACACTTAGAATTTACCCAAATGGTTACGATAAGCCTAACACTGAAATTTAAAAATTTTAGGATTTTACAATCCAATGTTATTTCAAAAGTTCTTTTGTCCAGATCATATAAATGGCATTTTTTTTAAATGGCATTTTTTATAAAGCAAATCCTAAATTGGAAAAAATCAAGATTTCTTTTACTAAGAAGAGCATATTTTGTTAACAATTAAAAATATTTATCACAGCCAAAACTGGTTTGGCTCAGTAGTAGAGCGTCGGTCTGCGGACTGAAAGGTCCCAGGTTTGATTCCGGTCAGGGGCATGTATGTTGGTTACGGGCACATCCCCGGTAGGGGGTGTGCAAGAGGTAGCTGGTCGGTGTTTCTCTCTCACTGACGTTTCTAGCTCTCTATCTCTCTCCCTTCCTCTCTATAAAAAAAATCAATAAAAATTTAGTTTAAAAAATATTTATCACAGAAAGTACCTTAGAAATAAAAGTATTTCACAAATTTAATTCTGTACTGCTTTAATTTTACCACCCAAACATGTACAACTTTTCAGTAACACACATTGTATTTACCTCAAGATGGTACAAGTAAAACTGGAAACCCTACCTTGTGCTGTTCGATGGCATCTATCCACTGTTGCCTGTGATCTGGATCTTGAGCACGAAGATACCAAACGCTATCATTTACACTAATATCAAATCGACATTCATCAAAATCATGGGGCTGTAGAGAAAAAAGTAGAAAATGAAAAACAAAACTATTATATTCTTAGAAGTATCACACTCTACAGCAAAAAACATAAATATAACCCATTCTGGCTGGTGACACACTCTTGTTACTTTTGTTTTCTATTCAAGTAACTTTTTTTGTTGTTTTTTTTGTTTTTGTTTTTTAAATCCTCACCTGAGTATATTTTTTCCATTAATTTTCAGAGAGTAGAAGGGAGGAGGGGGAAAGAGAGAAAGAGAAAAATATCGCAAGTGACACATTGATTGGTTGCCCCATAAGCGCCCAGGAATAGAACCTGCAACTGAGGTACAGACCCTTGTATAGTACCTAAGACCCTACAGTCCACAGGCTGACGCTCTAACCACTAAGCAAATCCGGCCAGGGCTCACGTAATTTTTTGAAGATTCCTCAGATGAAGAGTACAACAAGGGTATATAGTTACCAAACACTACATGTCATTCACCATTCCTACAAACTATAAATATATTTCAAAAAAAGAGTGTTTTTCATCAAATGCTTTTAGTTAGCTAAATTAATGGAAACATTACTAACAGCACAATTAAAAAAGATTCAAAATAGACCAGCTGGGGTTGCTCAGTGGCTAAATGTCAACCCATGAACTAGGAGGTCGCAGTTTGATTCCTGGTCAGCGCACATGCCACGTTGCAGGCTCAATCCCTATTACTGGGTGTGCAGGAGACAGCCGATCAATCATTTTCATTCATGTTTCTATCTCTCTCAGAAATCAATAAAAAATATATTTTTTTACTTAAGAAAAAGGTCCAAAATAAGTCGTAGTAAAGACATTACATTTTTCCTGCCTCCATTATCCAAAAGTAAATTCTCATCATGAAGAATTTGATTTCAATAAATGTTATAAACAAGGTATTTTTACATTTTATCACAAAATAGTTAACATTTCCTCCTAAGTGTCTCAAATTAACTTCTAGGCTTTTATATGTTTTTGATATTAACAGTCAGGAGAGCTTTCAATGAAAAGCAAAGATAAAATGAATAATACATCAGACTTATGTTAGATAGTGGAAACTGCCTGTATCAAAACATAAACATTAGTGAATTTAGTGAAATTAGTGAAAATGTCAACTATTTGGTTTAGTGTTTTATGTTATTCTTAAGAATGTATAAAATTAATATCTCATTTTTTTACCCAATAAATGAATTACGATATTACAGAATCATATGGCATATGCCATGACTTTTTCTACTGGATAGAGTACAGAGAATCATCAATGTAACAGAAAATTTATTTGCTGAAGAAAATTTACTTTGCCGGTCATCTGGTCGCTCAGTCTTATATATATACTAGTAGCTCTGCGCAGGAATCTGTGTGCCAGTAGCTCGCTTCCACCCTCCAGTAGCTCTCCATCTGCTGCCCTGCCCTCCTGTAGATCCCCCCTCATAGCTTGCTGCCCTCCCCGATCCTGTAGCTCTCTGCCCACTGCCCCGCCCTCATGTAACTCCCTCTGCTCCCTCCTTTAGCTCTCCACCTCCTGCTTGTAACTTGCTGCCTCACCCTCCTGTTGATCCATGATCTGGTTGTTAATCGGTCAGTCATTAAGCTTCATGGTGTAACAGCTATTTACATATTACATCTTTATTATACAGGATAGGTCCTATATAATAAAAGCCTAATATGCAAATTGACCAAACAGCGGGACTTCTGGTTGGTATGATGTACACTGACCCTCAGGGGGCAGATGCTCAACACAGAAGCTGCCTCCTGGTGGTCAGTGCACTTCCAGAGGGGGAAAACTGTTCAGCCAGAAGCTGGGCTCACAGCTGGTGAGTGCAGCAGTGGTGCAGGGGCCTCTCCCACCTCCACTGCAGCGCCAAGGAGCAGCGAGCCGAGCAGTGAGGTGGGTGGTACAGAGTGAGGGGTCCTGGACTTCAAGAGGGTGCAGGCCGGGCTGAAGGACCCCCATCCCCGCCAGTGCTCCAATTTTGTGCACCAGGCCTCTAGTTTGGATGGATGGATGGATAGATAGATGGATGGACGGATGGATGGTAGGTAGGAGGTAGTGTGTGTTAAAATGATGCAAAAGGAAAAAAACCAGTGCATACCCTGTTCAATAATTAGCAACACAGAAATATATAAAAGACATTTAATACCCGTAAGTATAATGACTATAAATTTAACTGAATGCGAAATATTCAGAAATCTTAGGAATAGAGTTGAGTCATTAGAAAGCTTCTTGGAAGAAGGGAAGCATATATACTATCTGAAGAACAAAGCAAAAATTTAATCAGTTTACTGTCGTAAGTAGCCCAAGGATCTGCTTTCATTCACTATTATATTGTCTGCCTTTTTAATAAATCTATGTAAATAGAACCAGATAGTACATATTCCTTTATGATCCACTGTTTTTATTCAGTATAACAATTTTGAGACTCATCCATTTTGTTGTGTCTCAAATTTATTAATACTCAATAGGTGCAAATGGGGCTAAAAAGAGGGCAGGGAGTGTATACAGAATTACAGCAATAGTTCTTTAGAAAAAATGTAGTATAATTACATTTTCTATTCAGTTGTAATTCCATGATACTACATCCCACTCAACCGGAACTGTGGTACTACCAAAATTCACCCTAGCATATTCTTTAAAATTCTTTAGATTATTTCTTAAAATTTCTGAGTTTTCCTGATATTTAATTGTTTACTCCAATATCCTGATTATAATGGTATATATTTCAGATAAGTTCATAGAAGTTCGTTTCAAAAATCATAAGGTCTAATAACTACCAAAAAAAAAAAAAAAAAAAAAAAAAAGTTGAACAGAATACATACTCC
The DNA here is from genome assembly GCF_964339955.1 of Pipistrellus hanaki. Classification (NCBI taxonomy): domain Eukaryota; kingdom Metazoa; phylum Chordata; class Mammalia; order Chiroptera; family Vespertilionidae; genus Pipistrellus; species Pipistrellus hanaki. Next base: position 35,628,747 of record NC_140506.1, read on the forward strand.
ATGGATTATACAATTTTAATAAAGTTAGTGTATGAAAGAAAGATTAAAGTGACTATCTTTAAATTGTATGGTTAGAACTAACTGCCTTAATTTGTTTGTCTATACTATATTTTTCTATAAATCACATGTAATATTTTTGGTACAAAAGTGCTGACATAAATGTGGAAGGAGTTTGTAAAGTTGAAAAATCACCATTTTGTCAATGATAGAAAAGATTGGATGGGGTAGGTGCCATAAATAGTTGAAAAATCAAAAGGCCCTCCTCACTGATCTCCAGACTTTCACTCCTTTACCTCCTCTAATATTTTTCTTAAATGCCTATGATGCATCTCTATCTAAAACTGATCTGATATGCCTCCTCTTGCAGGCTTTTGAACTTTCGGAAATGGTAACTACCAACTGCTTAGACTCGAAATCATCTGACTCCTCATTTTTCACACCCTATAAGGAATCCACCAGCAAATCTGCAAATCTTGTCAGCTCTATCTTCAAAATGAATCTGGAATCCAATCATTTCTCATAATCTCTACCATTACTCCTCTGGTCCAAGCCACTATCATCTTTCACTTGAATTATCTGCAATAATCCCCTAAGGCTGTCTGATTCTGTTTTCCTACTTCCATCCCTGCAGTTGTGACTCACATTATATTTCTACTGAACAATCATGATCTAAACCATTCATTTACTTATCTATGTAAATAACTAACCAATGACATATTTATGAACACCTATGATTTACCAAGCACTATTCAAGGAGCCGAGAATACATGGTGAGGATGAACTGCTATGATCCTTAACTTTGCAGAGATCACAGTGACCAAATAATCACACACAAAATGTAAAACTTCAAATATAACAAGCCATAGTTAAGAAAGGTACACCATGTTGAGAAAGCCTATAATAAAAGGAAGTAACCTAATCAGGGGAAGACTTCCAAGAAATAATACTACAGCCAAGGGAAGGATGAAATGAAATGAATAAAGGAGGAAAGAGAGGGAAACATTCAGCATGTAACCTAGTTGGAATGGCTAATGAGCATCCTCTTGTACTTTACCAAAAGGCTGCTGGTTCAATTCCCGATCAAGGAAAATACATGGGGTGTAGGTTCAATTCCCAGTTGGGGCACATAGGTTAGGCCCCTGGTTGGCAAACTGCGGCTCGCAAGCCACATGCGGCTCTTTGGCCCCTTGAGTGTGGATCTTCCACAAAATACCATGGCCTGGGCTAGTCTATTTTGAAGAAGTGGTGATAGAAGAAGTTTAAGTTTAAAAAATTTGACTCTCAAAAAAAATTTCAATTGTTGTACTGTTGATATTTGGCTCTGTTGACTAATGAGTTTGCCAACCACTGGGCTAGGCAACCAATCAATGTTTCACTCTCTCCCTTTCTCTCTCTAAGCAAGAACTGGGGGCAGGGAGAAGAGAAGGGGAGTGCATGTAAAAATCTAGGAGCCCAGCTGGTGTGGCTCAGTGGTTGAACGGGGAGGTCATGGGTGCATGCAGGAGGCAGCTGATCAATGATTCTCTCATCAATGGTGTATCTTTTTCTTTTTTCTTTTTATTATTCTCACCCGAGGATATTTTTCCATGGACTTTTAGTGAGTAGGAGAGAGAGGGAATGCCAGAGAGAAACACTGATGTGAGAGAAACACATCAGTTGGTTGCCTCCTACAGGAGCCCTAACCAAGACTCGGGTTGGGAAGTAGCCTGCAACCAAGGTACGTGCCTTGACTGGAATAAAACTTGGGACCTTTTGGTCTGCAGGCTGATTCTCTATCCACTGAACCAAACTGGCTTGGGCTCATCAATGATGCTTCTATCTCTCTCTCCCCTCTGGAATCAATAAAAATAAAAATGTATTAAAAAAAAAAAAAAAGATCTCTCCCTTTTTCTCTGAAATCTATAAAAATATATTTCTAGTTTATAAAATGTCTTAAATATATCTGCCAGTAAAAGCCTGTTTCTAGAGGTTATAAAATGTCTTCATAAATTGCCAAGCTAAAGAATGCTAATTGCTTACTTTATTATTAATTTTCATTAGAAATTTAAGTTTTAATGGTTAAAAAATTATTAATTTTCATTAGAAATTTAAGTTTTAAGGGTTAAAAATCTCAATATATGAGGAAAATGTCTAAGGTATAGCGTATGGGAAAAAATGGTTGTAAATTAAACAAAAGTCAGGTCTATGAAAAACCAAAGATGACTGCCGGGTTCTCCCCTGCTCTCTGGTTCCCCATTTTCCAGCTTTTGCATTTCTTCATGCATCACTTATCTTTAAACTAGAGTTAGAAGAAGGAATTTAAGAGCTGACATTACTGAAAAGAGACATCTTATACCATTGCCAAGGTTTGATGAGAGTCACTTAAAGAAAATGCCAAGTTGGTAATACCTTCTTTTCACAGGTAGCTTCCAGGAGACAGACACTTTAAAGATCAGTTGACTGCCACCTTGAGATTTTGTTTATTGAAGACAGCATCAAATAAAATACACTCTCCAACCTCATTGGATGGGATCTTATCAGGCTCTGAGTTGTAAATGGACATCTTACTCCTGTCTACAGAAATCAAAGACTCCTTGAGGAAAAGAAGCTGCCAATACCAGAGGTAGACAACTATACCGAGACATCAATAAGGTCCAGATTGATACTGAACTCAGCAAACATTTTATTATCTTTACTTGATTGCTAATATTAGTCACAATAATATATTCTTTGAGTTTCTCTATATAGTCAAACTATTTATGATTACTAAACATGTGTAAGATAATTGTTAATATTCTTTTCATGACTTATGTAAATGTTATACTAGTTGCCAAATATAAAAAAGTGACAGAAACTCGGATCATAATTTTCCACAGGATAGAAATGATTCAGGGTGTATATTTTACTCAATGAAGGCCATTAAAATCTTGAGACAGCATGGGGACTTGGGCTTAGGATCCCAAAAATGCCAGATAAGAAAAAATGGCATCACCCTGCTGCCCTTTACCTTATCCCAAAGACCCCAGTTAGCCACAAGAAACACCAATAAGCCAACCATAAGAATGTCACCAACCCTCCACTTTCTGGCTCTCCCACTCGCATGAAAACAGAATTTTACCTCTAACTACTTGCTTCTCCAACCCCACATGGAAAATTCTACAAGCCCACCTTTTTTGCACAAAGCCATTTGTCCTCAACTTATAAAAGCAGCCAAACAGAGACAAACCTTGGAGCCAGTTCAGAGAACCTTCCTTTCCCCTTGTTGCCTCCCTGTGCTTGAGCATACACTTAATAAAAATCTGTCTGGAAATTTCTCTAAGGTTTCCTCTTGATGTCTACCTTGGGAAACCCAAGAACCCTAATACTGGTAACAACCTGATGCCTTCCATTTTGGGGAAATAAACATATGTAAGTCAGATTTAGATATCAAAACAGATCCAAAGAGCTTTCTACTTTTGTAAGCAATATAAAATCTATAATAATGTGAATTGTCTTTGAATATATTAGTAAAATCTATGATTAAGTTTTAACATACCCATTTTCAGATTTTAACTACAAACTCTTCCTTCATTGACCTGCATGCAATTAACCTGCTTTAACCAACACTTTTTTCCCCCTCTTTAATAAATACACCAAGGTATGCTGACCACTCTCAATTTGTATACTATTTTTAGTATATTTAGGCACTTCTGATCCCACTAGTTGAGATACATGTTTAACAGGTCTGTTGGGTGTTCCCAAACCTGATTATGCCAGTTTACTTGTTGTACTTCTTACATAACTAAGTAAACATATGTAAGAATATGAAATATAAGTACAAAAAGAGGTTTGTTCCTACATAAACTAAGTTGAGTGTAAACTAAGTAATTACTCAGTAAAGGTGAGTCAGTTCTTTAAAAAGTATTGAATTATATAAAGGTAAGACATCTGTAAAATATTAGAACAAAATCATTAAAAGTCAGAAAGAACCTATATTTAGAGCAGGGGTCTTCAAACTACGGCCTTCGGGCCACATGCGGCCCGCAGAGGAGTCTGATCCTGCCCGCCAGGTTTTTTGGGCAGTGAGCGCAGCCGAGGTGTTACAGTAGGAATTAGTAGTTCATATAGTCCGGCCCTCCAGCTCTCTGAGGGACCGTGATCTGGCCCCCACTTTAAAAAGTTTGAGGACCCCTGATTTAGAGTTTTTAAAAAGTATCTTTAAGCTTTTATTCTATTTTAGAGATATCGAAACTGGAAATTACAAAGCATGCATTATGGATATAGTTTACACATGATCAACTTCTCTCAACTCCACACTCAAAGACATGGTGTTATCTATACATAAAAATTTTGGTAAACATAGATTTATACATTTTAAGTTAAAATGCCAATATATGTATTTTTATTTTTTTGTTAATCCTCACCAAAGGACATTTTTTTCATTGCCCTTTAGAGAGAGTGGACGGGAGGTACGGAGGGGAAGACAGAGAGAAACATCGACGTGAGAGAGACATCATGTATGTCCCAACCAGGGTCAGGGATCAAACCCACAAACCAGGTACATGTCCTTCATCGGGAATTGAACCCAAGACCTTTCAGTGCACAGGTGGACATTCTAATCATTGAGCAACTTGGCCAGGGAAAGGTATGTATTCTTTTAATTTCCTGCTTTACTGTTTTTAATAAACTACCAATCTCAATGGACATGAAACCTTCTAACATCCTTTTTTTCTGAAGGCCTTCCTTAAGGGCTTGCTATACCAACTAGATAATTATTACATGTTTATATAAAATAATAGTATGTAGCAGTAAACACTCTAAAATAGCTTTATGGGGGAAAAAAGTATTAGACTATATACTCCACAAGGGCAAGAATCTTTACCTATTTTGTTCACAGATGTATACCATGTAGGTAGAATAGTTTCTGGTGTATAGTTGATGCTCAATAAAAGTATCTGTTTAATGAAAGAGAATAGAAACTTACCGTGATGACAGCCTTGCTGAGACAGATGGATCCTCTGCAGCCATACTCAGTCTCGTCTTCAGATTTGTAGTAACTCAAAGTATTATTTTTCATAACTACCCAACGATCTTGCCACCCATGAATGTAGTTTGTCCACTGGGAATAGAAGAAAGGCAGGGGGGAGGAAAACAAAAAAACAAGTCAGTATTTTAGAAATCCAAACTTTCTGAAATAGCAGTCAATCTTAATTTTAAAACCAAAATGTGAAAAGTTCTAACATAATAATAATTAGTAAAAATGATTACAATCAGTGGAAAGTTGATATTTTCTAGATTGTATCGATATAATGGTTTTCAGTAATTTTTAATAAGATTATACATAAAATAGATCAATAAAATATAATGTTCCTCTAACATCTGAGGAATAAAATAGAAGCAGATTTTATTTTAAAATTATGCTTTGCCTCTTACCAGGCTGGTGTGGCTCAGTAGTTGAAAGTCAACCCATGCACCAAGACATCACTGGTTTGATATCTAGTCAGGGCACATGCCTGGTTGCAGGCTTGATCCCCAGTAGGGGGCATGCAGGAGGCAGTGATGTTTCTCTCACTGGTGTTTCTATCTCTTTCCCTCTCCATCTAAAATCAATAAAAACATATTAAAAAATAAAATAAAATTCTGCTTTGCCTCTGCACAGCAAAGGAAACTAACAAAACAAAAAGGCAACCAATCCAAATGGTAAAGATATTTGCAAATGATATTTCCGATAAAGGGCTAATATCTAAAATTTGGACAGAAGTCATATAACTCAATAACAACAACAAAAAAACCCACAAACAATCCAATTAAAAAATGAACAGAGGATCTGAATAGACATTTTTCTAAGAAGACAAACAGATGGTCAATAGGCATAAGAAAAGATGTTCAACTTCACCAATTATTAAGGCAATGCAAATCAAAACCACCATAAGATATTACCTCATACCCATTTGATAAACTATTATCAAAAAAATGAAAAATAACAAGTGTTATAGAGGTTGTGAAGAAAAGGGAACCTTCTTGCTCTGTTTGAGATTGTAAATTGGTGCAGTCCCTATGAAAAAAGAGTATGGAGGTTCCTAAAAAAATTAAGAATAGACTACCATATGGACCAGCAATTCATATTCTGGGTATTTATCCAAATATGAAAATACTATTTTGAAAAGATATACATGCCCCTATGTTCACTAAGGTATTATTTACAACACCAAGATATGGAAACAAGCTAAGTGTCCATTGATGAATGAATAAAGATGTGTGTGTGTGTGGTGGTGGTGGTGGTGGTGGTGGTGGCGGCGGTGGTGGCATGTGCACTTGAGCAATACTCAGACATAAAAAAATGAAATATTGCCATTCTGACAACATGGATAAATCTTGAAGGTATTATGCTAAGTGAAATATAATCAGATAGAGTGGAACATAACAAAACCCATATGATTTCACTCATATGTGGAATGTCAAACAGAAAAACGAACAAAAGAAAACAAAAACAAACTCACAAATACAGACTGGTGGTTCCAGAGGGGAAGGGAAATGGTGAGAAGGTGAAATGGGTAAAGAGGGTCAAATATATGATAAAGGATAGAAATTAGATTTTTTGATGGTGAGCATGCAATGGAGTATAGAAATAAATTTCAGTTGTATACCTGAAATCTATATAATGTTATTAAACAATGTTATCTCAATAAGAATTTTTTTAAGGTATACTTTGCTCTTTGTGTGCCTTCATCTTCCCTTCCTCATCATCTCATGGCTCTTAAACTATTTTGGTCCCTGCTACAATTAAAATATTCAATAGAGCCAAAACCGGTTTGGCTCTGTGGACAGAGCGTCAGCCTGCAGATTGAAGGGTCCCTGGTTCGATTCCGGTCAAGGGCATGTACCTTGGTTGTGGGCACATTCCCAGTAGGGGATGTGCAAGAGGCAGCTGATTGATGACTCTCTCTCATTGATGTTTCTAACTCTCTATCCCTCTCTCTTCCTCTCTGTAAAAACACCAATAAAATATATTTTTTAAAAAGAAAAAAAGAAAAAAAAAGATATTCAATAGAAATGTAAGTTTGGTTACACAATCTCCTACACCAAGTACTGCATGAGATCTTTTTTTCCCCATTTTTTTTTATTAAGGTATTATATGTGTACATATCTTACCATTGCCCCCACCCCCATTCCTATACAAACCCATATGATTTCACTCATATGTGGAATGTCAAACAAAATGCCCTCACCCCCCAGTGTTTTACATCCATTGGTTATGTGCATGAGGTCTTTTAAATCAACACAAGTATGAAGCTATTCATGGCCAAAACTGTACTTTTGTTGTAAGTTATTCCTATAGGAATACTAAATTAATCTTTATTAAGTCTATGTCAATTTTTATTTTTTTTCCTCTACAGAACTCAACATTTCATATTTAAAACAGTTAATTCATTTTCCAAGTTTCTCTGAAGATCTATTTTTCAAACCCGAAAGCAATATAAATACAAAACTGGTTTTTCAAAAACATGCTTGGATTATCTGTTTCCAGTACCTAAAAATGGTTTCTGTGTTGCTAAAGTTTTGCTGCACACTGAAGAGCACAATCAATAAACTTGCAATGCCAGAAATATAACCTCTATGGGAATTTCTTGATTTTGCTTATTTTCATGTTCTGGGGTTTTAAATATAGACAATTCCAAAATTGCCAAAAACAAATTCAAGATTGTTAAAAATATACATATTGCACTGGCTCAGGTTCTTTACCCACTGAGAAATCTTTACTTTCCTATTCCCTAACTCAGCATGTTTGAGATAGGGCTTAAATCTTTGAAGCCCCATCATTACAATTCCTCATTGAACGGTCATCCATGCTGTCAATTTAACTCATTATTTTCTAAGGGTTCACTAACTATCATTGCCTTATTATTATTATTTTTTTAATTCCCTATGACTTACCACCACTTATATTGAAAGTTGAAATAATGATTCTTACATACAAAACTCAATTCACCTTCTCTCTTAAAGGTAGACTTTCTCCCTAAGTTCCCATTTCCTTGACTTCTGGACTATTAGTCAGAGACTATTTCCTTGACTTCTGCAGTCATTTAGACACAAACCTAACTGAGGGGTTGTATATTGTTTGTATATCTGTATGGATACAGAATCAGAGATTCAATTACTTTACTAGTTATAATGAGGAGTTTTGAAAAGTTACTTTTCTGAGCTTCAGATTCTTTGTTATTTGAATGGCTGAATAAAATATGACAACCCCTACTATATTTATAGGAATACTCAATTCCCAAGTGTTCCTTTTCAGTCTTTATAGCCTATTACTAACTTCTATTCATCTTTTCTACATATTAAACCTTTAAGTTTGGCTACTCTTCTGTGTTTTCAATTAATCCAATTAAATTAGATTCCTAGATTTCTGAGAAGGCTTAATAACCTTATCTCTAGTATCTTCTGCTTTTTATTTCATAACTTAGGTAATCTTATTTACTTATTAAGCATATCTGCTTACTTATCTTACATATTAATCTCACTGAATGATCAGCTCCGAAACTTACATGAACAATTTCAAATTGCCTACAACAAATTGTTTGGACTGGCAATCTTAATGCACTTCACTTTCAATTATTGCCCTTCAGAAGGCTAGTAACTGTGTGACTATGGTCAGGTTACTTATCCTATTTCTCTGTCAAAATCGACTTCAGAATTATTAAGACAAAGTAAGAAGAGACTTAGAACATTGCTAAGCATATGGCATTTTCTAAGTTGGAAGCAGTTAAGCATAGCTAACGAGCACAGCTCACCTCTTCCAAAGCTACAGAAGAGCCCCTAGCAATTTTGTGTTCACAATTTCATATCATTTCTTTTCAGAGGACCCAATAAAGTACATACTAAGCCTCAGGACCCTTTAGTCAGTAATGTTAAACTATTATCATACCTAGAAGGCAGATTTTTGTCTTTCTCTCCCTCATAAAGTATTTCACTTGTCCCTTTTTAACAAGTAGAGAAAAGGCAAGATGCTAGACACCACAAAAGAATCAAAGATTTCTGATCCCAAGCTATACTTTCAAAAGGAAAAAGAAATCTACATTTAAAGTAAAAAGAATCAAGTTACAAATAAAATGCTATGGGAATCCAAGGGAAGGGGAACTGGAATGGCTGGTAAAATAAAAGAATAACACCAAAACCTATATTCCTGTTGATCTAAGTATGCAGAAACAATGAAGTTATTTACCTACCACAGTAGTCAAATACTACATTTCTACACATTTAAATATCAAAGAGACAGTCTTCCATTTTTTCCATACAGTATGCCTACTATACTACTCTGAATACTCAGAGCACTAGTGACTCCACTAGTCACTCTAATCCCCCCAAAATGATCAATAGATTAAAAATACAGCTTGTTTTGTCAAATACTTGACCACACTACAATACTAATTTTAAAGACTTCTTCTCATCTAATGAGAAAAGCAATGAAACTACCAGAATCACTCAGAAGCAAAGAGCCCATTTCATAATAATTCCATCTGAAAATTTATACCTATTACAAAATGAATTCAATACAGAATCTTAAATTACAAGATACAGTTAATCTAGAGAAACCCCAGAGAGTTTCACTTTACTGAAAACCTGTCACTGCAATTCCAATAATGAGCACAATATCAACACACACCATAATTTTTCTGCTATGCAAATAAGAGTTAACACTTGTTAAGCCTTTGTTCTGATATATTCATGCCTTTCTTAGGCCTTTTCTCACTAGCTTTCTAGACATTATAAACACCTAATATGAAACCATTCCAAATGGTGTCCAAATGCTTAGCCAAAGTACGTATACTGGAAGCAGGGTGATTTCTTAATAGCTGCACATGACCTAGTATCTTATGACCAGCTTGTTGAGAGACTCGCCCCAGCTGCCCTCCTTTCTCCAGGTTAACTGCTGGCTCCAGCCATTTCTAAAAGTTTAACAGGAAGGGAGAGGAAATAAAAAACAACAACGCAGTGTGGATCTACTCATAACTTTAAGAAAAGGAAACAAATGACACCACCCGCTCCCTGACCCCATACTACCAAAAGATCCCCTATTCTCCTCCTGTCCTAAAAAGAGCCTATCCATGACTACTTGTTTTACTAAAATTTTGAAAAAGGGCTCTTAAAAAATACCGGAAAGGTATGCTGTCCTTTCCTTACTCTGGCCCTCTGATGGCAAGAATATTTTATTAAAATAATGCTCTTCTTCCTGGACTAAAAGTCGGTCTCCATGCCAACATTTCCAAGTTACTGTGATTACTATGTTTTGTACATATCACGTTATAAGAGATTGAAGAGGGGTAAGTGGTGAGGGGGAAAAAGTACCCAAGTCCTCCTCATTGAGATCTCTCCCTACGTCTAACTTGGCATAGTTTTCCACCTGACATTCCAGCCATCAAGTGTAGCTGCGACGGCTTCGGTTTAACAGCCACGTTCCCAGAATCCCCCAACCCTCGTCTGCTCGGCATCTCTCTGGACGCGTCTCTTTGGAGGTCCGATTTGCACTGCTCCCATACCCAGTTGTTCTGACACCGCTGTTGCCCAACCCGGATTCCTATAGCCGGGACAGCTGCCACCCTGAGTCCCAAGTCAGGGTGCGTATCCTGCCCCCTAACTGGGTCCGGGGATGGGACACGTTTTCCTCGGTATTCGGCGGCAAGCCCCCCTGGGCAGACGAAGATGACAGTGCCCTTCTCTCCTTTCTCCCACTCCATCCCCAAGTCCGGGCACTCCCACCGCAGAACTCAGCCTCGCACCCAGCGCATTCCGCCGCCGCGGCGGCTCCGGGACGGCCCGCGCCCCCGCCGGCCCCACCCCGCCCCGCGCCCCCGCGGCGCGCCCAGCGGCAGGTGAGTCCGCGCGGGCGGGGGCCGAGGCCCCGCGGGCGGCTCACCTTGCTGAGGACCCCGCAGCGCTCCACAGGCGGCCCGAACTCCGTCTCCGGGTCCTCCTCCGAGCCCGACGAGTTCCAGCTCTGGTTATCCGACATGGAGGCGCGACAGGCGAGCAGGAGACCGGCCCCTGCTCCGTGAGCTCCGCCGGAGGAGGCGCCTAGTCCCCGGGGCGAGACGTCGGAGCACGGCCAAGGGAAGAGCGCCCGCTCCCGGGCCGGCGGGTGCTGGAGGGAGGACGAAGTCCGCCCCGCGCGCCGCCGCCGCTGCGCCTGACACCGAGCGGACCCGGGAAGGAGGACGAGCGGCGAAGGAAGCCTGCCCTTCCAGCCGTCAGCCGCCGCCGCCGCCGTGACCCCTGCGCTGCGACCGCCGCCGCCGCCCGCGCTCAGCCCCGCCGATGCCAATCTCAAAAGGGGAAGAAAAGGGGAAGAAGAAGAAGGGAAGAGAAAATCCAGCTGCAGACACCAGGGTCCACTCACACCTCCGCTCCCGCCGCCATCTTCCTGCCTGGCCCACTATTTACCCTCCTCTCCCCTCCCCTCCTTCCCTCCTCCCTCCTCCTCGTCCTCCCATTCTCCCTCCCCCCCCCGGATCCCCGCCCCGGCCCCCCTCCCAACGTCTGACGCTGCACGTCGTAGGCATGGGGTCCCTCCAGCACCCTACCTCCGGCCCTCCCGCGTGACGCCGGGGAGAGAAGTAGGAGGAGCGGAGGAAGGGGGAGGGACGGGGACGCCGCTGTACTGCATTCTGGGAAAAAGACCGGCTCCGGCCGCCGCGTTGCTTCCTGGGAGTTGTAGTCGCGATTGTGAGTCCATTGGTGAGTGTGTCGCGTCGGGAAGGCTGGTCGTCCTGGGGACGGTCGGTCCAGCCGCGGATGGGCTTCGTGGGATAATTGCGTGGCCGGTCCCCTCCGCCGCGCTCCTCTTGCTGCCTAGCGTGTTTATGACGAACCCGCCGGGCTTGGGGGGCGGACGAGAGTTAAGGATGCCGGGCCTGCCATCCATGGCGGCTTCCCGAAAGCCGGGGAGCGTTTTGCCTCTTGCCCGGGCGAGTGTCCGGGACTCTTCCGCCTCCACCCAGGGCCAGGGGTTTGCCATCTCCAGGGTCAAGGGGGCTTCTTTCCGCCAAACTGCCTCTGCAGATTTGGAAAGTCTCTTTCATCTCATCTTTAGGAATGAGACTTCACACTTGACGTTTCCCGCCTTTGAAGGAAACCTTTTCAGTGTCTTCTCACTCACCAGAGCAAACACGTCACGTTGTTAGATTTCCAAGAGTGTTTATTTTGCGGAGAGTAACTTGGAAGGTGTCAGAGAATAAATCACGGTTTAAGAGTTTTTTTTAAAGAAAAATAAGAATGTGAGGTAATCGCTTGGAGTTTTCCTTTAGTTGCAAATGAGTATGTATCTCCCCCAGACTCAGGTTAATCATCTCTACTGACCTACCGATCTCTGAAAGATAGAAAAGGTTGGTATGGAAACTTTATTATAAGAATGACCCGTGTCATATAGCGTATATGTGGCAGTGTTAGGATTTGAATACACATCTATATGATTTCCAAGACGATACCCTTTTCTTTGCTTCAGAATACTTATATAAAGAGAAGAACTGTGCAAAGAAATAACATATACTATAAATAAGTACATCAGAGTAACTATGTTCTTAATTTCACCTAAGGATTTGAACATCATTTATTTATGCTGTCCTATTTAATCCCAATGTAGAATTTATTATTTCTACTCTATTTCTATGTCTGATATTTCACACGAAGAAACAACCACAGAGACGTTAAATAACCTTCATATGACTAGTAAAGACCATAGTTGCAGTGTGAGCCCAAATATCCTTATTCCAATTTTCATTTCCATCTCTCTAGAGTTCTTCATCTTCTATTTTCCTATCTTCTACCTCATCTCATTCTCTCAGCTTTTATTTCCACTCAGCACCAATTCCAAAGCCTGCATCCTGGCCCTCTACTCCCCCTGTCAAGACACAAAAGCCAAAACAAAACAAAACAAAACAAAACAAAAAAATAACCAAACCCAAAACACCCAGAGGTGCTGGAATTGGTAAGGTTTGCATTTTTATTGATCAGCAGGTAGAGGAATTAAGGGGAGTATTTATTTGTTTCTGATGCTAGAAATATAGCAGGAGAGGATATCCCAAGTTGAAACAGAAAACACTAATTTTATAAGAAAAATAATGCTATATAATAAAAGGGTAATATGCAAATCGACCAAATGGCAGAACGACTGACTGGTCGTCATAATGCACGCTGACCCCCAGGGGGTAGGGTCTCAATGCAGGAGCTTCCCCCTGGTGGTCAATGCACACCCACAGGGGAGTGCCACTCAGCCAGAAGCTCTGAGCTGGTGGGAGCTGGCCTAAGCAACCAGTCGGACATCCCTGGAGAGGGTGTAGGCTGGGCTGAGGGAACCCCCACCCCCCTACCCCCCGGCCCCAGTGCACAAATGTCATACATGAGCCTCTAGTATCCTAAATAATAAAGAGCTAGTATGTTAATTAGATTGAATAGCAGGACGACCTTCCAGACAAAGGTGGGGTTGCAAGGGCCGGCTGAGGCTGGGAGGGCTGAGCCCCTTGCATGAATTTTGTGCTTCAGGCTTCTAGTAATCTATAAAAAGCCTATGTATTAGCTCAGGCTGACATACAAAATATCACAGGCTGGGTGGCTTTGGCCTTTCTCCTCTTGTAAGAACATCAATCCTATCGGTTACGACTTCACTTATCCTTAATTACCTCTTTATAGGGTCTATTTCTAAATTTAGTCACGTAAGGAGTTAGAGCTTCAAATATGAATTGTGGTGGAACACAATTTAGTCCATAACAGAGCTTAAAGGTTCTGTGTTTCCATAGTATTTTTTGTTAAATATGTGTTTTGAATTAAGTAGTCTTTGGAATTTAACTGTTTTTTATACAGCTTTTCCAAATTGAATCATAACTGGGTTAAAAGTTAGGGGTTTACATAAGAAACATGATTTTGTAAACTTAGAAATAAAATACTAATATATGAAACATCTAAAAATCTATGAATAGCAACAGTCTAAAAACTAGAGTACAAATAAGCAAAGTACAGCATGTGAATAATACAGCTGATTTTTTTTTTTTTTGCCCTATTTTAATGACTTGAATAATCTGGATGGTGAAATTATGGGCCACTTGAATTTTTGTCTTTATACTGTTTTTTATGAAAGAAAGAATATATAGGTATATGTGTGTGCATGTGTATATATATATATATATATCACTTGTAGTATGAGAAAAGGTAATTATAAGTGATTTTAATTAGGTAAAGATTAGTTATTCTCTCTTTTTTTAAAATCCTCACCCAAGGAGTGACAATATTTTTTCCATTGATTCTAGAGACAGAAGAGAGGGGGCAGGGGAGAGACTGAGAAACATCTACTAGTATGTGACAGAGACATATGAATAGGTTGCCTGCCGGGAAACAATTCCAGCATGTAATAATTACAAGAGTTTCATCAAAAGGTTGGTGAAGCTTGGGGTGCTCAACCAGGGCTGACCCACATATGTAGTTTACCTGTTGGGATGGCTAAATGGCACTTACCCCAAACCTGAATAGGATAGTCTGCTGCCAGACAGCTCAGGGCATCTGAAATCTATATGTTATTGCCTCCTGTTGGTCAAATACCTGAACAGCTGTAGGTTATTCCCCAAACTGACAATGCTTCTGTAAACCTTACCCTTTGAAGTGTATATCTCCACCTTGCCTTAGGACAATTTGTGTTAATAAATAGCATGGGTCCTTAGTTAAGGAGTAGTCTTCAGTTCCTTTAGCTGAAGCTCCTCTGACCCCCAGTGCCTTTCAAAATTATCTTTCGAACTTGGACTCCTTCTTAATCTATGCTCAGCCCCTTTCTCCAGATTGCAGAACCCTTTGTAAGGCTGGGACAAGAACCCCGGAAGTTGCCTCCTACAAGTGCCTCCACCAGGGGCAGGGATCAGACCTATAACCCAGCTACATGCCCTTGACTAAGAATCCAACCTGCCACCCTCTGGTATGCAAGCTGGTGCTCTACCCACTGAGTGACGAGGGCCAGATCTAGTTAATTTCTCCACATTCAGAGTGTTCTAAATTTTTAATTTCGAGTTGTTAATGTTCCTTATTTCCATACATTCATGATCAGAAAAATTGATGATTGCAACATTTCTTAAGAATACCACATCATTGTCTTCAGAGTTTTTTCTCCAAGCTTCTGACGCTGATTCTTTATATTTTGATGCATAGGTAATGACAATTATGTCACAACTGCTACCTTACTGATAAGAATTATCTGAGACAACCCAATTTTAGCAATGTTAAAATGTGAAAAGCCTTGACCCAGTGATTCAGTTGGTTGGACCATAGAATCCCTACACCAAAAATGTTTCAGCTTCAATTTCCAGTCAAGGAACATAACTAGGTTGCAGGTTTGATCCCAGGTGGGTGTGCATGCTTGAGGCAACCAATTGGTGTTCTCTCTCTCTCTCAAGTCAATGAAAACATATCCTTAGGTGAGGATTTTTTAAAAAATGAAAAAATGTGTGTCCCTGAAGCAATGAAATATGGTTCTTCCTTTTCTTTTTTAACTGTTTCCTCATTTCCCCCCTAAGAGCACTATTTATGATTTTAAAAATATACACATATATGTGGACAGAAAGAGAGAGAGAGTCTATTTATACCATTGTAAAAAATTCCATTTTAAATTAAACAGGTAAGAGGGAACTGCAATTTTCACTCTCCTCGTTTCTCCCTTTTCCCTATATTACTATTGTTTATATGTGTTGTGTATTTCTATTGTCTGTTACTGTTTTCCCTCTTCCTCTATTCCTCCTCTACCATAGCAATTGATGGCGGCAGTGATGGGAATAGTTGAGGGCTCGAGCCGGTGAGAAATAGAAGCTGGGAGAATAATAAGCTCTAATGGAACTTATGTAACATGCCTTACATCCTGCTTTCCTTGGCTCACAGGGATAGAGAAGAGAAGCTTATGTTATGCCTGTTAATAACAATGGTGAGAAGATTGGGGGTGCTTGGAATGCTGGGGTGGGAAACAGGATTGAAGTCACAATTTTTTCAGGCCTTTAATTTGTATTTATATCCTGGCATCGAAGCCAGACTTGATTTCTTACATCTCAGCCTCATATTTTTATTTTCCTCCACAGGGTATCATTATGATTCTAAATGGTTAGCAGCATTAGGTTATCCATTTTATGGAGATGGATGTTTAAGTAGGCCTGGTCATATTGCTTGCTTGCTTCTTTGTTCTGTTCCTTATCACCAACCCTACATTTGGATTGAGAGACTCTTTAATTACTTCAATTATTATTATTGTATTATGCTCCTACTGTCCGATCTTACTGTTACTTGATCCATAAGGTGACTTTGCATAAATTATATATCTTAGACACCCTTGTGTGTTGATTTTTACCTTTTAACTCTCCAAGGACAAATGATACCATAATGCCCTGCATGTAGTTTCTTAAAAATATGTAATATCTCACAGAAAGTTCTAACATTCAGCATAAGACAGTGATTTCTGAAAAGGAATTTCAAAGAGCTTGTAAGCCACCCTTTTATTCCTTTGCCTGTTGGAGGGAGGAGAGCCAAGCTAGGTGTGTTCCAAGCAGAAATATTCTTTTTCACTGTTGAATAAAATTGAAATTGTATTCTATTATCAGATATATCGATATCTGTTTACCTACCTATTTATATGTATATATATATTTTGTTTTGTTGGTTAAAAACTTGTCAGGACTAAGTGTTTCATAATTTCACTCTAACGGTAAAAAATCCACAGAGTGTACATCTATGATAGATGAACAGTGATATTAGTGTCCACTCTGTAAGTACACATTTTCTTTTTATTTTCCCCCCAAGCTTTTAAATCTCTTTTAACTTCTTTTGCTGTTACAATTGAGAAATTATTTTGTTAATGTTAAATTCATAGTGTATAGAAGCAGTGTGGTATTTTTAAGTATTAGTAGAATCCTTATGATAGTTAATTTTGTAATTGTGTTTTACTTCCTCTTTTTCTTCCCAACCCTTTCATTGTTTCACTTTTACTATAGTTTCAGATCCTCTTCTTCTTAGTCAAGTAAGCTGAAAAATATTGTTACAGAATATACATGTTGCTATGGTGATACAGACAGCTTCTGAATAGACAGTTTATCTTCTTCATCCTCATGAAGTTCTGCTATATGATTGATTATTCTGATTAGGGTGCTGTAAATATGAGATATATACACCAATCTTCCATAGATGTATTGTTTGGTAACATTTTTCTATCTACGAATACAGAGAATAATTAAGTGTATAAAATTTTTATTTTTTAAAATATATTTTATTGATTTTTTTACAGAGAGGAAGGGAGAGGGATAGAGGGTTAGAAACATCGATGAGATAGAAACATCAATCAGCTGCCTCCTATACCCGCCCCCCCACTGGGGATGTGCCTGCAACAAAGATACATGCCCTTGATCAGGATCAAACCTGGGAGCCTTCAGTGTGCAGGCCAACGCTCTATCCACTGAGCCAAACCAGCCAGGGAAAAATTTCTATGTTTTTAACAGTTGCATTATTTTTAGAGATCAGGTAAAGATTTAAAAGTGCTTGTCACATAGGAAGTGTTTAGATAATATTTACAGATGAATGGAATAAGTTTAGTTGGTTGATGATTGAAGGGAAGCTGTAGGAATTGTAATTATCAAGGCTTAAGAGAAAAATCAGTAGCATAATAAAAATTAATGAGAAACTAAAGAACCAGATTCCATCATAGCTTTTTGTAAGGAAGAAGGACCTACCCAATGTAAAATGTTGTTTTAGGTTTATTACATTTAGTATTCACTCTTCATAAAAATCCTTTAGGATAGACATTATCCTTATCTTAACATATAAAGAAATAAATGTTCAAAAAAGTTAAATAAATTGCTAATAGTTAGTGAATAGTTACATCTAGAATTTGGAACTTTAGAGGCTTAGTCTATTAGTGGCCTGGTGCACAAATTCGTGTACATTTAAAGCAAGTTAATTGGAATAAATATTTTAATATTGCTATTCGCCCTTTCTCTATAATAGAAGTGCCAACCAAATTCACAATCGACAATGACAGGTTGAAACACATGCATGTAATTGGCACCAGCAAGAGCTTTATAAGTATTGCACATTGATAATGAAATACAATTTCAATTTTATTCAACAAAAAAATTTGAAATTCCTTTTCTAGCAATATATATATATATATATATATATATATACACACACACATATACAATATATATATATATATATATATATATATATATATATATATATATATATATAATAAACTTGCTTAATTAGACCTGCTTTCTGATTTAGCTAAACTTTTTTCAGCCCAGTGATACACCCCAACTTCTCTTTCAGGTAATTATCAGCAACATAGTAATAAATATCAACACGAAGCAGATTATTATTGTATATCATGTGGGAGAACAAAGGGTAAAATATTTAACTGCAGCAGTGTTTGACTATATTCTGTGCTGTGAGAAAACCTGAAGTCATTTTCAGCATCCACCATTTCTTCTTTTCAGTCGGGTCAGGTTTCTAAGCTTTCTAAATCTCCATTTTCTGGCTAATGAAAAGAAAATAGGATTCCACTAAGTCTCCTATCTACCTACTTTAGGACTTCTGTGAGGATCAAATGAGATGTGGCACAGGAAAATCTTTCACAGACATTTGGTTAAAGTGTGAAACGTTTCACCTGGATACAAAGCAATTCGTGTTCCTGGGCTGAAGAAACTCCAAGAAGGCTAGTTGTTAGGGAGAGGAAGCCGGGCGTTGCTATGTGAAGTCATTACCTGGCACCCACAGCAAAGGTTTCCGGGCTGGGCTGTGGGTCGAATTTTGTACCATGGGGTCTCAGCAGCATCGGCTGCGATTTTGTGGGGTGTTGTTTCTGGGTGGTGGCGGGGCCTATGCCCCACTTGGGGGAAGCCGAGTATTGCTTTGTGGACATCAGGTCCGCAGTGCTGTTTCTCTGTAAATGACCAGTGCGTGTCACAGCAACTGCTACCTTGAGCGTCTGCCTCCTGGTGGTCAGTATGTGTCATAGCAACTGGTTGGACAGTTGGACACTTAGCATATTAGCCTTTCATATATATATATATATATATACTTTTAATACATATAAGTTGATTTTAGACTTAAAAAACCCACATTATACTACAATGGTATTTTAAAACATTTAAACATCTGTTAGAGCCAGATTATATTTTAGTATGTTGCATAGTTTTTTCTTTAGTTTTGCAGTTTTCCTAAAAGAAAATTCATCCATATACATTTTTAAGTTGTAATAATATATAGCCAGTTTACAGTTTTTTTTCCTATGATTGATAACCATTGGAATATGTGTGCTAGCAAATCTATGTTCTAATTACTTGTAAATAATTTAAGTGATCTTTGGAGCCTGTTGCAGTTTTTCTTTTGTGTAATGTTGATAAAGGAATTTTTGCTTGTCTGTCTTTAAAAATTTTTTAACTTAAGGATATGTTTTTATTTATAAGAGGAAAGGGGGGAGAGAGAGAGAGAGAGAGAGAGAGGGAGAGATTAATTGGTTGTCTCCCATACACCCCCAACCGGATATCAAACCCCTCAACCTAGGTACGTGCCTCAACTGTGAATCAAATCTGCAACCTTTTGTGGTACATGTTGATGCTCCAACCAACTGAACCTCCAGCCAAGGCAGGAATTATGTTTTGATTTAACTCAATATATCAGAAAAAATAGTGGTTGGGATTTATCATTATTTTAATTTTTCATACTTTTGAGTAATTTATTAATCTTGAGAAGTAATGAAGGTATAGTGAACAACAACTTTATTAGAAATTGTAATAAAAATGGAAACTTGCCCTTGCCAGGTAACTCATTTAGTTAGAGCATCATTTCCATATGCCAACGTTGATGGTTTGATCCCAGATCAGGGCACATAAGATTTCTCTCTCTCTCTCTCTCTCTCTCTCTCTCTCTCTCTCTCTCTCTCTCTCAAATCAATAAATACAAATTTTAAAAAAAATCAGAACTTAGTATACTAACTCAAAATTTTATTCCATATTCCCCTAAAATAGTTACTATCTTTGTAAAGCAGCTAGCTGCTCATCAACTTCTATGCATGATTCTAGAACTATTCATCTTGTAAATAAAGGTTCCAGATTTAATATGCATCTTTAATACATCTAGCTTATCATTACTTATGGTTCTTTATTTTGCACTTAGGTTGTCAAAATGCAATAACATTGCAAATTTTGACATTTCATAACCTTGTTAAAGAGAAGGCAACCATTTTCTTCCCCTGTAAATGCAAAACATTTTTATTTTTATATTTATAAGTTCAGTTGGAATTATAAGTCCAATGAAGTTTTCATTTCTACATCACCTATTCCCTTCATATATAACTTAATCATTTGTTTATTTACAAAATCTTTTAAGTAACTTTTAGTGCAAACATAAAGGATGAAAGAACACTGTCATACATCCTGTTAGCAAGATGGGGTGTTCCAAGTTGTTGCAAATACTTTGTGATGAAGTTCCTACTTTTGAATGACTAATTGGATGGAAATGCCATATTTGCTTTTTATTCTAAATATGCATTGTTTACTCATTGATTCTTGAGTGTCAGAAAATATGTTTGAATCATCTGAAAATTCGTAGTCTAGAATTTGCTTATATGGTCAATTTCATCATTGTAGTGTAGAATGCTATTAATCTCTATATTCATCTTCTGATGAATGTGAAATTCTGTCAATTGTCTTCTCTTTGCTGGTATGAAAAATTCAGAACTTTCAACTAGTATATTTTAAAAAAGCTACTAAAAAACCAAAAACCTGCAAAAATGGTGTCTCTGTACCTCACTTATACTTTCTTTCAAAGTTGTGATACTGTGGGCAAAACATAATAAGGAACTGAAAGATGATAGTGAGGATTTCTTTTACTATTACGTAAATCATCCATCTAGGTGATTCTATTATTTCATTTTTTTATTTTTAGCTTAACTCTTACAAATAATTGATGAGTAATGTTACATAAATCTTAGGATGATAAAATAGATCCATATAGAAATTTTGCCAAGATAAAGAAAAGTAAGATATGAAACCATGCTTACAAGTGAAGTTGCTCAAAAAAACTAAAAAGCTAAAATTGGATTTAATAGATCTCATGGTACACCAAGGGTTAATATAAACTACATTTCTTAATTTTATTTCATAGCCAAACCTGAACTAGTTTATATTTCCTTCTTTCTCAGGTAAAGGGGTTAGCCATTATAATTCATTCCAAAATAATAATTTGATTAAGTAAAGTACAGTTTAATATATTAATTACTAGTTAATTTATCTTTGCTTAATAAAAAGTGAAATTTTTGCCCTAAAAATAGATGTATAAAAATTCATGTATAAAATCCAATAAATATGTGCCCAATGGGACATCTGAATAGGCCTTTTCTTAGTTGGAAATACATAAAATAGCAGAATTTTCCTTTTTTTTTCATAAGGAAAGCATGGCTATCATGTAGTTCCCACTATAGCAAGCATTTCACAGTAGAACCATCCTAATATATATAAAGAGCTAGGTGGCGTCACGACCAAATGGACAACCGGTCACCATGAAGTGCATGGAGCACCCCTAGCTCCCCCCTCTCTCCCAGCCCATGAGGGGGGGCTGGCGGCAGGGCAGGACTGGGGACTGTTGAGTGGCGGTGGCGGGCTGCTTCTCGGTGTGGCCGTGAGCTTAGTGGAGCAGTCACCCACGCGGCAGCGAGTTTCATGAAGCAGTCACGGGTTGTGGGAGTTTCGCGGAGCAGTTGCGGGGTCGGGAAGCCTTTCAGAGCAAACTTTGCAGAGCAGTCGAGGGGTGGGGAGAGCCTTGCAGAGGTGTAGAGGGGCTGCGAGCAGAGGTCATACAACGGAGGCCAGGCTAGGCCTGGGGACTCTAATTGTACATGATTTTGTGCGCTGGGCCTCTAGTACTATGTAAATCACACTCTGAGGGAATCATCCGAAACCAGGTGAAGTCAGGGGATCAATGACTGACATATAGTAATATGTACTTTAGCCCTCATGCAGACATGTGAAAAGATGTGTGCAAGTAAAGAAACACTGGTGAACTCCAGAGACAAAGGCCTTCTTCAGAAAGACCTTGCTGCTTTCTAAGGATTGTTGCTAGTTTTTTATGGGATGAAAACCCAAACTATTTTGTGGTTAAGATTAGTATAGTGCTTGATATTGCACATAGGGACTAAAAAGAGGTATATAATTTAAACAGCTTTTTATAGATCATATTCTTAAAAAAGGAATTGGGAATCTTTGAAGCCTTGTAAAGCCTTTGTTTTCTTCCTTAATTGGGAGTAATTTGGAAAAATGGGAAAACATTAAAACATACGCAGTGTGAGGGTAGGAAGGGATAAGGAAGGCTTCCCTGCTGTATATCAGGGACAGAGAAAACCTTCAAAGCTTTACAAGGATCGGTGAAAGGAAGCAGGAGTAGTGTTCACAGAGAATTCAGGAACCCGGTCTAGCTCTGTCCTTTGAAGGACAGGATGCGCCTGGGCACATATTGGTCAATTGTTGAAAAACAAAGATTAAGAGCAAAACTTAAAAGCAGTAAAAAAATAAAAATGGCATGATCACCTAATGGAGAATAACAATTTGAAAGATCACGGTCTTAACAGAAATAACAAGAGGTTAGAAAACAGTGGAGCAATTTCCATTTCTATTTTACTACTATATTCTTCATTGGGATAATATCTAAATTGGTGAGTAATCATGAGGAATAAATGAGAGAATATTTTTTAAGTATTTAGTACCTGCCTGGCATATAAGTAAGTTTTTAGAAAATGCTAATTATCATTAATCATACATAATGTTAAGCCAAGTAACCAACTTTTATGGAATTTAATATTTTTTATTTTCATGTTTCAATTTTTTCTATTTTTAAAGAAAAGTATTTTATTTTAAAAGTTTTATTTTTTCCTATTGTATTATGATAAAGGAAGAAACCACTGACTATTATAAAAGAGAAGTCACCTTTGCTGCTACTTTCACTTGCACAAAGACAAGATTTAGGAAGCTCTCATTTTTATTAAAAAAAAAAAAGTCCTTTTATGTATAATGCTGCTCTTTTATTGTCTGTGTTGCTTTAGATGGAAATATAGGGCTTTTTAAATTACTGATTTTTAGTTGTTATTCGGTAAGGCAAATGCATGGTAGAAATGAACTGGTTGTGTTAGATGCTATGATATTGAAAAATTGCCCCTTCAGATTTGCAGTTGATCCCCAAATACATTTTTCTTTATGCAATGTTTGTCACATTTCAGGATACAAAAAAAAGCCCTCATCTATAAATATTTCTTTAAAAAGTTCACAGTTTTTAGAAAAATCTGAATGAACATCATATTTTCAGAATTTTATTTTAGTTTCTTGTCATTGTTTCATATTTTCATTTGAAGACTTTGGAGAGTTTTCAAAATCATGATGTCATGTAAAACTAAATTAAGACATAAAGTTGGGCCTTTTATTTCAGTACTATATGATATTTTATCACCATTCATTCCATTTTTACATTACTTCCATTATCAGTTAACAAAACAACTATAGTTGCATCTTTTTGGGTAAGATTTCACTAATTTTCTATTTTTATCTTTTTGTATTTATATTACGTGTGATGGCTTTGAAGCCAGACCTGAAACACAGTCCCAAATTTGTCTGACTTTATCTAAGGTACCTACTAAATCTGCACCTTAGTTCCTCTTCTCTTACGAAGATTAAATACACATACAACACAATAAGATTCATGTTAGCTTTTATAGTTATTACCTTTAAAAATACTTAACTGAGGTGTTACCATTATTTTTACTTCTTTCTGAATAATAATGTGCCCATCATTCATTCAACATACATTTATTAAATAACAGGCTGAGTGGCCTGTTATTACTCTCTTGAAACCTGTATTTTAGTTGTACTAAGTTCTGCAAAAAACATTGCCTTATTTTTCTTCACAGATTCTAGGAGAAAATCTCTCTAAAATCAATAAAAACATTTAAAAAAAATTTAATATAAGCATTTGACAGGTATTTATATTTTAAAAAATATAGCTTTATTTATTAGAGAGAGAGAGAGAGAGATCAATGATGAGAGAGAATCATCAATCGCTTGCCTCCTGCACACACCCCCTGGGGATCAGGCCTGAAACCCAGGCATGTGCCCTGACCAGGAATTGAACTGTGACCTCTTGGTTCATGGGTCAATGCTCAACCACTGAGCCATGCTGGCTGGGCAGGTATTTACATTTTTAAAATATGCATGTTCTAAACTAGACTTCTAGAAATTTTCTTGGGGGATATTCTAGGGTTTAATTTAAAACTTTACTGAGAACTTGATCTATTCTTAGAAGTATATTAATTTGATTTTTACATTAAAGTGCATATGTTTGTTAAGCTATATTGATATAAAGTATTTCTATACATATTCTAGGTAGTAATATATGTGATTTTTATTTTTTATTTTATTTTATTTTTTAAAATATATTTTATTGATTTTTTACAGAGAGGAAGGGAGAAAGATAGAGAGAGAGAAACGTTGATGAGAGAGAAACATCGACCAGCTGCCTCTTACACACCCCCTACCGCGGATGTGCCTGCAACCAATGTACATGCCCTTGACCGGAATTGAACCTGGGACCTTTCAGTCCGCAGAG
This sequence comes from Pipistrellus hanaki, assembly GCF_964339955.1. Taxonomy (NCBI): domain Eukaryota; kingdom Metazoa; phylum Chordata; class Mammalia; order Chiroptera; family Vespertilionidae; genus Pipistrellus; species Pipistrellus hanaki. The sequence goes on from NC_140506.1 coordinate 35,653,365, forward strand.
CCAAACCGGTTTCGGCATATATGTGATTTTTAAATCAGTCATGCCAAACACATTAGTATGTTGGTGCATTCATACAATTAAGAGTTATGAGATCAAACTCAGCATATGCTGTTAACATTGAAATTTTATGTGTGTGTCAGACTTGGTTACCTTCATATTATATTCATTGACTTGAAGTAAACTAAAATATAGCTGTTTGGTTCCTTGACTTGAATTTTAGGATCATGTCGATGGTAAAGCCTTAAAAGCCATGAAGAAGAATCTCTTGCTGGTTTCCTGAGTTCCACAAGATCTGAGATGGGAGTTGTGAGGGACGCGGGCTGCGCCAGGCGTTTGTTCTCATTCTGACTTCCTTAAAGTTACGGCTAACATTTTGTGTGTGTTGGTGGTGGGTGGTTGTTTTCCTTTTGTCTTATTTAGTAATGAGGATTTTTCTATTTCACAATTACATGCTCATGTTTGCAGCTAGGCCTGTAGTCTTAGTTACTTTTTAGAGATATAAGTAAGAATGAATGTGTGAGGAGAGAATCCAAATAGTTACATGCTTACTATGTGTTTACTGTGCTAGGGAGCTCTTACATATTAAACATTTAACCCTCAACAATCCTGGCAGGTGTTATAGACCAGGAGACCAAGATTTTATAGAACTTGAAATCACATAAATTACCCCAAAGGACACAGCTAATTAAGCTTCAGAGTTTACATTTAAATCCAGGACTATCTGGCTACAAATCTCTATCAAAATGCCTCTTGAAACTGAACTCTTTATTAAGTCTGTAAGTTAAAATAAGCAGTTAGCGTATTTAGCTCTCATTAAGGACAAAATAAGTACCAGTAAATCTGTACTATTCCTTTTATGGACTAATAGTTCTGTATAGTTAACATAAGTCATTTATTGTGCAAGAGATGATAGTTTAATAAGTTATTCTAGCTCAGTGTTTTGCAAGTTTTTTTTTAACCCATGCTCACAAACATTCCTTTCCCTTTCCTGTAGGCTATGTATTTATGCTTTTATATTAGTGAGAATATATATGAAGAAATTATAGGAGAGCTCTACAGTATTCTTAGAACAAAGTTTTAAGGAAAAGGTTGAGGTTTTACTCAAGATTTTGTCAAGGGGTAGGTTGTGAAAGTGCTTTAAAATCCTGCCATAGACTTTTGGCACTATAAGAAATCAATAGTGGATTAAGAAATGATATAAAGAATAGGACTCAGAAAAAATGGAACAGGTTTGCTGGCTTGATTCCCCATTAGGGGGCATGCAGGAGGCAACCGATCAATGATTCTGATCACTGATGTTTCTCTCTCTCCTCCCTTCTTCTTTGACAGCCAATTGATGTGTTTCTCTCACATTAATGTTTTTCTCTCTCTTTCCCCCTCTCTTCCATGCTCCCTAAAAACCAATGGAAAAATATCCTTGGGTGAGGATTAAAATAAATAAATAAATTTCTAAAATAAGGGAAAAAAAAGAATTGTGGTATATGACTTGAGTGTATGTGAGCACATATGTGTGTATAAAGTAACTGAAGAGAAACAGAGAGCATAATGTGTTAAAATGTTTGAGTTGTGGTTTTTTATATTCTTGAAAATTAAAAAATATTTAGAAGAAACTGGAAAAAAAATTTTAAGTAGACATTAACTTGAAAATGACTACTTTAAAATTAGGATAGTATTCTTTATTGTATTTGAATTTAGATAGTAAAAAGAACATTTAAGCACAGTCTAAAATTTTGTGCTTGCTGCCTAATCTGTTCAAACAAACATTAAATATTTGAACATTTGGAGAATTTAAAAATATTTGTTCTTTTTTAAAAAAATAAATCTTTATTGTTTAGATTATTACAATTGCTCCTCTTTTTTCTTCCCATAGCTCCCCTCCACCCGGTTCCCACTGCACCCTCTGCCCTTACCCTCCCCCCACACACACTGCCCTCATCTATAGGTGTACGATTTTTGTCCCGTCTCTTCCTGCACCCCTCCATACCCCTTCCCCGCCAAGGATTGTCAGTCCCCTCCCTTTCTATGCCCATTTCTTTCATTTGTGACATGCTTCTTTGTCTCCGTATTTTGGCTGCTTTCCTGAGTTGATTAAGTGGCTTTGTGTGCTAGGTGTCCTATAGGGCTCAGTGGCTCAGCCTCCCCAGTTACCTGAGGTGGACACTCATGATGCACCCCTTTGTGGGCTGTGTGCAGTCTTATTGTAGTTAAGCCTTGATTATTGTTGGTATCACTGGGAGGAATTGACCTCCAGACCAATTGGTTGTGAGGATCAGCTGTGTCTACCCTGGGAGAACTTCTGTGCTTGAGACACCCTTATGAGACAAGACTTGCAAAAGCCTCTGTGCTCAGCTTGGATGGGGCATAGTTCCCATCAGTCCTGCACTAAGAGACTCCTGGGTCTCAGTGTCCCGTGGTAATCGCTGCAAGAACCTCTGAGAGAGTGGCACCCTCGAGTTTTGCCCACATCTGGACAGTCTAGTTTCTCCCGAATGAGTCTGGGTCTCCAGAGTCTCGCACAGAACTGGAGCTTTTTTCTCCCTTCTGATTGAGAAAGCCAGCCAAGTATTCAGTTGCCAGCCCTCTCAGGGCACGCGCACCTCCGTATCACTGCCTTCTGCAGCTCCTCTGAGTCTCAGTGTGCTTTTCTCTTTCCTTCTAGTTGTAAAATTTCCACTCAGCCAGCCTTCCTGTTGTTCTGGATGATGTCCGTTTTGTTTTTTAGTTGTAGTTTTGAAATTGTTGTGCAAGGCAGCTGTTTAAGTGTTTACCTATGTCGCCATCTTGATTTCTCTCTAAAAATAGTTCTTAAAACCTATGTAGATTTTCTGGGGGATTATTTGGTTTGGTTATTTGTAATATATTAAAAGTAGGAAGCAGGCTCCACCTAGGAAATTTCCTATGATTTAATTTTGCCCCCTCCTCCTCTTCCCATCTCCTTTTCTTTCCTGCTTTATTCCTACTCTTTCTCTTATTTATTTTGTATAATTTCTGGTAGATTAATTCTAAGTAATTTTGGTTGATATGCTAAGTGCTTGTGATATTGTTTATGTGGTTTTGTGTGCTTTTTAAATAGGTAGGCCAAGCCCTAACTCACAAAAAATTTCTTTAGAATCCCTTCTAAAGAATTCTAATTTTCCATCCTTACTACCACCCAAAACATTGGTTGGCCTTAATATTTTTTAAGTGGTATCCTGAATTGTCAGTGGTAGAATCAGACTGGGAAGAATTTGAATGTTTCCAGAGAAAATGTGCTTTTAAACAATATGCTAACCCACAAGAACCCAGAGTTCTTTCCTTTGAGTAATGCATTACTGTTTGTGCTTCTGGGTTGAAGTGAAACAGATTATTCAGAAATGTCAAGCTATAAAAATGTTAGCCCATTAAAAAAAATTATAAAGTCAGTTATATCCATTCATAGACTTTGGGACTTTATAGGTCATGCTGCATAGTAATCATAGGACAAATACTTCTTTGGAAGCTAAACAAACAAAATCCGCTGTATGATCTGTGAACTTTGGTATTTTGACAAGGATGTTTAGTGTATCCTCTTCCCTTATATAATCTCTTTATCTTAAAGAGAAGGAAGTAATAAATCTAACCAATGGACACAGACAACAGCGGGGTGAAGGTATGAGTAGAGGGATGCGGGGGGGGGGGGGGGGGGGCGGGGGGGGCGAAATGGGGTGATAAGGATACATATGTAATACCTTCATCAGTAAAGAAATCAAAAAAGAAAATAATACAAGTGATTTTTCACAGCTCTGAAAATTTGCTGAACTTAATAATAATAACTATTGATTGAGTTTATCACATAGCAGACACTATCCCTGACTTTATGTGCTGCCCTCCTAAGGTAATTTGAAGCAGTATTAAATCTTCCTCCCAGAAAAATATGGAAAATCTTCATTCTTTGTGGTATTATGTGATTATCTCTGCTAGAAACTCCCCTTTCCATTTATGGATTTCTAGATAAAGCAACTCAGTAAGAACTAATGGGACAAATAGCTATACTAGGACTAATGAGGGATTTTAGAAATTTGAAAATAACAGGAATACTAAATAATAAAAACAAAGCAGGCTCACCACAGTCACATAAACGAGATTACCAAAAGAAACTGATAGTGACCCAAGCACACAAAAACTTAGTATGATGTTTATTGCTGTTCTCTAACAATTTTTCTTAGATTTAGATATACTTGGAAGCATTTAAAGAAATTAAGTTTAACAAAGCAACTTAATTTCCCAAAGAATAAACAAACTAGAATCTTTTCAATATTAATGGAGCCTAACGAGCATTATATTTTATAAATTCAAAATATTCTTACATTTTAATACAATTCCCAAATGCTTTAATAAACCAATTTAACCATTAAGTGTCTTAGGAAAATAGGGTTGTGAAATTGGAGATTGTTCAGGCTCATATACATGTCCTTACATGTCATGTTGAAATAGGAAAAACTACAAATATTTTTAAATTATTAAATTCAGAAAAGCAGATTTTCTCCCATTCTTTTAATATGATTATGTGCCCTTCCTATGTGGATAAAAGAATGAGAAAATGATATAAACTGAGTATGAGGGTAGACAGATAACAGGTAATTGAGATACAGATTCTTAAAGATTAGGGGTTTATTCTGGAGTGATATGGGGTGCCATTATATAGTTTTTAGCAGAGGAATAACATGACCTAGCTTATGATTTAAAGAATCATTTGGGTTACGATGTTGATAATTGAATGTAGGAGGAAAAGAGCAGAAACAAAGGACTGTTGAAGAAGCTATTGCAATAATCCAGGGAAGAGATAGTAACGATAGTTCAGAATCGAGTGAAAATAATGAGAAGTGGTAAATTCAGAGTACATTTTGAAAGCTGAGCCCACAGGATTTCCTGACAGTTTGGATATGGGGTGTATGAGAAACAAAGAGGTCAAGAATGGCTACAGTGTTATTTGCATGAGCAATCAGAAAAGATTAGAGTTGCCTTCAACTGAGTTGAGGAAGACTGCAACTGGACCTTGTCTGGAGGATAGAGGCATATGAGAAGATCAATTTGGACATAATAAATTTGAGTTGTCAGACATGCATTTGGACTAGGGTTCAAGGTTGGAAGTCATAGCCTGTAGATGATATTAAGTAAGCCCATGTCCATGGAACTGGACGTAAATTGCCTGGTAACTGGGCATCAACAAGGCAAGGTGGTAGCTGAAAACTAACTTTAACGATCACAGTTTTTCGTGGTGTCAGTATTGCTGATAGCTTACTTCTTCTGACCGAATTAAGGACCAAAACCAATTGTTCTTAGAGATTTTGGCCTAAATAGTATACCATATGTGAAGTAATAAGCATCCATTAAATGTTTCTTTTCCTTTCATACATTGCACCATTTAAAGGACAAGGCAACTTAACTGCAGGATGTCTGCATTTAGCCTCTCCACTCTTCAGTAGGTTTGGGGAAATTATGAATGGATTACATTTACCTGTTTTACTGGAAAATGACAAGTATTTGGGTTACTAAAGAATAAGGCAAACTATCAGGTACTATTAGGCTGAATGTAATAGTTGAGAAAAATTCAAATGATGAAATTAGAAAAACAATCTCTATACTCTTGGGCACTGAGGAAAAACATCACCAGTGGTTCCTATACTTTGGGGCACATTGGCATTAGTTGGGCATCTCTTAAAAATATTGGTATTTGTTCCTACTCCCAGACCTGATTCATTTGGTATGGAATATGATGTAGGCATCAAGAGTTTTAGAATTTTTCCAGGTGGCTAATGTACAGCAAAGTTTGAGAACTGCTGTGATGTATACTGTTTGTTTTCTAATGGAACTATCTCTAATAATCACAGTATTTAAATTTCCTTTCATATTTTTTTTCATTTTTTGCTGGTGCCAAAAATGGAAGCAACATTGATTAAAGGTCTTCTTGCAGTCATTATGCCAAGTGAAATAAGTCAGATAAAAAAAGAAAAACACTATATGATTTCATTTATGTATGGAATTTTTTAAAAAACACACACACTGAAGTCATAGATACAAAAAACAGATTGGTGGTTGGGCGGGAGGAACAAAATGGGTGAAGGAGGTCAAATGGTAAGAAATTCCAGTTATAAAATGAATTAAGTTCTTGGGATGCAATGTACAGCATGGTGCCTATAGTTAATAATACTATCTTGCATGTTTGAAAGTTGATAAGAGATCTTAAAAGTTAGTACAAAAAATTTGCTATGATAGCTTCATTGGGCTTGAAAAGGACTTGGATTCAAATCACAGTTATTTTGCTTATTAGCAGAATTATAATAGGCAATTTCTTTAACCTTCCTGATATTCTGAATTCTTTTCTCTAACATGAGAATAACCAAATATACTTTGCATGGTTATTATAAATAGTTTTTAAAGCTAATGTATGTGAAGGTAAATAATAAAGAACTATATAAAGATATTAAAGAATTATTTTTAAATATTTTTCTTAACCTCAGAAATGATAAAATATTATAAAATGTAGTAATTTCCTGAAAGTGAATTGATTATTATTTTTTCACTGCCATAAGAATAAAGCTCTTCATACAGCAGGTAATAAGTGCTTGTTTAAGTAAACATGTTTAGAGGAAATGTTGTTATGTATTTATTTTCTACTAGAGGCCAGGTGCATGAAAAGTCATGTGCTGGAGGGAGGGGCCCCTCAGCCCGGCCTGCCCCCTCTCACAGTCCTGGAGCCCTCAGAGACAAGAGGCGACCCGGCAATCAGGGGAAGGCGACACCCCCTCACATCTCTGCTGCTGCCACTGCCGGCAGTGCAAGCCTCAGCCGGCCCTGGCTAACTGAGCCTCGGGTGGCCCTGGATGGCTGGGAAGCCACCATCTGAGGCTTGCCTGCACCTCGGGCTGGCCCTGGTGGCTGGGGGCTGAGGAGACTGGGTGACTCTGGAGGTAGGCGTGTGCCTGCTGTCCCGGCTTTGCTGAGGGGACTGGGTGCCGCCATCGTGTGACTGTGAGCGCCTCCATCTTTGGGGGTAGGGCAGTCAGCATACTTCCTCCTTATTGGCTGTGGGCACTGCCATCTTTGTGACGGAATGAGGGTCAATTAGCATATTTCCTCTTTATTATATAGGATAGAGTGTATTAATATGTGAAAAACATGTGGGAAACTCAGGCCTGGATTTCAACACAGATGTCACTTATTAACAAGTTTGTGTCATTAGACATGTTCTAGGTCTCAGGTTTCTTTTCTCTTTATATTGGGGATAATAACCTCTCAGGGCTCCTAAGTGAGATTCAAGTATAAAGCACCAAGCATAGTGACTGGCACAGAGCTTAAAGGAAATGTTACTTCATTTTTCCCCTCCAAGAGTACTATGATATTGGAATAGTAATTTTAAATGCTGAATAATGATAATTTCTCAGTAGCTAAACATTCCTCACCACCACTTTTTATTTGTTTTGCCTATTTCTATATCATTTTAAGTGTCTACCTCCCCTCCCACTGTCAGTACTTTGAAAAGCATTTTTTATTTTGTATGCTTTTTCAGGTAATGAAAGAAGCCATTTCAACGCTAAGTCTACGCCATGGACAGCACAAAGGAGAAGAATGGCAATTACAAAGATGATCTTCTTCTTAGGATGGGACTTAATGATAATAAAGCGGGGATGGAAGGATTAGATAAAGAGAAAATAAACAAAATTATAATGGAAGCCACAAAGGTACGTTTTTTGTTTCTTTCAATATCTTTAATATAGTAACTTTTATACTTGTCGTTTAAATGAAAATCAGTAAATTTTAAATATCCTTTTAATTATAATTTTCATATATAACGTTGTTAAGCTACAAATGGGCATGGAAGAATCTTTCTATTCATTTGTTCTTGCCATCCCATTTTCTACTTCACATATATATAATATGCATGTAAAAGCAAAATATCATACATGTATTTTTTTTGCCATTTTAACCCCAGGAGGAGAATATTGTGATTGTTGTTCTTTTTTCCAGCTTTTAAAGCTTTATAGATTTCAAAATAAAAAGTTCAGGGAAAAATAATTTTAGTATATAAAACGTAGATGCAATTTTGAAAGTTAAATGGATTAAGAGATGAAATAAGCAGGTATAACATATCGACCCTGGTTGAATCCTGCTTAAACAAAAACATAGATGAATTTGAAGTTGGAAAGGATACTAGATGATAATAAGGAATTATTCACCTTATTAGTTATAAAAATGTTATGATTATGTGGGGAAATAGCCTTATGTTTTTTTTTTCTTTTTTAAGTATATTTTTATTGATTTCTGAGAGGGAGAGAGAGAGAAACATCCTATATAATAAGAGAGGAATATGCTAATTATCCATTATGCTATAATAATCTGACAGTTCCTCAAAAGATTTAGTGTGGAGTTACCATGTGACACAGACTTCACTCCTAGGTGCATATCCAAGGGAAATGAAAACATGTCTACCCACAAAACATGTACACATATAATCATTGCAACATTTTTTATAATAACCAAAAGTAAAAATAATCCAGATGTCTATCAGTCTAATGACTAGAAAGATATTATGTTCAGTGATAGGATAATATGTAATTTTCTGAAAGTTATTTCTTTAATGACTAACAGTAAATTTTTAAAAATACTTTTAAAGTAAAAGTGAAGGAGGTAACTGATGATCCATCTGACTAAGGCCTTGGATATGACCTAAGGATTCATTGTTATTTTTTTAGTGCAGATATGTATCTATCTTAGTTTATAATGTGCTTAGTACTGCTTCACAACAATTCTATCATGTAGGTAAGTATAAAGAAACTGAGACATAGAAAGATTAATTTTAGGATCGCTTAGCTAGAAATAGTTGAGCTACATTTTGAATTTAATCATTCTCATGCTCTCTTATTCTTAAGCTTCCAGGTTATACTACAGTGATGCTTTCCTTCAGACATTTTTCTTATGCTTTGCTCTGCTTTCCTACATAGGGGTCCAGATTTTATGGAAATGAGCTCAAGAAAGAAAAGCAAGTAAACCAACGAATTGAAAATATGATGCAACAAAAAGCTCAAATTACCAGTCAGCAGCTAAGGAAAGCACAATTACAGGTATTTATTTGCTAAAGAAAGTGAAACCTGATAGAATAGGAATTGACAGTTTAAATGTATCATGCTCATATTTTAAGTAAAAACAAGGTAAAATATAAATAAAATGTTCGTTAAACTGTAAAACAAAAATTTAACAAATATGTATACTTTGTTAAAATTACTCTACTTTACATAAAGATCCTACACTCAGACATTGTCACCTTCATCAAACAGACGAGTAAAAGGTAGGTTAAATAACTTGCCTAGTTATTTGACAAGTAGTTGGCAAAGTCAAAGCTTATATTCTTTTTATTATATACATACTTGGCAGCTAGAAGGGTCACAAGATTAATGTGCCATATTTTCTCAATGCTGATTTTAGAGGAACATATTAACTAATTAAATTAAAAGATAATTTAAAACATAATTGTATTATAGTAAAACAAAAAGTCACATAAAGGGTAGACTATCTAATGTCTAATTTTTAAAATAAAACACAAGAATTCTAAAAATTTGAGGGCTTTTGGCTTCTTCAGAATCTTTGGAGAGTAAATACTTTGTTTTCTGATATTAAAAGTTATTTCAGGAGAAAAGTTTGATAAGAACTACACTGCCAGAGAACACATGGTAGATTGACAACTCAAAGCAGTCAAGGTTCTGCTAATAAAACTAAAGTTTAATTTTAAAAATAATCTTATTGTTGATAAATCTGATTCAATTTAACAAAGCACTTTACAACATAATGATAAAATCATAATTTGATTCTTGTGATAGCATTGAGATCATAAATTTTATGTCTTCTCTACCAAACTATAATGTACCATTTAAAAATATATATATGCTTTCCCAGAGCACAAGCTAATTTTGATCTTCTGTGTTAAGAAGTCTGCTACCATGATAAAAGATAATTTGTCTACCAAATCATCATTTTTAGTGCTTCATAGCATGCCACTGCATGGAGGTACCATAATTTATTTACTTTAACCCACTGGTTCCAGTTTTTTTTTGTTTTATATACATCCTTGTGATAATCATTCTTATTTACATGTCTTTTTGTAAGCCCCTACTCACCTCCCCTCTGACAGCTATCGGTCTATTTCATGTATTCCATGCTTTTTTTTCTATTTTGTTCTTCAGATTATTTTGTTCATTACATTCCACATATAAGTGAAATCATATGGTATTTGTCTTTCTCTGACTGGCTTGTTTCACTTAGCATAATAATCTCCAGGTCCATCCATGCTGTGGCAAAAGGTGGTTGTCTTTTTACACTTTAGCTACTAATATTTCCTTTTTCTGGCAATTTCCTCTTTTATTCTGTTAGGATGTAGGCTTAAGTAGCTGGCACAAGAGACCCAAATATATAATTGTCTAAATAAGACAAAAATTTATTTCTCTCTCACATAATAGGTAAATAATCCCAGCTAGTCAGTTCTGATCACCATAGTAATTTTGAGAACCAGTTTCTGCATCATGTTCCATAATTTCAAAAAGGTTATCCTTACCAGGATTGACAAAACTGGATTAGCTCCCTAGTAAGGAAGAAAGAACAAAGAAAAAATTAAAGGCAAAGAATTTGCTATTACACAAGTGAAAAAGAAGTTGCACACATTATTTCAGCTCACATCCTTTTATAAGAATTTAAGTTCCACCGTCATACCTAACTGTAAGAGAAGCTGTAAAATACACCTGAGTGGCCATGTACAGCTAAAAACCTATTACTTTAGAAGGAAGAATGGATTTGGGGGTTCAACTAGCAGTCCAAAGCAATGTTCTCTGTCTGTATTTCTAGAGGAGCAGGTATCGTTTTTCTCTTGATTTATAGATATTGTCATATATTAAGGATTTTTTATTTTTAAAAAATATATCTTACTGATTTTTTTACTGACATGAAAGGAGAGGGATAGAGTTAGAAACATCAATGAGAGAGAAACATCAATCAGCTGCCTCCTGCACACCCCCTACTGCCCGAAATCAAGGTACATGCCCTTGACCAGAATTGAACCTGGGACCCTTGAGTCCACAGGCCAGCGCTCTATCCACTGAGCCAAACCGGTTAGGGTATATTAAGGATTTTTTAATCTGCCACTTGTCAATATTTTTCCAGTTTGTTGTCTTTTAATTTTACAAGGTTCCCCCCCCCAATATAATTTTAAATGTTTATATAAACAAATTCAACAATATTTTTTAAAAATTTCCTTTTATTAAATATTATGCATAGAGGTTATTCCTCACAAATAAGCCTATGTTCTTTTAGTATTTGCATAGATTTTGTTATACTTAAATATTTAGTCTCTTTGGAATTTGTTTTGATGTAAGGTATGAAGTATTTTTTTCTTAAATAGTGAATATTATTTTTTTCCTAAGTGGTATTATTTTCCCCAAATAATGATTCTCTTGTCCCAACATCACTATTGAATCATGAGTCCTTTCTCTACTGAGTTGAAGAGGCATGTTTATATATTAAACTCTCATTGTACTTGGATTTGATTCTGGACTCTCCTGATCAATAAAATCTTTTCCTGTGTCACTACCATGCAATTTTAGTTACTAAATTACAATAATATAGTTTAATATCTTCCTTCACTACTCTTCTTTAAAAAATTTTTTTATTTTTCTCATGTATTCTTTTAAATAAATTTAAGCATCATTTTTATCAAGGTTTTTAAAAATTCTATTCTGTCCATATTAACATTGTTTTTAAATTGATATTAATCCTTATGCAATTGATTTTCTAGACCTTGTTTTGGTGAGTTTTATAGATCTATAGCCTGCAAATATCTTTAAGTTTTAAAGATATAATACATATGAGTGGTATTATATATAACAACATTTTGCTGTTCATACTATTTTTAAAGCTCATATTTTAAAATATGCTAATAATTTGGAGGAATAAAGAATATCTGTATATATTGTGCAACAGAATTTCAGATTTTGTTATAGTTTTAGTTGACTATTTCACAGGAGGATCTTTGGGGAATGACAGGAAATGTGTTTTCTGTTGATTGTTAAATTGTTTTGTTTGTTAAGCTTCCTTTAAAAGAAGTTGTATAAATGGAGGGGATTGAGGAAGTCTTAAGGAGTCTAGAAGTTCTCAGAGAACAGAAAAGTTTTCATAGGAAATGTGTTTCTATTTTAGAGTCATAAAATTTCTAAATAGTAGATTTTATTATGTGTGATAAGATAGTATGAACTATTGCCAGTCAAGCTGAGGTAAGTAATCTCTGTAGACATGAACTCCCATAATATTTATTCAGATCTTCTCCATGTATTCCCCACCCCATCCTCATTTGATTTCTTAAAGGCACATTTTTGTAGCTGCTAAAACATATTATTATAGTATGGGTTCATAAATTGAATAGACAAACATCATATTATAGTAAATGGCAACTACACAGCAAATCACTGAATTTTTACCATTTTTACACTTGATTTTGTGAATTCAGATTTATTCAACAATTGTCAGAGTAATGCTAATTAAAAAAATGAAAAACAATATTTATGAAATACTCTCCTAGATGTAATTTAAAAAAAGATTTTTAAGAACTTAGACAATATATGGATATCAAACATACCACTGGCTTATTTCAGTGATAAAAACCTTTAAAAATCTATTTTAGGGTAGCATAAAATAATGGAAAGAGCACAGCCTTTGAGTAACCTGATTTCCAGGTCTAATTCTAACATTTACCAGCTGTATGAAGGGCAAATTACTTAATCTTATTGAGTTTTAGTTTCCTTATCTATACTAGTGAAATGAGAGTATAATCATTATGTCAAAATTATTTTAACCATTAAATGCATTAACAATAAAAAGCACTTAAAATATACCCTTGTCATTTAATATACTCAGCAAATGTCACGTCTACTCTTAAAATTATAGGTAATATCATTAAGCCCTTACCACTTTACAAATAAGTAAAGTGAGGAGGAGAGGACAGTTACACTGTCATGTAACTAATTAGTGGCAGAGCTGAGACCCAAACAAAAGCCATTATCCTGTGACATACTAGGTCTCGAGTGTGGCAAAAGGGATACCGTACTTACATGTTTGAGATTCATATCCAAACTTGAAAGTCATTTGGAAGGAAATATGGAAGAAAGGAAAACAAGAATGAGGATTTCTCTAGAAGAAACTTGAAAACAGTGGTGGGCATTTGGTAAATGCTGATAGAAAAGAGTTCAGAGAAGGGTGACTAATGAGAGATAGTAAAGGAAAATGGAATGTATGAGTCATCAGTGGGGAGGTTTCTTTTTGGCAACTGCACACTTGCCATAAGCCCAGAAAGGTCAATAGATTGCTGAAGAAACCGCCATATCTTTAATATATGAGTCCAAGGAGAATTTTTCCCATTTAGTTTGCTTTCTATTATCTTTTCTCTTTCCAACGATTCTGGGTTAAGATATTTCAGATGCTGCTCTCTTATTCTCAGTTGACTCATATTTTAAGCATATTTTCTGGATTAATATAGAATAGTTTTCAAATCCTTGTTTTTATTAGTTTCCATGACTTGCTTATATCTTTTTTTAATGTCAAGATGCTATTATCCAGTGTAAAATTGAACTAGAAGTTTAAAAACTAGATAATAAATCAGTTTAATGTTGAAAGTTTCATTTATTAGTCATAGTGTGTCACTGTATGAGATCAGCCTTCCCCCAAATTTTTCTACAAATACTACTTTCTCTTTTTAACCAGAAATATACATATGTATAAATTTTATTCTCTCCCCCCCCCCCCCCCTTTCTTTCTTAAAGTTCTTTCTCCTTCTTATCTGAGACAAGGTTTCTTCTTAGGCACTACACTCACAATTCAGTATGTAATACAATAAGTGCCATAGTAAGAACAGGAAAACTTATAAGGAAACGTTTAATTCTGGGATGCAGAGGACAGAGATTCAGTTAAGTTTCAGAGAAATATCTGGACTCCCAAAGGCTTTGTGACAGGAAGGGCTTTCTCGGCATAGAAACAGCCTGAAGAAGGCAACGAGCACTGCAGATTGTTCAGTGAATTGCAGCCGAAATAGAATCAGACCCTCTAGGAAATCTTGCGATGACTGCTAGAGACACATGTGATTCAGTGTGATTGTTTCTGAAAGAGAAGTTGCAGTCTTAACCGGCAGCTAGTGTCACTATAATGCTAAGAAGCAATGATAGTAGCAAGGCTGAAGACCAGTGAGGGGAAAGGCTAAATTATACCCTTGTAACTCTCCACCTTTGAGGAAGCCTGCCATAGGGATTTCCATGTGATGGAAATTGCTTTTATTCTGGAGATAACCCCATTTACATATTTATGGCTGTTTTCCCTCAATTTATGGCTGTTTTTAAAAACGTATTTTTATTGATTTCAGAGAAGCAGGGAGAGAGAGATAGAAACATCACTGGTGAGAGAAAAATCATTCATCGGCTGCCTCTTGCACCCCCCACACTGGCATGTGCCCTGCAACCCTGGCATGGGCCCTGACCTCCTGGTTCATGCTCAACTACAGAGCCACACTGGCCAGGCTCCCCTCACATTTTTATTGTTTTGTTATACAGCTAGACATTGATCCTTTTAGTAATAGGTTGCATTTGTTGAATTTGTACCATTTGCCAGCCACTCTTCCATGTTCTTTATGTGTTCCATCTCACTCAGTAGCTTTCTAATCCCTTTTCTCATAATTTTACTGGTTTTATTGACTTCTTTGTGTGTGTCAAAGATCAGAAAGGTCACACAGCCACCTCCAGCTCACGGGAGACTGAGCAAGTGCATATTTAGCTTTTTCAGCCTCTGATGGTAGAGGTCGCAAAAAAGGGACACTTGGGAGTGGGTATGTCTGCTGTATAAGCCCTTTTCTTACTGCCCTGCTTTGCTTATTTCTACCCCCTTTCAGTTTTTTTATTGACCCAACTCTTTCTCTCTAAAGAAACAAAAAAATTCTTTAAAGATTAAGATTATTTACTGTTGTATATGACATATATACTGAGATTTTATGAAAGGATAATTACACCTTAAATTTTTAATTTGATTTGTATCAAATTTTAGCCTTATAAAAACAGTTCTACAGAGGGAATGTTTACATATGCTTTAGTATAATCTTTTGTTGCTCATTTCCTTTGTTGCTATTTTAAGACATGAATATTATGAGTCAGACAGGAGTAGTTGTTTATTTTACCTAAAATGAAGCTTTTAGTTACATAAGTTGTTCTCCAAATTTATAAAGCAGTAGAGTCATTTGATATAAGAGGTTGGAATAGTTTATTCTTCAATAAATACTTATTAAGTACCTCTTATACAAGAGGGTATTGGGACATGTAACAGTTGATAGGCAATGATATTTGAGAACAGACTGCCTATATTTGTGAAAATTAACATAATTATAAGCCTTAATAAACAACCTGGGTAGGTGGGTGGATGGGCAGGTGGGCAGATGAATAGAGACAGATGGACAGATACTTAGTAAAATATTAAGGTTATGATTAGTAGTGTTATTATGTTGTCAAAAGTATGTTAACTTTTTAAGAATTAAGGTTGACAGGTTTGCAATGGAATTAGAACAGAGCCGGGATCTGAACAATACCATAGTGCACATCGACATGGATGCTTTCTATGCAGCTGTAGAAATGAGGGACAATCCAGAACTGAAAGATAAACCCATTGCTGTAGGATCATCAAGTATGTTGGTGAGTAGGTAAAGACAAAATGGAAATAATATGTTGAAGTAAGCCTAACTGGTTTATGGAGGAGAAAGACTTTATTGAATTCTACCAGTTTACTGAGTATTTTCTGATTGCTTTAATATTCAGTTACCAAATCCTTTCAACATCCCTTGAGGTACAAATTATTGTTTCCATTTGACAGATAAGAAAACAAACTTAGAGAGGTGTTTAATAACTTCCCTAAAGTTCCAAACCTGGTAAATGGTAGAGTGGCATTGTACTTTCTATTGCAAATTATATTTTTCTTAAGTAACTGTTCTAGTATTTAAAAAAAAAAAAATGAAGAAAAATTATTCTAAAGCAGGGCTTTGCAAGCAATGGCCTGCACACCAAATCCAGCCTACTGCCTCTTTTGTAAGTAAAATTGTACTGGAACAGGCACACCCATTCGTTTATTATTGTTGTTGTTACACTAAAAGAACATAGTTGAGTACTTGCAACAGAGGTCATATGAACTGCAAAGCCTAAGTAATAACTATCTAGAAAAGGTTTGCCAACCCGTTCTAGAGTAACATATTTCATTAATGTAGTACTGAAATTAAGTATTTTCCCCATGACCTGGAATCTTTGCTTTTGTGATTACTATGTTGCTCTTTCTTATTTCCACCCTAACCATAGAAGGTAAAGATGACTAGAATAACCATATGCAGCTTAAAATGGGAATTAAAAGTAGTAACTGGAATAGTTCGGTTTTGTATTAAAAAAATACATATATGGGGGGGTCAATCAGGGAAAAAGGAGACATATGTAAAACTTTAGACAATTAAACACACACACATGTTTCCCAGTGGTTAGAGCTTCAGCAAGCACATCAAAGGTTTGCAAGTTCGATTCCTGGCCCCTAGATTGGGGTGCGTGCGGGAGGCAACTAATTTATGTATCTCTCTCACATCAGTGTTTCTCTCCCTCTCTCTTTCTTTCACTCTCTTCCCCCATTTATTTCCCTTCCTCCCCTCCTTTCTTCCACTCTCTCTAAAAATTAATGGAGCCTTGCTAGAGTGACTCAGTGATTGAGCAATGACCTATGAACCAGGAGGTCATGGTTCAGTTCCCGGTCAGGGCACATGCCCGGGTTGCAGGCTCAGACCCTGGTCGGGGGCATGCAGAAGGTGGCTGATCAATGTTTCTCTCTCATCATTGATGTTTCTAACTTTCTCTCCTTCTTTCTTTCTCTATGAAATCAATAAATACATATTTTAAAAAATTAATGGAAGAACTATCCTCCTGTGAAGATTAATAACAACAAATATATATATACATATATGAGAAATGCTTTCTAATGCCTTAAATAGCTAAATCCTAATAACCTCTAATGCCTTATATAGCTGTAAACCTAATTCATACTAAGTTATTATTTTATTACAAAATTATAATCTGTTCATTATATCTGCTCCCATGAGTATGCAGGCAACTAGCAGTCCTGGTCCCAAAACAGTGTTTATTGAAAGAATACCCACCTTTCTCATAAATCAACTAATACTTAAAAAAATGTAATTTCATTAATATATAATGCTGTATACTTAAATATATTAAATTATGTATGTATGAATACACATGCAAACATACACACATACCATAGTCATGTTAAAGATAACCCCATTTGTTAAATTCACAAAATATTTACTTTCCTATAATTTTTTTTGTCTCTCTTTACATTAAGCAATCTATAGGGCTGCTGTTTCTACTTTCCTATAATTTTAAACTCCTAAAAATTGCTTGTTTTCAAATTCAAAATGATTATCTCTTATATTTAAACAAAGATTACTCCCCATATATGCTGATCTAATAGATTTCTCTTCTAATGAGATTTGAAGGATAATTGTTATTGTCTGATAAACTCTTAAAAATATCTATACAGTCATGGTGGTGATGATACACTCTTTATTATTACAATTTGTTACAGTTAGAATGCCTTTTTAATGAATTGTGGGATTTTTGAAATGTTTAAGTTAGTACTCATAGTTAGAACTTAGACCCTGTAGTGGTTATTTATTGCTGCGTAGTGAACCCTTTCTGTACTTAGTGATCAACCATTTATTTGCTCATGATTCTGTAATTTGAGCAGATATGATAGGGATGGCTAATCTCTACCTGGGGTTGCCTAGAGCTATTTAGCTGGGGCTGGAAAATCCAAAATGGCTTCACTAACATGCCTGGCATGTCAACTGACTGAGATGGCAGGAATGGCTTCCAGCCATCCAGCTTTCCCCTGTCTTGGTGCATATTATTGTATTTGTTTATTTTTGCCCCTCACCCAACGATATGTTTTTTTAATTGATTTTTAGAGAAAAGGGAAAGGGGGGAAGAAAGAGAGAGAGAGCGAGAGAGAGAAAGAGAGAGAGAGAGAGCCTGCAGCCTAGGTATGTGCCCCAACCCGGGATCAGATCTACAACCTTTTGGTGTATGGCAGTGATTCCCAAAGTGGTCTATATCGACCCCCAGGGGTCTATGACAACCTGCAAGGGGTCTACGTCAGCGAAAAAAAAATTTGGGGGTCCATGAAATGAAAATGGGGATCCACGATAGTGGATCTTAACATACACTGATAGTACCTATTTACTTACATCATATTATCTTATAATATAAAAACATATAAATTATTTATAAAAGTACCTATGAAGTAAAAAAATTTATTATATATGTTTATAAAATTGTGTAAGTTGTAGGATAAAAACCTGCACATAATGATATACCAGTATCATCTTGTTACAAGCATACGCGCAGTAAACATTCTTGCCAATTTTTGTCTCAAAGCTTCGCGAACTTGCACCGACTTGTTCAATTCGTCACTCTATAAATATGAATGTGAGAAAAATACGTTCATTCGTTTCCTGAATCTTGAATAGGAAAGTGCTGAGAAAACATTTAAAAAAATATAAACTGCTAGTTTATCATACAAATTATAGTGAATCAGTGTTATTTTGTTTGAGAATGCCGGAGAAAAGTAGGTACATTATTTTTTATTAAATTTTATGTTACGTATATTTTATATAACAGATACAAAATTTTATTTTGAGTAGTTTTAATTTAAATTCAATAAATTAATGTATAAAACTTAACATGTGTTTTTATTTCAAGTTTTTAACACTAAACTTCACTACAGTTAGAAATTTACAAAAAAATCAATATCAGGTAAGTAGGGGGTCTACCCAAAACCGAAAAACATGGCAAGGGGTCTACGGCACAAACAAGTTTGGGAACCTCTGGTGTATGGAATGGTGTTCCATTCAACTGAGCCACCCAGCCAGGGCTCATAGTGTATTATTATTTAATATTCTAACAATGTAGATTGCCAGATCCCACAAATGCAAAGGCAAAGGCTGCTGACTTCTTAATTCTGAGGCTTCATGACTCAGAATTTCACTCCCTCACATTCTTTTTGTTAAAGCATGTCCAAATGCAAGTCACTTGGCATGAGGAACTAGACCCCACCTTTGATAGGAGGAACTGTAAAATATTATAGCTATGATTTGCAATCTACCACAAACCTACACGTTAAAGGAAGTCATATCTAAAATTTTGTTTCTGCTCTACCATAGATCTAGTGTTTATATACACTGAATGGCCAAATTATTATGATCTCTGAACACATAATAATCTGGCCACTCAGTGTATATCCTATATAATAAAAGGCTAATAATGCAAATTGTCCCCTTGACCAGGAGTTTGACTAGCAGGCAGGCTGGCCAACCATGTCTCCTCCCTCTGGCCACGCTGGCCGGACCCCACTCATGCACAAATTCAAGCACCGGGCCTCTAACACACACACACACACACACACACACACACACACACACACACTCTGTGTGGCCAGATTATTATGTTTTCAGAGATCATAATAGTGTGGCCACTCAGTGTAGATCCCATTAGATTTATTTATATTTAAAGCATTGGTTTGTCTTTTTAGTGCCATCTGCATTTTCTGTTTCAGAATACTGAACAAGGATTAGTGTAGCTTTGAGTACTATCAAGATTTTTCAATGCCATTTAAAAAATAATTAATGGGAAATTGATGTTATTGTGAAATAATGACTGCATTTGATAGATTCTGTTTTGCATTTCTTTGACTTTTCACTTAATGTTCCAAAAACAGATTTCATTTGTGATAAATTTGTTTGTAGTACTTTGATCTACTACATGGACAGAGACTGTTGTCAGATATCATCTATAAGATTTAGTAATAAATCTTTTTTACTTTCAATTTAATTTCTACCTCCTAATCGAAATGTTTTCACCAAAAAAAGGTATTTAAGCCTTAACAAAAGAAATTAACTTTTAAAGTTCTTTTAAGCTTTTATCACTTTATTTTGGAGTCTTAATTTGACTAACCATATATATTAGACCTTTTGATTTTTGTTCTAGATGAAAAATTTCCAAAATCCCAAATAGATCAAATTCCAAATCTGTACCATTGTACCATCCTATTACTTTCTATATTATTACTTTCATGTAACATCTATACTATTTGTGCTCTAATATTACTTTATATTATACTTTATTATTGTTACTGGCCAAGGGGGAGGGGCCACGGGCGGTTGGCTGGGTGCCCCTACCCCCTGGTCAAACTCCCGGTTGAACTCTCCATTGAACTCCTGGTTGAGGGGACAATTTGCATATTAGCCTTTTATTATTTAGGATCACCCACTATCATCCAGACTTTGATATATAGTACTATATTATGGGTATGCCTTAAAACCAATGAAGTTTAGTTACTGGAAATATAAGGGAACCTTTTTATTAACAGTCTTGTTTATTACCTGGTGTCATATTATGATTATGGAGATAGCTCTGGGAGAAGGTCATGATGTCATCATGCTATGATAGGATAAAATAAAAGCTTGATTTGAGACAGTGACCTATAAAAGACATATCCTTAAGTCCTGCCTAGTGGCTCAGTTGGTTGGAGCATCATCCTGTACACCGAAAGATTGCAGGTTCATTTTCTAGTCAGAGCACATACCTAGGTTTCAGGTTCAGTCCCCAGTCAGGGTACGCATGGGAGGCAACTGATCCATATTTCTCTCTCACATCCATCTCTCTCTCTCTTTCCTCTTCCCTTCCATAAACATATCCTCGGGTGAGGATTTAAAAAAAGAAATGTCCTTGAATTGAAAATGCACATCAAGTAATGTGTTTCTTTTGAATGCATTGATCAATATGTTCATTTTAGGTTTGTATATTTATTCCCAAGTGGTCCATTTTCTTTCAGAGTACTTCAAATTACCACGCAAGGAGGTTTGGTGTTCGTGCAGCCATGCCAGGATTTATTGCTAAAAGGCTCTGCCCACAACTTATTATAGTGCCTTTAAACTTTGACAAATACCGCGCTGTGAGTAAAGAGGTAAGTCTAAAGTCTCACCCCTACTTATACATAGCCTTCACTGATTTCCTGTCACCTACAAAGTCAAGTCCACATGCCTTCACACTTCAGAATCTGACCTTAGTTTATCCCTTTAGTCTCACTCCCTACCACTTCAATCTATATATTAAATAACTGAGCTGTATAGGGTTTCCAGAATACATCCTTCTATTTCCCAATTCTTTCTTTTTCCATATATTTTTTTAAATCTGCTTAGAAAACTCTTTATGTCCCCAGAAAACTTTGAATTGCTTTAATAATAACCTAAATTAACTTTAGATTTTTTTTCTTAATGTGCATTGTACATTTTCTTCTGGAATCACCTGATATTTATAATGTACAAAATCTACTCAAGTCATTAATTTCAACCTCTTTACTGAATAATTTTTTATCAGTGTTTTTAAAACAGTAACAGAATTTACATATTTTGATTAGCTTTTAATAAGCTTAAAAATCATTCAAAGACTTTGTAAGAAAGAATTGTTTTAACTCCTACTGTAATTCAGTAAAACTCTGGACAGTGTGATAATGAGAACAAATTGTTTTTAGATATCTTTAGTGTAGTTATTTACATAAGTTAGAGAAATCTTTAAATTTAAGCAGGATTTAGCTAGTTTATTTGCAGATAATAAGTGGTTTTTTATGTGTAAATGAACAATAGCATAAATTCACTGACTATAAATACATTAATATTTATAGCTTGGTTTAAAAGTTCAAAGAAAAGCCATTTGTGTTTTATCCAAAAGAATGGGATAGCTTTAACTGTTGTCATAGAGTAGTACTTTATATTTACTGGCACATTCTATTCTTTTTCTTAAAGCAGTATCCTATGTAAAGGAAGTTAGTGAGTACTCAGTGCCTCTAGGGAGTACTTCTCATTCAGAATAATCTTAGTTGGCTGCCAACTACAGACTTTCCAGAATTTCGTTTTCACTAGAAAGATTATTTGAGTACATCATGAAAATGGCTTCTTCTACAGGAACAGAGCTAATTAGGTACTCTGAGCAAAACTTGGCCAAGTTTTATGTCACTATTTTCTAAAATTACCTTTCACTCAGCTGTTCATATTACATTAAGCTAAAAAGCTTTCATTTTATAAATCATCAAGAAAGGCTTTCTCATAATGCATCAGACAGCTTTTAAATACTAGATGGAACCATAACGTAATTTATTAGCAAGTATGTTTTTCTAACATATTATTTTGGCAACCATTTCCTCTAGTTTCAGCTAATACTTCAATGGTTAAAAGAATTGGTTTCATGTAATAAAGCTGTCTTCTATAAAAGGCATTTCTAAAATCATGCAGAGATTCAGACTTTTTTATTTATGTATTTCTTTTATCCCAAGATGCAACTCCAGACTATTGTCCATCATTTATTATAGTCACAGACACTACAGATTTTGTCGTCTTTTCCCATTATAAATCCTGATAATCAAGCCTTGTTTTTTTGAATGGATACATGCATTAATATGTATATTAAGTGGAGTTTTATGTGCATGTTATAATTAATTAAAATAGAACTTTGTAAAGTAACATAGTATCTTTATATAAGATTATCCTTTTAAAAATGTACCAAAACTATCATGAAAGGTGGGGGAGAGGAGGTTTCTATTGTTCCCATTACTATTTTTGATCAACTTCTTAAAATTTAATTGCTTAACGGTTTTTTTCCTGTGCCTACCAGGATGATGTATTGAGATTTATTTGAATCACTTACTATTTCTAGATACAGGTGGCTAAACAGAGATTGTATCAAATAAAGCTATTTCATGGCCTTCTGCCTTCATGGTCTATTTTAATAAGAAAGAGAATTTGGACAAATGTGCACTGGCGGTAAATTATTCATTCCCTAAATCCATGAGCTATTGATTGTAGGATTGTTACTATAGTTGCAAAGTAAGAATATTAATTTTTCTTATCAGCTGTATGTGACATTTTGCTATGGCTGCAAAACTTAAACCATTTTGTTCCTTTTGAAGGTTAAGGAAATACTTGCTGATTATGATCCCAATTTTATGGCCATGAGTCTTGATGAAGCCTACTTGAATATAACAAAGCATTTACAGGAAAGACAAAATTGGCCTGAGGACAAAAGAAGGTATTTCATCAAAACAGGGCACTCTCTAGAAAATGGTAAGTGACTTATTAGAAGAATCAAACAAAAAACCCTTTGTATTTGAATTAACCCAGTTAACTTATTAGCATGCATAGGTTATAGGACTAGCTATACATTTATTATTAGAAATGAAAACTCAGAAATAAAACATACCGGTGATTTTCTGAGTTAAATGTGTGGAATGTTGCCCTAGCTGGCTAGACCAGTTAGTTAGAGCATGGTCCCAATGCGCCAAGATTGCAGGTTCCATCTCCAGTCAGGGCACATACAAGAAGCAACCAAATGAATGCATAAATAAGTGGAACAACAAATCAATATTTCTTCTCTCTCCCTCCCTCTCCAAAATCAATAAATAAAAATTTAAAAAAAATATGCGTGTAATGTCACTGATACACCAAATAAGACTGCTAAATCTCTAGACTTTAAAAGAGTATGAGAGTCTCTAAATTAAGTGATTTTATAGCAGTTCTTTTACTAAAATGTAATTAATAAGGGGTTGGGATACATTGAATCTGAAGAGCTTGTCTATTTAAGGTGGCCTTTTGTTGTAATTGCTAAATGGAAAATAGAATGTGATGAATCAGAAGTTTCATGAATCCAAAGCATTCTTTTAAAAAGGCCCTTTGCCGAAACTGGTTTGGCTCAGTGGTAGAGCGTCGGTCTGTGGACTGAAAGGTCCCAGGTTCAATTCCGGTCAAGGGCATGTACATTGGTTGCAGGTACATCCCCAGCAGGGGGTGTGCAGGAGGCAGCTGGTCAATGTTTCTCTCTCATTGATGTTTCTAACTCTCTATCCCTCTTCCTTACTCTCTATGGAAAATCAACAAAATATATTTAAAAAAAAAAAAAACTTTTAAAAGGCCTCTTCATTACCTATCTAAAGTGATAACATGCAGATATTATGTATGCTGCTTTCAACCCTCTGTCAAAGGTATGATTATTTCAAATGTCTGAGCTGTTCTGGATTACTGAACAAAGTTCATCTGATGAAAGGGTAGAAACAGAGAAGGTTTGCTCACAACCCACAGCTATATTCCCTGTGCACAACTCATTGATTGCTTTGAGTGGAGAGGGGAGAAGGCATAGGCAGTGGTGGGTAAACCTGTTTGTAATTTTCCCTGAAGCAAAAATGGTGAATTCTCAATGACATACAATTATAACTCTCACATTGTTTGGGTCTCAAATCATTGAAGCAAGTTTAATGTAGACATCAAATCACAATTTCATTACCTTCTTTATATCTCTAAGGGGTCTCTTTAATAAAAACATTAAATAATAAATAAGCATAATTTCTGGATACAGAGGCTTGGAGCAAAACTTATTTTTTTTCTTTGCTTTAACTTTATTGTTTGGGGAAGTGGCACAAAAAGCCTGATGCCACTTTGCTTCAAATCTCACTTTGTTAGTTCCTTACTTTTCACAAAGCATCCCCTCCTATAACAATTACTTTGCTCTGGCTGGTTTGGCTTAGTGAATAGAGCCTCGTCCTGCGGGCTGAAGGGTCCCAGGTTCAATTCTGGTCAAGGGCACGTACCTTGGTTGCAGGAGGCAGCTGATCGATGTTTCTAACTCTCTATTCCGCTCCCTACCTCTCTGTAAAAAATTAATAAAATATATTTAAAAACAAAAGACAAAGAAAACCCCAATTACTTTCATATATGTTTTTTAAAAGTTACATTGGGACTAAAGTAAATGTTTTTATTCTCTACTAATGTTCTTTTTATTTATTATAGCATGTCCAAACTCACAATGAGAATGTAAATTTTTAATATCTGTTGCTTTTAACATACTTAGGTACTTCATGTGTTTCATACTCTTAAACAATTTAAATAGTTCCGTTTGTTTTGGTCATATATAAATCCCTGTGGGCTGGATTTTCAGGCATATATGAGCTGGAGCCATGCAGGTGATTGATATATCTTCTCTCAAGTCCAAGACAGTTTTTTGCTGTCTGCCCCTTTCCTAAAAGATGTGATCTTTGAAAAAGTATTGCTAACTACTACGTGTATATACAAATGAAGTAATCATTATGATTTTATGTTTATTCTGCCTTATAAATCCAAATAGTGACTGCCAAGGAATGCGTGAAACTGAAATACTGTGCATTTTTAGCACTTGCCATCCAAATGGGTGCTTTAATCCTAATGTTTCAGATTAAAGAAACCTTAGTTTTGTACTCTAATCACCTCAGTTATGGGATCATAAAGATATTTCTTTCAGAAAGCAAATAAGAAACCTCTTCAGTATTTAGTTGCTCATCCAGGCCTCGCAGAGAAGTAGACAGACTTAAAAGGTAACCATGCTATTCAGCAGCAGCTCTAACTAAACCTGAAGGCAGCCTGCTTTGCTTCCTACTGTAGTGTTCGATCAGAGTGACTCACCCAAGGGCAGGGTGAGAGAGCCATGAGAAAGATAAACGTGGCATAGGGAATTGCAGAAGGGGCTTATGAACGTGACAGGTACCTTCCTGGAGCTGAAGTTTTTCTGCTCTCTTTACCTTGACTTCTACCCATCCAGATGGGGAAAGAGAGTCTAGGTAAATACCATTCCACCTGTGCCACAGTCTTAATCCCCTCAGAATTGCTTTGCAATTTAAAACCAGAACATGGGAAATGAAAGGAACAGAAGCACCCAATAACAGCTAATGTAAGTTTGAAAGTAAGGCTTATTTTGTAGATAGCCTGGGAATTCAGCTTTGGAGAACATCTGTCTGTAACTTAATTCATATATTATACTTTAAAATTTGAAATGAATCAGGTGTTGTCATATTACTTATATTTTCTTAGGAAATCTTCCTAAAAGGCCAAGTTTATTTTTAAAGTAATATGCATTCATGTGTCTTGAAAAATAGAAATTTAATTTTTGCTTCAGCATTTACCTTAATTTGGAAAACATTTATATCTTATAAAATTATGAAATGGGATTTGAAAGCTCTGTTATTAATCTTAGATGTTATAAGTATATTTAAACTGCATTTCTCCTCCATTAAGCCTAGAAAGTAAAGTCTTTAATGGATTTGTTCATAAGGACATTTTTAGTACTAGCATAGATTTAAGTATATTTTATAGTCCATTTACAAAAAATGCAAATAAATGAGGTAATAACAAGAATATCTTTACTTTTTTAATAATTTTAGTTTACAGCCTATCCTATATAGTAAAGAGCTAATATTCAACCTGCTCATAGACCAGATGGCAGAACGACCTTCCAGAATCACCAGTGGGCGGAGGGTGTGGCAAGGCAGCTGGGGCTGAGAGGGCAGACTCCCTTGCACAGTTTCATTTATTAGTTTATTACTAGATAATAATAATAATAATTTATTATTATCTAGTTGATAGTAATAAAGGCTTCTTTCCCTTAACCTTGGACAATCGTTAATCTGATCAAACATTAAGAATTTGAATATTTTCATGGATATATGTATGCAGAACTATAGACTACAAATAAAAAGTAAAACACCAGAAGTAGTTTATATTTATTTCAAATATGCCTTTAGTAAAAATAATACTTTGTAAACAGGCATGTCAAAATTAAAATAATCACTTGAAGAAAATTCAAATTATGTCAACATTGGAAATGTTTCTTTCATGAATGAAGAAAATTTAAGTTTATCTTTCCTCTAAAAACAAAACTTATTTTTCAGAAGTTTATTCTAGATTGCTTAATGCCTTTTGCCCTGATTATTAAAACCTAAATTAAGAAAGCTTTTTCCCCACTAGAGATGAATAAACAACAACAAAAAGAAACTTTAATTTTTAAAGAAAAAAGTAATACAAATCTAAATCTAATTCTGGGTTTCAATGAACTTAGATATAAAAATCAGTGAGTTTTACTTAAGGTATTTTCTTTTAAAATGTATACTATGGAAATGGGAAATATATTCCTTTTTAGAAACACTTATAATCACTGTATTCTTTTTAAACTGTTATAAAATATAAATGACATTTCTGATCTTGGTTCTTAGAAACAAAACTAAACTAGATTTATTTTGTTTTAAGAAAGAATGTAACGAAACCTGATATATGAAGTATATGCTTCTTAAAATGAAGATGAATTACTGCTTCTATTTATAATTTAGATAAACCACAAAAGGAAGTTAATAAACTGAGTGAGCATGAACGATCCATCTCTCCACTACTTTTTGAAGATAGTCCTCCTGATTTGCAGCCCCCAGAAAATACTTCCCAAGTGAACAGTGAAGAACAAAATAGTCCTCAAATACTTCAGAACTCAGTTGTTTTTGGAACATCAGCCGAGGAAGTGGTAAGGGAAATTCGCTTCAGAATTGAGCAAAAAACAACACTGACAGCCAGTGCAGGTACTTAAACAGGATATTGATGGCTACAATAGTTTTAATTTTCAGACTGGCTAATTCAAACATAATACTAGTAATTTCTCATTGTATAGAGTAACATTTTATTTATCCATCTTTTGATTCCTCTTCTAACAACTTAACCTATCTAGAATGCCTAGAACCTATAGGTAAGTTTGAACTATGCCAAAAAAGCCTTTGAGCACAAAGAAAAAATATTACATATCTCATGTAGCTTTCCCGTTTTTATAATATATTTAAAATAAATATATTTTAGTTATTTTTGGACATAATACTTTTTTAGTTTTCCCTTAGAAGACTGCATTTCTTCTAAGGTTACAGTGCAGGAGAGACCCCATATGACCACAAGATAGTGGACAGAAGAATCACCAACTCATAACATAACAATCTAGAACCATTGAGTGAAGAGAAAAAGAGCTTTACATAGGTCAATAGCACATAGGGTAACACCACTTAGCATAGAGACTGATATTTGTCATAAGTGCCCTAAATTATTTTATAAAAACCATATTATGATGTGGTTAGTCTTTTCTTTCCATGCCAAAACATGAAAATAAGTAATAAAATTTAGGAAGATGTACAATATATAAACAATGAAATGAACTATTTAATGATTATATTAGAATATTCCTATTTCAATTTATCTTAGTCATTTAGACTCCTAGATATTATAAAACATCTTTCTTAAAAATAATAATTTAGCCCTAGCCGGTTTGGCTCAGTGGATAGAGCTTCGGTCTGCAGGCTGAAGGATCCCAGGTTCGATTCTTGTCAAGGGCACATGCTCGGGTTGGAGGCTTTTTCCCCAGAAGGGGGTGTGCAGAAGGCAGCCGATCAATGATTCTCTCTCATCATTGATGTTCCTATCTCTCTCCCTTCCTCTCTGAAATTAAAAAAAAAAAAAAAAGTAGTTTACTCTGTGAGTAACACAAAAAGAATGCACACATTTCATTATCGTTTTAAATATACTACAACCCAGAATCTTTGATTTTTTTTTAATGTGGATAATGTATACAAAAGACCTTTTTAAAGAATAAACATACATCCTAACTTATATTCTGGATCATTAATATAAGATAGCCCTGTGTTTCTACCAGTAAGTAAATTAACAATATTTTTTTAACTCAGAAATTACTCTTAGACTTTAAAATACCATGGAGATTTAAATAGCCCTCATTTTACCCTAGCTGGTTTGGCTCAGTGGATAGAGCATTGGCCTGCAGACTGAAGGGTCCCAGGTTTGATTCTGGTTAAGGGCACATGCCTGAGTTGTGGGCTTGATCCCCATTAGAGGGTGTGCAAGATACAGCCGATCAATGATTCTCCCTCATCGTTGATGTTTCTCTCTCTCTATCCCTCTCCCTTCCTCTCCAAAATCAATAAAAAAATTAAAATAAATAAATAGCCCTCATTTCTGCTGTGAAAATAACTAACACAATTATTTTTCCTAAAAATCATATGAAGCCCTGGGGAGATAGATAATCACTATTAATTTTATTATTTATATATTTATTTACTTACTGAACAAGACATATACCTTAATTATGATTTTTTTGCTAATATCTGGGTATTCTTTTTCAAACAGATACCCTTTTTTAAATTATTGAATTTATTGGGATGACATTGGTTAATAAATTATAAAGGTTTCAAGTGTACAGTTCTATAATGCATCATCTGTATATTGTGTGTTCATCACTCAGTCAAGTCTCTTTCCGTCACCATTTATCTCCCCTTTACTCTCTTCTACTTCCCTCTACTGTTGCTTCTGACAATGAGTTGTTTTGTTTTGGTTTGGTTTTTGCTTAATCCCTTCACCATTTTTATCCACTATTGTGTTTAAAATAGCATTTCACATAATTTGAGATGCTTTGCACTTAACATTATTATTTTTCTATATTGTCATCACATATTTTAATATCGTATATGTCAACTTCTTTGAGTCATAAGAGTGTTCTTCTTTTAAGGCATTGCCCCAAACACAATGTTAGCAAAAGTATGCAGTGATAAGAATAAACCAAATGGAC
Organism: Pipistrellus hanaki; assembly: GCF_964339955.1. Classification (NCBI taxonomy): domain Eukaryota; kingdom Metazoa; phylum Chordata; class Mammalia; order Chiroptera; family Vespertilionidae; genus Pipistrellus; species Pipistrellus hanaki. The sequence goes on from NC_140506.1 coordinate 35,682,953, forward strand.
AATACCAAATTCTCCCCAGAAGGCAAGCTGTGATGGACTTCATCAAGGACTTACCCATTAGAAAGGTGAGATTTTTATATAAAATTTATCATCTCTCTCTGTCTCTCTCATATATATATATATATATATATATATATATATATATATATATATATTCTCTCTGAGTTCTGAAGAGATACTATTGAGGATGGTAGTAATTGTTGGTTGCAAGGTTTTAAAACAGTAGGTAACAAGAACTAAACTGGATGATTAAATTTGGATTTGAAGAAATCTTTCTATTAAACCCTTAAATTGAGGTTTAGGATCTTGTTTGCTGGAAATTTAAAGGAAGTAATAGATGACAGACTTTTTAGTGTACCCTCGCCAAGGAGAAGAAAAATAAAGGGATACTGGTAAGAATCCTTCCATCTGTAACTGATATACAATCTTAGTTCTAAACTACAGATTGCTTCCTGATTAATAAGTATGATACTTGAAAAAGATTCAGAATTTTAATTGTTTTGACAAAAAACAAACAAACAAACAACAAAAAAAAACTACCACACAAAACACTTTACCATCTTTAAAAATGGTAAAATGATCCCATAGGAGTTATAGAAAGGAGACTACATTTTATTTTTAAAGTTTCTGTATTTTTCTGCATATGTATGCTTTGTAAACAATAATTGCATATACTTTTTTGATGTTCTAGAAGTCGCTTTTCTCACAATATAATGTATATGAGTAAATTTAAATAAAGCATTTCTCAATGCTTAGAAGAAAGGCTTTATCAAAATATCAAAATATATAATGTATAATGATTACTGAATAGATTAGTATGTAAGGTGTAGCTATAAAGCAGTATTTTCCAATCTGGTTTTTAAGGTATGAGTAAGTATTCTATAAAAAAGGCTCAAATAACTATGAAATCTACCACCTTTACAAGTCACAAGGATACTAGAATATTAAAGATTCTTAAGTCTTGCAGTGAAAAATTCAACTTAAATTTGTTTATCCCACCATTCCCCAAATTTGACCACAGAACTCCTTATTTTTTATATTTAATTAATTAATTAATTTATTTATTTATTTATTTTTGCTAATCCTCCCCCAAGGATATTTTTACATTGATTTTCAGAAAGAGTGGAATGGAGGGGGAGTGACAGAGAGAGAGAAACATGGATGTGAGAGAAACACGTTGATTGGTTGCCTCCCGCATGCACCCTGGCCAGGGCTGGGGAGCAAACCTGCAACCAAGATACGTACATACGTGCCCTTGACTGGAATTGAACCTGCAACCCTTCATTCGGAGGGCTGATGCTCTATCCATTGAGCCGAATCCACCAGGGCAGAACTCTTTATTTTAATGCTTTTAAAATGTTCATGGAATTTTAAATTTAAGTTTTCCATAGAACACTAGTTTAAAAAATGTGGTCAAGAAATTAAGGCAGTTTTCTTATGAAGATAGTTATATTATTCATGTTTTTAATGATTATAAAGGGTATAATGAGATTATAATACCAGTTCTTGCTTTAATTTAAAAATGTATTAATAATATATATTGATTCTCTTCTAGGTTTCTGGAATAGGAAAAGTTACGGAGAAAATGCTAAAGGCCCTAGGAATTACTACTTGTACCGAACTCTACCAACAGAGGGCATTACTTTCTCTTCTTTTCTCTGAATCATCTTGGCGTTATTTCCTTCATATTTCCATGGGTCTAGGTTCAACACACCTGACAAGGTATCCATATGTATATTCATTCTGTTTTCTTGGTTTCTTTCCCTTTCTTTTTTCTTTTTCTTTTCTTTTTTTTTTTTTTTTTTTTTTTTTTTTACTTTATTTTTATTGTTAACACTATTACAGATGTCTCCATTTTCTCCCTCTTTGTCAACTTCCACCCAGCCTCCTTCCACCCAACCTCCTTCCTTCCCTTCCCCCTGGCATAACCACAGCTGTTGTCTATGTCTGTGGGATAACAATTTTAACCGTTGAAGTGGAGCCTATAAGGATAGCATGTTTTAAAATTATTTTAGACTGGTTTAATTTAGAATTTAATTTTAAATTAAAGTCCGATGACTGGATGTGGGAGAAAAGGAAAAGATGAATAAAGAATCACTTCCAGGTTGTTGGCTACAGGAATTTGATAGATGAACAAGATCATGATAGGTACTTTCTTTGCTACCTTGTGCTTTTTTAGAACATAAGAATACTGGAGCACTGGTGGTCAGATTTTTAAGAAAAGCAAGATGGTTCATATTCCAGAGCTCACCTTTTAAGCAAGGGAATTTAATGATTTTTTTTTGCTAACCTTCAAACTCTCTCAATATATATATCCCAAAGACAGACACTTTGAATGATTATAAAGGCAGTGTTTATTAAAATACACTTCAGCCCTAGCTGGTCTCAGTGGATAGAGCATTGACCTGTGGACTAAAGGGTCCCAGGTTGGATTCCAGTCAAGAGCACATGCTCAGGTTTCGAGCTCAATCCCCAATGGGGGTGTGTGCAGGAGGCAGCCGATTAATGACTCTCTCTCATCATTAATGTTTCTATCTTTCTCTCTCTCTTCCTTCCCCTCTGAAATCAATAAAAATATATTTTTTAAAAATACATTTTCGCCTGGCCAGTATGGCTCAGTATTTGAGTGTCAACCTATGAACTAGGAAGTCACAATTCATTTCCTGGTCAGGGTATTTGCCCTCATTGCAGGCTTGATCCCTAATAGGGGGCGTGTAAGAAGCAGCTGATCAATGATTCTCTCTCATTATTGATGTTTCTCTCTCTCCCTCTCCCTTCCTCTCTGAAATCAATAAAGACATTTAAAAAATAATTTAAAAATACATTTCATTTTCAAAATTGAGCTATTGGCTGTTAAAGTGTGTATACATTTTGTGGGGACACTTGCTGTGTTCTCAATGGAAAAATGATTCATTCAATACTGAGTACTTACTTTGTATTAGGCACTGTTCTTGGTGCTGTGGATAATAGCAGTAAACAAGAGAAAGTCCTGCCCTCATGGAGCTTATAGACTAGTGTGGGAGATATAAAGTAACCCAAAAAAACAAATAAAGAAAGGGAGGCAGAGTGAGGACATAAAATGACTTGGGCTGGGGGGTGGTAAGAGTTGGGTTGGCTGCAGTCATCCAGAGTCAGAGACCTCAAGGGGCCAGCCATATAAATATCTAGAAGAGGAACAGCTAGCAGCGAGTCCCTGTGTTTTCTTTCTTGTCATTCTTTCATCTAGGTCTTAAAAAGAAGTATCCTAGAGCTGGAAGTATACACTTTTGCGGGGGTAGTAAAAGAAGGGAATAAAAAAAAAAAGAATGGAAATTGACACAGCACTATTTTTACAGTTTTGTCATCATCTTGTCAGCCTGCTCTCAAAATAACTCCTTTCTATTCTTATACTCAGACTAAAGGAGAACAAGAAGATTACTGAAGGGGCATACAAAATAAGTTTTATTAAACAATTAAATCTGCTGAATTTTACAGAGATTGTAAAGCCTGTGGTATTGCTTTTCTTAACTCTTTGTGCTTCTCAATCATTTGAGTCCACAGTTAGTTGACATTTATTTAGAGTGGATATAAAGAAAAATAAGAAAAAGACAGTACTATAAATAATATAGTATTTCTAAGATAATGGGAAATAAAACTGTTTCTTTTAATCCAAAAATTAACCTCTTTTTATTTCCATAGTTCTTGAACATAGTAAGAGTTCTTGATAAAACATAGCATATATTAACCTGGGGTGTGTGTATACACACACACACACACACACAGGCTAAGTGTCCATCCATCTGACTGGTAGCTATGATGCATACTGACCATCAGGGGGCAGATGCTCAATGCAGTAGCTGCCATGATGCGCATTGGCCATTTAAAAATAAATGACACCACAGACCTGGTGCCCACAAAGCAATCCTCAGCTTCCCCCAAGTGGGATAAGAGCTGATGCTGCTGAGACCCTGTGGCGCAAACTGCAAGCTATTATTACACTACCGGCTGCTATTGGTTTTTGTAAGTTGTGGTTTTGATATTAGAAACAATTTATATTAACCTATTTTAAAATTTGTTCTTTTCAATAGATATAGACTTGATCCATGCCATGTGTAATCGTATTAACATCTTATCTATCTTCATTATTTGGGTGGTAGTTTTATTTTTAGATTTAAAAAACTCACTGTTTTTCATGATGTATAAATTTGATACATTAAATCTTCTTGTTTGACTTAAAAGAAACTCAGTCTTTGAGAAACCAAATAAAAACTTTTTCTTCTTCATTCAAGGGATGGAGAGAGGAAAAGCATGAGTGTTGAGAGGTAATATTTTGATTATTGTTCTTAATTTATGCTATTTTAAACTAATTTTTAATTCTTAGGAAAGTATCACTGAAATTAAAAAATCTATTTTCAAACCTCAGAACTGTTCTCAGAATGTCACACTCCTTAAGTAATTGTCCCAGTACACACTGCTATATTATCTTCACTTGCTGTTCTCTCAGTGGAAAAAAAAAAGTACACTGCTTTTTATTAAAAACAACATTAGTGAAAACCAAACATTTTAGGATTCCAAATCTTAATTTCTAGACTTTATAAGAAAAATTACACTGAGAGGTTATTTGGTAAATTTAAGACATGACAATGGAAATTCTTCCTAAAACTCTTCAAATATTGGTAAATGAACAGAGGCATCAAATAATAAGATATTGATGAAAGAGAATTTAGAGATTATCTATTTCATTGGTTTACAATATTGTTCAGAAGTCACATGAAATCTTGATGGCAACCTTATTGTTTTGGGAAATATGTCATTGCTTGAAAAGTCCCTCAATTTTCTCCCAAAGCACCAAAATTCCACTGAGACATTTAATAACCACTGACCTCGTACAGAGTTATATTAATACTAGTTATATTAATGACTGATAAAAATTGCTCTGAGGCTTAGCTTTTACATTAAAGCAATTAAAGGAAAAGAGGGGAAAAAGCATCCAAGAGTGAGATAGTATTGGCCTATTTAATGAATTATCACCATCTGTTGGTGGTTTTAATCATCTTTAAAAAAATTATAGAGAGCCCTAGCTTATTTGCTTAGTGGATAGAGCAGCCTGCAGACTGAAAGGTCCTGGGTTCATTTCTGGTCATGGGCACATGCCCAGGTTGCCAGCTTGATCTTGAATAGGGGGCATGCAGAAGGCAGCCAATCAGTGATTCTCTCTCATCATTGATGTTTCCATCTCTCTCTCCCTTTCTCTCTGAAATCAATAAAAATATATATATTTTAAAATATATTTTATTGATTTTTTACAGAGAGGAAGGGAGAAGGATAGAGAGTTAGAAACATTGATGAGAGAGAAATATTGATCAGCTGCCTCCTGCATACCTCCTACTGGGGATCTGCCCACAACCAAGGTACATGCCCTTGACCGGAATCGAACCTGAGACCTTTCAGTCCGCAGGCCGATGCTCTACCCACCGAGCCAAGCCAGTTAGGGCAATAAAAATATATATTTTTTAAATTATAGAGAGAGCAAAAGTATAAAAGTACACATTTGCTGCCCCAGCTACTGGCTCAGTTGGTTGGAGCGTTCTCCCATACATCAAAAGGTTGTGAATTTGATTCCTGTTCAGAGCACATACCTAGGGGGTTCCATCCCTGGTCTGGGCACATACAGGAGGCAACCAATTCAACCCATCCATGTTCCTCTTCTCTCCTTCCCCTCCCCTTTTTCCTCCAAATCAAGAAAAACATATCCTTGGGTGAAGATTAAAAATAAAAAATATACCTTTGCTAATCAGCTTGATTATCTAAATGATCTTCAATCATTAAGTAGATCTTAAATGCTTTTCACTTAATTATATCTTAATTCATCTGGAAACGTTATTCTATACTGCAGAAAATATAACTAAATTATTCTGAATTGTACTTTGTGCACTAAAAATCATTCTTGTCTTTCTAGGACATTCAGTGAGATAAGTAAAGCAGAGGAACAGTACAAGTTGTGCCAAGAACTTTGCAGTGAACTTGCTCAAGATCTGCAGAAAGAAGGACTTAAGGTACTTTATTTTAGTGTAGTGTTCTTAGTTTTAAATTTTTCTAATGATAAAATGCACTTTAATGCAAGAATTAGGCTTTGAATACAAAGTGGAAAATGTCAGATAAGAGTCTTCTCATCACCAGCAAAGAAATTTAATTCTGACCCTTAATTGAGGCCTATGGTAAGGTCATTCTGTGAAGAAGCAACTTATAGGGTAAAGTGGTTATAACTCCCAAGGAGTTTATACTGTCTCAGAAATACATTTGAATAAGTTCCAGATCAGAGTTATATTAGAGAATGAAGCGAAGGGGGCAGGATTTCCCCAGAACTGTATTAACATATTACAAATGCCTTTCCAGCCATCTTTAATGTTTTTCTCTTGTAGACGGTGACTTTCTAGAGTAAGCATTTTGTTTCAGGGCTCCAATTCAGGTTGTTTAGCACATTGAGAACAAAATCTGGAAGGCTTTGAACTTTGTGTTTTATAATCTTCACTCAAAACAGTCTGTATTTACTCTTTTTCCAATACTCTCAAATCATTTATTCAGAGTTATTACAAAATGTAATGGTGACTGCCAGAGGGAAAGAGTTGGTGGTGGAGGTAGAAAAGGGTAAAGAAGGGATAAATGGTACGGGAAGGAGACTTGACTTGGAATGGTGAATATACAATACAATATACAGTTGATATATTATAGAACTGTATACCTGAAACCCATAATTTTATTAACCAATGTTACCACAATAAATTCAATAAAAATTTTAAAGTATTGTAGCATTATCACAAAGCATAGGATAAGTAATTGATGAGTATTTTTTCTCTGTTATATTTTGATTGTAAAAAGAGTTGTTTTTTTCAATGTTTAAATAATTTTCTTTTTAATCCTCACCTGAGGATATGTTTTCATTGACTTAGAAAGAGAGAGAAACATCAGTGTGTGAGAGAAACATTGATCAGTTGCCTCCCAAACACCCCAAGAAGGGATCAAACCTGCAAGCTAGGTATGTGCACTGACGGGGTATTGAACCCACATCCTTTTGGTGTATGAGATGATGCTCCAACCAACTGAGCCACCCAGCCAGGGCCATTAAATAAATTTTTAATTTTAGAATCACAGAAAGATTGCCAAAATACTATATAGAGTTTTAGTATACCCAGTTTTCCTCATTATTAACTTCTTATATTGCTATAGTATATTTCTCAAAACTAAGAAACTGACATTAGCACATGGTTATTAACTAAACTTCAGAATTTATTTTTCCATTAATGTTCTGTTTCTGTTCCAGGATTCAGTCCAGGGAACCACATTGCATTTAGTTGTCCTTAAAAAGTTTAGGGAGTCTTTTCCAGTCTTCTCTAGTTTATGATAGTTTCTCAGTGTTTCCTTGTTTTCCATGACCTTGATTGTCTTGAGAAATACTGGCCAGATACCCTGCAGAATATCTCCCAACTTGGGTTTGTCTGGTAGTTTTCTTTAGATTAGACCATGGTTATAAGTTGTAGAAAGAATACTACAGAGGTAAAATGTCTTCGTCACATCCCTCCCCCGTAGCTGAGATTTCGCTTTCCACAGTTTCATTTACCCACAGTCTGAAAGCATTGAATGGAAAATTATTAAAATTAATAAAATCTTAAGTTTTACACTGTACATCTTAGTAGCGTAATGAAATCTCATGCTGTTCCGACCTGCCCAGGATGTGAATTATCCCTTTGTCCAGCATGTCCACACTCTGTATGCTACTTGCTGGTAATCACTTAATGGGAGTCTTGGTTAACAGATTGTTTATAAGAGAGAAAGAGATCACATTCACATAACTTTTACTACAGTGTATTTTAATAACTGCTATTTTATTATTATTTATGTTGTTAATCTCTCACTATGCCTAATTTACAAATGAAACTTTATCGTAAGTATGTATAGGGGGAAAAAACATAGTGTATCTATGCTATCTGCAGTTTCAGGCATCCGCTAGGCATGTTGGAACATTTACCCGCAGATAAGGGGGAGCTGCTGTATTTGATAGCTACATGATGTCATGGGTGATGTTAATCTTCATCACTTGTTTAAGGTAGTGTTTGCTAGGCTTCTCATTGTGAAGTTACTATTTTCCCCTTTCTATTGGCTATTCTTTGGAAGTGAGTCAAGCTAATTTATTCTCTCTACCTCCAGGAGGAAGTAAAATATATGTAACATAAAATTTACTGTTTTGACCATTTTTAAGTGTACATTTCAGTGGCACTAAGAACATTCAGACTGCACAGCCATCAACACTGTCAATCTCTAGAACTCATTCATTATCCCAAACACTGTACCCATTAAACATTAATTTTAAAGGGAGTTCTAACATGTAAATTGTTTAGCATAGTATCTGTTGTATAGTAGACACACAATAAGTATGAGCTGTCCACAAGACCTTTTCACTCAGGCTTTTTAAAATATAGATATATTTTATTAATTTTTTTACAGAGAGGAAGGGAGAGGGATAGAGAGAAACATCGATGAGAGAGAACCATCGATCAGCTGCCTTCTGCACACTCCCTAGTGGGTATGTGCTCAAAACCAAGGTACATGCCCTTGCCCAGAATCGAACCTGGGACCCTTGAGTTTGCAGGCCAACACTCTATCCACTGAGCCAATCCGGTTAGGGCTCACTGAGGCTTTTTTAGAAAGATTTTTTCCCCCTTCCATTTTAGGTACTGAATTGACCTCTAAAAGAGCTGGTGAAAAAGAACAATTTTGACCTTTATATAAAAGTCTCTTATAAAAATTCATTTGGAGAGGAGAGTAATAATTATTGGTTAAAATTGGAATTTTTTTTATTACTTTTGGATTCTAGTTATTCTTTATGACAATTTTATTACTATGTTTTAGAAATAATTGATTATACTTTCATATTATATGTACATATGAGAGCTTTATGAGCTTTTCTAACCTGTAAAATAACTTTTTTTTCTAGAAGTTAGCAAGCCATATATAATGTATTCTGCTTATTATAGGGTAGAACTGTTACCATTAAGCTGAAGAATGTGAATTTTGAAGTAAAAACTCGTGCATCTACAGTTTCATCTGTTGTGTCTACTGCAGAAGAAATATTTGCTATTGCTAAAGAATTGCTAAGAACAGAAATTGATGCTGATTTTCCACATCCCTTGAGATTAAGACTTATGGGTATGACTTTTCTTGCTTTTCCTTAAATAGCTAGACTTTCCCAAAAAATCAACTTTGGAAATATTCTCACCTCTAATTTATTTCTTAAAACTGTTTAGGAATTTTTACTTATGCTGCTGTTATTTTTCTTAATGCTTAGAACCTGATGCATGTGAAGCTATGATAATTAATTTAATTCCAGTAAGAACCAATCAAAGTTGTCCTTTTCTTACAAATATTGAAATCCTTGGGGCTAGGCTTTTCAAATTTTAGAAAGCATACTGAGTATATTTTGTAATACTCCTTTGAGATCTGAGGAAATACTCCATATTCAAAGACATTAATATTTTTGTAGCAAAACAAAAAATATTCACACTGAATCATTAATAATAAATTAAAGAATTTATTATAAGCAACCATATGTTGCTTACAATTTATCTGGGCTTTTTGAATTTCAGAATTACAGATGAGGAACTAAAGCACTATTTAACCACCACATGTTAGAAAAAAATAAAACAACAAACCATATTGCTAAAGTGAATTGGGTAAGAGAATGTTTATGGATAAGCACCCCAAATGCCAACTTAGTATACTACTAAGAATGGGTCATTAACCGTATTTTCATATATGAAAGACAGCGGCTGCTGAGACCAATCGAATAAAGTATGTTAACTAAAAAGAACTAAGAATAGATGTTAATAGCAGCTTTATTCATAATTGCTAAAACTTGGAAGCAACCAAAATGTCATTCAGTAGTAGGTCAACGGAGACTGTGGCACATCCCTACAATAGAATTATTTAGCCATAAAAAAACTATGAGCTATTGCCCTGGCTGGTGTTGCTAAGTGATTAGAGTCTTGGGTTAGACCCATGCACCAAAGGGTCTCAGGTTCGATTTTCTTTTTTTTTCTCAAATATATTTTATTGATTTTTCACAGAGAGAAAGAGAGAGGGATAGAGAGTTAGAAACATCGATGAGAGAGAGAATCATCGATCAGCTGCCTCTTGCACACCCCCTGCTAGGGATGTGCCCGCAACCAAGGTACATGCCCTTGACTGGAATTGAACCCGGGACCTCTCAGTCCGCAGGCCAACGCTCTATCCACTGAGCCAAACCGGTCCCGGCTCAGGTTCGATTTTCAATGAAGGACACGTACCTGAGTTTTGGGTTAATTTCACCCCAGTTGGGCACTGTTCAGGTGGCAGCCAATTGATGTGTCTTTCTCACATCAATGTTTCTATCCCTCTTCCTTCTCCCTCTTTCCCTCTCTCTTTCCCTCCCTCCCTCTGTCTCTCCTTTCCACTCTCTCTAAAAAGCAATAGAAAAATATCTTTGGATAAGGATTAGCAAAGTAAGAAAAAAAATAGAAATGAGTCATCAAACCATGAAAGACATAGAGGAATCTTAAGTGTATGTTATTAACTGAAAGAAGCCAACCTGAAAAGCCTACATACTGTATTATTCCAATCATATAACATTCTGGAAAAGATACGGAGACACTAAAAATATCAGTAGTTATCAAATGTTGGCGGGAACGGAGGAATGAACAGGCAGAACACAGAGGATTTTTAGGGCAGTGAAACTATTCTGTATGATGCTATAAAGGTAGATACATATCATTACACATTTGTCAAAACCTATAGAATGTGTAACACCCAAAGTGAATCCAATATAAACAATGGACTTTGATAATGTTGTGTCAGTATAGATTTATTGGTTGTAACATATGTAATACTCTGGTGGGAGATGTTGACATATGTGTATGTATGTATAGGAGTCCTGCCCCCACACATATACACATGGGAACTCTGTACTTACTGTGTTTCCCGAAAATAAGACATCCTCCGAAAATAAGACCTAGCACATGGAAAGATAAGACATCCCCTGAAAATAAGACCTAGTGCAACTTTGGGAGAAAAAATTAATATAAGACACTGTTTTATTTTAGGGGAAACAGGGTATTATTCAGTTTTGCTGTCAACCTAAAATTCCTCTGAAAACAAAAACCTACTGAAAAAAAAAAGGAGCTAAAGTATCTATGTAGTTGACTCCAATTAGTTACTTGGTATTTATTAAATGGTATCATGTGTTACGATGTTAATTGAGAGACCTATATAATCATCTAACTAAAATAGATACCTACTAATCAGTAAATACCCAGTTTTATAAAGGAAAGTATATTTCAACTCAAACTGCCAGCTTTGGAAAAACATTTAATTCAGAAAATACACAGTGTTGCTTATTGTTTATCTCTAAACAGCCTTTTGTAAATATATCATAACAGTACTTGCAAAATGTTTTTATGAATTACGAGTGAATTGGCTTTTTAAATTTGAAATTGACTAATTGTGCTTGGTTTAATTTAGGAGTACGGCTCTCTGGTTTTCCCAGTGAAGAAGATAAGAAACACCAACAACGGAGTATTGTTGGTTTCTTACAGGCTGGAAACCAAACCCTGTCCGCCACTGGGTGTACAGAGAAAACTGACAAAGATCAGTTTTTAAAACCTGTAGAAATGTCTCATAAGAAGAGTTTCTTTAATAAAAAACGATCGGAAAGGAAATGGAGTCACCAAGACACATTTAAATGTGAAACTGTGAATGGACAAGGTGTACAGACATCACAGTCATTCCAAGTTTTAAAGAAGAAGATGAGTGAGAATTTAGAAACATCAGAGAGTTCAAACAACCATCAGATGTTTACCTGTCCTGTTTGCTTTAGGGAGCAAGGAAGCATCAGTCTGGATGGCTTTAATAAACATGTAGATGCATGTCTCAGTGGACCTTCGATGAGTGAAATGTTCTCATGTTCACATGCTTCCTCTACAGAAGTTAACAAGAAAGAAAATGTACATCATTCTTTTTCACTCTGTGAGAAGCAGAATTCTGAAACCCCTCAGAAGAAGACAGAAATCACTTCGGAAGACTGTGTCGAGTTGGTAGAGGCTGTAGGTAATGCATCTAAAGCAGAAAGTGTAGATGCTTCAAGTAATAAGCTCAGTAAAGAGGGATATTCTAGTCTTCCAAGCACATCGTTTAATATTGAACACTGTTATCAGAATTCTTCTTGTGCTGTTTCGTTGCAAAATGAAGATTCCACGTCATCGAGAAGGCAAGAAACCCTCCAGCCTTGCTCATATGAAGTGATAACAGACCAGGCTCTAATATGTCCTGTTTGTAACCTAGAACAAAAGACTTCAGATCTTACCCTGTTCAATGTGCATGTGGATGTCTGTTTAAATAAAGGCATTATCCAGGAACTGGAAAAGGATAAAGTTAGCCCAGTAAATCAGCCCAAAGGAAGCACCAAAAGTACTGGTAAGTTTGCAGTAATTTTAAAGAACTTTATTTTCCAGGAGTGTTTTATTTAAATTGAGATCATTGTTAAACCTTAAACACATACTATTAAAGTGACAGTTTGTGTATGCTGCCATTTAGGTGAATGTTAGTTATCTTATAAGTTCAAATGAATTGAAACCATTAAGTTTTAAATTTAGGGAAAACTTTGGTTTGGGCTTGATTTAGCACAGAATGAACTCAAAAGTTCAGGGAGCTGAGTGGTGTAGTCAAAAAAGAAATATTCCTTCAGAGAACACTTATTAAGGCACAGTGGTAAAATAACAATAACTTACATAGCCAGAAAGCCTCTTTAACTTGTTCTTTGGTAGTTCTGACTCTGGCCAATTTTCAAAAATAAAATTAAGTGTAACACTATTAAAATAATTTTTAAAATTATGCTATCAAATTAGTTTCTGATATGTATAAATAAGAACTATGTAACAATAAGGAACTTTTTATTATCTTTATATCAGTTAGCTCTAATTTTTTGCATTTTTATGCAACCCTTTAAGTATTTCTTTATTTTTCTTCCCTCTAAAGGTAACTCAGGCAGAGTACAGAAGACCATAACAAAACCCAAAAGGTATGGCTAATTTGAGCTTTAATAAAGCTAGCTATAAAATTCATATTTTGAGGTTGAATTTTTAGATGTTAACATTTTCTTTTATATAAAGTAAATTAAAAAAAATCAATTATTTGCAAAATTATTTTTTAAAATCTCTTTTTGCATTTTAATTTTTTGTTGTTTTTAATTCCAGGTCAGGATCGATGACAAAATCCTCAACAACAAAGAAAATAAAACCAAACAATCCCAGACACACCCTGGATATCTTTTTTAAGTGAACATTGAACATTTTATCATTAATTTTTAATTGAAACTTGTTTTTATAATCACTGAGCTATTCTTCCTCATTTTAAGTTTACAGATTCATTTAGTGAATGACCAATGCAGCAATCCCTCCCAATGATATTTCCTATACATGAATTTGGAATATCTACTAATTTACTTCTGTATACCTTTTTGATATCATAAGAATTACACTTCCTGTTAGAAATATTTTTAAAATGAGAAATTAAGGAATGAGATCAAAAATTGATTTCTGTCTTCATTAAGTTTTATAGTGAATATAAAACCATCTATTTGTAAGGGCTCTCAGAGGTTCACTGAAACCTTTTTTAGCATAAGAACTTTTCAGGACTTAACCATTTGTTGGCACTGGTCTGCTATATTTGATCTTAGTGTCTTCTACAATTTTGTATATTATTATTTTAGCTCCTCGTATCTTCAGATACCTCATGAGCATTCATAATTAATATTTATCATGCATTCTATGAAGAATATTAGCTTAGCAGAACTAGCATGTGTGGTTCTGTTTCTTTCGGGATAATAGTATCACAGTATCATTTTCTGTGTTAAAAAATTTTGTTTAAGTACGACTATTCATTTGATTTTTTAAATTAAAATTCCTTCTTATGCATAAGCACTTGATCCACTTTAAAAATGTTTTGTCTGATATAAAGTAATTATTTTTTATCTAGAACCTTAAATGGCATTTATATCTGTACTCTGCACAATCTGTAAAGAATAAATTGTACACTCACTTTATTTTTATATAACCTTCTGGAGAAAAATGTAGAAAAGATGTATGTGTATTATAATAGCTCATTTATCTTAGTTATATTTATGTCATGTTTTTATTAATATTTATGAAATAAGACAGCTTAACAGTAAGTAGTTAACTTAAGTAGTTTCTCCAGATAATTTAGTGCTATCAGTAAGAGTTTTTGTCATTAATAAGTATTTAATTGAAACATGAGGATGATAGTCATTTTGTGGCTGCTTTAAAGAAACAAATCTTTTGTTTTCTTATATTTCTTGTGTGTTTTTTTTTTTAATTGTAGATAGCACCATATTTTTTTCTTCCTTCCCCCAAGTTTATATTTATTGTTTTCAATATTAAATACTAAATTATTTTCATTTAGATGATTTATTTAATTGAATGCTATTTAGTCATATTCCTATATAATAAAAGGCTAATGTGCAAATTGTCCCCTTGACCAGGAGTTCGACTGGGAGTTTGACCAGGGGGTGGGGCAGGCCAGCCAACTGCCTGCAGCCTCTCCCCCCAGCTGGCTGTGCCCTCCTTCCCACCCTCATTGTCCCCTGACCCCATTTGGGAGCAGGGCTGGTTGGTCAACTTTCTGAGTCCCCTTCCCCTGCCCAGCCCAATTGGGCCCCAATCGGGGTGAGCTGGCCAGATCCCACCCATGCACAAATTCACGCACTAGGCCTCTAGTTTAATAATAATTCAAAATAAAATTTAAAATATGTGGCCGATCTTTTAGTCTATGGTTTTCTTTCTTCCCACTCTTTTTCCACCTTAGTGCTCTTACTCCTATTTTCTTTGCTAAAAATTCTCTTCACATCCTTTTCTGTTTAATCTAATTCATCCAACTCATTTTCTTTTGTACTATAATTTTCTTTGAGGCATTTTTAGAAAATATAACAAAGCTACAAAGTATAAGCACTTATAATCTTATATACTTAATAGGGTCAGAATATAAGGAAGGACTTGGGAGAACATATTTGTAGCACAATAACTGAGAAAAAAACTAGTATCCAGAGTGAATAATCCAGAATATATAAATGAATTCAATGAATCAGTAAAAAGAAGGGGAAAAAAGACAGCCAATAAAAATTTGGATAAAAGACTTTATTTTTTTATTTTATTATTTTATTTTTTATTTTATTTTTTTTAATATATTTTATTGATTTTTTTTTGCCCCCCTCCCTCCCTCCCACACATCCCCTCCCTCCCCAGAGTTTTGTGTCCATTGGTTGTACTTATATGCATGTATAAAAGTCCTTCGGTTGATCTATTATCTCCCCCAGATCTTCCTCCCCTCCCCGCTGTAATTTGACAGTCTACTTGTTGATATGGATAAAAGACTTTAAATGGCACTTGACATAAAAAGAAATAAGAATGGCCAAGAAACATGTGTATATTCTCAGCCATTTTAGTGATAGGGAAATGAAAAGTTTTTACTTTTACACACAGAGGTATCATTACAGCCCTACCAGATGCACACAAATGAAAAAAGGGTCCATTGTTCTGTTCATGATTTGGAGCAACATGAACTCTTACTTTTTGAAAACAATCACTTTGGAAAACAGTTTGCCTTTGTCAACAACCCAGCAACTGCACTCCTAAATATACACCTTTCCTGGTTATTTGTTTTTACTTTTTTAAAAATATTTTTTCATTGATTTTTAGAGAGAAAGGAAGAAGGGAGAGATACAAACATCAATGATGAAGGAATCATCGATCAGCTGCCTCCTCCATGCTCCCTACTGGGGATTGAGCCTGAGACCTGGGCATGTGCCCTGACCAATAATCGAGTCGGTGACCACTTGGTTCATGGGTCAAAGGTCAGCCACTGAGCCACACTGGCTGGGCTCCTGGTTATTTTCTATTTGTCCTCCATATCACACTTTGCCCTTCAGTACCCTGCTTTATGTCCAGCAAGGTATCATGGCAATGGGGAAGCCACTGCAGAAGACTTGAGGGAAGAAGAAAGGTGAAGTTGGGTATTTATTCCTTCATGTACCTTTTTGTTAAGTCCTTTGACCTAAGGTCACAGCCTCTTGTAGGTGTGCATCTTCATATTGCATTCTCTGATCGCTCTCCAGGTTCTAATGATTCGTCTTTCCTCACCTTTTCAGCCTAGGAGTGGCAACAGAGCCTAGCTCTTAATGGTGTGCTGCACTAGCCTTTATGGTTCCCCCATACCTGCCCGCACCTGTAGAGATGGTCCCTTTATTAACCTCATCTCAAATTACAATTTCTTTTTTTCTGCAAAAACCCTAGCTAATACATTGCTCTGGGAAAACAATTGAACATATTCCCTAGGAAGCACATATAAGAATGCTCATAGTAGTACTGTAATAGCCAGGAATTAGAAATTAACTAAATATTCAGCAGTGGTGGAATGGTTAAATTCTATCGTTGTATATTCCAACAATAGATTTCTACACAGTGGTGAAAGTAGAGATATATATATATATATATATATATATATATATATATATATATTTATATTCAGAATGTGGGTGGATATCAAAGATAATGTGGAGCATAAGAAGCAAGTCATAGAAGAATGCCATCAGTATGATTCCATTTATATAAAATTCAAAACAAAGCTAGACTATATTGTGTTAAAGGTGTATCCATATGAGATCAAGGTATTTTAAAAAGCATGAGTGTTGTCCCAATGGTTGGAATAATGATTTCCTCTGAGTGAAGGTAGGGCAATGGTACATGGAGCTTCTGGGATGCTGGCAGTGTTCTGTTCCTTGTCTTGGGTGGTGATTGGATGTTCATTAAAAAATATTCTTTCAGCTGTACAAATATATTTTATGCACTCTTGTTCATATGTGACCTATATCACAATAAAAAAAAAAAATGGTAGAAACTGCTTTGTTCATCTGCTTTTCCTCCATCTCTGCAGGCTCCTAGCTTCAATAGAGGAAAAAGTACATTTCTCTCTTCTAGGACTCTGCTGAACACAGCAAGAAAGTGCTATCCTATACCAACACTTTGAGTTTTTCTTCTAATACTTCCCCTGATACTACAGCCTCAGTCAGCATGTGGTCTGCCTTCCAAAGGACAGCAGTTGACAATTTGACCTAATACTTTGTCACCATCAAATATTTCACCAGCTTTTCAGCCAGTGATATTTGTGTCCTCACTGCCCAAAGTCCTCCCTCAGACACTAAGCCAATTCTCTATATTAGGTTTTGTTACTTGCAGCACCCTACTTTCTGTATGAGTTCGGAGTTTCACTTCAGTTATGATTACAAAGGCACAAATAAGAGCTTTTTAAAAAAATCGGTTTTAATTTTCACTTGAAGCCTCCGATTTTCTTGGCCTCACGCAGTCGATTTGAGGTCACAAGATGGGCTTTTCCACATCCAACCCTCCACGTGAGTTCCAGGCAGGAGGATGAGAAAGTGAAAATTAAAAAAGGGCAACAAATTTGTTCCTCTTTAAGGAGCTTTCCTGGAAACCCCACATAATTTCCACATATCTCAAACTGTCATATTGTAGGACAGCTAATAAGGATTCCCCATATAAGGAACCGGAAAATGGAGTTTTTAGCTGGACCCATTGCCACCCCAAACCGAATCAGGATCTGTTATTAATTCTACCTGTACCATAAAAAATTCCTATTGAAAACTAGATAAATTATCACATTGGTGAAATTTTAGAAGCATTTATTTGGGATAACACAAGGGTGCCCTCTTATTATTTTGTTGGAGGCCCTAGCCAATTTAATAAATAATATGAATGAAAACTGGAAACAGAAATAAAAATAAAACTTTATTGTCAGTGTATTTGTCTACATTTTTTTTCAAATCTAGATTTAATAAGAGTTTAACAAGGTTATGACTACAAGATCAATATACAAAATGAATAGCATTCCTAGACCATAATAACCAATTAGAAGATATAATAAAAATAATCTCTTATATGACAACAATCTACAAGATACCTAAATGGTAGGTATCTATCAAGAAATATGCAAGAACTTGGGAACTACAAAATACTACTGAAAGGTCATTAGTACATCTGAGGAAATGAAAAAAAGTGACTTCATGATAGGAAAGGTGATAAAACTATTCTCCCCCAAAATGTTCTATAAATTCAGTGAAAATAAAAACAAAATCCCTCATGTTTTTTCTTGGGAGTTAAGTAGATCCTAAATGTTATATGGAAAAGCAAAAGCTCAAGAATAAGGTAGAAGGGCAGGTCCTATTACATGCCATGATTTTTTATAAAGTTATAGTGACATTATTATTAAGCTATCTTGTTACTATAGCTTTATGACAAATCTGGGGCACAAAATGTTCTTTTGTTGCATAATTAAGAAATAATCACTTTTGCTTTGTAATATATAATTGGGTTAGCAGTTTAAGAAAAACCTTAATAATATGGTGAGAATTGGAAACATGATTCCATTTATTAAGTAAACCACAATATTGAACTTGTCCCCCTTATAATTTATGACAGTGTTAGTATTTCATTGTTGCTGTCTACAGAAGGCACAGGGTGACAGAAGATAATCCAGAAGCAAATGGTGCTAAACCTTTCTAACTGCAGCCTCTAAAATTGACTATAATTTCAAACTCACACATACATATGTATACATAGATATACATGCATTACACACACATACACAAACTCTGTCAAACTCATGTCTACTATTGAATTTTGTCTACCTTTGTGGGGCCTCTTGAAAACATCCACTACTTTCTATACCTTTTATCACCCCTTAGCAGTTACCTAATCTCTGGCTTTCCAATTTTCATCAGTTTCTCTCCTCTCTCTCTCTCTCTCTCTCTCTCTCTCTCTCTCTCTCTCTCTCTCTCTCTCTCTCTCTCAACATTTAATCACTTTTATTTATTATTTTTGTTAATCCTCACCCAAGGACATTTTTCCATTGATTTTTAGAGAGAATGGAAGAGACAGAGAGAAATATTGATGTAAGAGAAACACATCGATTGGTTGCCTCCTGCAGGAGCCCTGACCAGGGCCCCGGCCAAGAAGGATCCTGAAACCAAAGTACATGCCCTTGACTGGAATCAAACCCGGGATCATTTGGTCCACAGGCTGATGCTCTATCCACTGAGAAAAACCGGCCAGGGCTCTCTCCCTTCTCTTAGGTCTGTGTACCTGCGAATCTGTGTATACTAGTACACATACAAAAAAGGTGGGCTAGTTCGGCGTCAAATCTAGTTTTGTTATGAGGGCTCACATTTTTTTTTTTTTTTTTTCATTCCTAGAAATATGCTGCACTTCCAATGGGACCGCTGGGGCCATTCCACAGGTGTGAGCTGGTTTTATTTGGTTGCAATCCATTAGACACGTTATGGGATTATCCTTCAATATTCTACTTTTCTTGCATATTATTAGAAATTAAGCCAGGCACATGTTTGCCCAAAGTAGGTTACTGTGTCTCACCAATTCGTTATTATATAAACTACAAGAAAGTGATAATACCCAAGACAAGGAGTCCAGTAGGTTACAACTGCATTAACATGGGACACCCAGGCTTCTACCCCAAGAGAACTTGAGAGTGTCCCTCTATTCCAAAGAAAATCCTGGAAGCCCATGTGGAAATGGTTTAATACTGAAGTTCCAGTGGTGCTGGTTAGGATCCAACCGCCACAGTTCTCAACACTGTAGGAAGAATCGCTGGAGAATGCGCTGGGCGTTTCCTCGGAATGTTTTTCTTCAGAGAAAACCACGTCCTGTCACGTGCCCGCCACACCTGCGCGGACCTCACACCTGAGCCCCAGCCTCACACCTGTGCCCGGACCTGCGCCCTGAGGCCGGGCGGACATGCAGCGCAGGGGGCGCACCCCGGGTCGCGGAGCTGCCACCCCAAAGGGGAGACGTGCGGGGCGGCCTTCCAGGAGCCCCAAGCAGGAGGAACATCAAAAGGAGGCGGTGGCAGCTCCGAGCTCCGTGAGTCCAGGGCCAGGTCTGCACAGTCTGGCGGGGGCGGGCGGACGGGGCGGGCAGGGGACCCCCCTCCCCTCTGCGGACCCCAGCCTCAGCCCCTGAACCCACCCCATCCCTGTTGGGTTCACATTCTCAGTTTGGGCCTGTGCTGTGAACGGAAGGAGCGTGTTCTTCCCACATAAGGAAGAGAATTTTTATAGAAGTGATTAAGCCCTTTTTACAAATAAGGGTTTTACGTGCTATTGTCTCATAGCCTGACTCATGTGCTGATTTATTGTGTGACTTTAAGTAAGTCAGTTTTCTGTGCTTAAGTTCTTAAAGCAGGGAATCCATTTATAGTATAAACTGAGCCACGTTGGGAAGGAATGTGAGGTTAGGAGACAGTTTGAGGGGGAGCGTGCCCTGCAGGGATGATAGCATTGCTGAGTGTGTTGAGGGGAATGAGTAAATGGTTCAGAGAAGAAAGGGGATAAGGTCTAGGAAACTGATATATGAAATAACCGATGAGAAGGGGTGGGATTCAGAACCCAAGTGAGATGTGACAAGTAGAGTAGTTTTTGAGGATGAGCAGGTCAAGAGTATGACCCTGGAATAGGGTGACTGAGGTCAGATAGAAGGTAAGATTATTAGGGCAGGGAGCAGGGAACCGAGACATTACAGGGTGGTAACAAGAGTAGGGGTGGCTGAAACTCGGTTTGGCTCAGTGTATAGAGCGTTGGCCTGCGGACTGGGGGGTCCCAGGTTCGATTCCAGTAAAGGGCATGTACCTTGGGTCCGAGCACATCCCTGGTAGGGGGTGTGCAGGAGGCAGCTAGTCGATGTTTCTCTTTCATGGATGTTTCTAGCTCTCTATCCCTCTCCCTTCCTCTCTGTGAAAAATCAATAAGATATATTTAAAAAAAAAAAAAAAAAAAAAAGAGTAGGGGTGGAAGGCGGGAGGAATCCAGGTGATAGGAAGAATGAAGACACTCCCTGGTCTTTGATCGGACTTGGTGGCATTACAAAGAGTCCCTGGTAGAAGCTAGGGAAGCTACTCAGCAATACATCTACAAAGCCTCTCGTTGAGTCCTTTCTTGTTGGAGATGGTTTATTGGTGATTTCACATTTTTCCAATTCTGACTTTATCCTCCAGAGCTGGGGTTGTCCTCTGTGAGCCCTCTCCTCCCCCACATAAAAATAAATAAATCAATCCCTAATCTTCTCTGGGCTAGGTAATGTGTATATGAATGTGTATATGTGTGAATCTACTTTTATCTCCTTTCATATAAATGAGGATAAAACACGTTCATCCCTTTTAGCCTTTGTATATATTTATATGATGTGCTGGATTTTATTTTATTTTTTCACTGAATTTATTGGGTTACATGTACCTATAAAAGCCTAAGCAACCACTCGAGCATTTGAACTGTTTGATCGGTAGGTATGATGTGCACTGACCACCAGGGGGAAGACGCTCAATGCACAGGCTTGGAAACATGGAACAGACTAATGAATCTCAGAGGGAAGGGGAGGGGGAAGGTGGGAAGAGATTAACCAAAGATCTTATATGCCAGTGTTTCCCAAAGTGTGGTGCGCGTACCCCTAGGGGTACGGGAAGAGTTTGGTGGAGGTACGCGTTACACCGGAGTTTGGTGGGGATATGCACTGCACCGTGCTTAGCTGCGCCTAATTCTACGTTCTCATGAGTACGAGGGGTACTCAGCCTTACGAAAATTATAGAAGGGGTACACATATGTCAAAGGTTTGGGAAACACTGTTATATGCATACTAGAGGCCTGGTGCTGGGATTCATGCACTGGTAGGGTCCCTCGGACTGGCTTGTGGGGATTGGGCCGAAACTGGCAGTCCAACATCCCCTGAGGGGTCATGGATTGCGAGAGGGCACAGGCCAGGCAGAGGGACCCCACCAGTGCATCGAGTCTACTTGGTTAATAAAATTATACAGGCTTCAGGTATACAATTTTACAATACATTATCTGAATATTGTAGTTTGGTTTACAATCCCAAGTCAAGTCTCCTTCCATCACCATTTATCTCCCCTTTACCTTCTACCTCCCCTCACTTCCCCTTTTTCCTTTGGCAATCACCATGCTGTTGTCTATGTCTGTGAGTTTTTCTTTGCTTAATCCCTTCACCCCTCTCACCCAATCCCCAACCCCCTCCCTTCTGATGGGCCGAAACTGGCAGTCCAACATCCCCTGAGGGGTCCTGGATTGTGAGAGGGCACAGGCCAGGCAGAGGGACCCCACCAGTGCACGGAGTCTACTTGGTTAATAAAATTATACAGTCTTTTGGTTAATAAAATTGTCAGTCTTTCCTCTGTATTTAGAAGTCTGTCTCCAATTTATGAATTTGTTTTGTTAATTGTAAGATTCCACATATAAGTGAAATCATATGGTATTTGTCTTTCTCTGACTGGCTTATTTCACTTAGGATAATACTCTCCAGGTCCATCCATGCTGTCACAAAAGGCAAAATTTCTTTTTTTTTTTTTAACGGCCCAGTAATATTCCATTGTGTGAATGTACCACAGCTACTGATGGACAACTTGGTATCTTGGCTGTTGTAAATAAGGCTGCAGTGAACATAGGGGTGCACATATTCTTTCGAATTAGGGATTCAGGATGTGCTGCATGTTAAAGTTTTACTTTGGCAGGCCTGGCATCTGCACAGGGTTCTGCAGACAACACTTTTATCTCTGTGTGGAGCATTTGAGCTGCTCCCCGTCTAATCTTGTATAAACATTTTATAAACAACGTCCCCTGGGGAGTCCCTGGCCAGCCCCCAGCCTCCCGGAGCCAGATACTGCATTGCTGACTTCAGGGTGGTCCTCGGGAATCATTGTTTGTTGGGACAGGGGATATTTCTAAGCGTGTGAAAACACTTGTAGTGCGAGGAGAAAGCAGCATCTCAGCACTACAGCTTTATAAAACATTGAAGCAAAGTGCCCGTGTTCAGAATGGCAGAATGAGAAAGGCTCAAGCCTGCAGTTTCAAGTCTTTATAGAGTGAAAAGGTTTACCAAATGAGGTTTGTTTTTGCCTCATCCTCTCTAAGTCCCCACCCCAGGTCACGCTTTGCTTGCTTGCTTTCAGTATTGCCAAATGAGAGAAGCCTCCAGAATGGTGCCAAAAGCAATAAATTTGGATCTTAGGGAGAAGCAGTTTGAAAAGAAGGTTAACGTGAATGCTGTGAACAATGTGAGCAGAATTCACTAATGTGACAGTGACTACTCTAAGGGTGGGTTGGGTTTACACAGGTTCACTGACATATAGTAAAAATAAAAAGGATTGTGCTGGATGAAGTGAGGGAGATCTCCTTTGTCTGTAATTCCAGAGTGTTGGTGCGAATGGCGAAGTCAGCACTGGAATAGGCTCAGAACTGGAATAGGCTCCAGTTTACCTTACAGAGGGGACGTGCAGGCGGCCTTCATGCACGTCTGTGCAGTCTGCGGGTGGCCAGCAAAGCCACTGTCAAGGCTGTGGGCCTGGGCGTGGTCCTAGAGGATAGGCTGTGGCTGACTTTGGCCTCACACATTCTGAGAAGGCCAAAGTCACCTTTTTTTTTTTTTTTTTTTGCTACATCTCTGGGTTGTTTTCTCCCAGTTATGTCCTGTGTGTTTGGTTCTCCCACATGTAAAATCTAAAGGCAGCCCCATACAATATGAAGAAGTGAGGAATTTTAACTACAATTGATTAAGTTTTCTGACTCTGGCGTTAAATGGGGGCTCCCTAAAGAGTGTGAACTTCAGGTTCCACTGCCCCGGGCAGTGAGGTCATAGAAACTGAAGTCTTGTATCATATGCAGGGGAAGGATGTTTAGTGTTTAGCAGTTATTCACGTGTGTGTCAGTATGTGAGGGGATATGTGTTTATGTGTATATTATGTACATGTGTGGGTGTCTGATGTGTTACTGGTATATATATATTCATTGTATATATACCTGCTAGAAGTACAAAATTTTGCATCATAACTTTAGTAACAAAAAGTAAAACAAAACAAAAAAAAAGGAATCAAGGGAAAAAAGGAGAGAGAAAAGAAAAAGCAAGGATCTTTGAAACTGTTGTCTAGGTTAATTGTTGAATAAGTAAAGCAATAATAATTTTTTACTGTAATCATTTTTCCAGGAAATAGCAGGAAATAGATTTAGCAGGAAATAGATTATTCAGTATAATTTTATAACCATTTCATTTTCTTTTTACATATAACTTCCTGATATTTTAAACCATATTTTTATATTAAAGTACTTGGAGAAATAGTACAACCTAGACCACTTTATAGTTAGTATGGCAAATTATTACAAACTCCTGGTGAATGGTATTATTCTTTATAATGACATCTCTATTAGACCTGTTTACAGTAAATTGTTGACATGGTTACTTGTAATGTTCCTTAAAATCTGGGATGACAGAGATGAAAAACTGTAGGTGGTTTTATTGAATTATCTTGGATGCTGTTTTGACTTGCATTTTTATTCACAAATAAAGTTAAGGGGTTGTATAAGCCCAAATTTGACATATTTCAACATAGCTCTAGAGTTCGGGCAACATCAAGATAAGTAATGTTTTGTCAAACTTAGTTTATCACCAGTTTAGCTACCAAGGAAATCAGATGTTTAATTTAAACGATTCTCATATTTTTGCAATAAATTTTTTAAATATATGAAACAAAGGATAGTAAATCAATGCCCAGGCACTTTCTTTGGAAGCAGAAAACAGTGTCTAGAAAATGGGAAGTATGAGACGAGTTTTATTTGCAAGCAAAGCATCCATTGTTTGAAACACTTTAAACTGTCTCTGGATATCTCAGGAGCACCATAGTGGCTTTCCTTTGAAGCAAAAGATATCCATCGCTTTCTTTTTTTTATTCTCACCCGAGGATATTTTTCCCATTGATTTTTAGAGAAAGTGAAAAGGAGAGAGGGAGACAGAGAAAAGCACCAATGTGAGAGAGATGCATTGATTGGTTGCCTTTCTGCATGCCCCCAGAGCCTGCAACCGAGATTCGTGCCCTTGACTGGAATCAGGCCCAGGATCCTTTGGTCTATAGGCCTACGCTCTATCCACTGAGCCAAACCAGCTAGCATCATAGCTTTCTTTCTCTGTGCCTATTTCTTTCTCCTTTCTTCCCCATTCCCTCCCTTTCAGAAGAATTTGTTTGCTTCAGTAAAATTTAAAGTCATAAAATTGCAGACGAAAGACCACGTACGTATGTATTGAAAATCTAGGAAAACTTTTGTTATGCATTATCAATATATTCTAACCAGAAAACTTACCATTTTTAATGATTGCATATGGGGAAAACACAACTTTTACTCTAATTGGAAATTCATTCTTCTGTTACAAGCAACGACGAGTTATGCAATAGATTTCAGCGTGGGGCATATCCTCCAGTGGACTGCCAAATTCTCTGGCATTTCTGATAATAGATGGAAGCAACATTATGCTAGATACAATTCTCACTGCTTTCCATGGGAAAAACGAATAGAGAAGTAATAAAAATACAAGCACCTGATACAAACTGGCATCTTAGAAAAGGCTAAATAAAAATCAGATTACTGAAAACACAATGATGTTCCTCAGAGGAACCGCACAGGCCTGCATTTTGCAGTGGGGGCAAATCATTTATCTGTGGCGGAATTCTTGCTTAATTGCAAGGCCAGGGTGGATGCTGCTGATAAGGTAAGCTCCTCTTCCTTTGGCAGAATGAATTGGAGCAGAACAAATGTGGGGGGAAACCTGGTCGCTCCAGTTATCTTTTCTTCACACATGCACAAAACGTTTCCATTGGCAGTATTCATTTTGGAAAGGTCTCTTTGAGAATATATGTACCCATATTATGAGCTCTGTATTTGGTGACTAAATTGTTTATCCATTGCCTATAGGACTTAGGCTTTTATTTATTTTACCATATTCACATTATGGCTAATGGCATGCATTTATAAAAAATAAAATGCTTGCTCAGAGTATAATTTGGGACATGGAAGATAGAAGCTAACTGGCCTCAGGGACATTAAATCTTGACTTTGCCCTGTGAACTCTGATAAAGCAATAAGGCTTGTGTTCGCTTCGGGAGCACATATACTAAAATTGGAATGGTAGAGAAGATTAGTATGGCCCCTGAGCAAAGATGACATGCAAATTCCTGAAGCATTCCATATAAAAAAAGAAAAGAAAAAAAAAGAAAAGAAAGACGGCTTAATAAACTTGTAGTCTATACTAGGTACCAGTCTTAGAATTTGAATATTTAGTCCCTCAAACTTGCAAGAAAAGTAATACTATAATAATTAATTTACAGATGTGGAGTCTGAGAAAGACTAAATAGCTTGCCCCCAAAAATTACGTCTAAGAAGGGGTGGAGGCAGGATTTGGACCTGGCTTAACTGATTCCAGAGACCATCCCATTAACCCACAAATCAGCCAATGTGTCTGCTCAGATATAAAAACCCATCGTGAGTATTTTCCACCCACTTCTCCCAACTTTATCTGGTACTCCACAGAGCTAGTCTACTTTCTCTCTGAAATGACTCTTCGGAGGGTAAAGGCTCAGCATTGCTCTTCCTTCATGTCTTCAGGACTTGGGTTTAGTGTGTTCTTAGTAAGTCTTTGGAAGGTAAATGAATGAGGTCTGTTTAAACCAATTGATCATTTTGTTGGTTTTGTTGGCAATTATAGACGTGGTCTAGACAGACAATAAGAGAATTTCTCCTTGTTTCACCAGTAAGGTACATCCCTCTCTATTGTATTGCTCTGGTATTTGGGGGCAAGTACCAGAAGCAGAATGAAAAATACCCTTTTTAAAAATTTGACACCAGAAGCATTCCAACACTGTGAGTGTAATAAGTTGTGTTATGGTAATGGTACTTAAAGAACATGTATTTTAGGTCTGGAACTTGTTGCTTGATTATGTTTCAGTGTTAGCCTGTCGGAGGAAAGAGAGGTTGCTGCCATTGCTGCTGCACTCGCCAGCTGTGAGCATGGTTTCTGGCTAAGCAGCACTCAGTGTGAATCATAGCAACCAATTATTCTGCTGTTTGGTAGTATTAGCCTTTTATTATATAGGATAGGTTTTCATTTCTCAGGTGTAAGTACCTAGGACTGAGATTATTGGGTCATATAGTAAGTGATATACCAGAAGCTTCCAGACAGTTTTCTGGAGTGGATGTTCTATTTTCATTCCCACCAGCCATTTAGCAGAGTTGCAATTGTTTCTGCACAATTGGAACTCTGCTATATGGCTGGTGGGAATGAAAATTTTTTAATTCAAGCAATGCCATGTTTGGTCCAACCTGGCGGCTTCTTTGTTTGGTTGAGGATCTCTGACTTTGACTTGGCTAATCTGTTTTGTAAGTAATAATAAAAACAATTTATTCAAATAAAGTCTAACACCTGTTTGCAAAGAGTCAATAAATGAAGCCCTTCACCATCAGTATTTATTCAGTGCTTGTTGTGGGTAAGTCTCAATGCCAACTTCTGGGGATTCAACTAGATACAAGTTCTTGCCACTCAAAGTGTGGTCCTGGACCAGAAGCACTGGTATTACCTGGGAGCTTCTTAGAAATGCAGACTCTCCAGCCCACCCCTCACTTTTGAATTAGAATCTGTGACTTAACAGGATCCTCAGGTGATTGTGTCTGAAAGGACTGGCATGAGATACAGTCCCTGCTTTGAGGGGCCTATAACCTCTTAGGGGAGCAAGGACCAGGATATAACAGATGTGTACCAACTGAGCCACTGCATGATATGGATCAAACGCATAGCCCAGATGCTGAGGACTCCAGGTTCAAACTGGGTAGCATTCCAGAGTCTTGGGAAGAGGCAGAATAGGTAAAAGGGATCTTTTCTTCCAGGTATGAACAAAGGACCCCAGGTAGAGTGCACATGATGCTCAGAGAATAATGACCATCATCTGCTCTCAGAACTTCTTATTTCTGGGGAACTCCTCAAGAGCAAATGCTCCCAGGCGAAGTTATTGGCCTTCTCACCTATGACCAGATTGGTAACGAGGACAGGTTGTTAGTGGCGGTGGGCATTTGATACTGCACAGAGCACTGTGGACCGACAGTGACGTAATCCATGACACATGATCATAAACTGTCTCGGGCGTGTCAGTTTGATAGTATAAGACTTAGTTTTAGACAGTTCTCTGGGGGAATGAACATCTGTGAGCGGTGATTCCTTGACTGAGGAACTGGAACTCCAAATTTATGGCTTCAGCGACGCGAGTTGTTTGCAGCTTGAATTCCTGGCTTTTGGATTTTATGGTCAGTGTTTGAAATCTTTAAGTGTTGGTGGATTGGAAATTAGGAGTGACCTCTTAGGGAAATTTTGAGCTCCTATCAAAATGTGATGTATCCTCTATCCCAAATACTTCTGACCCTTTTTTTTTTTTTTTTTTTTCATATTTGAAACTGGACTTAGTGTTATTGAATATAAAGCATTAATTGTAAATAAATGGGAGGAACTGTGTGTAGGGCACATTTCTTGAAGAACCTCAACTAGTTATTGTACATTGCTGTTCCTTGAAGAAAAGAGTACATTTTCTTTATTTACTGGAATTGTAAATATTTAAATAGACTATGTAGGCCTAACTGCATAATACACATAGCAACAATATAATATTTTTTACCCAAATGCTTTAAATTTATAGTTTGTTGAATACACAGATGTGGAACTTGCAGATATGGAGGACCAACTATATATACATATATACTTATGAGTTTTTCTGGTCATTGCTTGTTTTATAAAAATGGGATAATGTTATATTTTATCTGCATCTTATTTTTTTTTTTACATTTTAACAGCTACCTCATAAAAAGCACTCCAAGTCAATTGTTATAGCTCTAATTGATGATTTTTAATGGCTGAATGATATGTTCCCTAATTTGTTCAGCATTCCTATATTGGTAGACATTTACCTTGCTCCCAATTTTAAGGGTTAAAATTAATATCCTTGTTGATATAACATTAGGTCTTAAAACTTATTTTCATGGGATAGATTCCCAGAAGTGGGATTGCTGGTTGTATTTAAATTTTTAATAAAGATTGCCAGATTGCTTTAACTATAATGGTTTCATTTTCCACTGACACCCTTTTTTGGTACATTTTTCAATTGGTTTAATTGTGTTTTTCCTGATGTTTTGTAAGAGTGCTTCATAGATTAAGTAATGATTTATCTTTACTAAGAAACATTTAGAGAATCAATCCTTTGTTTATGGACTTTATCAACAGTCTTTCCTTTTATAACTTCTGGATTAAGATATTGTGCGGTCTAGATTTTCTTTTAATATATTTATTGCTAGTGTGCTTTTGTGTGTTTTTGATAAGATATAGAAGTTAATTTTATTTTCTTCCCAATGGAGAACCACTTGTGCCTGTACCATTGATTTGTTTTCCCCATAGAAATGAAATATCATCTTTGCTGTATATGAAATTCTCTTCCCGTTTCTTAATTTTCAACAGTTGACTATTAACTTGGCTTTTGGTGACTTCAGATCATGTGTTCTTTTCTTCTCTCTTCTTGGGAAAGCATGGCTTGACAGTAATTCACCTTGCAGCCTGGTCTGGAAGCCTTGAGGTCATGCTCATGCTGGTTAGAGCTAGAGCAGACCAGAGAGCCACGAATCAGGTCGGTATGTGCATCACGCCTGGACATAAGCTGTCACCTCACCGTGCAGAAGGGGAGGTCTTGAGATCACTATGTGATGATCTCCTCTACCGTGGCTGCCCTCGGGATGGAATGAAGGCCCTTACCTTCGCAGTTCAGAGCAATAATGTGCGCATTGTGGAGTACCTCATTCAAGATCTGCACCTGAAGGACCTGACCAGCCTGATGAGGTGTGCTTGCTGTGGTAGGATGAGCCTCACATACACCCCTAAAACTTTCCCTTTCTTTCTGCCCCTGCTGGAATGCCAATGCAGCCAGCACAAACCTGCAGCCTGCTCCTCCATCGCCCTGGCAGAACCATGGAGCAGAAGGGAAGTGCGGGTGCTGGCTATTGCCCTGGCTCCGGCATGCGGGAGGGCAGGAGGTAGTAAGGAAGCCACCAGACCCCCTTTTCCCTCTCCACTCCCTCATCCTGGCAGGGGTGTGGGCAGTAGCCACAACTGTTTGGTATTCACAATGGGTAACCACATTTTACTCTATCATGCCAGCCTCTTAGGAATGTATTTGACCCAAGGCTCTACAGTAATGAGCCATGGAATATAATTTGTGGCTCTCTGGCCTGCTCTAGCTCTAACCAGTTTTATCATATTTGTCTATGTTTCTTTTCTTTCCATAAGGAGATAGAATAACAGCTACCACTTTTGAGTAGTTATTAGTGTGCTGCATACAGAGGAAAGCTACTTGCATTCATTATTTCAGTGAGAGGCTAGAGCCTGGCACACACGGATGTTAAACAAATCACTGCTGAATGAATGAGCTATCCTCTTCATCTGCACAATAATTTCATAATGAAGAAAACAGCGTGCTCATTGTTAAAGGTAAGGAGGTTGAGGCTCAGAGAGGCTAAGTACTTGATCTGAAGTCCCAGAATTGGAAAGTGAAAGAGCCAGGTGGTGTGTTCAGGTCTGGCTGACTTGTGACCATGCAGCACTGTGTCCCTTTTCAGATGACAGTGGCCATTGCTAGGGATTATCTTTTCTCTGGAATACCTCCTCAGCGTTTTTCATAGGATATAGCATTCTCTGTGAGGTTGGCTTTTTTTTTTTTTTTTCATTTTTATTTTGAATGAAACCACCTTTTTTTTCACTGTGCCCATAGATCCTGAAAAAGAGTAGACTTTGTCTATGAATTGATCAATCCAAATTTCTTACAGTACTAAAAGTGGACTCAGAGATACTTCTCTCCTTAGATGACCCAGTGGGCTGATTATTTTATTTTCCATAAAAATTAGTCAGCAATATTTACTTCATTTTACTTCTTTTGAAAAAACTTGTACATTTTTTTCTTGACCTCAGTCTAAAAACAACAATAATAAAAATGATTTCTTCAAATAAAGTCTATAAATTTCTTTTACTTCCTCTCAGCATGACTAAGCAACTATACATTTATAGCTTGGAGGCAGAGAGACTTGGGCTATGGTCTGGGAATGTATTATCTATGTGGCTCTGAGCAAGTTCTCCAACTGCTGAAAGCCTCAGTATCTCCGTCTGTACAATGGGAATGATGAAACCTACTTCCTGGTAGCACCAAGGGAGTGATTGGAGGGGGTTGACCTCCATATAATTTTTTTTTTCAACAACACCCAATTTCTTGATGTAGATAATTGATATTTTGCCAATTGTTATGTAAAAATAGCTATGCTGATGAGCTTCATGGTGAGCCATTCCATCACCCCTTTCCAATCAGACACTAACCCTAAGACATTCTTATGTAGCAAATATTGGAGCAGCTACTGTTGGAACACTTAAATGAGTTAACGACTAAAGCACTTAGCAAAAGGCACTTGGCACATGGTAAGTGCTCACTAAATGGTAGCCATTTATTACAATTACTATAGGATAAAGTCCACTATCTGATTTCCTCAAACTGATAATTACAGAGATAGCATCTAGTGTCAGGGGAAAGGTGGATCACTCTGATTTGATTGATGCTGAGTAGAGGTGCATGAATGAATTCTATTCAGTTCAATTCAACAGGTATTTGTTGAGGGCGTGTCATATACAAGACATGCAACTGTCTTCCCTTTCCGTGGACTCTGGGTGCTTTCATGGGAGACAGCAGTGTGTGGGGAGGACCAGGCGGGCTGAAGGGGCTCAAAGACAGAGCACATTTGTGGGGATCCTCCCCTATTTCAAGAGCTTTGCTGGCCAGCAACCTTTGTGAAGGTGGGGCAGTCTTTTCTATCAAACTAGAGGCCTGGTGCATGACATCTCTGCACGGGGGCAGGGCCTCCCTCAGCCTGGCCTGTGCCCTTTCACGGTCCAGGAGCCCTCGGGGGATGTCTGACTCATGGCTTAGGCCCGTGGAGAGTGGGCCTAAGCTGCAGTCAAACATCCTTAGTGCTGCCGCTGAATAGGCACTGCACTCCCCAGCCATCAGCCCGGTTTGTGGCTGAGCAGAGCTCCCCCTATGGGAACAGACTGACCACCAGGGGGCAGCTCCTGAATTGAGCATCTGCCCCTTGGTGGTCAGTGCACATCATAGCGACCTGCAATTCCACTATTTGGTCAATTTACATATTACACTTTTATTACATAGAAAGGATGTGTTTCATCTCTTCAGCAGATTTGGGTTTGTCCTGTTCCACCCTTCTTCCTCCTCCTCTGACTATCTGTTGGGTAAAAGGCTGTGTAGCTCTAGCAACAAATTGTGCAAGCTACATGTCCCGCTGAGAGACCGTAAAAGAAAGATGGCTCTGGAGATATATGAGGAATGAACAAATAATGAGCCCGCTGGGTCATCTAGGAAGAGAAGAATCTCTGAGTCCACTTTTACTACTGTAAGAAACTTGGATTGCTACTCTTTTTCTAAGATCTGTGGGTGGGATGAAGGATGCTGGCAAAAGGTAGTGGGAGCTCAGGGTCTATGAATTTATCTTAGGTTTTCTGTCAGTGTTTGCTTAAAAGTATTGTGGAGCTTGTGAACACATTTGATAGAAAAGACTGCTCTACCTTCATGATTGGCCCTCTGGCCTACTGTTTTACCAACCGAAAGCGGTTTATAGCCTGCTTATCTGCCCAGGCTTAGTGACACCCATTCTTTAGCATGGAGGGAACTCCAAAAGCTACCCGTGTTTCCCCGAAAATAAGACATCCTCCAAAAATAAGACCTACCGCATGGAAAGATAAGACAACCCCTGAAAATAAGACCTAGCGCAACTTTGGGAGAAAAAATTAATATAAGACACTGTCTTATTTTTGGGGAAACAGGGTAGCAGGGAAAGTTCTACTGTGCAGAAGTCTTATTAATAGAATGGATTTGTCTGGGGGCCCTATGGGAATGGATGGTCAGGCTAGACTTTGGGTGCCTATTAATGACTGTTTATTAACATTTTTGCTGAATTTGGTAACTTGTCAAATATGATGACCTTGGCAGTAAACTTAAAAATGAAAAATAGAAAGAGATTAATCAAAGAATATATATGCATATATGCATAACCAATGGACACAGACAATGGCATGAGGAAGACCTGGGGTAGGTGGGGGTTGAGTGGAGGGGGACAAAAAGGGAGAAAATGGGAATGGGAGACATCTGTAATGCTGTTAACCATAAAATAAAATAAAATAAAATACAATACAATACAATACAATACAATACAATAAAATAAAATAAAATAAAATGAAAAATAATTTCTAATCAACCATTGCAACTTTTAAGACTTACATGCAAAAAATTTAAATGCACGAAATTAAAACGTATTAGGTTAAATATACATTAAGTTAATACAGGTAAAAAGGAGCAGGCACGCTGGGCCCTCCTTATTTTTGTTAATAGGAAAGGGAATCAGTAACCCGAGCTGGGAAGGCTCTGACACCAGGCTCTACTTTTCTCCTGGTGAGAGGCAGTCCTGTGAGAGGCAGTGGATAGAGGCCGATCCAGTCAAAAAGGGTCAGGTGGCTAGAAATGAAATGACATGATCAGAAACTATATGTAAAAACATTTATTTAAGAATTTCTGTTGTTATTTTGCCTACATGTACTAGGATGGTGGAAAATATATCTCATTTTACTGTCGGGTTTTTTTTAGGCTATTTTCTGTTTACTAGAGGGGATGCTGCTGCCCGATTCATGAACTGCTGAATAAAGCCAGTTAGATCTTTAACTTAATATTGTATACTTTATACTTTTGATGTTTGTAAGATAGAGATTACTTTGTGTAAATTGGCTTTCACTTGTTGTTGATGGTCACGTTTTTAAAGGGCATTCAAAGGTTAAAGGAACAGCTGTTTTATTGGCGAGGACAGATGTTCCCTTTGTGATAACCTCCCTTTTCCTGCCAGGCTATTCTTTGTGGGCGGCCCTCTATCACTTTGTTTCAATAAGCAGAAAGGCAAGACTGTGTGGCAAAGGTAAAAGAATAAGGCCATTTTAAAGTTGAACAGAGCCCTTAGATACTCTTAGTAGTGTCTGTCCTCAATCTACTAAGTATGTTAGAATTCTTTCTGTTATGAGTGAGGGGAGGTTGTTATCAATCTCCCCAAGGAGGCCCCGGGGGGGAGCAGCTTAATCTAGATTAAGAAATAAGGTAATGTATTAACTCCTAATTTGAGGGTTAGTACCTGGCTAGCTTCAGGCATGGCTGGATCTCTCTCCTGGCTGACTCTCTGTTGGCATTACTGATAGGTATACTTTCCACAAGGTATACCTATCAGTTAGCAGCCTTCAGTTTCTATTCTTATGGACATTCTTAAGTATTTTATTTATTTACTTATTTACTTTTATATATGTTTTTATTAGTTTTAGAGAAAGAGGAAGGGAGAGGGAGAGAGAGAAACACTGATGTGAGAGAGTGATACCAATCAGTTGCCTCTCCTATGTACCCCGACCATGGATGGAACCCATAAACTGGGTGTGTGCCCTGACCGGGAATTCAACCAGCAGCCTTTTGGCGCATGGAATGATACTCAACCAACTGAGTCACACAGGCCAGGGCTGAATAATGCCTACCTTCTTGATTCCATTTCAGATAGGCTGTTCTTAAGAGTCTGATTCTTAGTGAATGTTGGAGATAAACATATGAGCAAGCCAGCAAGGTCTACAATGGAGCAGTGGGTAAGCTATCATGTTTGAATGAGCCAGGTACATATTGAGCCCTGGAAAATTTCTGCTTCAGACATTTTTGTCAGGACGGCAAGGCTTACTGTGTGATGTGCAGGTGCCCGAGACAGACTGGCACGTAATAGCTTCCTGCTAAATACTTGCGTGAAGGAACTGTTCAGTAAAGGTGGGAAGTTGGTAAAATTGCTCCCTCTGAGAGGGACTCTTGTCTGGCTGTGAGGTGGCACTTGCCCAGATACTGGGGGAGACCATTTCTGAGCAGCACTTCTCTGCCCCCATCAGATGATTCTGGAAATTTCCAAAGTTCTGGGAAGTCTCTCAGAACCGGGTCTGGTTGTTATCAATCTCCCCAAGGAGGCCCCGAATGCCATGACCCACAAGCACTGTCTTGGTTTCCGGTTGCCCTCAGAATGGGCCTGCCTTGTCAGTTGTCTTGCTTGTTCAGTAAATGTGTCACACACAGTGGAGGTTTATGGTTGATTTTCAGAAAGGAAGAAAACCATTTCTTTTGGCAGCTGAGAGGGGAAATGATAGAACATCAGATATCAATGCCGAAATGATAGAAAAACTTGCCTTCCTTAATCTGCATACTTCAAAAAAAGATACCGTGAGTTGGACTCTTTCCTTCTCCCT